>NC_080064.1:50544846-51144846 GCF_949987535.1 Balaenoptera acutorostrata
GTATGGAGGATAAACTAAATGTTTCACAACTTGAATTGTCAGGAAAATAGTATTTGGTTGCCTGGTTCATCTTTATATTTCCCCCTTTGGGTGGTCCTCCTACCTTCCAACACATACATACTGACCACAGCTAATGAGGTCAGGCAGTGTATGCCCCTGAACCACACACAAACACATCCACCCATGTGAACACCCAGCATACATATACATGTCACACACATAGACACAAGCCTTAGACACATAGAGAGAGTCTATATGTTCTACACACAAACAAACCTACCTGCATACCGAGATATTCTACTTTTGCCCTTGGACTAGCATTTGGGGATACACAGTGTGGCTGGCAGAATAATGGCTTCTCAAAGATGCCCACGACTTCATCCCTAGAACCTGTGAGTATGTTATGTTACATGGCAAAGGAAACTGAGATTGCAGATGGAATTAAGGTTGCTAATCAGCTGACTTTAAGATAGGAACATTAGACAGGACTATCCAGGTAGGCCCAATATAATCACAAGGGTCCTTAAAAGATAGAAGAGGAGGCAAAAGAGTCAGTGTCAGAGTGACACAATGTGAGGAAGACTCCACCAGCCACCGATGGCTTTGAAGATGGAGGAAGGGACCATGAGCCAAGGGATGCAGGCAGCCTCCAGTTGGAAAAGGCAAGGACACAGGTTCTGCCCTAGAGCCTCTGGAAAGGAACACAGACTCCACACAACTTGATTTTAGCCCAGTGAGGGCTGTGTTGGACTTTTGACTCTAGAACTCATATGATCATTAATTTGGGTGCTTTAAGCCACTGAGTTTGTAGTAATTTGTTACAGCAACAATAGGAAACTAATACCCACACAGGCAGAGTCCTACCACCATGGAGCCCATGGTCTAGTAGAGGAGACAGAACCAAGGTTCTAGAATGCAGAATAAAAAGACTATAATAGGATCAGCTCAGCCTGCTGAGAAAACACCCAGGAGAGGCCCCCAACCCAGACTTGAGAACGAAGGGAAGGTTTTCTCGTAGAAACTCCATGAGGGAGGGGCCAATGCTGACCAATGTCAGCAACACCTACCACTGTATCTGCATGTACTGTGTCCAATAAATATGTGTTGGAGGGAGGAAAGAGAGAGGGAGAGAAGGAAGAAAGATGAAAGAAAAGACAAAGCTAGGGCCTGATAGATAAATAGGGTTTAAGATGAGTGAATACAAAGCAGGGGAAAGTGTTTCAGGCAGAAGGGACAACATGGACAAAGACCTGAGGGTTATTTAGAGGACTAAATAAAATTTAGTTTGGCTGGGACACAGTGCCCCACAGGGAATGGGGAAAGATGAGTCAGGGCAAGGTACAGATCATAAGGGGCCTTATCAGCTATAATTAGACATTTGGCCTGTATCCTATATGCAATTGGCATTCTCTTTCTCTCTCTCTCTTTTTTTCTGGGGCCAGTTTCTCTCTCTCTCTCTTTCTCTCTCTCCCTTTTCTCTTGGTTTCTATTTTAATATCTCTTAAATGGAATGTGTATATTCAGTCTCACTTAAGTCAAATAAAGCTTATGGAAACATCTCATTCTTGTCTTGCAGCTTATATTTCAGTCACTCCCTCCATTTTGGCATTGCTTTACTACCTAAATCATCTATTTTCATTTTGGGTAAGATGGGCTGGTCCGGTAGACGAAGAACACTGGATCTGTAATCACGGTCATCTGGGTTCGAGTCCACCCTCCTCTATTTACAAGCCAGTGGCTCTGTATTCTCTAGTTTCTCAGTCTGTAAAATGGGATCAGGATAGTGCTTACCTCATGGGCTTTCTGTGAAGATCAGATGAGTTAGTCCATGAAAGAGCTTTCAAAGCACTAGGTATACATCATGTAGTCGATGGCAGCCATCTGCCAAAATCATCACCCGTGGTATAGTTATTCTCAACCAGCCATAACCATTGTGCTGGTAAGTGTCCATGTCCTCCAGGTCCCTCTCACCCTTCTGCACCCCAAGAGGCTGACCTACATGGACCATGTCAATGAGCTCCCTGGCCCTCTAATTTATTTATTTATTTATTTATTGGCTGTGTTGGGTCTTCGTTGTGGTGCACGGGCTATCTCTAGTTGCAGCGAGCAGGGGCTACTCTTCGTTGTGGTGCGCGGGCTTCTCATTTCAGTGGCTTCTTTTGCTGTGGAGCACAGGCTCTAGGCATGGGGGCTTCAGTAGTTGTGACTCATGGGCTCTAGAGCATAGGCTCAGTAGTTGTGGTGCATGGGCTTAGTTGTTCTGCGGCATGTGGGATCTTCCCGGATCAGGGCTCGAACCTGTGTCCCCTGCATTGGAAGGTGGATTCTTAACCACTGTGCCACCAGGGAAGTCCCCCTGGCCTTCTAGTTTCCAGTTGACTCCAGCCTATGGGAGGCATCAGCAGGAGGTCCGGAGAGTAGATTGGGGCATTTGTTCTCCTTGGCTCCTTCCTTTCAGGGTTTCTGGGGCCCAGCTGATTTCCTTTATCAAAGGTGGCCTCTTCTCTGGAGGCCCTCTCCCTATAACTACCCACTTCTGGTTGCAGGAACTTCTCCCTCTTCTTGTCCTTTAAGACCCGTGATGTTAATGGCTTTCCCACCTTTGCAGGCCCCAAGGTTTCCTTCATACCATCTCCTATTGGTTTCCTTTGCACCTAAGTAATGGTCCTTTCATTAAACGTCCCCCAAATGACCCCGTTTGAGCATGCCTTCCGTTCTTGCTGGAACGCTGACCAAGACAACTTTCTTTCAGGTATTGGGCCTGCTGGCTTAAGAGGCCAATTAGACCTCATCCTGTTAAGGAAGGCCTTGTCCCTCTGGTCAGCTGTGTAACCTTCAATGAGGTGACCACATTGTCACAAGACCACTTCTTTTTCATTCTGCAAGAAGCTTTGGAGGTATCAAGGAAATTTGTAATCTTAACATACATGGTGACCATACTCCGTGGCAGAAAATGAAACCAAAACCGAGTGGCCCAGGGACAATACTGGGTTGCTGTGGGTTTCCAGCCGCCAAGGGGCGATGAGTCAGAGTGACTGGTGTGAGGCCATGAGGGGAAGTAGGTCAGTGGATCTAGGGACCACTGTAGTCACCCTGCTGCCCTGAGCCAACTCTGACCACGCTCCAGGGCTGTGTGGTCCCTTCATCCATATGCTTCTCCAGCCCCATTCTTGAGCAGGCTCTCTCCTGCTGGCAACACCACTGAAATGGAATTTCCAAGTGGTCTTCTCCTGCTATAGCCCTGGTGTGACACTAAAGAACTTGAAGTTCAGTTGTGTCTATACTTACCCCATTCACGTGTGCAGGACCCAGCACTGGCACAGCCCTCCTCTGTCTGCTCCTCACCCCCATCCCATACAGTGGTTCCTTTCTTGTTCAAACCAGGTCTTCCTTTTTTAGACTGAGAGCTTGTTGTGGTCAGAGAGTGAGTCTTTATATCCTTGGTACCCAGCTCAGAGCTTGCCTTTTAGAGAGTCCTGAGGCTAGCAGGAGAGTTAGAAATATAGGCTTTGGCAGCAAGGAGATGAATCTTGGTTCCCTTAGCCTTTTATCCATCACTTCTCATGTTACTCTGTTAGTATCTTCTGATTCTAGTCTCAATACCACTAACTTTAGGTAAGATATTTCATGTTCTTGAGCTGTATTTTCCTCATGCATAAAAATGGAGAAAAAATTACCCTCCTTATAGGGTTGTTACGGTAATTAGGTAAGATTAGCATATACAAAGACCTTAGCATATTAGCAAACACAGAAACTATTATTGTTATTACACTGATGAATAAAACTTTCTGAAATTAGAAACCCACATACCTACTTGTCTATAATTTCAAAATAGACAAGGACACAAGAGAAACATAGAAGATCTGATCAAAGCAGGTGAAGCATCGTGTTTCCATTAATGTATCCACCTGTGTCCATGGAGCAGCAGTTTCCTGTAGCATGAGAGGCCTGGGTTTTGAGGAGGGCTTTGGATCTCAGATTTGTCAATTACAAGTTGCTGACAGGAGACATGTCACTCCACATCCATAGCCTCAGTTTCCACATCTCCAAAACTGGTATCCACTCAAGGTTATTTTCTCACTGGATGATAATTGAGCACCTACTATGTGTCAGGCACTATTCTAGGCTGTAAATATAGCCACAGACAGGACAGGATAACCCCTGCCCTCATGGGGCTTACATTTTAGTTGGGGAAGGGGCAGGGGGTGTGGGGAGACAGATAATAAGTAAATGAATCCATAAGCTAATTTCAGGTGTTGATAAGCATTATGGGGAGAATGAAAGAGGATACTGGAATATAGAATAACCCTGTGGGGGGATCGGGTTGGGTTCCTTGATTAAGGTGGTCAGGGTGAGACTCTCAGAGTAGGTGACTTTGGAGCTTAAATAAGAATGGAGAGAAAAAGCCAACCATGGAAGGATCTGGGTAGGGGTTAAGTATTCCAGGCAAACGGATAACCAGTGCAAAAGTCAGAGGTTGAACAAGCTTGTATATTTAAGTCATTAAAAATAGACCAGTGTGGCTGGAGCACAGTGAAGGAGACAAGGTCAGAAGGTAACGAGGATTAAATGAGATGGTGTGACTGAATTGTCCAGAACAATGACACTGGGGGTGTGTTTGATGAGTGCTGTCTTTCCCTCAACAAAATCTATACCTTGAGGACCTACTGTACGTCAGTGTAAGATGCAAAATTCAGAAAACAATATTGCTATCTCTAAGGAGCTCATGGTCTAATAGGAGAGGAAAGATATCCACTTTAAAAATAAACAAATCAAAATGAGGCAAATGATGAGACCTGAAAACCAGTGATAGTACCTGGGTGATGATATAAATATAGAATAGATACAGATATGGATGTGGGTGTGGATGTGGACATTGGATGTTGGATACGGGTGTAGAAGTTGGATGTGGATGAGGATATAGATGCGGATGTGAATGTGGATGATGAATGTGGACGCAGATATTCGATATGCTTGTGGATGGTGGGTGTGGAGGTGGATTCGTATATTACATATATATATAATGGAATGAATGAATAAGTGATTGAATAAGTGAATACATATAAAGGAGGCAGAGAGTCCTGGGTGGATGGCTGAGGAGAAGGCTTCCTACCAAAGGCAGAGGTAGGCAGAGGTGGTGATGCAGAAGACATGTCCACCACTGGAAGACACCAGCTGGGCTGGAACAGAGGGTTCCTGTAAGGAAGTAATAGCTGGGAAGTAGGTAGAAGACCGATCGTGAAGAATTTTTGATTTGCCCTGTGGACCTGTCACGTTATTTATACTTGTACAATTAATAGACATTTGTTTAGCACGTGAATGAACAAAGCATGTCTACAGCAGGCCCGAGTTTCTATGAGCATATTCTATTTCTCCAATTTCTCCATGCAAAAGCAGAAACACAGAAAATGACTTCCTCCTGCCCTTTCTCCATGACCATTTTGAAGTCAGTTATTATGTCTTAAATTCAACAATCAATGAAACATAAAAAGGCTCATTTCAAGCTCTGATGGGGGAAAGAGGATGGAAGAGCCAGTGGTGATTTTAAAAAATGTCATACATTTGTGTATTTCTTTATAAGAAATATTCTTAATGTTAAAATCTGAGCATGAAACAAAATTCAGGAAGGTTCAAAAAATAAAATTATTATAAATGTCAAAATTGGGGTGGCCCAGGAATACATATCGGCAGACCATAAGGACCCTCATGATTTCTACTATCCATTTGATTCTGTGCAGCTTCATGGTCAGAACCAATCACAGATTTAGACTATAGAACTCCCCACACAAATGTTCTTCTCATGGAACTGTGTTTTGGCAAAGGAAGCTCTGGGAAAAGCTAATATATGCCATTGAATATAGTCAGTATGATTTAAACTGAAGACTTTTTAAAGCAGGGGTTGCAAGTTGTTCACTAGAACTGTAGAACTGCAGAAAAGATTTTAATAATATACTACAGAACATGCAGTTTTGAGCAATATAACTTGTCATTAAGATTTTTTAGGTTGAATTAGTTGCAAATTATGTCACTAAAATTACCATAAAAAACTGAGCCAGGGCTTCCCTGGTGGCACAGTGGTTGAGAATCTGCCTGCCAATGCAGGGGACACGGGTTCGAGCCCTGGTCTGGGAAGATCCCACATGCCGCGGAGCAACTGGGCCCGTGAGCCACAATTACTGAGCCTGCGCGTCTGGAGCCTGTGCTCCGCAACAAGAGAGGCCACGATAATGTGAGGCCCGCGCACCGCAAAGAAGAGTGGCCCCCACTTGCCGCAACTAGAGAAAGCCCTAGCACAGAAACTAAGACCCAACACAGCCATAAATAAATAAATAAATAAATAAATAAATAAACCCAAAGTTTAAAAAAAAAACAAGAAACAAAAACTGAGCCATTGTAAGGGTTATGGGCTATGAGACAATTACATTTTTGTAGTTGTCAGCCCAAAACAGAGTTTTAGAAGTGTAGCTATTAAGCTGTCCTTGCTGCCAATAATTGGATAAAAGATCACTTGCCCGTTGAAGTAATAACTTCAGCCAAAGAGAAGATCCTTTCCCCCAGTCTCTATGGGAATGTGGCACGGGGCATGTTTGTGAATTAGCACCCAACTATGATAGTCAGGATCCAGCGTTGGCCTTTGTAGCTCAGGGGTTGACATGAAAAGGACCTCAAAAAATACTGGGTGACAGTGATGCCAAGAGAAGGTTGCAGCTCTTTTAGAAAAGGACAGCTGGTGGCGCAGTGGTTGAGAGTCTGCCTGCCAGTGCAGGGGACGCAGGTTCGAGCCCTGGTCTGGGAGGATCCCACATGCCGCGGAGCGGCTGAGCCCGTGCGCCACAACTACTGAGTCTGCGCGTCTGGAGCCTCTGCTCTGCAACGAGAGGCCGCGATGAGGCCCGCGCACCGCGATGAGGAGTGGCCCCCGCTCGCCGCAGCTGGAGAGGGCCCTCGCACGGAAGCGAAGACCCAACACAGCCATAAATAAATTAATTAATTAATAAAAAAAAAAAAGAAAAGGACAGAGTTGAAATAGCAGAGTTTTGTTTTGTTTGTTTAGAGAATGTAATAATTTGGAAGAGTTTTTAAAATCGGGGAGTGAGTCCATTTTGCCTTCCCTGGCTGCGATCAAATTGGTTTGCCTTTGAGGCAGGTGAAAGCTAAGCGCTTGGTCCTGGTATAGGTCTTGAGTAGCCCTGTGTCCCTCAGTTTGACAAAGACTGTCCTTCCCACCCCCGCCCTGAAATCATTGCAGAAGCAGGGGTCTTCTAGTGTTTGGCACTCAGACCAGGATTTCAACCTGCTCTAGGACACATTTCCTGCACATTTACCTAAAGGGCCCCACACCCAAATGTCTTGTTTCCCCCGAGAGCCTCTAGACCTAAGCTGCCATGTGTTGGAAGCCCAGGGCCTGTGGAGTGGAACAATATGACTCCTTTCTCCCCCTCATAAGTTTTGGAAGGTTCAAAAAAAGCAGGTGCAAATCACAACTGAATTTGAAACCCCAGAGGAAGCCAGAGCAAATCAACTTAACAACAACAAGAAAGCTTATTACAGAAAAACCTGGAGATAAACTTCAGCTGTGGTATCTCCGAGCAATTATCAACTCCCTGGCTGATTTCAAAGCCCCCTCAGGATCTCGTGTAGATTGAATCCTCATGATCTTGTCTCATGTGAGGACCAGTGGGCTGTTCTTGAGCCGTAGGTCTGTGGTTGTGGGTAAATATATTGATATCCTAGCAACTTGTGAAAGCCACAGTACCCTAGCCAGGGCTTGTTTTCACTTTTTGTTAGCAGGAGAGTAGGTTTGAGGTGGGATCCTGGGGATATTTTGAGCCAAGCAAAGAGGTTCTTGGTAAACATATGAATTCTCTAACTTCTGGTCATCCTTGGCTGCCCCTTGGAAGTTGGGGTCATCTTTCCATTCAGCCTTCCCATGTCCTCCCGAAATCTGAAGTTTGCTCTTCTTTTAAAAATGTAGAAACCATATCATTCATTCACCAAACTTTCACTGCTTTGGGGTGCCTAGCTCCAGGCACTGTGCATGGTTATGGAAATGGAGGTGTTCAAGACAAGGTTCCTACCCTCAAGAAGCACACTGTCTAGTCAAGAAGACTGATTGCAACAGCCATACCAGACCTGCTGCTTCCCACCTTTGTGTCCTTGCACTTGACCTTTCCTCTGCCTGGACAGAATGCCCTTGTCTCCCTTTCTCCTCTAGGGGAGGCTTCCTCCATCCCTACCCACAGCCAAGTTGTCCACACCTCTGGGATGCTCTTTACTTTGGTCCCACATCTGTTTCACATTTTTCACCTAGTATAGGATGATCTGAGATCCTGTTTATTACTTCTTCCAGACATATTCCTGCCTGGACTGTTTCCTGGCACATGGTAGACACATGATCATTATTGGTGGAATGAATGAGTGAATGAATTCACAGGAAAGGTGTAGCACTCTGAAGCTTAACTGCCTCAGCTTAAATGCTGACTCCAATGCTTATGGATTGGGCAAATGAAACTGAGTTATTTTGCTTCCCAATACTCACTGTTTCTATCTGTAAAATGGGAATAAGACCTGTTTCACAGGGTTGTTGCGGGGATGAGCAAATCCTTGATACGTGCTTAGCAAAATGATTGCCACTTGATAAGAGCTCCATGCATCGTAGCCATTAGGAGAGTCATCATTAGTACACATCTACTGGTTGACCACTAGGTGCCCTGCGCTGAGGACATAAAATGAATAAGGAATGGTATCTGCCATCAGTGAACTCCCAGCCTGATTGGGGAGACAGATGCAGTAACAGAAATTAACAGGCTGTTTTACCAGTAAGTGGGATTAGGAACACAGGGGTAGACACCTAACCCAGATTGGGGTGGAGGGGCTAGATCAGTGAGGAAGGAATCACAGAAGTGATACTGGGGGATCATGAGATCTAAAAACAAAAACAAATTCAGAATCTTGAAGGCCTATGCCCAAATCCTGCCTTAAATATTTCCAACATACTTCAGCATTTCCTTTTTTCTAGCTGTATTATTGACTTTCATTATTCCTTGACTTCCATGAGCATACTGCATTACAATTTACCAAGGGCTTCCACACACCATGTAATGGTTTTATTCGATTCTCCCAACTTCCCTGTGAGGCAGATAAAGCAGGTAAAATAAAATTCAGTTTACAGGTGAGGAAATTGAGGCTCAGAGAAACCACACAGCTTCTGTGTGATATCAGCTAGATGTGGCCCCCATTAAGTCTGATGCCTTCCCATTCCCATAGTCTGTACGCCCCATGAACAAACCAGGAGCCCACCACCTCTGCACCTTTGCCACACTATTTCCTTCACCTGAAATGTCCTCCCCATCCTGTTTGTCTGAATCTTTCTCTTCTCTGAAGTCGCTACTCTAACCCTAACTCCCCTGGGGAGTCTTTCCCTGTCCACACAGCTGGCAGGAGTCTCTTGAACTCCAAGAAGACTCACTGTCTAGGCTGTTATAGGACATTGACATCCTCTGGCAGAAGCTTTTGGTCTTTTTCATGTGCCCGTGTCTGCCTTCCCTACCTGGCTGCGAGCCTCTGGAGGGAGAGTACCTTGTTAATCTCTGTAATTGACATACAGTAGATGTTCAGTAAATGCCTGTTGATTAAGTGAATGGCATCAAGGTTGTTAGCCAAGTTTCCTTTTAGGCTGATGGGAACATACTTGCAGGAGAAGCAGAAGAGCTTTTATTAGGCAATGAGGTCCTGAAGGTGGAAGTGAGATGGAGCGTCAGTGAGCACAGAGTCTGCCAGCAAAGCACATGTATAACAACTATACAGATTGGAAAGTTCCAAACAGAGTAAGACACGTGTAATGGGAGAACCCAGGTGGTAGATGGAGGGGATGGAAGCACCGACAGAGGGAAGGGGTAGTGGCGAGATCTGAAGAAGGTCATGGAGCGTGAGAAGGAACTGACCAGGAAAACAAGGGGTGGCAAGGCAGAGTGTAGACAGGGGCTCCCAGGTCTACAGAAGGAATAAAAACCAAAAACAACGCAGAGTCATGAAAAGACATGAAATGGATCTGAAGATAATATGGGATATTGTTTAAGTGCCATCCTGAAGTCCAAATAGATTCTACCTCCTCCATGGATGGATGGATGGATGGATGATACGAACATCCACTCAGAATAAAGAGGAAACATAAGTCAAAGATAAACTCTTGACTCTGAATACTAGAATTGTTGGTATTGATAACTATGTGTTGACAAAAGCAATGTAAATTTATTCTTTAATAATCAGGAACCAAAGGTTAGCAATTTAAAAAATTACTCTTAATCCCCCCATCCATATATAACCACTGCTAATATACTGGTGTAGGTCTTTCCAGTCTTTCTTTTATGTCTCTCTTATCCATCTGTCTGTCCATCTAACTATATACCTACTTTCCTCCATATCTGCCTATGATCCTTCTATTTATTCATCCGTCAATCCATCTAGTCTTTACTAAAACAAAAATAGGTTCATCTGGCACTTTACATTTTGTTACATAATTTTCTAACCAATTTATTATAAGAATCCAGTTATGTCTACCTATTTTTAACTCAGATTCTAGTAGGTGCATAATATTCCTGTGGAAAGTACCAGAGTTGATACTACAATTCCCTACTTGTTTTTGCCATTATCAAAGATACTTCAATGAACGTGGGTACTTTTTTTTTTTTAACACCTTTATTGGAGGATAATTGCTTTACAATGGTGTCTTAGTTTCTGCTGTATAACAAAGTGAATTAGCTATACATATACATATATCCCCACTTCTCCTCCCTCTTGGTCCAAAGTTCCAGCACAGAGGCTTTCTCTAAAGCTGATGGGGTTCTGGCTTGATTGAGCAAAGCTTGAACTTGATACAGGGACAGGTTTAATCCTCTGACGTAAATCACCTGTCTCCTGGAGTGACACCCCTTCATCTCCTCTGGATTTGTCTCTGCAGCCGCCAGGCAGGGTGGAGGGACCTCTGCCGCAGCACAGGTACATTAATGCAGCCATCGGCAATCGTAGGCCGTCTCCAGCTGATACGGTTTGACGGCACCGGCCCTTCTGGCATCTTCACAGCACTGGTGATTCAGAGCTGTCAATTAACACAGCTGCAAGAAAATGTCAATGATGGATTTATGGTGTGTGGCAGTGACTTCATGACCCATAGATGGAAAAGCAGATGCCTTTGAAATAAGACTAGTCAGTTTGGCAAGAGGAGGAGAGAGAGACCTACCTTATATAGTAAAACAGCACCCATTCTGCTACTTCCTTGAAGTTCAAGAATTCAATGGCTCCACACAACTTCCAAGAAAAATACCAAACTTTTTAGTCAAGCAAAGAGGTAAGTGATGTGGTAGAAAGAAGATGGGCTTGAAAGCCAGAAGTCATAGATTCTAGCTCAGTTCTGCTCCCCACTAGCTGTGTGACCTGGGCAACTGGCTCTCCTCTTGGGTTTAGCTTTCTCCATATATAAATGATCATACATAGAAGATGTCTGAGTGAGTAAATGAGTCAGTAAAAAGTCATGCATCATTTGAAAATCACTTACTGAGGGAATCTGATGTGCAGAGGGTACACAGTTGAGCTAGATAAACCAACCCCTGACTTTGGAACTTGTATTCTCAGGGGGTGGGTACTCGGGGGTCAGAACATAAAATAAATAGACTGTCAAATAGTGATTAAGTGCTCTGTTGAAGACAAAGCAGAGGGATGGTAGAGACCAGCTGGGCTGGGCTGGATTGGGTGGTCTGATGATGGTGACTGGGTAGGTAAGGTTGGAATGAGAAGATAAAGAAAGCCACAGGTAGAGCTGGGGAGAAACAATCAAGCCTGAGGGAACCACTATACAAGGCATATATGTGAGCTCGGTGTTCCATTAATTAAACACATATTTACTGTGTATCCCTCTGCTCTACCACAGGAATGGGAGGATGAACAGGAAACCCACAGGCTCTGCCCTCACTGCACTTGGAGTGAAGTGGAAGAAAAGGACTATTTATTAAACAGGTGATTGTGACACAGACTGATGGATGAGCACCAGGAGGATGAGCCGGAACTTGGGGTACTTCTGGGAAAATATGACAGGAGCCTCTAACCTAGCCTGGGAAAGCTGGGAAGGCTTCCTTGAGGAGGTGCCACTGAAGCGGAGTTCAGATCAAGCAACATCAAAGCAAAACAAAACAAGCCAGCATGGAATTTGAATTTGAATTTGAACCGACCATTGGTCTACCTGCCCATGCCCACTCTTTGACTGGCCACATTGGGATTCTGCTGGACCCAAAGTGATGTTGCAGAAAGTCTTTATTCATTTGGAAGAAGCCCAGGACATCACAGGAAAAATACATGAGATTCATTAAAGCATCAATAAAACATTCACGCTGTCACATTATCACTTATTGCAGGGGTTCTCAAACTTGGGCTCACATCAGAATCCCCCTAGTGGACTTGGTTAAACAGAGTGCTGGCCCTGTACTACCCCCTGGTTTCTGATTCAGGATGCTTGTGTGGGGTCTGAGAATTTGTATGTCTAATAAGTTCCCAGGTGATGGAGCTGCTGCTGGTCTGAGGACCATACTTTGAGAATAACTGACTTCAAAGGGGTGCTTGAGTCTCTGGGTAGGACTTTTAGGGCCATGGGAGTGTTTTCTAAAACTTCCTCAAAGCTGATGAAGGAGAAAAGAAAGAGCAGAGCTGGGTACAGGAGCTCCCAGGCCAGGACATCTGGGGCCCTTCCAGAAGGATCCTCTCCAGCCTGGTTTCCCCTTCAGACTTCTTGTAGCCAGTGGATCCCAAACAACAATACTTACCCTTGCTTTGGCATTTGTGTTCTAACATGTAAATGCACTTGGAATTTTTCTTCTTTTCTGAGAGAAAGGTAGCAGGGCTTTGCCAAACCAAATACACATACTCGAACACACATTTCAGCTTGGCCTCTTGGATAGTTTACCCTCAGTTCTTTTTCTCTCTCCCAAAGTCCATATTAATTCTCTGCTGGGTCAACTCCCAAAGATGTTGCTGTCATAGCCTCTGGGCTCTGGACAATGTCCAGACAAACCTGCTGGGCAGCGTGTGAGGGGAATAGAGCAGAGCAAGTCCTGGCTTTGCAGACACCTCACTCTGGTTCTGAATTCCTGACCAACCACGTAGCAATGACCCTTCATGGGAGCTGCCTAACCTCTCTAAGCCTTCGTAGAATGGTTGGGGAGGGGGAATAGCTCCACAGGATTGTTGGGATCTTGGCCAGAGATGATGGATGTTAAGCCTGGGGGCATAGGAGGCTCCCAGCAAGTTAGGGACTCACAGCATTCTGTCATGTAAAGTGGTGCTGGACACAGAATTGCTGGCTCCAGGTCCATCACCCTCTCCCACATGGCTTCCAAAACACACAAGAGCGGCTGGAGGGGCCATCGCTCAGTGCTTACTAGCCCTCCTCTGGCATATTTCCAGGCCCTTGACATCTTTTGCCTGGATTATTATTTTTTTAATTAATTAATTTTTTATAGATTTTTTTTCAGTTTTTAACATTTATTTATTTATTTATTTATTTATTTATGGCTGCGTTGGGTCTTCCTTGCCATGTGTGGGCTTTCTCTAGTTGCAGCGAGCAGGGGTTACTCTTCCTTGTGGTGCATGGACTTCTCATTGCAGTGGCTTCTCTTGTTGTGGAGCACAGGCTCTAGGTGCGCAGGCTTCAGTAGTTGTGGCACACGGGCTCAGTAGTTGTGGCTTGTGGGCTCTGGAGCACAGGCTCAGTAGCTGGGTGCACAGGATGAGTTGCTCTGCAGCCTATGGGATCTTCCCAGACCAGGGCTCAAACCCGTGTCCCCTGCATTGGCAGGTGGATTCTTAACCACTGCGCCACCAGGGATGTCTGGCCTGGATTATTGCAATGGCCTGTAAACGACTTCTCTGCCTCCAGAGTGCACCTAAAATCCCTCTTCTGCCTCATCCAAGGGAACTTTTGTAAAGTTCCAAAAACTCTTCAGAGTCTCTCCACCGTCCAGAGCAGGGACCATGTCCTCAGCGCCTACAGATGGCAGTAGGAAATAAAAGTGAGTGCCAGGACCATGGGTAGGCAATGGGGAGCAGTGGGGATTATGGTGAACTGAAGCATAACTGTCCAAAGGCATTCAAACTCAGAATTCTGTAAAATCCTCCATGGGCCAAGTACAGCTTGTCCTGGCACTGAGTGTAGCCTTGGATTACCAGTGTGTGAGAGCTCACCTGATGTATGAAGTCCAAGCTCCTTAGCCTGGCTTACAAGGATCAGCGTCCTCCTCCTTGCTCTGCCCTGACTTGAAATTCATACAACTGTCCAACTGTTCGCAGTTCCTCCACATGTGCTGGTCCTTAGCTCTGTACTTTGATCAAGGCTAGAATGCTTTTCCCCTACTCTTCACGTGGCAAAGTCCTGCTCATTGCTTAGAACTCAGTGCAGACAACATCTCCTCCAGAAAGTCTTCTTTTCATTCACTCCTGGTTCTGCCAGATGGGTTATGCACCTTTTCCTGGTGCCCCAACGATATGTGGCTTTTTTCCATCGTTATACTCATCACATGGTACTACAATTATCTCTTTTGCATCTGCCTCTCCTGCTAAGGTGTAAACGCCTAAGATTAGGGACCAAGTGTGATTCACCTTTGTGCCTAATGAAAAGGAGCTGTTCACTCATTGTTTGATAAATGGATGATGGGAGGCAGGTGGTCTCCACAGCGGTGAGAAGTCTGAACAGTGGCCCAAGGGGTGCACCCATTAGCAACAGGCAGAAATTGGGAGAGGCGCAGGACTGGTCATCCCTCTCTCCCTTCCCAGGATGAACATCACAGGAATGAGTATAGAACAATGAAAGTAACAGAACTGAAGTGCAAGAATGTCCTTGACTTTATCTCTCTAACACTAAAGACTGTGTCCTCTTATTGCCGATTTAAATTCCCAAGAGAAAATCTGATTGTCCAGTTAAAATCCCTTTAGGCCCCATGGGACAGCTGCCCACACCAGACTAGCCCAAGATGCTGGCCAGGCTGCATGTTGGCTGCCTATGGTCAGGGGTCCTTCTTTGGTCCAATTGGGGCAGGATCATATGCAAGAAAACATGGCACCTCCCATGGATAGAACCTCTCCGAAGGGACTTTGAGTGTGGCAGGTGAGTTCTCTAGCTTGGGTGGTACAGGGTTCAGGACTGAGACTAGGGTGAAGCAAATGAGGTACCTAGGGTGCAAAATTTCAGGAGCGGTCACTCAGGGTCATGTAGGTGCCTCACTCACCTCGCTCTCATCCTAGTCCTGATGGGTCTGATTTTCTGCATGACTTCAGGAATTCCCTGTCTCTCTGACCTTCAGTTTCTTCATCTGTAAAATCAAGAGGTCAAACTATTTGGCCTGTTAGGTTCTTTTTGGTTTTAGGACTCCTTTATACTCCCCCAGCTTTGGGGACAGCTCACCTTCCCCCATCTTACCCACTGGACTTTCCCCCTTTGTCTGAGGGACCTGATCATCTCTTGATTAGCTGCCCTGGCCAAGCCTGGCTTGATGTCCAAGGGCCCAGCTCACAAGCCACTTAGCAAAGGCAGTCATGAAAGAAAACATAACATCTGTTCTGGGCTTTCGTGGAGGACATGCTTCACATTCTTCCCCTCAAAGTAAAATGGATCAGCCTTGACCTGGGGTCAACCAGGGAGAAGTAATCCTCAGGGGGTAGGGTGCCATTCGGTGCTCAGATGAAGTCATTTACCACATGGTCGTTGGTAGCCCTGAGGAATGAAAGGTATTTGCCTTCCCTATTAATCACTCAAAAAAGTTTGTGAACATCTTGGGTCAAATTGACAGTTTGCATCTTGCACACAAAGGGGCCTAAGGTTTGACTCCCACTTAGTAAAAGTCCATGTAGGTTTGTTCCTCTGAGGATAAGCCGGAGGACCACAGAGATAGGAAGGGGAGATAATGGGAAGGCGGGGAGAGGAGGCAAGAAGGTGTTATTCATCTAGTCCAATCTCAGATCCAATGCTTGAACCCAAACTAAGAGGGTTCCATCAGTCATCCTCCTCCAAAGACAGCTCATTTCACTGAAGGATGGCAAATGTTATTAGAAATATCTTTTATACTGATGAGTCAAAGTATATCTCCTTGACACATCCATATATTAGTCAGTATGGAAGAGGAACAAGTCAATATCTCACCCAAATAGTTGCCCTTAAAGCATTTGAAGACACATCCTACTTGAATCTCCTATTCCCCATGCAAAAAAAAAAAAAATTCCCTAGTTCTTTCAGTCCATCCTTATACAATATTTCCAGGCACCCATCCCCTCTGGCTCATCCTGACCCCCCTCTTCTGGGATCATAGTGTATTGGTGACCTTCACACAGTGTGGGGTCAGACCACACATGGTTGTGCAAGTGTGCAGAGCAGATCAATCATCTCAACACACAGATGCCATTGGGTGATGACAGAGCCAGGAAAGAGCCCAGTTCTATTGATTCCCAGGAACCTGGGGCAGATGGAGAGATACCAGTAAACCAGCGAGGGAGGGGACTAGCCTTTGCAACATGCAAATACTTGCATGGAATTTATCATTTGGTTACCATCCCTGGGGCCTCCCGTGGACCACACATCTACACAAAGCCAGCACGCCCATAGATACAGAATCCAGATCTGAGCAACCAGATGTGCTATCAGCCAATCAAACAGGTAACAATTCCATGGCTAATGTTTAAAAGCCGATAATACAGTGTAAAGGGAAGGCCTGGATGAAGACTCACACCTCTTTGATGTATATCCGTGTTGCCTAAACTCTCTTCCTTTCCTTGATTACTAACAACCATGGAGATGCTCGGTTCCCTTTATACTACATTTCCAAGAAGCTCATACAATGTGTCAGCTCAGTTTCCCTGGCTTCCCTTATTCCAAAATTCTGGAACAATTATTCCCTATTTCATATGGTACCAGATTTTTCATTCTGCTTTTAATGATGCTGTGATTTCTTCTTTAAGGTATATATTAGTTCCATGAATATTGCACAGTATTTCTATGGTAATGGAAAGGACACTATTCTTGACTTATCCCAGTGGTTTCAGCTGCTACATACAATGACATCTCCCAAACTTTTACCCTGAACTATATCCTAAATCATGCACTACATCTTTCCAATGGTACCTCTCCCTTTGGGGGTCCCACAGGTACTTGAAATTCATCATCTCTCCTCCCAACCCAGACTCTGAATAATCTACCATGATTAATGGTTCTGTGATCACTGCCAATCAGAGCACTGTGCTGCTGAGAGAGGAAATCCACATTTCTTGAGCATCCACTGTGAAGCTTAACAACTGTGAGGTACAAATATTATCTTTATTTTATAGAGAAGGAGACTGAGGTACACTGTCTTCTGCCCCATGCTTGATCCTTTAACAAATGCAGTGGGCTCTGCTTTCAAAGTACATCCAGAATTCTAGTGCATCATACACATTTGAAGCATAACTATCTTGTTTCCAGCAACCATCATCTCCTGCTGTGGTTACTGCAATAGGCCCTAGCTAGGTCTCTCTGCTTCCATGTTTGTTCCTCTAAAACTGAACTTTGTAAAGTCTCCAGAGAGAAGTCTTCATGAGATTCAGATAAACTCCCTGCTAAATTTCCATCTCACTTAAAATGATGTTCTTCTCATTGTCCTAGAGGACCTATGTAATCTGCCTCCAGTTCCTCTTGGAACTCACCTCCAACTGTGATTTCTCCCTCTCCCTGTGCTCCATCACATGGGCCTCCTGGAACTGCCACAAACACATCAAGACACTCTTGCCAGAGGGCACTTGTACTTGTTTTTCTCTCCATCTGGATACACCTCCCCCAGATAGCCACATGGTTTCTCCCTCATTTCCTTCAGCATCCCGCTTAAATAGGACTGTATTCCCTGACCACCCTATGCATAATCTTCATACTCACCCTTCTCCTCTCCTCACGTGCTCATTTTCTTTTTCTTCCTGACACATCTACAGCCAACATATATATTCAATTTTTATTTGTTTGTTGTCCAGCTCCTCTCACGAGAATATAAGCCTCATAAACTTTTATTCTTGTGACAAAATCTATTTTATCTTACATCAGGGGTCCCCAACCCCCGGGTCATGGGCTGGTAGTGGTCTGTGGCCTGTTAGGAACCGGGCTGCACAGCAGGAGGTGAGCGGTGGGCAAGCGAGCGAAGCTTCATCTGTATTTACAGCCGCTTCCCATCGCTCACATTACTGCCTGAGCTCCACTTCTTGTCAGATCAGCGGCAGCGTTAGATACTCATAGGAGCTCGAGCCCTACTGTGAACTGCACACGTGAGGGATCTAGGTTGCGCACTACTTATGAAAATCTAATGCCTGATGATCTGAGGTGGAGCTGAGGTGTTGATGCTAGTGCTGGGGAGCGGCTGTAAATACAGATTATCATCAGCAGAGAGGTTTGACTGCACAGAGACTATAATAAATCAATTGCTTGCAGACTCATATCAAAACCCTATCAGTGAGTGGCAAGTGAAAACAAGCTCAGGGCTCCCACTGATTCTGCATTATGGTGAGTTGTATAACTACTTCATTATGTATTACAATGTAATAATAATAGAAATAATGTGCACAGTAAACGTAATGCACTTAAATCATCCTGAAACCATCCCCCTCCCTGCCCCAGTCCGTGGAAAAATTGTCTTCCATGAAACTGGTCCCTAGTGCCAAAAAGGTTGGGGACCACTATATTACATCTAGTAGGCGCTCAATAAATAGCCAGTGAAAGAATGACTGAGAGGCAACTGGCAAAATAGGGAGGACCCGAGATGGTATGGGATTCAGAGACCATCACCTACAAGAATTATTGGGAAGGAGGAAGAAAATATCACCTGGAAGGATAGCACAAGGAAGGGAGTCATGAGGACTGACTTCAACTATTTGAAAGGCTGTCATGCAGAGTAGAAGATTTATTCTGAATTTTCCATAAGGTAAAACTAATACTACTGAGTAGCTCGCCAGGTGGACAAAAGCGGTGTGGCAGGCATTCAAGACAGAGAATTATTTGAGCACTGGGTTGATGCTGAGACATGGAAGGACATGGCTTGTTTGCTGAATACCAGTTAGTCATGTGTAGCTGGAGGGGAGGGGTGGTAGATGAGGCCACAGAGATAAACTGGGTGGGCTATGTAAATATGTCATGTCACGAGTTTTGACTTTTATTGTATTTATTTATTAATTTATGTAAACATCATATGCTCCCCATTTAATGAGCACATATTCTGTTCTAGGCTCTCTACTGGGTCATGGGGATGAAAAGAATGGAATATAAAATCTCTGTCCTTAAAAGATAGTAATGGGCATTAATTAAGTTCCTAATGGTCTCTGCACATAACAGGTGCTCAAAAAATACTGAATCCCTGAATGCAGGCTAAATTTTTCTAGTTAACACTTAAAACAATCCTATGAAGCCAATGAAATTTTACCCATTTTATAGGTCAGGAAACAAAAATTTAGAGAAGTTTTCTGTCCCATCTCTATAGAGTTGGTTAAATTTTGAGCCATCATTTAAACCCAGCTCTGTCTGGCATCAAAAATTTTTCCTTTTTTGCATTATGTCCTCTTGTCACCTGAAAGGAGCTCAGACTCTCATAAATGCCTTCATAGACCAGGGAAGTACAAAGAGGAGGGATGGATCTACTATATACATCCAGGAGAGTTTTGAGGGGACCCTGAAAAATGAGTGAGACTCTTTAATCTCCTTGCCCAAATAGTTACCAAGTACCTAGAATGTTCCCAGAACTGCCTTGCTACCAAATCCTGGGAAGCAAGGGTCACCAAGATTGAATGTTCCAGCCTTAAGTTGTACAGTCTGGGGTTAGAACACCAGCTTTCCCCTTGATTAGCTCTGTGACCCTGGGCTATCACTCTTGTTAACTCTCAGTTTCCTCATCCATAAAATGGATATTAAAAATTGTACATCCTGGGACATCACTACAGATCCTATGGCTATTATAGGGAAATAAAGGAGTACTATGAACAACTCTATACCTACAAATTCGACAACCTAGATGAAATTAACCAATTCCATGAAAGACACAATTTGCCAAAACTCACACAAGAAGAAAGATAACCTGAACAGGCCTATGTCTATTAAAAAAATTGATTCAATAACTAATAACCTTCCAAAACAGAAAGCACCAGGCCCAGATGGGTTCAGTGGTAAATTCTACCAAACATTTTAAATAAATTTTACTAAATCTCTGCAATCTCTTTCAGAGGATAGACGCCGAAGGCATACCTCCTAACTTACTCTATGAGGCTAGCATTACCCCAATACCAAAAACAGACAGACATTATGAGAAAAGAAACATACAGACCAATATCTCTCATGAACATAGATGCAAAAGTCTTCAAAATATTAACAAATTAAATCCAACAATATATAAAAAGAATTATGCACACAACCAAGTGGGATTTATCCCAGGTAAGTAAGGCTGGTTGAACATTAGAAAATCAACTCATGTAATCCATTACATCAACAAGCTAAAAAAGAAAAATCACTTGATCATATGATCATATCAATAGATGCAGAAAATACATATGACAAAATCCAACAACATTCATGATAAAAACTCATAGTGAACTATGAATAAAGGAGAACTTCCTCGACTTGATAAAGAATATCTACGAAAACCCCACAGCTAATATCACACACGATGAGAAACTCAAAGCTTTCACACTAAGGTCAGGTACAAGATAAGGATGCCCCTCTCACCACTCCTTTTCACCATCGTACTGGAAGTTCTAGCTAATGCACTAAGACAAGAAAGGAAAAGAAAATAACAGGTATGCAGACTGGGAAGGAAGAAATAAAACTGTGTTTGTCTGCAGATGACATGATCATCTAAGAACATCTGAATTAGCAAAAATCTCCTGGAACTAATAAGTGATTATTACCAGGTTGAAGGATACAGGTCAATATATAAAGGTCAATTGCTTTCCCACAAACCAGCAATGAACAACTGGAATTTGAAAGTAAAAATACAATACCATATACGTTAGCACCCAAAAAAATGAAATACTTAGGTACAAATCTAACAAAATATGGATGAAATTTACGTGATTAAAACTACAGATCTCTGATAAAAGATATTAAAGAAAAACAAAATATATGCATAGGAAGAATCAGTATTATCAAAATACTGATAAGTATCAAATTCTTCACAACTTGATCTGTAGATTCAATCTAATCCCAATCAAAATCCCAGCAAGTTATTTTGTGGATATTGTCAAACTAATTCTAAAGTTTATATGCAGAGACAAAAGGCCCCAAATAGCCAACACAATATGGAAGGAGAAGAGCAAAGCTGGAGGACTAAAACTACCCAACTTCAAGACTTATTATATAAAGCTACAGTAATCAAGATGGTGTGGTACTGGTGAAAGAATAGACAAATAGATCGGTGGACAGAGTAGAGAGCCCAGAAATAGACCCACATAAATATAGTCAACTGATCTTTGACAAAAGAACAAAGGCGATACAATGGAGCAAATTTAGTCTTTTATACAAATGGTGCTGGACCAATTAGATGAACACATGCAAAAAAAAAAAAAAAAATGAACCTAGATGCAGACCTTATACCCTTCACAAAAATTAACTCAAAATGGATCACAGACGTATACGTAAAACTTAAAAGTATAAAACATAGAAGATAACATAGGAAAAAAACCTAGATGTGGGTATGATAATGCCTTTTTAGACATAACACCAAAGACATGAACCATGAAAGAAATTATCATTAAGCTGCACTTCATTAGAATTAAAAACTTCTGCTCTGTGAAAGACAATGTCAAGAAAAGGAGTATATAAGCCATGACTAGGACAAAATATTTGCAGAAGACACATCTGATAAAGGACTGTTATCCAAAATATATAAAGAAATCTTAAAATTCAATGACAAGAAAACAAACAACCTGTTTAAAAAATTAGCTAAGAACTTAACAGACACCTCACCAAGGAAGACATATAGATGGCAAATAAGCATATGAAAAGATGCTCCACATCATATGTCAACAAGGAAATGCAAATTAAAGCAGTGATATACCACTACATACCTATTAGAATGGCCAAAATCCTGAACACTGACAACACCAAGTGCTGATGAGGATGTGGAGCAACAGGAACTCTCATTCACTGCTGGTGAACCTGCAAAATAGTACAGTCACTTTGGAAGACAGTTTGGCAGTTTCTTACAAAACTAAATACATTTAGCAATAACAGTCGTTGAAAACTTATGTCCAAACAAAAACCTGCACAAAGATGTTTATAGCAGCTTTATTTATAATTGCCAAAACTTGGAAGCAACCAAGGTGAATGGATAAATAAACTGTGGTACATCTAGACAATGAAATATTATTCAGTGCTAAAAATAAATGAACTATCAAGCCATGAAAGGAAACTTAAATGCATAATACTATGTGAAAGAAGCCAATCTGAAAAGGCTATATATTGTGTGATTCCAACTATACGACATTCTGGAAAAGGCAAAACTATGGAGACAGTAAAAAGATTAGTGGTTGCCGGAAGTTGGGAGGGGGCAGGGAGGACGAATAGGTAGAGCACAGAGGATTTTTAAGGCAGAGAAAGTACTATGTATAATGTTACAATGATGGATATATGTCATTACACATTTGTCCAAAACCATAGAATGTACAGTACCAAGGGTAAACTATGGATTTGGGGGTAATTATGATGTGTCAATGTAGGTTCATCAGCTAAAACAAACATACTGCTCTGGTGGAGGACGTGCATAATGGGGGAGGCTGTGCATGTGTAGGGGCAGGGGTGATGTAAGACATCTCAGTACCGTCCCTTAGTTCTGCCGTGAACCTTAAACTGCTCTAAGAAAATAAAATCTTAATGAAAAAAATGTACCTCTCATAGGAGGTCATTAGGGAATTCAGTGACATAAATCATGTAGAATATTTAGCACAATTCCTGGCACAAAATAAGCAATCACTGACTCTCAGCCATGGGATAATGAAGGTAATGATGATGAGGGTATTCTGGCTCCAGCTGACAAAGCCAAGGACACGTCTGGCTAATAACGTCAGCTTAGAGGCTTCTAATCTGAAAATATTCAGAATAAAAGCTGGGAACCCATTCTTCACAGCCCCACAGTGAGAAGTGCTGTACCTTAGGTAGGGCAAGGAGGAAGATAAATTGCTCTCCAGCCCACAGTGCTATAAAACCCAAGAAAAGTTTGTTTTTGTTCTAAATCCTTTTTAAATTAATTCTTTTAAGGAAATAGTATGACATTTGCCTGGGGTCTAATCAGAATGCCTATAGATTTATATATTCGAGAACGTTAATACAAAACACTTTTCAAAATTCCCTTTGCTTTGGGGATGCTGATCTGCATTTTGTGTAAGTCTCGGCTGTGCTCTAGGCGGCTGCTCTAATATTTCTGCTGAGGCAGGCAGGGTCCACCCACCCAAATGCATTTCATCTAAGTGTGATTTGGTCTGGGACATCTCGGTAATCAGGCAAGACAAAGCAGATTGAAAGCATGTGAGCAGCCAGTTTCCCAATGAGCTGAAACAGGCTCTGTTGATAGAAACCGCTCCACACAGGGCACGGGTGGGATGTGGTGAGGGAGAGGGAGAGAGGGAAGCCCGAGGTCAGGTTGTGATGAGGAGGTAGGAATTTGGTCAAGCCCGGGGTCTGTCTGGGATGCCAGCCATGAGAAAGCAAGCTTCAGCACAGCTGTCTCAGATATGGAGTAACCCCACATATTTGTATTTCAAAACTCATTTCCTAGGGGGGATTTTTGGGAATTCACAACATGTTGTTAAGGTCAGAAAATCCTTGGGCCTTGGTATTCTTCTCCCAGGACTCTATAATATTCAGTATGAGGAAAACCCAAGAAATGACCCACTCTGACTTGAGAATCTAATATGTGCTTTTCTTAATTTTCCTCTAATTATCACAGAAGAGATTACTAAGTTTCAGAGAGGAGCAGTAATTAGTGTTTGAAGACCCAAATGTCCTAGAAGGGCCCTGGGAATCTACTGGGGAGGAGAGAAGGAGGGAGATCTCCGTTTATGTCACCTTCTAAGTTGTGAGCAGGGCACTGGAAACTGAGACAGGAACGTGGGCAGCCAGTGAGCAAGCCCTGTTCCAGATCATTCTGGGGAGTTCCGCTTCAGTTCAGAGGGCTGTTCCAGGTTCCCGCAGGGGTGATTTTGGAGGCCCCACAGGACTTCCCAACTGAGATAAGGAAGAAGAGGTCATCCCTATTCCCTTGAAAATGATTCCGCCAAGCCCATCACGTCAACCTTCTGGACCAGTGAGCAAAAGAATAATAATACACATTCAGTCTTCTAAAGGGAAAGTGTCATCACTTATCCTCAATTTTATTGTACTGGAAGTAGGTTTGCCAGATAAAATATAGGATGCCCAGTTAAATTTGAATTTCAGATAAATAATGAAAAAGTTTTTGGTATAAGTATGTCCCAAATGTTGCATGGGATAGACTTATACTTAAAAAATTATTTACTTTTTATTAGAAATTCGAATTTAACCAGGTATCCTGTATTTTTATTTGCTTAATCTGGCAACTCCTTCCACAAGTCACTAGATAACTTCTTACAAGTGTCCCCTTGCAGGCGGTGGGAGGTAGCAGGGCATAGCACACCTTGCTATGGAGATGGGGATGGTGATAAAATATGCCACTGAGGGGTAGTCAGCCTCCTGTCACTGAGACCTCACTTGGTAGTTCCCATACCTTCCCTGTACCCTTAACCCCTCACTCTTCAGCTCCTGGGGAAAACAGCATGGACCCTGAGCCAACTGCTTGGGTTTGAACCCTGGTTCCACAAATTGTTAGCTGTATGACCTTATATTAAGTAATTTAACCTCTCTGTGTGTTTCTAGGTTTCTCATTTATGAAATGGAAACAATAATAGCAGTTCCCTTAAAAAGTTGTTTTGAAGCTTAAAAGTACTTAGATCAGTTCTTGGCCCATGGGAAGAAATAAATGTTAATCATTATCATTCTTCTTCTTCTTATTCCTCGGTAACTGTATATAAAAGGAGTTGGGCTGGTGAACATCCTGTGGTCACGTCAAAGCTGGGGCAGAATTTTGGATCACAGAAGACTTTGTAGAACCACTGTAGTTCAGAGAAGACAAAGGCTTTGTGGACATTTAGTGCCATCCTCTTGTTTTACAGGTGAAGAGAAAACTCAAGGCAGAGAGGACAAATGGCTGGCTCCAAGCTTCACAGGTGGTTGATGGTAAGGTCTTGGGTGAAAAGGCAGATAGATCAAAAGAAACGAAAGGAATTGAGCTAATGGTGGAGAGCCTTTTTGCTAGAATCATAGAATTACAGGATCATGGAGCCGCCACGAAGAGCCATGGCAAAATGTGCACCAGGGTCAGCCTAAGGCGAGCCACTGACTCAAGAGTCCAGGGTTGATGATTCCTCTTCCAGTTTTGCCCTGATGTTTGCTACGTGTCTTTTGGAAAGTTCTCACCTTCTCTGGCCTTCGGTGTCCCATCTGTCCAACAGAGATAATCATCTTAGCTCTGTCTGCTTCCTAGGGCTATTGCAAAACCTTTGGAAGGAATGACACTCTGGCCACCTCCCAAAAACTCACTACCCCACTTTGCCCTTTTGGCCTCTCCCCAGCTCATCAGAGTGCTGCCTTCCTTCATGTCCTTGGCTTCTGGCCCTCAAAGGCCTGGGGTATCTGGACCTCAGCTGACTGATGACCGGCAGATTCCAGTAGGTGGGGTAAGGGTGGAGACGGCTCCTTCTTGCTGGTTTACATTACCCATCAGCCTAGATTTAAGCCATGCAAAGACAGCCTCTGAGCTCAGCTCTCAAGAAACACTTCTTGAATTGAGCAGTGACTTTGCTAAAAAGCAAGTCTGATCTTGACACTTACCAACCTAACTTGCGTATAGGTGTTAAACTGGTCCCCGCCCACACTACCATTTATTACTTTTTACCCAGTTACCTCTGATCAAATCCATTCTTTACATGGCCGCTGAGAGGTCCTTCTAAACTAAAATGTAATTAAGACAACTATTTGCTTAAAACCCATCATCCACTGCAGAGATTTTTTTTTTAAGTTCATGGATAGGCTTCAGCAAATTTTTGAACACCCTGAAATGCACACCATATTCTGCTTGTGTGCACATTAACTTTGATCAGATTCTCAGAGGGCTCTGTGACATCTCCCACGTTGCATTATGCACCCCTCCCCCCCAGAAAATGTTTTCACACTTCTGCTCCACAGGATAAAGTCCAAACTCTTTAATTTGTAGGGCATACAAAGCCCTTCATGATATACCAGCTTCATTTTGAAGTCTCTTGATCAATTGCCCAAACACATCATACTATTCCTCACCTCCTTGTTTTTGCTCAAGGTCTGCCCTCTGACTTGAACATCTTCTCCTTCCTATCTCTCCTGCTGAACCCCCTCACCTGGTTGACTCCTACTTAACTATTATAACTCAATTCAAGAGTTCCCTCTTCCAGAAAGCTTCCTCTGACCCTCTCCTCCACCCCCCACTGGAGGAGAGGTCCCCCCCTGGCCTGTCACAATGCAGATGCATCCACTTCTCTAGAACTGCACCATTCACACTGTGCTCCCATAAAATGAAAGGTCTTTGAGGATCAGACTGTGTCTCGCTCACCCTTTCCCTCCTCTCTTTCCCTAAAGCCAATGGTCCTCTGGGACCAGCAGCATCTGCATCACCTGGGACCTTGCTAGAAATACAAATTCTCAGGCCCCATCCCAGACCTACTGAATCAGAAACTCTGGGAGTGGGGCTAGCAAGCTGTGTTTTAACAGGTCTTCCAGGGGATTCTGATGCCCACTCAAGTCTGAGAAGCACTGACCTGGAGAGACTCTCCTATCTCTTGCCTGGTCTACTGGGACAGCGCCTCACTGAGCTTCGCCATCTGTTACTTTCCAATCTATTCTCCACACTACAGCCAGATTACTTTGTTGTAACATGTAAGGGCCCTGCTCAAAAGCCTTAAGTGGCTTCCTTTTACCCTTAGAATTAAAGTCAGATACCTCAACATGGCCTACAGGGTCCTCCATGATCTGGCCTTGCTTTTTTACTCCAGCCTCACCCTGCATTTCCCCTCCATTAATTCTCTACCACCAGGCCCACTGGCTTGCTTTAACTTCTCAGACCAGCAATCCCTTCCTGTCTCAGGCTATGTGCTGGGGCCAGGGAGAAGGACACAACTGAGTCATCTTCTCTGCCGTTGAGAAGGGGCAGTCCAGTAGGAGAGACAGATATGGACACAAATAAACATTTAGATTACAGGAAGCAGAGGAACAGAGTTAAGTACGTGGTACAGAAGCAGCCAAGATTAATTCCATTTGGGGGCTTCTTTTCTGTGGCCATGTCTAAGTGTTTCTAAAGCTCTAAGGGGTAGGTTTTCCCATTTGAACATTCCAGCCCTAGTCATTCCATTGCCCTGAGCCTCAGTCCCCAAATCTGTAAAATAGGGGCGTGGGAAGGGGCACATCAGGATGCACGAAGAGCCCACCTGAGCACAGGGCAGGCCAGGCCTGCAGTAGGGGCTCAGCAGGGTAATGGTTCTCCCTTATTTCTGGAGCAGAGTCAAGTTTAGATTGTGGGGAGACCTGAGCCTCAGCAGAAAATTAAGTACAGCCTGAAAAAAAAAAAATGAGTTAAGGAGCAAGCTTGAGGTTAGGCCTAAAGAGAAAGGAAATTTCCCCTCCACGTTGAGAAATCTCCCTCCTGTGGGTGTGGTAGCGAATGCGAAAGTGGAACCTCCCTCCTGGCCCCTGCACTTACCAGAAGGGGCAGTGAGGCTTGCAAAGGTCTGACAGAAAGAGCAGCAGCTGAACAGGAACTGGGGTGCCGGTTCTGGGAAGCTGGGGGCTTCTGGGGCAGAGCCCAGAGGCCCAGTGTTTACAAAGCCCAGAAGCACCTGCCCCCAGACTGTGTTAGACACAGAGCAAATCGCGTGGAGCTCTTGGCGCCATCCCCGGTGCTAGAAAGTTGGAGAGAAAGCCAGGATCACTTCTCCAGGGCTCAGAGCTCCCAGCTTTCCAGACAAACAGCCCAGCTATGGCCACTGGGAGGAGGTGGGGGACACAGAACAGGTTGAGTGGGTTAGATATTCATGTATTCATTTATTTATTCATTCATTCACTCCCAATTTCTCCATCTTTAAAATGGGAAAAGGAATTCCTTTGCTGTCTATTTGGAATGCATATAGTGAGGAAGGGTGGAGGAAGGGTTGTTATAGAGATCAAATGAGAGAATACATTCAGTCATCATTTCATGTACACTAAGTAAGCATCTGCTATAATAAAAATAATAATGGACACTTACAGAGTGCTGCTTTAATCCTTACAACCACTCTCTGAGGCAGCCGCTGTTATTTCCACTTACGGATGAGGAAACTGAGGCTCAGAGAGAGAAATGTGCCCAGATCACATGGCTAGTCAGTGGTGGAGCTGGGATTTGAACACGAGCAGACAGGTGACTGGTCCTGTGCTCAGAGCCACAAACAGGGCCTACATCTTATCTCTGGCACTAGAGTCGGGGATCTTCAAAGTCAGGAATGATCATCTATTGACCTCTGAATCTGCAGTGCCCAAGCCACAACCCAGGATGTAGTAGCTGATCACTAAGTGTGGGTGGGCAACTTGAATATCTATAAAACAAGGTGAAATGAAGCAATCTGGTAGGCAGACAGGGAAGCAAATGGCATTGTGATGTAACAGGTAGGTCCCTACAAAGGACTCCTTGGAGTTTGTGCTGGGTCAGTGTATACCAGTCAGGGTATCAATGGCCCATCTATTTATTTATATTTAGAGGAGGGCTTATCTGCAAGGATGCAGATGTAGAAGAATCACAAGGGAGAGCATAGCAGCTTAGTGGCTGCTGAACTTTTCCCAGAGGGGAGGGAGAGTCCTGCAGAGTGGACCACCTTAGGAGAAGCAGCGAGGGACATGGCCAGCTCCAGTGCCCTTGCAAGGAGGGAATCATTCCCTCTCTCCTTCTGGTCCCCTTCTGAAACTCCCAATTGGCCAAGAACCCACTGATGCCATCTGCACAGATCAACCTCCTGGGCACAGAGCAAATGGGGAAAGCTGGAATATGGGTCTAAAAGGGAAAACAAAAGATATTCTGCACAGATGGAAGGGAAGTGCAGGTGTTTACTGGAAAGCAGAGCTGGAAAGGACATCCCGTCGAGGGAAAGGATGTGCAGTCACATTGTCCGGAAGGCTTGGAATACTTTGGTATATCAAAGGCATTGGGAATGAGAGATGGAGTGGTAGGAAATAAGATTAGAGAGAGAGGCAAGGACTGGGTCATGAGGAGATAAAGCAGGGGACTCTCTTCTGCAGCACTAAGGAACCATGAAGGCATTTAAGCAAGGAAGTGACTAGCATGTATAAGTTTAACATATTATTATTAATATTATATAAACACTTAAGGTGCCTGATATAAGATAGATGCTTTGCAAATGGTGGTTAACTACAGCGGCCATTCCCCAGTGAGAAAGCAGACGCCAAGAAATTAAGGAAGGTCGGGCCATATTGCAAGAGCCTGGTCTTGCCAGAGTTCAGCTGCAGTTCACTCTTGATTTCTGTCCTGTAGGATGAAGCCAGCGTGATTGGCTGCATGAAAGTGAGCTCTGTCTCTCTGCCCCATATGCAGGGTTTCCCCCCGCATCAGATAAGCCCTGTGTAATCTAAATCCATTCTGATCTCAACAGAGATCTATGTATACGTGCACACACTTAGAGCCATGGGCTGCAGACCTGGTGCTCCTGCTTGTGATTTGAGCCATGTCATCAATACTTGTGAGGGTAAACCTGGGAGATCAAAGCTATCCAGGTCGGAAAGGCTAATATTGAAATTCCAGACTTGCAGGCACAGCTCTGAAATTCCATGGCTCAGAATCAAGTTCACATACAAAATCAAATCAAACATTTGCTTGACAGAGTTGTAGGGCTCTGGAGTGTGGGTGGGGTTTGCATTTAGGAGAAATTGGGGGCCCGCCCAGAATGGAATTCTGTGAAATTCTGGCTGAGGATAGTCTTTCGGTTAAAAGCTCTGTGTGACCCTAGTTGGAGTAAATATATTTTCATGGACCAGCTTTAACATCACAGAAATGTTTACAGTCTTTGGAAATAATACATTCTGCTGCTCTCAAGAGGTAAGACCTGGAGATACCACCATTTACCTTGCAAGGTAATATGAAAACTAGAGATAATGGACATAACTTTCTGAAACATAATAGGCTCTTAACACAAGGAGCTGTTTTTATAATTGGCCCCGTTCTTACTGTTCCATTCCCTTCACCACCACAAACATGCAGACAAATACAATACTCTTTGCAGATGCCAAACCACCTTTGTCTGCTTACCCCATTCACTTCAGTAAACCTTTGGAGAGTGCCTTTCACATGCTAGGTAGAATGTAAGGCTTATTTTGAGTGCAAAGATGAAAAAGATGGCCCCTGAAGTAGATCAGTCTGGTCTTGGGTGGCAGATACACTCAACTACTAGTTATAATACAATGCAGATGACTTAGAAGTGGGATATACCCAAGTCTGTGAATTCACAGGTAACAGAAAGAGTCATTCATCCTAGTAGCAATGGATTAGCTTTTGTGGATGAGCTGGACCTCCAACCCTTTCCCTAATGTAGTATAATAAATAGCACTGGATCTCAGAAACATAGGTTCAAATCCTGGTTCTGCCACTTTTTGAGCTGTGTTATCTGGAGCATATAACTTAACCTCACTGAATCTCAATTTCCTTGTCTGCAGAATGGGGATAATTATAGGATCTACCTCATGGAAGTGTTGGAAGAAATAAGGAGATATCCATGTAAGGCATTTAGCACTGTTCCTTGTAAAGCTAACACATAGTAGATTATTAAGCTACCATCATTTCAAAAAGGAATTAATTTAACCTTTCATCTTGAAAATGTAACATCCCTTCTTATTGTGCTGACATACAACTTAATTATATCTTACATCCATGTAACTCTTTTAACAATTTTATAGTAAGTTGAAACATACACAGTTGCCAATATTTGACCAATTTTGACCTATAAAATGGCAACTTCATAATAGCTTTTGAAAGCACCTTCTCCTGCAATGTCTCATTTGATCTCTACAAGAATTTCGTGAGTGTGTTGGCACCTGTGGGATGTCCTCCCACGGTCCTTTTCCAAAAGTTTCTCCTCCCCCAGTTCACACGGACGCTGAGACACCATCATGTTCAATGGCCGCTGCTGTTTGCCAAGGGTAAGCATATGGCCTAGTTGGACCGAACAGTTTCTTCTCTGAGATTTTTTTTTTTTTCTTGTCTGAGTAGAGTCCTAGAGACTTTTGCTTGCCTTTCTCCAGTAACTGAAATTGTTCAGTATTAAACTCTGGAATAGTTGGTGGCTCTGTTTTCTACCATACATTTAACTAATTAGCATATCTTGAATACCTTCTATGCTCCAGGCACTGTGTTGGGGGCAAGGGATTAACAAATGGATAAGATCCTTTCCCTCAATGAACTTTATTGTACTTGAAGAGACTGAAACTAAGCGAGAAAACAGATCAGTTATGGCAAAGTGTGGTCAATGCTGTGCTGGGAGTGTGCGGAAAGAGCTAGGCTACATCGAGAGAGGAGGATGCAACCAATACACCGAGAGCTGCAGAGAAAACGCTGGAGGGAGCAGGAGTGGGATTTCAGTCCCTGGTTCCAGCAGCATCTGAGGCCATGCTCTCTTGCTCTCCTCCCAGCACCTCAGTTATTCAGTTTTCCTCGGATCTCATGTTATAGTTGAATTCAGTTCAGCTTCTATCATCTGCAGTCAGAAGGACCCATTGTAAAATATAACAATCTAGACGGAAGCATTTATTCTTCTCCCTGTAACAATGAAACAGGTAAGGGTATGTTTGGAAAAGTGGGTCTGAAACCTAAACCACGCAAATCCTTTTTGGATATGTAGCTTAAGTACAAATCATAAATAACTAATGTAATCTGGGACATGGCACGAGATTAAAGAAATAATTCATCTACTTTAGTTGGGTCATTGCTCTCATCACCATCTTTGACAGCTTTCTAATGTTCAACAATATGAAAAGATTGATAGGATCAGAGTATCTGGAAGTTGAAAAGAACTTTAAGGATCATGAAAGCAGAACTCATTTTACAGATGTGGAGATGGAGGCCCAGGGCAGATACATGACATGTTCAAAGTCACATAGCTTGAAGGCAGCTGGGTTAGAGTTGAACACAGGACTCCTGACTCTCAGTCCATGTTCAGGCTACCATTGACTCATTCATTCACTCATTCAAGAAACATTTTGAGTGTCTATTATACGTCAGGCCCTGTTGTAGGTGTTGGGGTCACAGTGGTTTCTGCCCTTACAGTTTCATTCTAAGTGGGGGAAGACAGACAATAAACAAATAAATAGAAAATCTCATGGTACATGTTAGGGAGAACCTAAAACACGATAATATGAGAAAGTATGTGTGTATAGGGGGAGGAATCATGTTATTCTAAGTCGAATGGTCAGAGAAGTCTTCTCTGAAGATGTGCTGTTTAAATCAGGATCTGAATGGCTGGAGGAATCAGCCATGTGAAGATCTGAGGAAAGAGTATTCCAAAGAGAGGTGACAGTTGGTTCAAAAGCCCTGAAATTTGAATGAATTTACTTATTCAAAGAACAGAAAGAGGGATAATGTGCCTGAGGCACAGTGAGAAAAGGGGAATTAGGGGTTGATGTGAACTGAAATTGGAGAGGTCAGCAGGGGCTAGATTGTGGCTTTTGAGGCCAAGGTAAAGAACTGGGTTCTTATCCTAAGTGTAACAGGAAGCTATTTGGACAGTTTTAAAGAAAGAAGCAAAATGATTTAATTTCGAGGGTCAACAACTGACGATGTAAACCTGAAAAAGAATCAGTAGAAAACCTTAGAGGGCAGAGGCCATGGACTGCTGACCAGTTGCTACACAGCTGGTTATCTGGTCCCCTTATTCCTCATTGATTAATCAATGTGGAGCAGCCTAACAAGTAATAATCCCCATGAGAGCAAACCACAGAGAGGTAGCCAGAAACGGCCAAGAGGTTCATGCCAGCATTAGAAGTTACCAGGTCAAACCCCACCTGGAGATGGACATTCCATCCATTGGACCAGGAGGGGCATTCCAGGCAGAGGGAAAGCATGTGGTGCAAAAGCCCAGAGATGGGAGCCTCACAGTGAGCTGGGAAGAGAGAGCAGGGACCCTCAGACAGCATTTCATTTTGTAGGGGAGAAGTAGGTGTAAGGAAATATCACCGTGCGAACAAGCGAGGAGGAAAAACAGACTGATTCATCCATTCATTTATTCATTCATTTATTCAAACAAATCCTTATTGAGCCCAGTCTTCATGTAAAACTCTTCTAGGTACAAAGACATAACAATGAACAGAACAAAGATCCTGCCTGCAAGGAGCTCACATTCTAGTAGGAAACGACGGACGGTAAATGAGAAATGTAACCATATGTCAGGAGCAGGTAAGTGCTGTGGAGAAAAATGAAACAGTGTGTGTGTTTTGTCTGGGCATTTTGTTCTCTGCCCAGAGGGGCCTGGCTTACAGAGAAAGCAGGAGAGAAACGCAGTCCTTGCTCTGCTCATCTAGCTCTGCCCAGCAGCTGGCTGCTTCCCCACCGAGGAAGCCTTCCTGCTCTTTCTTGGCACAAATCACTGGGGTTGAATGTACAAGGGCAGGGGAGGGGAGGATGAGGTCAGAGAGGTAACAGGGCCAGGTCGTGTAGAGCCTCGTAAGCAGTGTCAGAATCTTGGGTTTTACTCTGAGTGTGATGTGTTTGCTAGCACAATGGGAAGGAAGGCACAGGGAGAGGTGCCCTATATTTGTTCCCAAACAACCCTACTTCATTCACCTGTCCTTGCCCCTGCCCTGCTTTGGCTAATACGTCCTCTCTGCAGGTAGATAAAGAAATCAGAAACTTTCTCTCTCTAAAGAGACATCTACCAAACGTCCAACTCTCTTTTAGCCCCTTTACAGAAACCCCTCCAGAAATTTTTGAGTTTGATGGGGGGAGGGGTAAACCTACTATTTCCTTCAAACCTAATAACATCCAATTTAACCCACTCTATCCCCAAGGTGGTCTTCTTGGTGGGAGGGCTCCAGGATGAAAGAGGAGATGCCAAGGAACTTGGTCTTGGGTCTGCCCCTGTCTGTCTGTGTCCCCTTGGGTAAGTCAATTCCCCTCTCTGTGGGTGAGGGGAGAGTAGTAGCCAAATGGGGGCTCAGACTTCATTCTCTCTAAACTTATTTCCTACTCTAGTATTCCTTGAAGCCCCATCATTCCTTTCCTTTTCAAAGGGCCGCCACCTTCAGGCTTTGAAATGTGTACACTGTTGAAAACAAGGAGTAGGAGGTTCAGGGTGGAGAGGGGAGGCAAGGCTGGGCGAGTGAAGGGCGAGGCTGGCTGGTCCAATACCACGGAGGCTGGGCCGCGGGAACATGGGGTCCCTCTCGGTGACTTGGGGCAAGTACTAGCTCTCTGTGCAGAGGGAGCTCTGACAGGCTAACGCAAACCAGATGTGCACCAGAGGGAGCAGAGCCTATTACAGAGTGTTGTGAAACGGCCCAGGGGAGGTAAATAAGCAAAAACAGGCCAGTTGCCTAGCAGCATGTACAACCAAACAAGCCCCAGCTCAGTTGGCATTGGCAGGGGCGGGACTGTTCTCTGCAGTGGGGAAGAAAGAACAGGGAGGGTTTGAGCCTGATGGGGGCCTGCTCCCCAGCGGCCCTGCCCCACTCCCGACAGGCAGCTCCTGCTCTCGGGGGGTGGGGGGGGGCTTTGCACCCAGCCAGCCCCACAGGGCTGGGGAGCTGAGAGGAGGGAGGGACTGTGTCCACTGCTAAGGGCTCTGCTCTGGTGTATCCACCAGGCCAGGGAAGAGGGGGACCACAGCTATAAAGATCTATTAAAGCTGCGCTGTGTGCCCACCTGTGCTTTGCACGTCACATATTTCTTGAGTACCTACTTTGTCCCAGGCACCACGACTGGCCCCAGGGATAGACAGAAAGGAACAAAGAGACACCCTGCTCTCCACCTATGGGAGGAGACATTGAATGAGGAATCACATAATCGAATGCACAATTATAAATTGTGATAAGGACTATGAAGGAAAAGGAAGATCAGCATGAGACCATGAAAGAGGGGGTTGGATTTAAACAGAGCATTCAGGGAAGGCCTCTCTTAGGAAGACAAATTGAGATTTAAAGGATAAGTAGGTGTTAGTCAGGTGAGAAGACGGGAAAGGGAGTCCCAGGAGGCTGGAACAGCAGGTGAGAGATCCCTGAGGCAGGAGAGAGCCTCTGCTTAGGAGGCAATGATAGAAGGGAGAGTGGGCCTGCAGAAGAGTCTGGAAAGGGGTGGTGAGTGCAGAGGTATGCAGGGGCCAGATCACAAAGGCCCTTACGTGATAAGGATGGGGGTTTAATTCTAAGTGCAATGAGAAACACTTGGTTGATAACATTGGGGAGGAGCTCTAAAGATCAGATTTATGTTTTTAAAAGATTATTCCTGGGTACAACATGGCAATTCTGAAAGGGAACAAGAGAGGGGACGAGAAGGCCGGTTAGGAGGCTCCTGCAATAATCCCAGAAAAAATGTCAATGGCTTAGATTGAGGGCAGGAGAGCAGGAGATGAAGCAGCAGAGAAATTCAAGGTCCGTTTTCCATTGACTCCAATATTACAAGTCAGGTATTATTATTTCACTTATAAAGGTTGTGTAATTTGCCCAGGTCACACAACTCCCTTGGAGGGGCAGTTCATGAAGGACAGATCTGGACTTGGAACCCAGATCTTCTGGACTCCTAAGCCCTTAATCTGTTCATAACCTTGCACCACCAAGACTGGTTTTCGCCAATGACCTGCTAAGGATGCAGAGCTGAAGATGGTTGGCTCTGGGCAAGTGACAGGGGTAGAGTCACAGTAGCAAGGGAGGGTATGTGTGTATGATGTCTGTGTGTGTGTGTGTGTGTGTGTGTGTGTGTGTGTGTGTGTGAGAAAGAGAGAAAAGAGGGGGAGGAGGAGGATGACGAGGGATGACAAGGCTGATGAGGAGGAGAAAGAGGAGAGGGCAGCAGGCAGAAGTGCTTGCACAGCTTCCCAGCACGTTTCCCGCCTCTGTGTGGCAGCTTTGCAAGGCACCTCTGGCTACTGTCAATTAGCTTTTTCCAGGCCAGTGTTTGCTTACCCCCAGCAATGATGGAGACATACATTCCCTCCTTAGGGGACGGTTGAGGCAGCTTCCGCAGCTCAGCAACAAGCTGGTCTGGGAGTCAGGAGTTGGTGGTTACTTCATGGGTCCAGGCTGGGATCCCAGCTCTGCCTATGACCTTGGGCTGATTTATGAACTTTTTTCCATTTTCAGTTTGCTAATCTGCAAGATGGACATAGTAATACCTGTGTTGTAAGGTTAGTATATTTTAGGAGATATTGATGCTTAACTTAGTGCCTACCACAGAAGAAGCACTCAATAAAGAGTGTCCATTTTTATCATGGTAGCTGAAGACCCTTGTCAGAATTAAACAAGGAGGTCTGTACTCCACATCTACAGTGGACATCTCCCACTCCTGCCATGTTCTGCTGTTCAGAAGAGCACTGGCCTGGGAGTTGGGAGACCTGAGCTCTCCTTCTGGCTCTGCTGCTGAATTGCTGTGTGACTTTGGGTGAGATCCTCTCCTCTCTGAGCTTCAGGTGCTCTCACCTATAAAATAAGGGGGTTGTACAGATAGGATTCTAACCCAGGGCCTAGAAAAAAGACCGTGCTATTTACTTGGGGCTGCTCTGGTGATGGAATGGAGGAGCAAGGCCCAGAGGATAACCTCAACATAAATGCTTTTAATTAAATGTGGATTTTTTTCCCCTGAATGCTCTTTAACATCCCCAAAGAGTCTGCAGTTTGGGTAAATGTGACCTACACAATAGAGTTGCCTATAGCCCCACAGATGGGTCCTCTGGTCTCTTGTTCTACTTCTATTTCTTCCACTCAGAGACAGTTCATCAACCACAAGATTGTAGGATCTCTTTCCAGCTTTCAAAATTCCTTTGAGCTTTCACAGTGTTGGAGAAAGAAAAAAAAAGATAAGCAAAAGTGGAGTGCTAGAGTGAATCCCATGCTGCTGGGTTGGAGTTGGAGACATCAGCATAAACGCTCGTTTAATTTAATGAATATACACATGGAAAGAGATGCACGTACATGTAGGTTAGTAGACATACATATTTTCCTGGCTCTGTCTACTAAAAGGGCCCAGAAGCAATGATACTCCAAGAGCAACAAGCTCAACTTAAATGCCCAGGGCTTGGTTTCTAAATACCATTCTCCAATAAAAGAAATCAGGATTCCTTGGAGAAACGCAAGATGAGCCTAGAGTATCATATACTAGCAAAAAAAAAAAAAAATGTGTTCAAAACTAAGCCAAAAAAGGATGGGGAATGTCAAAAGGACCCAGGAACCAACCTGAAAAGAGCTCCCAGTGGCCAAGGCTAGAACAATTTGAAGAACAAAATAAAAATTGTATTAAATCGTACCCAAAGAATAAACTGTACTGTATTGAACACAAATAATAAAATAAATACACATGAATCCATATTGATATAGATAAATGATTAATTGAATAAATAAGTTGGGGGGAAAGGATCAATCTTCTTTATAGACCATTTCCCATAATGAGTGTAAAAGAAATGAGGGAAATAGAAAATCACCATGAGAACAGCACAGTAATAATCGCCTCAGGTAAGATCCACCGATGAAGGCTAAAATGAATGGATGAAACCTTAAGGAGAAACAAGATATTTTGCACAGCCTCAAACTATTTTCCCATAAATATGTATTAATACTGTGGCGATTTTAACATATGTCCTAAATTCCTTGATACTCCTCTCTCCAGAGGTAGAACTTAATTCCCTGCCCTTGAGTGTGGGTTAGACTTAGTGACTCACTCAATTCTAGTGACTAGAGTATAGGAGGAAAAAAAGAGCAGCTTTGCAGTAGAGAAACCTGGCAGACACCACCTTATATAGGTGTTCCAGGTTAGCATTACCAGGGATAAGTCCTGGTGATATGGGGTACCCACTGACAGGACGAGATGAGGTGGCAAATCATTTATGTGTATTCTTCCCTCAGATCCATAACCTCAGTCTAATCCTGAGAGAAACACCAAACAAACTGAAAATCATTCCGCAAAATCTTGTCTTTCTTGATCTGTATCAAGATCAAGGTTATGAAAGACAGAGAAACTGTCACAGGTTGGAGGAGACTAAGGAGCCTGGAATGGTAGATTGGATCCTGGAACAGAAACAAGGACATAGGAGGAAAAACTAGAGAAATCTGAATCACATCTGTAGTCTAGTTAATACTAATGGACCAGTGTTAATTTCTTAGGCTTGACAAATGTACCTTGGTTATGTAAGATGTAACATCAGGGGAAGCTGGGTGAAGGGTATGTGGGAATCTGTACCATCTTTGCAACTTTTCTGTAAATCTAAAATTGTTCCAAAACAAAAAGTAAAAACAAAAACACAAAACCCTTTAGAGTGTAAACTCTTCTAGGGGAAAGGTCATAATGTATATTTTTCTCTGTCTTCTCAGAGTTCCTAGCAGTGTCAAATATTCTCAAGGAATTCTTGTAGAAAAGACTCTTCGGGAGGACAGAGTGTGTCCTAATCATAACTGTGTCCTCAGCATTAACTAGTGCTGGCATGTGAGAGATGAACGTGGCTCTGGGAGCCTGGAGAATGGGGTGCCAATTCAGGTTTCACAGTAAATGACTCTGTACACCTTAGGAAGCTCACTTCATCTGAGTCATACTTCTTTACCTAGGAAATGGGGACAAAAATACTACTTGCCTTATAGGGTTATGAGGATTAAATGAGACAATGTATTGTGGGGAAAAGCTTTATAAATTGCAAAGCCCTGTGTAAATATTCGTTATATCGACACACAGATGCTTATCAATCAGAAGTTCCACCTGAAAGGATCGGTGTTTCCCCAGCTCTCCACCTACGACACACCTATGCACAGAGTCAGGGCTGCAGCCTTCCCTTCCAGTGCTCACCTAATCCAGCTACCTGTCCGTACACATCCTGGATAAGTTAAGCACGTGAAAATGTTCAGCCCTCTTTTCCTAACATGGAAAGTACCATCTTCATTCTCTGCTTGCTTTTGTTCATGTGCTGGCAAAGAGAAATGAGGAAATCCTGGTTGTTCCACAGCATCTAAGGCTTCGTAAAACTATAAAACTCTATAAAGTTGTAATATGGTTAGTAATAATAATAATAATGTCTACCATTTATGCTGGGGTTCTAAGGGTTATATGTGAACTAGTTTAATATTTTTTAGCCATTTTTGCTCCGTCTTACTTTTTTCTGCCAGATATGAGTATCATTATCATCTCCAATCTGCTTTAACATGATTCAGTGTATATTCAGTGAGCTCTGTAAGTCTATGTTAGTTTATTTTATTCTGTACCCTGGGATGTCTTGTTGTCCTAAGGAGGAAAACACACTCCGGGGGTATTTAGCCAGCATTTAGTCAGAGGTGTTTAATTAAGAGGTCACACTTCAGAGACAACATTTCAGTTATATTTCACTCCGTTTAACGCCAAAAGTTTTGTTAATTAACATAACAGATGTTAGAAATAGGTTTTTATTGATAAAATTAATGATTTTAAAGATATGCAGTTGGCTAAAATATTATGGAAGCAGTGGTCACTTTTGTATGAATAGTACACAAGAATCTAGTGGGCTCTTTACTTTTCACTCTTTGGAAGTGTGGATGAGGCTTGATTCTAAAACACTTTGAGTACAGCTACTGATGTAGAGCATTCTGATTGTCTGCCACTATGGCGGTCATGAAAATGGGCTTCTCAGATCACTGACTGCATGAAGCTTAAGAGCCCTCACCTCTGGGCTCTGCAATCCATCACTGCATTAGCACCTGAGCCATGCTCCCACCTGCTGCTCCCAGCCCATGACTGCACACACCAGGAATACTAAGATAGGCTGGTTGTGAGGAGATGACAGATGAGTACCATTGGCTCAGGACTCCCAACAACTTTGCCAAACTTCCCTTGGGACTGCGCTATCATCTAAGACACTTCCACCCAACTTTCCTTCCTTCATTTTCTCTCCTTCATTTAGGGTTAGACCAGCATCAGTGTCTAACACTTTCCTCCCAGGATCCCCCAGCTCCTTCCCTAGGAGCTTTTCTGTCACACATTTAAATTTCCCTAATAAATCGTCACACGTTTAAAACTGGACAGCTACATGCAAAAGAATGAAATTAGAACACTCCCTAACACCATATACAAAAATAAACTCAAAATGGATTAAAGACCTAAAAGTAAGACCAGACACTATCAAACTCTTAGAGGAAAATATAGGCAGAACACTCTATGACATAAATCACAGCAAGATCCTTTTTGACCCACCTCCTAGAGAAATGGAAATAAAAACAAAAATAAACAAATGGGACCTAATGAAACTTAAAAGCTTTTGCACAGCAAAGGAAAACATAAACAAGACGAAAATACAACCCACAGAATGAGAGAAAATATTTGCAAACAAAGCAAAGGACAAAAGATTAATTTCCAAAATATACAAGCAGCTCATACAGCTCAATATCCAAAAAACAAACAACCCAATCCAAAAGTGGGCAGAAGACCTAAATAGACACTTCTCCAAAGAAGATATACAGATTGCAAACAAACACATGAAAGGATGCTCAATATCACTAATCATTAGAGAAATGCAAATCAAAACTATAATGAGGTATCACCTCACACCGGTCAGAATGGCCATCATCAAAAAAATCTACAAACAATAAATGCTGGAGAGGGTGTAGAGAAAGGGGAACCCTTTGCACTGTTGGTGGGAATATAAATTGATACAGCCACTATGGAGAACAGTATGGAGGTTCCTTAAAAAACTAAAAATAGAACTACCATATGATCCAGCAATCCCACTCCTTGGTATCCAGAAAAGGTGAAAACTCTAATTCTGATGAAACTAGGGGCAGGACAGGAATAAAGATGCAGAGATGTAGATAACGGACTTGAGGACACGGGGAGAGGGAAGGGTAAGCTGGGACGAAGTGAAAGAGTAGCATTGACATATATACACTACCAAATGTAAAATAGATAGCTAGTGGGGGAAGCAGCCGCATAGCACAGGGAGATCAGCTCGGTGCTTTGTGACCACCTAGAGGGGTGGGATAGAGAGAGTGGAAGGGAGACACAAGAGGGAGGGGATATGGAGATATATGTATATGTATAGCTGGTTCACTTTGTTATACAGCAGAAACTAACACATTGTAAAGCAATTATACTCCTATAAAGATGCTAAATAGATAAATAAATAAACCCACTTTGTGTCTGCTTCTCAGAGGACCCAGAACAGCATAAGTGGCACTGAGAGTGCTCTGAAGAAACAGACAGTAAAATTGGGAGTTGAGATGGGCTCATCCCCCACATGGCAGGAGAAGGGGACAGAGTCGTGGTTGCTAGGTGAGGCACAGATGGTCCCTGGAATCAAGTGGTGGTCTCACTAAAAAGATTTCATCAGTGGTGACCTGAAAAAATGTCCTGGTGGAAGGAAACGCTGTGGCAGGTTCAGTGATGTAAACATTTGAAAAACAAGGGAGCACAAGACCTAAAAGACTAGGGAGTTGGCTGGTTACTCCTAAGTTGCATTAACACCCAAAAGAAGGATAGTGAGAGAGTGAGGGTATTTAACAAGCAGTTAGTGCCCAAGTATGAGAGTCATCAGGCCTCTATGGCAGCCTGCACAGAGCCCCTCATCACCTGTGACTGAAGGGCAACTCCAATCGAAGGGCGTGCTGAAGCCCTAACTGTGAGAACTGCAGAGCTCCAGAGATGTTTGAATGCTTAGTCAAGGAAGATCTGTTACTTGAAGGACAGAGCCCTGGTGTGAAAACCTGGGACCCTGAAATACGGGACAGGGACATCTGGATGGGTCCCCCTGAAGATGTTGACTCTGCTGACTTCCAAGCCAATATCTAGGATTAAATCTCCACACAACTCAGCTGGAGGTATGCTGGGTCTAGTAAGAGAGGAAAGAGACCACACACTTAAAAAGTTGCAAGAATGAGCTGTTATGCACCAACAGGAGCCAAGGGACTACCCCTGAGATTGGATTTTGAGGATGCTTGATCAAGGAAGCCAGAAAGCAAGACTGGATAAGCAAGAATTCATTGACTTGGGGGCATATTCTGGGGACATGGGACTTAACGTTCCAGGAAGGACACAAGGATGAGGTAAACTCATCCTAGGAATGTCTGTTTAGAAGCCTGGAAAAATGATGGTCAGCTCCCAGGGAAGTGCAACTGCCAGAAGCATCCTGGCAAATGGTAGAGGAAGGAGTAGAGGGGCTGAGAGATGAGGCACGCTGGAATTACCACAATATATAAGGCCAGAAGCTCCACCTGAAGACACGCTATTGCCCAAGGCCAGCAGCAGTGCACTGGCGAGAGGAGCACAGCATTGCTGAGTCCAGAGGTGGCCTCCTCTGCAGGCCAGGGATAACTGCCGAGAGGCCATCACAGAGATGGGCTCTTTGATAGCCCCAGGGGGTGATGTCCCACCCACCCAAATAATGGAGGTCAGGTGGTGGTGCTTAACCACCAGAAGCCAGGACACCACAATTACTGCAATGACTAACAAGGTCAGAGAGGTAACCAAGGGAGATTGACCCACAGGGCGCTGAGGAGATGGTTAATAGCACGTGATGTCCGTAGGGGAAAATAGATGAATAGTCAGCCAGATGATGCTTATTATCTATTCCCAAGAAAAACAAGCATGGAGGGGCAGGAGGTTGAGGGCTGTCACCCTCATAAAAAGCCATGATCCTTGTTCAGTTCCATACCTGAGCCAATTTTCAGGTCCAGAACTCATTGGTGCAGAAGTGGCTGGGTCCCTCGGAGGAAACACCCTGGAGCACCATGACAAGCACATACTGTGATGCTCTCCCCAGTCCCTTCCTAAATGGACCTATGACCATTTACCTGGGTGACTATTCTGGGGAAAGGAGGAATATCAGGATTGGGTGCATTATTGGTTACAGCTAGTGCCGGCGTGCCTGGGAGGATGCAGGGAGGCTGGTTCTCCAAGAATTGGAAAACCACCACCTGGATTCAGCTGGAAGGTATTACTGCTGCCAGAGTGAAGAAGCAAGGCTGGGGTGACACTGACAGGAACAGGAAGCAAACAGGAAGGAGCAAGTCCCCTCTTCCTCTACCAGGCTTACAGTCTCTCTCTAGCACCCCATATTGGCAGAGCCTAAAAGGGAGCTGGTGGTAAAGGAGGCATTCGGTTGACAGAGTCCCAGCCCAGCATCTCAAAACGGAGAACGGAAGTGGGAGGTGGGGGAACAAGGGGTTGTAACCCAGAGACAGTCTCTTCGTAACTTACACACAGAGCCATCCCCAACACTGGTGACAGTGATTTGGTATCTTTATTCTTTAATTTCTTTAAATGCTCCGTTACAATAAGTACTGACATTTGCAAATCTCACTGTAGTTTTTTTTAATCAAGTCTATTGTCTCATTTAATCTTTTGAGAATGATAGGAATCATTCTTTCCCTGTTGAAGATAATGGTGCCCAGAAAAGCCAAACACCTGCCTAATGATATAAAACATATAAATGGTAGACTTGGGTCTCTTGGATCTCATGACTAGGGTCTTTCACTACACCCTACTGTCTTCTCAAAATCTGGCCACAAAGCAAAAGCACTAGTGACCCTATCTTTATTAGAGAATCCTCAATTAAACAAAAAGTAATTCAGGTAAGCATATTTAGTAAATATCATTTTAATTCTCCTTGAGTGAGTTAAATTTCATCCATTCATTCAACAAATATTTGATGAGTATACTCTGTGCTGTAGAGGAAGATAAAACCTGAAACAGAATAGGCTATCTGTCCTCAAGGATCTCCAGTATAATGTGGGAGATAAAAGTGACAGTGAGTAAGAAGTGTTATTCTAGGGGTGATATAAGATGCCAGCAGAGAGGACAGCCACCCTTCTCTACTAGGGGAAGGGAAAGGAGGGAAGGGAAGTCAGTGAAGGCTGTGGGGAGGGAATGACAGGGCCAGAGCTGTGTTCCAGGGAGAGGGCACAGCCTAGAAAAGTCCAGAGGCTAGAAGGAGCAGGGTTCATTTAAGGAAACTGCTTTTGTAAGTGCATCAAGCCTCCTTCCTGGAGAATGCGCAGAGAGGAAGGCATTGGAGGAGAAGGAGAGAGGTACCCAGCTATCTTGAATATTTTGAATGCAGTCCTGAGGGCACTCGGGGAATCTTTGTCTCAGGGGTCTGCTCTTCAAACAGCGGCAAAGCCAGAGTTTGCCTTTGGCCGGCTCATTTGCGTGCTTGAGGTGGCAGAAGGTAAAACCTTCCCCTCTCATGGGTGCCCTGGACTAGGAGGGTTCTGCTCTAGGTAGCCAGGACCAATTGTTCCTAAGTCCATTGCTGAAGAAATTCTCGTCTTTCTTGGTTCCATTAGATCACTCTTTGATGTCACAGGGCATTTTTCAGGGAAAACATCCGCCAAACTTTCCTCCTAATATCTGGGCAATGCCCCCACAGAGAAATTAAGGAGGAGAAAGCCCCTATTTGGAAAGCCCCATGTGATCAAATTTCCAGCACTCTGTGCTTTCATTCTCTCTCCCTTAGCTCTGTGAAGATCCCTTTCTGAAGTCACCATAGACTCTAAATCCCCATCTGAGAATACAACACAAAGAAATCTGCTCCTCCACGTAATAAGCCCAAACTCACTACCTCGTCACCTAGCACACTGAGGGGCTGCAATGATTTTGAGCTGAAGGAGAAACTTCAGATCTTTTCAAAAAAAGGTCCTGTCCATAATAAGGACAGCTGAGCATGACTTTTGGCGGTGGTCATATTCTTAAATACTTTAATTACACCATTAACAATGGTTCTCTCTTGGGGGTCGATTACCAGGGTACTTCCACACCCTATGTTTTTATGTTTCTGTATTGTTTGAATTTTTTTAACCATCTGTATCATATATGTAATTTAACAAATGTGTATGTAAGAATATACTTAAACCCCTCGGAAACGTTATTCTTGTCACTAAAAAGAGTGTGATGTTTTTAGAGCACAGGAGCTGGAGGGAACTTTTGAAACAGATTCTTACTCCAGCTGTGGTCCCCGGTCCAGCAGCATCAGCTTCGCTTGAGCTTTTTAGAAATGCAGAATCTCAGATTAACCCTGGGCCTGCTGAATCAAACTGCATTTTAACAGATTCGTAGGTGATTCCTATACACATTAACGTTTGATCTAGTGTAGCCAACTTTCAGGACTTTGATCACTGAGGCAACAGGAGGGGTAACAGGAATTACTTGTTAAAGTTCACATAGCTCCTCAGTACCAGAACTAGGGCTTTAGCTGCTATTTTTAACTCCTAGACCAGGACTATTTTCATGCCTTCGGGTTGCCTCTCCAGCTTGTGGTCTTCCTAGAACCTCAGCTTATTTTTCTGTACTTTATAAGTGAATGTATTCTAGGTCTCAGGGCAACATGGAAGGTGAATATCAAATCTCTTAATACAGCTCAATACTTCTGGGTAAGATAAAGCACTGCAGTCTAGCAATTAGGTCCACCAGACCTGGACTGGGCCCCAAATCATATTCTAATAGTGTTTGAAAGAAAGCCCAAGGTGGATTTAAGAACAAGTAACAGTAGGAAAGCAAGCCGGGCCAGTGACATCAGAGCATCTCTGGAAACTCAGGGGCAGGGGAAATATCCAGGAATCCCGTAGTTATTGGTTCCCATTTATACAGGTGATGGAATGAGTCAAGTGCTGGCTGCTGTGTTACAAAGAAGGGAATCACCTCTGATTGAGTATTCAGTACTTATATGGATATTAACCAGCCAAGCTGTTCAGAATTTGAATTCAGCTCCCTGTACACACTTACCCAGAGGAAATCATCACAGGCTGTTGGCATGTCTAGAGGAAGAAAGCCTGGGTCTACAATGCTGGCTGCCCCTATGGATCTGAAGTCATCCTCAGACCGGGGTGTATCTTTTTTTTTTTTTTAACATCTTTATTGAAGTATAATTGCTTTACAATGTTGTGTTGCTTTCTTATGTATAACAAAGTGAATCAGCTATATGTATACATGTATCCTCATATCTCCTCCCTCTTGTGTCTCCCTCGCACCCTCCCTATCCCACCCCTCTAGGTGGTCACAAAGCACGGAGCTGATCTCCCTGTGCTATGTGGCTGCTTCCCACTAGCTATCTATTTTACATTTGGTAGTATATATAAGTACATGCCACTATCTAACTTCGTCCCAGCCTCCCCTTCCCCCTCCCCGTGACCTCAAGTCCATTCTCTATGTCTGCGTCTTTATTCCTGTCCTACCTAGACTGGGGTATATCTGACTCAAGAAAAGTCTGAGTCCAGCTCCAACCAGCAGAGGGACCAGATCACAGGAAGGCCTCCCCAGTGCCACATGTCTGGAGCCAAGGAGTCCTTGTCTGAGACCTTGGGCGATACCTTGGGAGGCCAAAGGTACAGGCTGAGCCAAAAATACACAAGAAAGGCGGAGTCCCAGACATCAGAATTACTGTCCAGAGATGAGGTCCAGTGCAGGAAATGAGCACAAGGGAGAAGCCACTAGGCAAGAAGAATGGTGTGGTTAGTAACTAAGAGGTGAGTGATGCAGGAAGGGTCAGTTCTGCCTCCAGTAATCTCCAGTTGTGTGATCCTGGTTGAGCGCTTTCTTCTTTCAAAGGCATCATATATCAAATTAAGTAATATTATTGCAAGTTAATATCATATCTTGTTCAAATTAAAGCACTGAATTCTACTGATATAAGGAGTTGAATACAAAGTTACTCCCTGCTATGGTCTGAAGGTGTCCCCCCCAACCCAAACTCATTTGTTGAAATCCTAATGTCCAACGTGATGATATTAAGAAATTGGGCTTTTGGGGAGGCTTAGGTCATGAGGGTGGACTCCTTATGAGTGGGATTAGTGCCCTCATAAAAGAGAAGCCACAGAGCTTCCTTTCCCCTTCAATCACATGAGGACACAAAGAGAAGTTTGCCACCTGATAGAGGGCCCTCCTGTGACCATGCTTGTACTCTGGTCTCAGACTTCCAGCCTCCAGAACTGTGGGAATACATTTCTGTTGTTTACAAGCTACCTAGTCTGTGTTATTTTGTTATAGAAACCCAAACAGACGAAGACACCCCCTCTTTTGTGAGCGATTGTTTTTTGGGGGAAGGGATGGGGTAGAAGGAACAAACATTGCCTTATATTCAGGCCTGCAGGTGAACTTACTCAGGGTTTTAGTTAGTGAGTGGTCGAGTGGGATTCAATACGGTCTCATCCCAGAGTCTAAGTTCTCAGCCAGAAAACTGTGGCAACATTTCCTTCAGGACAAGGCTCCAGCATCACCTGCCCAAGCCCTCCCTGAGCAGTGCCCCCTCTTCTTTCCTATACACATAAGACCTGGTTAAGCAGGTCTGCCTGCCATCTGCTCTGCCATCCCTCGGGACTCCAGGCTTTCCTCATAGAACTTTGCACACTGTGCTGTAAATTGGACAGGAAAACTCTCTGAGGTTAAGGGCTGTGTCATACTCAACTATGACCATGGCACTTAATAAATGCTCAGTAGAGAAACTTTGTTGAATGACTCTCAGGATATGATAAATCTACTTTGTCAGATAGGGTAGATTAGCACTCCATATCCATTTCATCCTCTTTCTAGTAGATATTGCTATAATGTGGAAGCTAGAAAGGTAAAACGTACATGTCCTAGACTCCCTTGCAGCTGAGCTCTGGATGTGATTTAGGTTTGGCCAATCAGATGCATGAACATGAATTCTGGAAAGCAGAAGTGAGGCTTCTGCTGACTCTGCTGCTTCTGGGGCAAGCTTAGCTGTGAGGATGTTTGGTCTTTTGGTAGCATCCTTGGTGGAGGGCCCAGAGCTGGGTTGCTTATTTTGTGGGGGTCAAGAGACAGGGCACCAGGGGTTCATTCTGTTGGCGGGGACTGTAGCAGGCATAACGTGGCTCTTCCTGGTCCTAGTAGCTCTGGAGTAGTTTTGGAACCAAAGCTTCCATTCCATAGAAGGTCCAAGAAGAGATGGATCTCTGCCTTGCCCAGGACTTTGGGCTCATTTCTAGAAGCTCAATCTAAATTCTATTTATTCAGTCCTTCCAATAGCTCCACAAGCCATTTAATACTAGATGTTTCTAGTTAGGCCATTGCTTCTGCCACTTCACTAGGACAAATACAGTCACTTAAACAAGGTAAAAGGCAGTCCAGTGAACTATGGTGGCTCTGCCTCTCAAGGTCATTCAAGGACTCAGTTCTCTTTTCTCTTGGTGCCCAGTCACTCCCTAGGGTGCTGCTCTCATCCCATGGTTGTAGTTTTTCACCACAGCCATGCCCCATGTTCCAGTATGTGGGAAGTAGGCAAGAAGAAATGGAGGGGAAGCAGCTTCCTTTTAATGAAATGAATTAAAAAATTCACACATCCCTTCCACACAGACTCCATCGGCCATAACTTAGCCAGAGGACCCCCCCTTACTGCAAGGGGACTGGCAGTAAGAATGCATTAGAGGGAGCTAAGAGCGAAAACAGGGAAACCAGTTAGTTTTTGCAGTAGTCCAGGTCTCTGGATGCTAAATTTCAGATACTTTTCACTACACCACAATGTGTACTTTGAGGTACTGGGGCTAGGAGTTTGCAAACCACATTTTAGGCTTGGCTAGCTGGTGACCTATTAAACTCTGCCAATAGGGGTGAAAGAGGGAGACTACACAGCTGGAGGGGTGAGAGGGGACTGCTCCTTCCTGTTTACTTTCTATCTCCTTGGCGTTCCTGTCTGTGTTACTGAGCGATGCTTCTTTACCCTGGCAGCAGGAGTTCTTGTTAGGAGCAACAGTTAAATCCACATTGCAGCAACATTCATAGAACCAACCTCACTGTGCCCCCTCAGTGATACCAGCCAACCCAGAGATCTGGGTCCCCAGCCAATGGGACCCCTCCTTCAAGCTCAGAAACGCCATCATAAGCCAGGTATGACCCCTTCTCACAATCTAAGTTTCAGCTTCATAAGCTCTCACCCTTGTTTTTCTAAGTTTTAACCTCTTACCCCAACATAATAAAGGCCATTTATGAAAAACTCACAGCTAACATCCTAATCAATGGGGAAAAACTGAAAACTTTCCTTTAAGATCTGGAACAAGGCAAAGATGTCCACTCTCACCATTGCTATTCGACAGAGTACTGGAAGTCCTAGCCAGAACAATCAGGCAAGAAAAAGAAATAAAAGCCATCCAATCAGAAGGGAAGCAGTAAACTTATCTCTGTTTGCAAATGACATGATCATACACATAGAAAACCCTAACAATTCTACACACAAACACCCCCCCCACACACACAAACACGCATACACACATGCAATCTTGAGCAAGAGGAACAAAGCTGGATGCATCATACTTCCTGACTTCAAATTATATTTCAAAGCTGTAGCAATCAAAAGAGTATGGTGCTGGCATAAAAATAGACATATAGACCAATTAAACAGAATAGAGAACCCAGAAATAAACTCATGCATTTACAGTCAACTGATCTTCAACAAGGGTGCCAAGATCTTCAACAATGGGGAAAGGATAGACTCTTCAAAAAATGGTGCTGGGAAAACTGGATATCCACATGCAAAAGAAAGAAATTGGCCCCCTATTTCTCACCATACACAGAAATCAACACAAAATGGATTAAAGTCTTAAACATAAGACTTGAAACCTTAAAGTTCCTAGAAAAAAAAACAAGGGAAAACCTTATTGACATTGATATTGGCAAAATTTTTAAAAATAATGATGCCAAAAGCACAGGCAACAAGCAAAAATAGAGAGGTGGGACTATATCAAATGAAATAGAAACAATCAACACACAAAATGAAAAGACAACCTATGGAATGTGAAAAAATATTTGCAAATCACACATCCAATAAAGTGTTAATATCCAAAATACCTAAGGAGCTCCTACAACTCATTGCCAAAAATACCTGATTTAAAAATGGGCAAAAGGGCTTCCCTGGTGGCGCAGTGGTTGAGAATCTGCCTGCCAATGCAGGGGACACGGGTTCGAGCCCTGGTCTGGGAGGATCCCACATGCCGCGGAGCAACTGGGCCCGTGAGCCACAACTGCTGAGCCTGCGCGTCGGGAGCCTGTGCTCCACAACAAGAGGGGCCACGATAGTGGGAGGCCCGCGCACCGCGATGAGGAGTGGCCCCCACTCGCCGCAACTAGAGAAGGCCCTCGCACAGAAACAAAGACCCAACACAGCCATAAATAAATAAAAAAAAAAAAAAAAAAAAAAAGTAGTAAAAAAAAAAAAAAAAAAAATGGGCAAAGGACCTAAATACACTTCTTAGAAGAAATTCAAATGGCCAACAGGTATGAGAAAAGGTGTTCAACATTTCTAATCATCAGGGAACTGCACATCAAAACCTCAATGGGATATCACCTCACACCTGTTAGAATAGCTGTTATAAAAGAGACAAAAGATAACAAGTGTTGGGAAAGATGTGAAGAAAAAGGAACTCTTGTGTCTGTTGGTGAGTATGGTAATTGGTGCAGCCATCGTGGAAAACATATGGAGATTTCTCAAAAAAATTAAAAATAGAACTACCATATGATCCAGCAATCCCACTTCTGGGTATATACCCTGAGGAATCAAAAACTGTATCATAAAGAGATATCTGCATTTCCATGTTCATTGTAGCATTATTCACAGCAGTCAAGCACAGAAACAAACTAAATGTCCTTCGACAGATGAATGGATAAAGAAAATAAAGTGTGTGTGTGTGTGTATGTGTGTGTATACACACACACTGGAATATTACTCAGCCTTAAAGAAGGAAATCTTGCCATTTGCAACAACATTATTGGAGCTGAAGGGCATTATGTTAAGCAAAATATGCTAAGCGAAATAAGCAAGACACAGAAAGAGAAACTGCATGATCTTATATGTAGAATCTAAAACAGTCACACTCATAGAAACAGAGAGTAGGTCAGTGGTTGCCAGGAGCTGGGGGAGGAGGAAATGGGATGATGCTAGTCAAAGGGTACAAAGTTTTAGTTATCTAAGATGAGTAAGTTCTGGAGATCTAATGTACACATAGTGATGATAGTTAACAGCACTGTGGCATGTACTCAAAATTTGCTAAGAGGATAAATCTTAAATTAAATCTTCTTAACACATACACACACAAATGGTAACTATGTAAAATAATAAATATGTTAACTGTTTTGTGGTGATCATTCCACAATATATACATATATCAAAATATCAAGTTGTACATCTTAAATATATATACTTTTTATATGACACTGATATCTCAATAAAGCTGTTAAAAATTTTAAGCTTTGCAATCAGGAAAATAGCAGAGGTGCATACTAGCAATGTGACCACGGGTATGACCCTTAACCTCTGTGAATCCTAATTTCTGCATCTGTAAAGTAGGTATAGTAAATCTCTATTGAAGATGGTCATTGTGGGGGTCAGCACATGCCGGGCACGTCATAGGTATACAATTCATGACAGCTATTATCATTAAAATATCTCACATGGAGAGCATTTGATTTTAGACTATTAATTTAACAAATATTTTTTTAAAATGCTCTGTAAATGTTAGTTTTCTTTCTCTTTTTTCTTGCCAACCTTCAGGTGCCTCTGATTCATGACTTCTCTCATTCATGTTCCTCAGAGTCACTTCCCTACACATTCAACTTGTCCTCACTTCCTTTTTCTCCCTCCAAAACCTTGACCTTGACAGCATCAGGAAGAAAGCACTCAGCACAATACCTGACATTTGTACACATTCAATAATCATTTGTTGTCTGTCTGATCTCCTCTGCTTTCTAACCACTCACTCCTGGCTTTTCCTGGTTCTTACATCCTCCAGATACCTTTGCTTCCCAGTCCCTCATGATCGGGACCAAACATCCAGACAAAAAGACAGAGGAAGAAAGTGAAAAGAAGACACTTTTCACCCACCCCATGGCCTCCTTCTATTTTCAAGGCCAGTGACACGTTGACAACCAGCTTCCCTTTAACCTTGGCCGGCTGGAGCCCTATCAGCCACCCTGGGCGGGCAGCTAACACCCATTAGCAGTTGATCGAGGAGTAATTAGTGAGCCCAGTCGGGGCCATTAGCATTTCTAAGTTCCCATTTGTAAATCATAACTGGCTTGAGTGGGGTGCAGAAGCAGCGGGTGTGGGGAGATCCAGTCTGGAAATTCAGCTGCAGCTCCCACTAGAGTACATATTAGAAATTCTTGGGAACCTCCATAGGCCAGATATTTCCTGTCTGCCTGCCTGCCCACCTGCTACCCCACTATCACTACATGTACACACTATCCACAGGGGTAATAGTCACCAAGACCTCTGGACCTCTCCTACAGCACAGAAGTTCAAATGTCTCCACTCCTAGTAAGAAAGGGCTTGGCCATATTGAACAGAGATTTGGAGTTAGACAGACTTGGGTTGGAAACCCAGCTCCTGCACTTACTAGTTTGGTGACCTTGAACAAGTCATTTAACCTCTGTATCAGTTTCATTTTTGAAAAACATTCTTTTCTTTACAAAAGAGTTTTTATTACTTTTCTAGCAAATCAAAAGGGTATTTGATGGTAAAAAGATCAGTGTTTGCCAGCGTTCAGGGGGAAGGAGGGAGAGATAAATAGGTGGAGCACAGGGCAATTTTAGGGCAGTGAAACTATTCTGTGTGATATTGTAACAGCCAATACATAACATTATGTATTTGTCAAAACCCACAGGATGTACAAAATAAAGAGTGAACCCTAATATAAACTATGGGTTTGGATTTAAAATATTGTATTATTGGTTCATCGATTGTAACAAATGTACCACACTAAGGTAAGATGTTAATGTTAAAAGATAAACTAAAGCATGTTAAAATTTGTAAGTTTATTTGAGCAAACATCCATTCCAATAGGGCAGCGCCAAACCGGAAATGGTTAAGAGGGCTCCAATAACAGGAGTAGGGGGGTAGAGAGGTCCTAGACTTTAATGGAGAAGACGCAGAAGCAAAGCAAAGGAATCATTTAATTAGCTCTAGCTTCAGCAGTTGCCTTATTTGGGGAAGCCTAGTTGGCCATTTGTGATTGGTTGTCTTCAGGTTCCAAGCTCTTAGCCTTGAGGCATTTATAGGTTAGGTTTGGGTTTACTTAAGCAGGCAGCCACAGCATTAGAAAACCACCTCTGTCTGATGACCTCTTTGTTTAATTAATTAAATATTAATAATAGGGGAAACTCTGTAGAGGGGGGAGGAGGTATGTGAGAACTCTACTTCCTGCTCAATTTTTCTGTAAACCTAAAACTGCTTTAAAAAAAGTCTATTTTTATTATTTTTTTAAAAAAGACTTTTGGACTAGTTATTCCTTACCTGGAGTTGCCTCACCCAGTACTGCTTGAACTTTGATGTACATATGAATCACCTGTAGGTGACTCTGTCAGTCCAGAGTGGGGCCTGAGAAACTGCATTTCTAACAAGCAAGGCTGTCGGTCCCTGACCGTACTTGGAGGTGCAAGGCTCCAGACTGAGGCAATAATTGTCTAAGTAAAGGAGCTGTGAAGTGGCAGGTGCTCAACAAAGTGGGACAAATATTAATATGGTTCCCTTCCCTGCCACAAGTTAGGTCTTGAGAGGACCCAACAGCTGGCTCCAAACTTCAGGGACTTAGCATTTAAATAACAAGTGGGTGCAGGGAATTCCCTGGAGGTCCAGTGGTTAGGACTCTGTGTTTCACTGCCTGGGGCCCGGGTTCAATCCCTGGTCAGGGAACTAAGATCCTGCAAGCTGCGCAATGTGACCAAAACAAACCTGAGTCCCTTTAGGAATTGAATTGTCAAATAAAATATAGAGCACCCAGTTAAATGGAAATTACAGGTAAGCAACAAATAATTTTTAATATAAGTATATCTTGTGTAAATATGTTCCTCAAGAGCCAACCTACTTCATCAGGGAAATGCCTCTCTTCCATCACTTTCTTATCCACTTATTACTCATGAGCAAATGGCCAGCAATGACTGGATGGGTAGAAATACTGAGTGTGTGTAGGCACACTGCTACTTGTCTCTACCAAGTCACTGCTAACACAGTGTACCTGACTTTACGGTTTACTAAACACATCCTTTAGCTTAATGTTTCTCAAACTATAATGCACATACAAATCACCCTGGGTCTTGCTAAGATACAGGTTCTGATTCAATAGGTCTGAGGTTCTGCATTTCTAATCAGCTCCAGGTGATGTTGATGCTGCTGGTCTGTGGACCACTTAGATCCCCTTTTCCTGGGATTTGATGACATGAGGAGAAGGGAAGCAAATAATCGTAGGTGGTAGGTTGTATCATCCCCATTATATAGTTGAGGAAATAAAGCCTTAGATTAAGTGGACATTCTCAGGGCTGGGGAGAGAGAGAGGGAGATGGAGAGAGAGGAGGAGGGGGAGAAAGAAAAACTTATCAGGATGTAAATCTGGGTCTACCGTTCTGTGCTATACCATCTCTGCAGGAGGGAGAAATCCTGGGCCTACGTCCCTTTTTAGTCTTTCACAGGATGTATGATATTGGAAAAGTCATTTGGCCTCCCTGCATCTCAGTTATCTCAACTATGAGGAAGAAGGGTGATGACCACTGCCTCCCAGAGAGTGCCTTGAGAGGCAAGGAAAGGACCTGTGAAAAGGTCTTAGACTCTGTAACATGATACAAACGCTGGCTATTATTTCTATTAGTACTTGAGAACAGCTCTTTAAAAGATTGTTCGAAATGCTTTACATGTGTCAAGTATTTAGTCCTTACAGTGGCCCTAAGAGGTAAAGAGTATCATTTTTATCCCCCTTTTACAGTAAAGGAAACTGAGGCACAATGAGGTTAAGTAAACTGGCCAAGGCTGAGAGCTAGCAGAGGCAAGGTTTGGGCCCTGGCAGTCTGGCTTCGCAGCCCATGCTCTTCAGCTCTAGCTATATTGCTTCTCTGTAGGTATTAGCCCACCTCTCCCCCTGCTGGTTTTATAGATAGGAAATTGAGGTTTGGAGAAGATAAGTGACTTTCCAATGGTCACAGAGCAAGACTCTACCTACATGAACAACACGGAATCTTCACACTTTTCTCAAAGCAATTGTCTGGTCCCAAGAGGGCCCCACCTCTCTACCTTGCAGGAATCCAAAGAAGTGTCTCAAAGGTGGGGAGATAGTCCTAAATATTGTGTCCTGGGGAGGGGAGTGGAGAGGACCAAAAGGATCTTTTCAACTCCCTTCCAGTAAGGCCAAGCAGGTGAGACCGTGTCAGCCCCTTGGCCCACTCATTTCTACCTCCAGGCCAACACCCTCCAGTGAGACCCTAGAATTCATCAACACTGGGCAGACACACACTGAGATGAGATGGCTTCTTGACCTGAAGGTAAGCAACATGCCTTTGTGTAACAGATGCAGCCCAGAATTCTAGGACCAAAGTCTGGCTTGCTACATGTACTCAACAGTTATAATTTTAAGACAGTTTGGTAGGAAGGGCAGCATGGGTCGTGAAATTTGGAAACCAATTTCTGGCTCCACCATCTTCTAACTGAATGACAATAAGCAAATTTCTTCACCTGGCTGGGTGTTGGTTTCCTCCTCTGCAAAATGAGGACGATGACAATGTCGCTATGAAACTGAAAGTCATCATGGATGTGGAAGCACACTGTCAACTCCAAAGGGCTGTACCCTTATTAGTTACGAATAATATGATCGACTCCAACCTGCCCATTTCTCAGTAGAGAATGGTCAGGACATTACCAGCCCCACGACACATGACCACACCACTCTTTCTCCCTAACATACTGCAAACCTTCTGTGTTCAGGCCTGGCTGCCAATCCTCTACATGGGCTGACCCTCCCTGTTTCCCCACTTGGGGAAATTCTCCTCGTGCCTTAAGGCTCAGCTCAGATGCTGCCTTCTTTATGAAACCTTCTCTCCTCAATTGGAATTAATTACTCCTTTCTCTGTGCTTCTACAGTATATACTTTTACTTTTATTTAGAGTGAATGAATGTATATATTTGGGATTAGATACCTGAGGTAGAATGCTATTTCCTCTACTAATTCTGAGACCTTGAATAAGTGATTTACTGTCTGAGCCTCAGTCTTCGTTTCTGTGAAACGGACATAGGAAACAAACTTGAAAACCATTGTCAAGCCTAGGGTATGCACATACAAATTTGCCTGCCGTGTGACTCTGGACCCACCAGGGATTCGATGCAATCTGTCTCAAACCTCATTGAAAACAGTGTCCCAGATTTGTGACCTGCACCATTGTAATAACAAAGTAAGAGTGTATAATCCAATGATTCAGCTCATGAGGCGACCAGAGACTTGAACTCAGAGTCTTGACTATGTGATGAACTCACTTCTTTTTGCCATTATCACCCACCCTTTCAATTTCTGCTTTGGGAGACCAGCTAAACTTGTTTCTTAAGTGTTTCTGTTTTTCAGCTCTGGTAGTGTTCATAGTTATATTTGACAACATTTATCTCACAGGATATGGTGACACGTAAATGAGTTTGTTACAGTGTTTGGTGTATGGTAAGCTTAATAAATGGTAGCTAACTAGTAGTAGTAGTACTGTTATAGCATTAAGGTAATTGCATACTTCTCTTTTCCCCTAGAGGTTCTGAGTGTTTTGAGAGTAGGGCATGTCTTACCTCCCACAGTCCCCAGCACACTGCTCCTGGCACGGGAATTAAAATGAATGTGAAGGTTATTTTTAAATGATGAAGCACCCTACAAGTGGGACTTGTGATTATTGAATAGATATGGGTAGAAATGAACTGAATTGAACCCCTCTCTAGTCATGAGGACACAGGGAAGAGGAAGCATAGAGATGAGGGTTTATGAAGGTAGGTGTAGAACTCAAAGAGAACCAGACCCACACAGAAGGTGAGGAGTTTTAACTGGCTTGACTCCAGCATGTGGGAGATGGATCCACGCGATGGCAGATGAGGGGGAAGTAGACGCCTGCTAGAGCCTGGAGCTACCTGGGTTTGGGTGAGGACTCAGGGCTGCAGTGGTGGGGTGGGGATGAGCGGACGGATCTTGGCGTATTTCCTGGATCGTCTCCGGGGTGAGGTGGGTGCCCAGGCTGTGCTGCCCCTGGAACTCCTCCAGCAGGGAGTGGTGGCTGCTTGTTCACGTGTGAATAGCACTGCCAACATAGAACCCCTCTCCCCTTTCTGCAATTGAAGAGGGAAAGAGCTTCCCAACAGCCTCCTGGTGGCCCATCAGTGCTCAGAAAGTCGGCCGGGTCACTAAAGTGGTCCTGTGATCTCAGCAGTGCACTTAATCTCTTTGTCCTTCAGAGTCTTGTGTCTTTAAATAGAGGATAATAATGCCCACCCTGGTTACCTTGAAGGTCATTGAGAGGGTTATATATTGAAAAACATAAGGTATTAAAGAGAAATTTACTGGTATCTATCACCAAAGCTAGGTACAGGATACACAAGAATGAAGCAGACACAGATCCTACACTCAAGGAGCTCACATTAGTAAGGGGAGAAAGAGAGACAGAGATTACCATACCATGGTAAAACAGAATTATTTATGAAATGTTGAGTAATAGTTATTGACAATAATTACATAACAGTCATATCCCATTACCTTAATATTATTGTACGATCATGATATAATGTTATTTTATTAGTGTTGTTTTCACAGCAAACTTAAGAGGCAGTTATTACTATCCATGTGTACAGATAAGGAATCAAAGATGTAGGTTAACAACTGGCCATGGGTTGCAAAGCTGATAAGTGGCAGAGCAAGGATTCAGATGCAGGCAAGCTGACCTGAGTCCTGGGGCTTAGCTACTGCCCCTCAGCGACAGAGGGCTCTAGGCTGTAGAGGAGGCTCCTGGGGGCCCTGCCTCTCTCCTCCTTCATCATGCAAGTCCACTAATGCTTATTGATTTTGCTCTGTGTCAGATGCTGTCAAGCCTTGGAAAATCAACAGTGAAGAAGGCAAAATCATTGTTCTTCCTTTGCAATGTAGACATTCTAAAGGGAGTAACAAAGGAAAAGCCAAACACAAAGCCACCTTGAATGCAGGCACTGTGCTAAGCGCATTACAAATATTATGTAATCTTGGAGACTCTCCTGCAAGATCCCATCATTAGCCTCATTTTACAGGTGAGGAAACGGAGGCTTGAAGAAATGAGACGGTTTGCCCAAGGTCCCATAGCTAACAAACTACTAAACGAGGATCTGAGCTCCAGTGTCTGACAAGAGAGTCAGACCCCAAAGCATAGGGTCTATCTGAGAGCTAAAGACCCACTGGGTACTAGGATGGTAAAGTGTGAGGTATAGGAGAAGATCTCATTGAGATGGAAAGACTGGAGACAGCCTCTCCAAGAGATGATGTGACATTTAATCCAAAGCTGGAATGATGGAAAGTTCTAATGGCTGGGCACTGTGTTAGGTGCTAATTAAGCCAACTTCCCCCATCATCTCCAGGAGCTCACAGTCTCCTGATAAAAAGAAAGACAATGCAGTAAGTGCTAGGACTGACCTCTTTCCTATGTTCCAGATGTACCTGGGAGAATCCAGGAGAGAGCGCTTAATTTTGCTGGGGGGCATGGATGGGTTGTAGCGTCCTAAAGGGGGCTCTGCTGGGGGTGGAGGGCACTACATAAGCCAAGGCATGGAGAGAGCCATAGTTCAAAGTCCGAGAATAGCTGAGTCCACAAAGAGCCTCGGCTGCCATGCTAAGGAGCTTGGCCCAGATCCGAGAAGGAGGCTGTGTTGGAAGCCCAGGCCATAGACTCTGGAGGCCTAGAGCAAGTACCTACTGTGTGCCAGGCAGTGCTGTCGGTGAAGAAGAGGCCATGGGTCAACATCAAGGTGAGGGGGCAGAGGCAGGCTAGGTGAGGAGAGAAGGTTCTCTTACTCAGCTTGGCAAGTTTAGTGGAGTCTTACTTGTCAGGCAACCCTACTGATGCTTCGGGAAAGGTAACCAGTGATTTCTGAATGAAGCTCTGAACCTGCTTCTCAAGGCTGAGGGTGGTGAGACGTCAGACTCCAGGAAGGAGGGACTGAACTCCTGAACAGGTTACCTGCCCAGCCTGGTCAGCTGGACGCTTGCAGGATGATCTCAGAAAGGGTTCTTGACCCCAATCATGCTGAAAGCATGTTGGAATCAGACAGACCTGTGCTTTTACTTTTTTTCTTTTCTGTGCTTTGGTTTCCTTGCTGTAACACAGGGATAACAGTTATATCTATTCCACTAGGTTGTAGAGGATATACGAGATAACTCACTCATTATTGTTGTGAAATGAAATAACTCAAGAAGGCGTTTAGCACAGTGCCTGGCACAGAGTAAGTGCTCAGAAAAGAGGGACTGTGGGTGAGAAAGAAAAAATAAAAGGTTTCTGTAGTAATCGGGCAGTGGGAGGAAGGAAGGAAACAACTGGGTGAAACCATTTAAATCCACATCATCAGTAAAAGTGATTTGCCTACTGAAATCCACAAGTCTCAGAGTTGGGAAACTCATTTTCCTAAAGAGGGGATGCAAATGAGTTTCTCTGTCTGTAGGGACAGCATTTCTCTCTCCCTCCCCTTCTCCCTCCCCAAAGAGAACCGCTCTAGGGGAAGGAACCTCAAGTTTGCAGAGTAGCTACCGTGTGCAGGGCCCTTTATCAAGATCTTTCTTTTATATCCACCCAACACCTTGGTTGCGATGTCAATTCTATTCACGCCATTTTATGGAAGAGGAACCAAGACTCTGGTTGAGCGCTACACCCAACACTGGTCTGACATCCACCCAACATCCCAAGCTCATGTGTGATGGATCCTGGATTCAGACCCACCTCTGTTGAACCAACATCAAGGCTTTCATGGTTCCTTCAGCTCACAGGAGGCCCTCCCTGGGCCTGGCCAGTACTCACCACTCAGCTTCTGCCATGACACCACTCAGCACCAGATGGTCTTGAAAGCACTCTACCACCGAGCACAGAATCGTCTTCCCACAAGCTAGGTGGTTCAGTTGTATTAGCCCCACTTCACCCTGAGAGAAGGCAATTGAGTTAATTACTTGAGCTGAGAGCCCCTGTATGGTATCAGCTGAGATAACAATCTCAGCTAGTGGCTGCCAGCCCCAACCCGAGCTTTTGCCCCCTATCTTCCCCCAGAGAAACAGCAGCACTCAGTTGATCACTAACATGATTTGGATAATTTTCTCAACAGCCCTCCAGTGGAGCAGCTGAAGAAGAAAACCATAAAAGCCCATCAGTTCAGAGGCACAGCCACCCCTTTATTATTTCTTTCCCCCGTAGTGAGAAAGATAGATCTGCCTTGGACATCTGGCTGGGACAGTCACTTGCTGGGTGATCCTAGCTTATAATGTCCTCTCTCTAGGCCTCCTTGTAAAATGAGATATAACAGAACGTGTGATTCATGAGTTGTTTCAAGGACTAAACTGGTAAAGTTTGTAGAGATGTCCTGGAGTGTGCCTGGGGTTTAGGTGGTGCTTGATGAGGGGAGTAGAAAGGGAGTAGGCAGGTTTATTGAGTGCCTGTTGGATGGCAGGAAATGCATAGACAATATTTTATTTGATCCTCACAACAATCCTATGAGATAAGTAGTATCACCCTTATTTTCCCGCTGAGGAAACTGAGTCAGAGAGCTTTATTCGAAGTTGTATAGCTGGTAGTAGCAATAATTCAAGCCAAATCTGGGGGACTTCAAATCCTGATCTCTCTCTTTTTTTCTGTTTCTCTTTCTCTTTCATTCTCTCTCTGTGTGTCTCTCTCTCTGCCTGTCTGTCTCTGTCTCTCTGTCTCTATCTCTATCTCTTTCTCTGTCTCTCTGTTTCTCTCACTGTCTCCCTCATTGTTTCTCTGTCTCTCTCTCTCTCCATTCGCTCTTCCTAATCTTCTCCCCTTCACTCTCACTTGCCTCTCTTTCATTCTCACTCTTATTTGCTCACTATCTTTCATTCTTGGTCTCTCTCAGGCCATGTTATTTCCCTAAATAACTAGGAAAAAGGAAAGGGAAAAGACTGGACAAAGATATGGCAGGCAGAGCAGTGATGAAAAGCCTGAGCCCAAGAAGGGAAATTTTAAAGGGTGAGTAGGAAGGGTTAGGAAGGCAGAGAGTCCTTCATCTATGGATTTACATACCCAGGGTCAAGGCCAAACCCAAGGCAAAATCCAACCTCTAAAACACCTCCAGTAAGTGAGAAGAAAAAGCACAACTTTTTCTTCTATCCCTGTTTCATTGGTGAGACTCACATCTCACCTAGAGACTGGGTTCAAATCTCCAGCCCCACCACTTTAGCACTGAGACTTTGGACCAAGCCCTTCACATCCTCTGAGCCTCAGTTTCCTCATCTGTAAAATGGGCATCATAGAAACCTCCCTGCCCCCAGGATCTAGGTGAGGATTACAGGCAGTGCTGTGCACCCTGCCTGGTACACGACAAGTACTCAGCAAGTGCTCAGCAGAACTAGTATGGCTGCTATCACAACCCTGAATAAAGCTATGTCCCTAGTTTCCTCAAAACTCTTTTCTCCATGTGGGTCTTTTGTAAGTGTGAACTTTTCCCTTTCGGCAGACTTCCCGTGGTGATCTGCCCCCTTTAACTACAGAGGTGTCAAGGAATCTTTGTGAATCAGCCATCAAGTGTAGGCTGCTGATGTGACTCTGGGGTTAACTTACAAGTGACTAATTTTTGGAGGCACGATTTTGTACCTTCCCACCAGTGGCACCTGGCTGGGTGTAATTACTGCTGATGAGTTTACTGAGGGGCTCATTAAAGTGTTGGTATTAATATCCATATGAATACTTTCAACAAAACCTTTTGTTCTTGGAGGAGGGGATGTAGGAGGTGGTTACGGGAACTGTCCTGCTTTTCCAAACTTAATTGTCTAAATACAGTGCTGTCTCAGCAATTCAGGACATTTTTTCCCCACTCTCTCTCTTTTTTCACAGGGCACTGCCAAAAGCCTACTTTGGCAACAGGAATGATTAGTTTGTGTTTCAATAAAATCGTTCCCTCAGAGTCACTTTATCCCAGCAGGGCACGGGGAGCTTAAATGTGCTCTCCTTAACCAGTTTGAACTGTCATTTATTAGAGATGAGTCCGGGGTGAGATTTGTGGGAGTTTGGATGAAGAGGAGCTGAATAGCTTGTAAGGGAGTCATCTTTCTTTTAGCTGATACTTTGGGCTTCCCATGAATGACAGGGTCACAGTCTCCCTAAAGACAGACCCACCTCCCTTTTCACAGGCTGCTGAATTAATAATTGCTAACAGTGCTCTGAGTGGCACAGCGCAAAGCTTTGCTAAGTTAATCTTCACAATAACACATAGAAGAAAGAACTATTGTCAGCAGTCTCATTTTGCAGATGGGGAAACTGAGTCTCAGAGAAATTAAGGAATTTGCCCAAGTTCACACAGAAATCAAGTGGTGGCATCAGTATGGGAACCCAGGTTTGTCTGATTCCAGATCCTAAGCTCTTAACCACACTCCTCTGCTGTTTGAAGCAGTTTGGGGTTCCTGGGACCCCATCCACAGGCTTGCACAGGGTCACAGAATTTTGTAACTGGGAAGTCTTGATTTGCCTGAGAATGAGGGGTTCTTGTGATATGGGACTTTCAATTTTAAAACTGGGACAGTCCCAGTCAAACCAGGACGAGTTGGTCATCTCCTACAGGCTGGAAGGTTGGCCAAACTATCAAAGAGATAAAAAGTGAAAAAGCTTCCAGACTAATATGAGGCACTCATTACCTCTTCCTCTCTAAGTCTATAGATGAGGAAAGTGAGGGTAAATGACTTACCCAAGGTCACTCGGCTCCTTAGTAGACAGAGCAGGAAATGGAAAACAGATCTTGAGACTCTCCTGTCATTTCTTTCTTCCAATGAGCGGAGCTGCAGAATTTCAGTCAAGGAGCATTTATTGAGCTCTTACTGTGTGAGCAGCTGGGCTGTGGGTTAGCAAAAGCCCAGGAGAAATAGGAAGCATCTAAGCAGCACTGTCCAATAGAACCTTCCATGATGATGAAAATGTTCTATATCTGTGCTGTCCAATATGGCAATCATTAGCCATATGTGGCTAGTGCGACTGAGAAAGTGAATTTTTACTTTAATTTAATTTTAATTTAATAGTCACATATGGCAAGTGGCTACCATATGGCACAGGTCTAATGGATATGATTAATATTTCAGAGGCATTTTCTCTCTCTAAGAGAACAGATTCTATCTTCTATTGTGGGCTCACTCTTGAAGATGAAATTATTTCTTCCTCTTAAAGAGAAGGACTACTATACATAAAATAGATAAACATCAAGGACCTACTGTACAGCACAGGGAACTATATTCAATATCTTGTAATAACCTGTAATGGAAAAGAATCTGAAAAAGAATATATATATATGTATAACTGAATCACTTTGCTATATACCTGAAACATTGAAAATCAACTACATTTTAATAAAAAAATTAAAAGTTAAAAAAAGAGAAGGGAAGATGGGAACAGAAAGGAAGTACCATTTATGGATGGCATACTGGGTACCAGGACGAAGTAAGCATTAACTCACTTATTCTGGAGGACTGTGGCCAGCGATTCTGCAAGCTTTCTAACAAGCTTCCAGGTGATTCCAATGCTGCTGGTTCAGGGACCACACTCTGGGTAGCAAACACTGTCTCTCTTGAAAAGCTAAACTTCCTCCCTTCCTTCTGCTGTCAGGAAACACTTACTAGACACCTGTGGAAAGGAGGAGACATTACAAGTTGTAAAAAAAAAGTTATGAAAGCTCTGAGAAAGAGTTCCCTGTTTGACTTGAAAGAGAACACCTCCACCATCGGAGGTTTGAGGGGCTCTTCCTCAGGTGAGCTTCATCCAACAGCCAATCGCATATCAGTTTCATCAGCTGGTACACAACCAACCAGGAAAGGGTTTTGAATGAGAAGCGTGAGGGGGAACAAAGAACGTGCGCTTTGGGATGAGGCCGACCTGGGGAAGGATACCAGTTCTGCTCCTTACCAGCAACGTGACCTAGTGCGAATCGCCATCATTCATCCCTCTGAGCCTCCATTTTCACCCTTCACCCTAGTGAAAATGAGGTTGCAATTCATGGTGATGGAGATGGTATAAGAGAAATCACGTGTGTAAAGTGCTTGACCGAGTACACACTTAACAAATGGTGGTTTCCTCCTTCCCTCTCTCCCTCCTTCTCTCTTTCTTTTCTCTCACCTCTTCTGGGAAGTCTTCTCCAAAGGCCACTCCGAGCACTAGAGAGACGATGGTGCCTGTATTCAGGTCAGTCCATCTAGACTTTATCCCAGTTGGCCACTTTCAACTCTATGAGCTCCAGCCAGGTTTGGAGTTCCACAGGAAAGGCCAGGAACCTTGCTACTTCTCCTTCTTACCCAGGGCCCACCACAGAAACTTCTTCAGGCCCTCTTCACCATCTTATTTCTGCATAGATTGGAAACACAGCAGAGAGAGAGAGAGAGAGAGAGAACATGCCTAATCACTAAACTGTGTCTGTGCTGAAATCCAAATAAATTTAGCGTAAAAAGATTAAGTATGTGATTTTCTTGACAGGAAGCAAAGTTCACATGAAGGGCCCATGTTTTAAATGATGGTGATGATTTTTTGTTTTGCACCTCATAAGAGTCTCAGAGGGAAGAATAGAATTTTTTTTAAATTAATTAATTTATTTAATTTATTTATCTTTGGCTGAGTTGGGTTTTTATTCCTACATGCGGGCTTTCTCTAGTTGTGGCGAGCAGGGGTTACTCTTCGTTGTGGTGCGCGGGCTTCTCATTGCAGTGGCTTTTCTTGTTGAGGAGCAGGGGCTCTAGATGCACAGGCTTCAGTAGTTGTGGCACATGGGCTCAGTAGTTGTGGCTCACGGGCTCTAGAGCACAGGCTCAGTAGTTGTGGCGCACGGGCTTAGTTGCTCCGGGGTATGTGGGATCCTCCCGGACCAGGGCTCGAACCTGTGTCCCCTGCATTGGCAGGTGGACTCCCAACCACTGTGCCACCCGGGAAGCCCTAGAATGTTAATCTAAGATGAGTGCAACTTTCTTCAGCAACCATTCCTGGGAAAGTGACGCTACACTCACTTTCAGCTGTTCATCTTCCCCGTGTGCTTAGTCAGGGAGAGGGGGTCTCTTCACCAGGGTCCCTCAGCCAACTGATTTGCCATACAAGTCATTCCAACACTGTTGATTATCTATTACCTGTCTGAGCCACCTATTGAACTGTAAGTTTCTGGGTTAGCTATGTACTATACATTCCTAGCAGCGTTTGACATATACTTAGAGTTCAATAAACATTTGTAAAAATGTATTGATTTGTTCATTGTTTTGATAATCCCTATGATGGTAGACTGCAGTATTGATTCCAATTCTTCAACCCACACTACCATCCATCTCTGCCATGGCTAAGCTCCTTCCATGTCCCTTTTCCCCACCTCCACACCCACACACATGCACACACACACACACAGCGTTTCTGATGCTGTAGGTCTGGGGTGACACCAGAAACAACTCAACTATAAAAAGAGCTTAAGAAAAAGCTCCAAAGCATGCATTCTTCTTTGTAACACCAAAGGAAAAGCAAAAGAAGGCTTGTTCTGATGAGCCTCCTATTTATTTTACTTCTATAAATGTGCAGAGAAGACTAGATTAAGATAAAAGCTGGAGAGAGGCCACCCAGAAATGAGAGCTCAGCTTTTAACAGTTATTCAGCCTACGTCTGATGAATGATTGCCCTGAGACCGGAAATGGTTTCTCCTCCCAGGCCCCGTTAGACCAGGCACTTCTGGGCTGGGTCCCAGGCCTCACGGTGCTGGATCTTTTCAGGGTCCAGGGTCCAGGTCGGGGGCCTGGAGATCCAGAGCTCCTGTCATTTTCCTCTCCTCCCTCCCTCCCTCCTTCCTTCCTTCTCTCCTGGCAGAGACTGTATCCTGTTGCTCTGAGCAAGCCTAAGAGAAAGGCCAGCGGCAAGTGAGCGTGCTGGGAATGAAGACAAATGAGTCCCTTTTCTGTGGGGCTCCTGGCATCCTGTGGGAGGAAGGAAAGGACAATGCTTTGAGGGAGCTGGCTCTGCTGACCCCCTCCCGGCGGGCTCCCCCCTCCCTTTTCCGGTGCCACGTTTGTCAGCCCAAAGCCTGCACTTCCTGAGTAATCATTAGATGCACGCGTGAGGGTGAGGTATGTGGTCCCCCATGCCCGGGGCAGATTCCTGGCCCAGCCTCAGGAAGTGCAGCTCGGAGAGTCCGGGCTGGGACCCTGAAACACAGAGAGTCTTGGCTGCTTCTCTCTCCCTGCCAACGTGGCTCCTGCCAGGTCACTGCACAACCCTGGGCCTCCGTTTGGCATGCTTATGAGTGCCTTCTGTGTGCCTGATATGGCCATCTGCATCAGCGCTTTCCAGACCTCAGTGGGCACCAAAATCATCTGGGGGCTTTGGAGCCCTCCACCTTGAATGTGCCAATCCTGCCATCTCGGCACACAGAGCAGACGTGTCATCAATGGAAACATTCTGGGATGATGCCAGGCCCCCTGGAATGAAAGGACTATCCCTCTCTCTCCCCTTGCCCAGCTATTTCCAATCTCTTTCTGATAAATTGGTAGATGAGAGGTTGGTAGGCACAGGGATGCTGGAAGTAGTAAGGAGTAGCAGTTAGGAGAGCGACCTTCAAAGACAGATTCCCAGCAACCGAAACACAGACCCACCACCTGATCCACAGCCTTGGGCAGAACGTGTAACCATTAGGTGCATCCCTTTATTCATCTACAGAATAACAATAATAGTAATAACAACAACAACAACTTCCTAGGACTGTTGTGAGAGTTAATTGAGTTGATATGTCCATAGTTGATATGTCCAAATATCTTAAAATAGTATTTAGCAAATTGTAAATACTATATAAGTGTTAACCAATATTATTATCCTAGAGGTTCACAGGTATATTTCTCCTTCATTGAACATATAATGAACATCTTTTTTGCACCTCATGTCAGGCCAAGCAGTAGTGATTTAGTAATGAATAAAATGAGCTTCCTTGTCCTCAAGAAGCTTTCAGGATAACAAAGTCTTTTAGACTCATAAAGAACTAACTATAATATAATATTGTCACAGGCTGAGTCCCCGAAAAACTAGACTTGGAAGGTGTTTAGCACACAGGATGTTTTTAGGGAGTGCCTTGGGATTAACACCTGTAGAAGCGGGCAAGGTCAGAAGAAGGATTGGCAGAAAGAAAGGCACTCCAGAGTTGTCTGAAGTTAGGTCAGGATGGCCAAGTCTTTATACCCCTGAATTAATCAGTCACTGGACGTGGGCTGCCCCAGGAAGAGCTGCGACTTTGGGGGAGGTGGCTCTTCACAGCTGAAGCATCTCTGAGGGCTGTCAGCTGATGGTGTTCCCAGCAGCTGGAGTCATCAATTACAAGTTCCTCATTGAAAGGAGGTCTGGCTAGGTCAAAACAGTATCCACCCAAATATGGAAGGGCAATTCTGATGAAATGACAAAAAGGACAGATGAGTGCTTCAGAGGATGAATAGTTAATAATATATTTTAAACGCCACATATTTCTATGGCATTTTATATTTTTCAAAACATTCTCCCATACAAAAGCTTACTCATGATTTCCATGCTGGGTTCCGCAGGCAGGCTGGGAAGCCATATGCTCTAAAGGAAAAGCATTGGATTTGGAGCAAGAGAAGACACTGAATCCCAGCTCTGCCACTGCTTAGCTGGGAGTTCCTGAGCAAGTTGCTCGTGTTTTCTGGGTCTGCTCTCTGAAAAGGAAATGATCATACACAATTCACAGACTGGCTGTAAGGATTTAATTAAGGAATAGATGGAAAACAGTGTCTGGCACATAGTCAGAACTCAAAAAAGAGTAACAACACAAAACACAACTTCAAAAAAAGCAACAACAATAAACATTATCTTCCCCATTTTACAAACAAAAGTATTGAGACCCATAAAAGTAAGATTCATCCCTAAGAACTCACAGTGGACTCTAGGTGGATCCAAGACTATTCTACTCAATATAACCTACTGAGTTCAGTGCTATGTAACCCCATAGCTTTCATCTTACCTACAGAACCTATAGAAGTTGCACACCTTTGAGGGCTCAATCCAGATGTTCTCTTTATGGTTAACGTTAGAAGGAATCTTAGAGATTATCTTCTTATAACTTTCAGATAGTCACGGTTCTATGTGGCCTAATCTCTACATGTAGACTATCAAGAAGCCTAGCCCAGTAGTAATTAAGGACAAATTCCTGTATTTTTCTTATGTCTCGTGGGAACTTTAAGGAACACCAATTCTCAGCAACACTCCTCGAGAAATCTTTCCTCCTTAACTCATTGAATTGTACTATTGCTCCAAAACCACACACTTAGCAAATACACTGGCATTATCTCTCAGACTTTAGCCTTCAAGGTTTTCTTTTCTTTTCTAGCTCTTCTCCTCAACTCTTTATCACACAGATCACCTAGTTTCCCTTTCCTTCTGCCTTTCGGTTTCTGTTTCTTCTACATTTTCCAGATTCACCATCACATAATTTAAGGACCCGTATTAGTAAAGATAGAACTCCATAGGTGAACTGGGTCTGTGAAGGAGGAGAAGGAGGAGGCTAGGGGCAGGGACAATATTCAAAATTGTTAACAGCTGACATAGTCTAGATACTCACGGATCAGAATAGACTGGCCAAAGATTTGGATTAGGGTCCCGGAGGCTCCCTACTGTGTGATGACTTAACTATTTGGTTGCTGACTCAAGGGGAGGTGTGAGAGGTCCTGGGGGCGGTCTGGGATGGCTGAGGTAGCAGAGGGAACCAATGAAGGGATCAGGGCAGCAGCAACTTATGAATCGGTAGGAAAATATTTCGGTTGTTATTTCAACAACTAGTACAGTCTTACAAGTAAGTTGCAAACTCTCTGCCTCCCAAGCCAATATACATCTTCTGTGTGGGGCAGTCAATGCATTTTACCACTTCCATCCCTGGCTCCCTAGTCTCTGGTGTCCAAGGAGAGCCTGTTGATTTCCAGGTACCTTCTTCATAGGGTTCTTTAGAGTACTAAGTAAGTTAATACATGTTAAAAATGTTTAAGCAGTGCCTAGTAATGGAAGTGTCCAATAAATATTATCCATTATTAGTAATTAGAGCCTTACAGGCATTTCTCATTTAATTTTACAACTTATAAGGTGGGAACTATTATCCCTATTTTACCAATAATAAAACTGAGGCTCAGAGAGATTAAGTAATTTGCTGAGGTTCACACCAAGAGTAAGTTATAGAGCATGAATTTAAGCCCCAAATTGAGGGACTCCAGACTTATTGTCACTACATCTACTGTCTGTGGCTCCTTCCCTCTGACTCTGGCTCCCAAAGTTTCTAGATTTGGACAACTACAAGCCCCAGGCTGGTTCTACCTCTGAAGACTCAAGCATTCAAGTTGAATCAATGCACACACTAGGGGACTTCCCTTAAGACTCTGCTCTTCCACTGCAGGGTGGGGAGGGTTCGATCCCTGGTTGGGGAATTAAGATCCCACATGCTGTGTGGCACAGTCAAAAAAAAAAAAAAAGCACACACACACACTATGGACTTCCTGGATTCTGCTTCACTCTGTATTCCTAGAGGCCAGAGGTTGAAGCCAGCAAGTCCAGCTCCTCTAACATCCCGTCTTCTGGAATGGATGTGAGCATGCAATGTTTAGTCTATTGTTTGTTTCCAGCAAGTCTACTTTTCAAGCTGCTTTACTGGAGGATTACGACTTAGGAATCCAGAACGAATGGCTTTTCCAAAGCACTCCTGATCATGTCTTTTGCATTTATTCATGCTGAGATGTTTTATCATGTTACTTATCTGATGCAACCAAAATTGTCAAATGTCATGGTGGCTGGGATTAAGTGACAGGCAACTCAGAGGTGCTGTGTGCAAAGCATGTGAAGCACATTCTCAACCCCCCAAAATGTGTTTTAAAGTTGAGAACTCTTTGTAATGACTGCATTGAACTTTCAAAACTATTCATTATGTTACAGTTATTGTAAATTTTGACAACTGCATTCGGAGGTATGTTGTAATGGAGTCTATAGTCTAGTCATTGACTCTAGGGAAATGAATCCCAGCTCCACCACTTACTAGATGTGTGACCTGAGGCAAATAACTTCATTTGTTGAGGCCTCAGTCTCCTCATCTATAAAAAAAAATAATAGTATTATTATATTTCATAAGGCTATTGTGAGGCTTAATAAGCAAGTGCATGTTAAATGCTTAGACGTGGTTAGACATGATATTAGCTCAATACTAATTGACGTATTATTCAGAGCCAATAACCCTGATTTTTCTAGAGATTTAATAATTTGGGTAAAAGCAATTAGTATAATGCTTGGCACAGAATGAATGCTCAACAAGTATTCGTCATCAATAGCTTTGCTGTTGTTTTGATGTTATTATTATTAAACCTGGAGGGTTTTTTACCTTTCATTCATTCAATCAATCACAAACCTGAAGTCAGACATTGCTCTCAACACTGGAATGAGTCAGACATTCTTGGTGTCTAAAAGGTCACAAAATCATGGGGGAGGCAGACCGATCAAGAGAGAAGGGTTTCTGGAGGGTTTTTATCATATATGGGTGTTGAATTTTGTCAAAAGCTTTCTCTGCCTCTGTTGAGATGATCATATGGTTTTTCTCCTTCAATTTGTTAATATGGTGTATCACATTGATTGATTTGCATATATTGAAGAATCCTTGCATTCCTGGGATAAACCCCACTTGATCATGATGTATGATCCTTTTAATGTGCTGTTGGATTCTGTTTGCTGGTATTTTGTTGAGGATTTTTGCATCTATGTTCATCAGTGATATTGGCCTGTAGTTTTCTTTCTTTGTGACATCTTTGTCTGGTTTTGGTATCAGGGTGGTGGTGGCCTCGTAGAATGAGTTTGGGAGTGTTCCTCCCTCTGCTATATTTTGGAAGAGTTTGAGAAGGATAGGTGTTAGCTCTTCTCTAAATGTTTGATAGAATTCACCTGTGAAGCCATCTGGTCCTGGGCTTTTGTTTGTTGGAAGATTTTAAATCACAGTTTCAATTTCAGTGCTTGTGATTGGTCTGTTCATATTTTCTATTTCTTCCTGGTTCAGTCTCAGAAGGTTGTACATTTCTAAGAATTTGTCCATTTCTTCCAGGTTGTCCATTTTATTGGCATATAGTTGCGTGTAGTAATCTCTCATGATTCTTTGTATTTCTGCAGTGTCAGTTGTTACTTCTCCTTTTTCATTTCTAATTCTATTGATTTGAGTCTTCTCCCTTTTTTTCTTGATGAGTCTGGCTAATGGTTTATCAATTTTGTTTATCTTCTAAAAGCTACAGTAATCAAGACAGTATGGTACTGGCACAAAAACAGAAATATAGATCAATGGAACAGGATAGAAAGCCCAGAGATAAACCCACGCACATATGGTCACCTTATCTTTGAAAAGGAGGCAAGCATATACAGTGGAGAAAAGACAGCCTCTTCAATAAGTGGTGCTGGGAAAACTGGACAGCTACATGTAAAAGAATGAAATTAGAACACTCTCTAACACCATACACAGAAACTCAAAATGGATTAAAGACCTAAAAGTAAGACCAGACACTATCAAACTCTTAGAGGAAAACATAGGCAGAACACTCTATGACATAAATCACAGCAAGATCCTTTTTGACCCACCTCCTAGAGAAATGGAAATAAAAACAAAAATAAACAAATGGGACCTAATGAAACTTAAAAGCTTTTGCACAGCAAAGGAAACCATAAACAAGATGAGGGGACAACCCTCAGAATGGGGGAAAATATTTGCAGATGAGGCAACTGACAGGGGATTTTACAAGCAGCTCATGCAGATCAATATCAAAAAAACAAACAACCCGATCCAAAAATGGGGGGAAGACCTGGATAGACATTTCTCCAAGGAGGATATACAGATTGCCAGCAAACACATGAAAGAATGCTCAACATCATTAATCATTAGAGAAATGCAAATCAGAACTGCAATGAGATATCATCTCACACAGGTCAGAATGGTCATGATGAAAAAATCTACAAACAATAAATGCTGGGGAGGGTGTGGAGAAAAGGGAACCCCCTTGCACTGTTGGTGGGAATGTAAATTGATACAGCCACTATGGAGAACAGTATGGAAGTTCCTTAAAAAACTAAGAATAGAACTACCATACGACCCAGCAATCCCACTACTGGGCATATACCCTGAGAAAACCATAATTCAAAAAGAGTCATGTACCACAATGTTCACTGCAGCACTATTTACAGTAGCCAGGACATGGAAGCAACCTAAGTGTCCATCGACAGATGAATGGATAAAGAAGATGTGGCACATATATACAATGGAATATTACTCAGCCATAAAAGAAACAAAATCGAGTTATTTGTAGTGAGGTGGATGGACCTAGAGTCTGTCCTACAGAGTGAAGTAAGTCAGAAAGAGAAAAACAAATACCATATGCTAATACATGTATATGGAATCTAAAAAAGATAAATTAAAAAAAATGGTCATAAAGAACCTAGGGGCAAGACGGGAATAAAGACGCAGACCTACTAGAGAATGGACTTGAGGATACTGGGAGGGGGAAGGGTAAGCTGGGACAAAGTGAGAGAGTGGCATGGACATATGTACACTACCAAATGTAAAATAGACAGCTAGTGGGAAGCAGCCGCATAGCACAGGGAGATCAGCTCGGTGCTTTGTGACCACTTAGAAGGGTGGGATAAGGAGAGGGGAGGGAGATGCAAGAGGGAAGAGATATGGGGATATATGTATATGTATAACTGATCCACTTTGTTATAAAGCAGAAACTAACACACCATTGTAAAGCAATTATACTCCAATAAAGATGTTAAAAAAATAATAAAAAATAAAGAAAAAAGATAAAGAAAACACAATAAAGTAGATCAAACATACATATTTATAAGGAAGATCATTTTTAAAGCAAGTCTTCTTAGCATGTGAACTCCTTGCGTTAGGGGTCATATATTTTGAATGCTCTAACCAATACTGAACACGTTGTGGATGTTTAATACTAAGCAGAAAGACTGTCAAGACAATTATCTTGTGGGAAAATGAATGATGAATTTAAAAATTACAATTAACCAATTAAAAAAAAAAAAAAAAAGGAGACTGCCAGACTGTCTTCCAGAGTGGCTGTACCGTTTTGCATCCCTACCGGCAATGCGTGAGGGTTCCCATTCCTCCACATCCTCACCAACGTTTGGCATTGCCAATGTTTGGGATTTTAGCTACTCTAATAGGTAGGTAGTGGTATCTCATTGTTGTTTTAATTCATAATTCCCTGACGATATATGACATTGAACATCTTTTCATAAACTTACTTGCCAACTGTGTTTCTGCTTTGGTGGGGTGTCTGTTCGGGTCTTTTGCCTATTTTTCAATTGGGTTGTTCATTTCTTATTGTTGAGTTTTAAAAATTCTTTGTGTGTTTTGGATAATAGTCCCTTGTCAGATGTATCTTTTGAGAATGTCTTCTTCCAGTCTGTGGCTTATCTTCTCAACATCTTGACAGTGTATTTTTCAGAGCAGAAGTTTTTAATTTTAATAAAGTCAAGCTTCAGATATTTTTAAAAACCAAAAAAAAAAAAAAAAAAAGAGAGAGAGAAGGGTTTTAGCTGCTGTGGCAGAATGAAAGGCTGTACTGGGGCCAGTCAGCAGGCAAGACTGGTGGAAGCAGTAACTTCTGGATCAGGAACAGTGAGAAAAACTCTGCTGAAGAAGGCATTGAGCTGAGGGTTGATGGAAATGTGGATATTCCCTGGAAAGACCGGGCCACTCCAGGCACGCAGTCTTGAGAGATGAAGCAGCCAAGTGTTGCACCTGGGAAACTGCAGAGGGTTTAGAATGGCTTTATGCATTGTGACAAAAACATGGTAAAGGAATTGAATGAGACAAGAGTTGGATAAAGCACGATGGTGGAGGGCCTTTTACGCACAGTAAGGACTTGGGCTCCAGCTCATTGTAACCCCCTGACCAGATTTAAGCATGAATGTGAAGTGATGGTCTCTATGTTTTAGGCCCCTGGAGGCTGTGTGGAGGGTAGGTTGGAGGCGCCCATATGGGGAGACCAATCCAGAGACAGCGATCTGTGTGAGAGATGATGAAGACCAGGACTAGGGTGGGAGAGCAAGAATGGAGAGGAGGGAACAAATTTTACAGGTCTTAGTAACTGCTTGAGGGTGGGGGGTGGGACTCAGGTGACTGGGTGGATATTCACACCATCCTCAGATAGTACAGAGAACACAGGAAGACAAAGAAGCAGGTCTCAGGAGATAGTGATGAGTTCAAATTGGGGCACATTAGAATGGTGATGCCCAGGGCACAATCACCAGGCAGAGATGTTGTCTCTAGGCTGATATAACAGATACCATAGACTGGGTGGCTTAAAGAGAAACATTTATTTCTCAAAGTTCTGGAAGCTGGGAAGTCCAAGATCAGGATGCCAGCAGATTCTGTGTGTGATGAGAGCCCACTTCTTCGTTCATAGATAGCTGTCTTTTCACTCACTGTGTTCTTAAATGGCAGAAAAACCCAGAGATCTCTAGGGGGTCTCTTTTATAAGAGCACTAATCCCATACATGAGGGCTCCACCCTCATGACCGAATCAAGTACCAAAGGCCTCACCCCCTAATACCATCACATTGTGGGTGAGGGTTTCAACATATGGATTTGAGGGGGCACAAACATTCAGTCCATAACAGATATCCAACAGCCCCCTGGAGCTCTTCTGTATCCTTATAGATAAGGATTTGAGAGTCCTCAACACACAGGTATTTAGAACCAGAAGGTAGCTAAGGTTTCTCAAGAGAGGTTTGTGAGGTGAAGAGGCCTGAGGATAGAACCTTGGGGAACCCTGGTATTTATGGGGCTAGCTGGGAAGTGGTGCCCACAAAGGAGACTGATAAGGAAGGATACAAGAGTGAGGGGTAGAGAGAAAAAATGACAAGGTGTCCAGCTAAGGCCAAGGTCTTGGGCATCGTACAAGTGTGGATTTGAGTCCAGGCTCTGCAACTTACGAGCTCTGTGAGCTTGAGAAACTTACTGAAAACTCTGAGCTTCTGTTTCCTCTTCGGTGAAATGGGACAACAATAGCATCTAGCTCACAGGAATGTTGTGAGGATGGGATGTTGTGATGACGCAAGTAAGGTGCAAGAGGAAGCATCCTGCACTCATTAAGAGCTTGGCAAATGTTGATGAATCAGGAGGCTGTGTCACAGAAACCCAGAGGAGACAGAGTTGTGAGGAAAGGGGACTGTCAATCCTGCAGGTGTCGTAGGGAAATCAAGTGAGACAAGGCCTTAAAGGTGACCAGCGGATCAGGTCGTTGGAAGGCCAATTAGTGATCTTGGAAAGCACTGCTTCAGCACAGGTGCCTGATACAGTAGGTTCCCAGAGTGGGAAGAGGACTTTTGAGGATATCTCTCATTGTAGCTTTATTATTAGACACGATGTAAGAATAGAAGCCCCACCTTGATGGGAATCTCTCCAGCCCTGGATGACTACAAACCACCCACCAGCCTCCAGCCGGAGTGCCTGCCCCTCATCTCCCATAGTTCTTCCCCAGGTCAGAACCCCATCACACTCCTGACTACCTGCCCAAATGTAAGCCCCACAGGAGCCTCAACCCCTCCGGGTCCTGAGTACCCAGCAGAGGGCCAGGCACCAATCTACCTGCTGGGACACAGATGCGAAGCAGTAGCCAAGCCTGGCTCTTGTGGAGTTTACATCCTAGTGCAGGAGACAGACAATGAGCAGGAGACTCCAGACAGGGATAGAGGCTGTGCAGGAAGCCCAGGTGTGTAACAGGGTGGAGAGTAGGCTGGCGGTGGAGGGAAGCATTAGATTTGGGGTAAGGAAAGGTCTTGGTGAGGGGCTGGCTTTGTGGCTGAGAGAGGCAGCCGTGCAAGAATCAGGAGGAAGAGCAGTCCCAACCCTGAGACCAACAAGCACAAATGTGCTGAGGTGGCAACAAATGTGGCCTGTGTGAGGAGAAGGAAGGTCTGTGGGGCTAGAGTCAAGGGGGAGGGAAGGGACACAGGAAATAAGATTGCAGGGATAAAAACAAAAACCAAACAAATAATACATAAAAATAAATAATAAAAACATTAAAAATAAAACTTTTTAATTTTTTAAAATTTTAAAAATAATTAAAAATTTAAAAAATAATGCCATTTGCAGCAACATGGATAGACCTAGAGATTATCATACTAAGTGAAGTAAATCAGAAATATCATACTAAGTGAAGTAAATCAGAAAAAAACAAATATCATATATCACTTATACGTGGAATCTAAAGAAATTATATGAATGAATTTATTTACAAAACAGAAACAGACTCATAGACATAGAAAACAAACTTATGGTTACTAAAGGGGAAGGGGGGGAGGGATAAATTAGGAGTTTGGGATTAGCAGATACAGACTACTGTATACAAAATAGATAAACGACAAAGTCCTACTGTTTAGCACAGGAAATTATATTCAATACCTTGTAATAACCTATAAAGGAAAAGATTCTGAAAAAGAATATGAATACATATGTATAACTGAAATCACTTTGCTGTACACCTGAAGCTAACATAACATTGTAAATCAACTGTACTTCAATTAAAAAATTTTAAAAAAAGATTGCAGAGAAAGGCAGGGCCTTATCACTGGTGTAATGGGCCCCCAATTTCCTCACTCACACCCCCTCTTCTGATGGTCTGCCCACCTTGAGAGTGTCCTGAGGGCCACTCTCACACACACTGAGCCCACTTTACAGGTGCGACCTCAAATGTCCTCACAGTGTCAAGGCTGTGTGTCTCTGTGCTGACAGCTGTGGTGTCACTCCCCTGGCCCATGGGTTCTCTGGCATAAAGGGCCCAGGGCCTGTGGCAGAGGGAAGCATTGTTTTGAAGCTTTGTATATTTCACTCTATGGCTAGAAAAAGGAAAAGAGAGTTTTCCCTCAAGTTTTTGTTTGTAAAATTTGAAATTTACAGAAAAGATACAAGAATAATACAACGAGGATATGCTGCCCTTTCAGTAGCCCCACCAAGTGTTCATATTTGGCAACATTTACTTTCTCTCTCCCTCTCCCTCCCTCTCTCTCTCTCTTTTCTGCTCTCTCTCCCTCTCTCCTATGTGTTTAACCATTTTAACTTTTTTGCTGAACCATTTGAATATTAGTTGTAGACATCATGACAGTTTGCCCCCAAACACCTCAACATGGATCTCCTAAGAACAAGGAAATGGGAATATTCTCCTACATAACCATAATTTTCACATTCAGGAAACTTATATGATACAATACCATCATATAATATAAAGTCATAATATAATATAATGTAACATAGTATAATATAATATACAGTCATATCCAGGATCCAATCAAGGATCACAAATGTTAATTATCATGTTTTGTTAGAATCTCCTTTTATCTAAAATAATTCCCTAGTTTTTGTTTTTATTTTGGGGTTTTTTTTTAGACTTTTATGCTAGTGAAAAATCTGAAGCGTCTACGCCAATTGTGCAGAATGTCCCTTGGTTTGGATTTGTCTGATTATTTCTTCTTAAATAGTTTCAGGTTGATCAGTTTTGTCATGAATACTGTATAGACGATGTTGAGTCCTTCTCAGTGCCTCACATCAGGGGCCACAGGATGTCCCATCGTTGGTGACATTCTCTTTGATCATCTGGCCAAGTGGTGTCCACCCAATCTCTCCACTGTGGAGACAGCTTTGTAGTTGATAAGTAACCTATAGAGAGGTGCGTTCAGACTGTGACTATCCTGGTCCCCATTTTTTCACGCAATGGTTTTAAAGTCCAGTGATGATTCTTATTTGAATCCAATATTATGGTGGTTGAAAAATGGTGATTTTCAATGTTTAGCTTTCCTGTTACATTTCTTAAATGATGTGCTTTAGTGAGGAAGAGCTTTCCTTACCACCACCTCCAGGACTTATCCACTCCTGATATTCTTGGTGCTTGGGTTACGCTGTCCAAGATTTGAATTCCATTCAAATTGAAAGTCCAACTAGCCTAGCTTAGGAGAAGGTGATGCAACTTAAATCACAGTTCCACTAAGGCTGGGAGAGGGGTCACTCCTCAAAGAAAACTTTATGTGCAACCATTAAAAGTGGGAAAAATGGAAGCCAGACAGGCAAAAGCAACAGCTACTCATTATGGCAAGGAGTTAATATTGATAGGACTTCTTCCCATTGCTGCCTGACATATCCTAGTACCCAAAATAGCACTGGCTTAAAAACAATAGAAAGAAATCCTAGGTCAACACATCAGGAAGCTATTCCGGAATGGTTAGGGCTCATAGTGGCCCGGACTCCTTCTATCCTATGCTTCAGTGGGTGTGGCTTTCATTCCCATGGTTACCTCTTGGTCCCCAATAGCTCCTCTAGCTTAAGTTTTCAGCACTATATTTCAACCAAAGGCACGAAAAAAGTAGACGAAAGTCATATTTCTACCCTTTAGGAATATTTTCTGGAAGTTGGACATGCCATATCCACTGGCATTCTACTAGGCTGAGTTCATTCATATGGCTATGCCTTGCTACAATGAAAACAGAGGAAGTGTGGTCTTGGGTCCAGACAGTCATTTGCCCAGCAAAGAACTGGGGATTCTATTACAATAGAGGAAGGAGAAAACCAAACTGAAAAACAATTAGCCCTTCGAAAGACCCCACAAGGTACATGCTCATTCTAAAGGGGAGAAAAAACACAGCTCAGCGAAATTGAACAACCCAGTAAAGGTTGCACAGACAGTAGTGTCTGTTTGCTGCCAACAACACTGTGCTAAAGTCATTCTGATTTTATCTCATTTGATCCACTTTCTAACTCTGTATATCAGTATAGATTTGTTAGATTGCTTTCTTGGTGGAGTGAGTTACAGCCTCATGACATAATGACTCTAGTGACAGCAGGTCTTTCTTAGAAATGTGCTGTTCATTCCTGGCCAATGTTCCCTAGACGACCAGTGCAAACAGCTGAAACCCTGATACGTATGTGGCAATGACAAGAGATGCAGATGGAAAATAGAATGGCAGTGGGTATGTGTTGGAAAATACCCCAGCCTGGGAGCCTAGATACCAAGTTTCCAGCCCCAGCTCAGTCACTCATTAATTGTGTGATCCTGGTCCGATCATGACCTACTGTGCCTCAGCTTCCCCCTCCACGTGTTCCTTCTAGCTGTGGCTCTCTCTTATTTTAGGTCGTATCTGTTTGCATGATGACTCAAACTGGGATCTGGATTCTAAAAGTTTAAAGCCTCTACTTCCCTATGTGGTGCAATTTTAGAATCTGTTGGATTGCAAGGCCATGCTTGCTAATTGGGTTTGCATTTTGATTTTATAAAATCTCATAGGATTAATGGGAAATGTTCATTAACCAGAAGCTCTTTGAGAGCAGGAACTGTGTTTGATTTTTCTCACGGTTATATCCCCAGCAACTGTCGAAGTCCCTGGTACACAGTGAGCTCTGCAATACTGATTGACTTATTGACCAACCTAGACAATGTCCTTGCTAGACAGACATATGTGATTAATTATTCCCCTCCCCTGCTCCTTAAGAGCAAGCATGAGCTTCAAGGGAAGGAATAAGGAAACTAGGATTTACACGGCACTTATTTTCAATTTACCTCATTTACTTTTCACAATAACTCTTCAAGAAAGCTCTAATAATCCTCTTTTTTATGGATGAGAAATCTGAGATTCAGAAGGATGAAGTGACTTCTTAAAAACAGCATAATTTTTGACAAAAAATGTCCAGAAGTTATACTAAGAAAACTATAAAACACACCTGAAAGACACAAAAGTAGACTTGAACAGCATTTATGCCATTTACTGTCTCTCAAAGCAATTCACAAGGTCATCCCAAATTCAACGGCAGAGAAAATAGACTCCACCTTTTGCTAACAGGAGCAGCAAATAATTTGTGGCCATGATAGTGTATCACAAATATGCACGTGTGAAAAAGAGTGGGGTACATCTCCATCAATGGATATGGAGTGACTTCCAGGAAGAAAAGCAAAGTGCAAAAGCATATATTTTGTGTAAGAAAGAGGAAGAAATAAGGAAACAGAAATGTATCTTTCTACTTACTTCTACAAAAAGAAATATAGGAATGATAAAGCAGGCAGCAATCAAGTTGGTTACCCACCAGGGCTTGAGGGAGTGAGGTGGAAAGGATTAACTCTATCTTTTTGTAGAGTTTTGAGTTTGGAAGCATGTTAATGTTTTCAATATTCAAAAAATAAAATTAAATCCACAAGGAAAAATGTAAATCTGAATACAAATAGAAATAAATGTACCAGTAAGTACTCCAGTTACTGGAGGGAAAAAAAACTGCTATAAAAGACATTGAAAAAATTGGAATACAGACTGTACATAAAATTATTCCATTAAGGTTAAAGTTCCAGAAACTGCACTGAGGTTATATTAAGAAAATATCCTTGTCCCTACGTAGTACACATGAAAGTCCTAAGAGGTGTGATTTATGCAGCATGATATATGTAATCTACTCTTGAGTGGCTCCAAAAATAAATTCATATTATTATGTAATATCATAGCATGTCCCAAAAATCTTAGTGCAGTTTTAAGCTGCAGTAACTTTAGAAGTATAAATGCTAAAAACTTACAAGCAGTGGCATTTTAAAGCTTACTTATATTTCTTTTACATTTATTTACTTTTGTGATTTTTGAACACTTTTTGTTGTAAGTTTTTGTTTCAGAACATTTTTGTTTGTTCAACCAGAGGGACTAAAACAACAAATTAGAAGAGAGAGAAAACGAGATAGCAAATGTGGCAAAATGTTAAAAATTGGTGGATCTGACAAAGAGTTCCCTGTACTATTCTTGTAACTTCTCTGTAAGTTTGAAATTATTTCAAAATTTAAAAAAAAATTTTTAAGATTATACAGTTGGTAAGTGAGGCATCTATGTTTCATTCCTAGGGTTGTCTGATGTCCAAGCTCAAGTTCATTCTTCTTCATGGCACTGCCTTTCATAGTGAGTAGGAGGGATGGATTCACACTGACCCACCCTCATCCTCTAATCACTGGGACCGAGCAGGACCATGGGCACCACTGGCCAGGACTGGGCAGTCAGCATGCAGCCGTGGAGCAGAGGAGGGGAAAAGCTCCCACCGCCTTTGGCTTTGAAGAACTCACTCTCTAATCCACTGAGCTAACCATCTCCAGATCTTTCCTTGCAGAGAACCGTGTAATAGGCATGTAAAAGTGATGAAGGGGATTGCTTTGGAAACTTGTGTAAATAACTCTTTGGGCAGGAGAAAGATTGCCAACACCTGCTTTTTGTTTTCTGGTATTTATTAGAGCCACCCTGTGAGGGACCTCTAAGCTTCCTGGATCTTATTCATTTATCTGAGTTCATTCTTGGTTCAGGGTCAGCATTGTTGGGGGGTGTAGAAAAAGTTGGCAAGGATCAGAGGAGGGTCACTGATTCTGGGCTTTCAGTAAGTGAATATGGTTCAGAAGTCCCCAAATCAACAGTAATGATCTTCAGGCCAAATCTGATTGTTCACCATGCTTTTCCTAACCCATTACTTCCTACTCTACTCCTCTCACAGTCATTTATTAATTTATCCATCCGTCCACCCATTCACTTACCCAGTAATAATAATTAGTCTCGTATCATGATAGGCATTGTCCTAGATGCTGGGAATACGGTGTTGAATCAGACTGGTCCATGCCCGCAGGAAGAGAAAGGGATGGACGATTTAGTACAGCATGATCAGTGCTGTGACAAATGTAGGTACAGGGTATCTAAGCCAGACATGTGAGGCCAATCCAGAGAAGTCTCTGGAGATTCATCTGGAAAGTGGTGGGAGTGGTGGGTTAGAGGAATAGCGTGAATAAGGGCAGGGGAACCTAAACTTTTGCTGCTTAAAAGTGTGGTCCATTGATCAGCCGAATCAGCATCACCTGGAGCTTACTAGAAATGCAGTCTCTTGGGCCCCACCCTATACCTCCTGAATCAGATGCTGCGTATTAACAAGATCCTCGGGGAAGTCCTATGTACACTGCTGTTTGTGAAGCACTAGTCTAAACACCATTCTCAGGGAAATCACCGGTGGTTGCCAGGCATCACACTCCTAGTCCAGAACACCCTGCTCTCAGCCCCAAGTGAGAATGCCCTACCTTGCTTCAAACCCTAACATCCTCAGCTATCTTATGGTTTCTGGGAAATGAGAAGTTCCTCTCCCTGGAAGAGTTGCCATGTCCAGCTTTCTTCTAGCTATAACACCGGCTGTACTTTTGGACCCAATAATTCTACTCTGAGGACATTAGCCCAAGGGAAAAAAAAAATCCAAAAGAAAATAGTCATTTATACTCAGATGTAAGATGTTTACAGCCATGTCATCTTCAATCATAAACAATCAAAAGAGAAACAACCCAAATGCCTAGCAACGGTGCAGGAGTCGAGGGCGGGGAGCTGGGTGTTCCCTAAGCACATGCGGGGGAAGCCGGAGCTGCCTCTGGGGACATGTCAGGATGTCCTGGAACATGTCCTGGCTGAAAAGTCAGGAAACCTGGGTCTACTTTTCCTTCTGCCCCTTTGAATTGGACCCCTTTGGGTAAGCCCATTCCCATCTGAGGTCTTCAGGTTCTTGGGTGATCTTTATTCTGTGACATTCCATCTATGCTCCTTGGTGCCCTATATCCTCCCAGTGTAAGCCTGCCCTTCCACCCAGAGAGGCGAGGTCAGACCACAACGACCCTGGGAGGGGTGACGTGGAGATGGAGGTATGAGCAGAGCCAACAAAAACTGCAAGGAGATGATAGAGAAAAAGAACATGTACTGAACTCCTAATCTGTGTAGACTCTATAATACTAATAAAAGCTAATGTTTACTCCACGCTTGTTGTTTGCCAGACTGTTTTAAGTGCTATATATGAATTAATTTTCTTAATCCTCACATCAATACTATAAAGTCAGAATGATTATCACCCCCGTTTTCCAGATAAGATTTAGGAATTGCCCCAAGTCACTCTCCTAGAGGTGGCAGTGCCAGGAGTTGAACCCATTGTGATCTGTCTCAAGAGCTCACACACTTAACCCCAGACCCAGTGGTGATCCCCAGACCAGCAGCATAACCATCACCTGGCAATGTGTAGGAAAGCAGTACTATCCAGACCCACTGAATCAGAAACTGGGTGCTAGGGCCCAGCAATCTCAGATTTAAGAAGCTCCCCACCAACCCAGGTGATTCAGATGCAAGATACATTTCTTGAACCACTGTTCTAGCCACTTGCTGTTTTTAGTATTTATAACAATCCCTAGAAATAGGTATAATGAACACCACTATATCACCAAGGCAACTGAGGCTCCAAAGGGTCACATGCTTATGGTCCAACAGCTAGAAAATAGCAGAGTCAGGATTTGAACACAAACCCACTGATGCCTAAACACCAGCTCTTTCTAGTATACCATGCCCACCTTCAGTCCCTCTGCAAATGTCAGTTTACCTGGAAATAGAGGAGATGGAGGAAAGGCAGAGGAAGGCAGTGGTTCTAATGGGGGAGGGGGATGCAGGAGGAGGGTGGAGAAAGAAGATGCATGTGGGGAAATGAGCCAAACATCCTCTCTTTGGTCACTGTGCCCCTGGGATGGTGGTGGCTGTTTACTTCTGCCTGGTTGGCCAACCCCGTATGTGCCGGGCTGCTGATTTTCCTGGGCTCCACAGCACAGGGCCTATTTTTAGCTCAGCCCTGATGGGACATGTTTGCCCAGTGTTGCCAAGTCATAAGAACCATCACACCCCGGTAGCAGGCGGGCTCTGCTTGGCTCACAGACCACACAGGGCTGCCTGGGCATGCACCCAGCCTCCGCCCAGATGCTACTTCCACCTGGGCAGGCCCTAGGTGGGGAGAAAGGGGTTCCAGGGGACTCCAGGCCATGGCACATCCTTCCCCCGGTCACAGGAGGCTGTTGCTGATGCGGGTCTCAAAACTCAGAGGCCCAGAGGGGCACTGTGACTTATCCCCAGTCACCCAACCCGTTGGCGGTAGGGTGAGAATCAGAAGCCAGGCTTCCTGACTCCTTTTCCCTCACAATGTAGATGATCTTTGTGTCTTCCAATAGGTTTGTGTATTTGTGTCCTATCTGTTTCTGCTAACAACAACAACAAATTATCCCAAGGAATGCCAATGCCCATTATAACAGATGGAGCTTCCCAGGAGGCAGTGTGCAAATAAAGAGAGCAAACCAGCAACCACAGGAGGCAATTTTTTATGCACAGCAACAGCAATCCAGAGAAACTGGTCAAGGGAGCACATATTGTGGCTCCTGGTCACAACTGTAGGTGGTATTTTTATGCTAATTTCCCCCCAAAGTGCTAAAAGTTTCTTCCTCTTTATTATCTAATAGCTCATCACAACTCACCTAAGAAGGAAAAAAGCCAGAGATGCTTTATTATTATTAATCATAAAGATGTTTGCAATGATAATAACTGCTATATTTGCTGTCAGGCTCTCTGTTTTGCATTCATTAGCTCATTTAAGCCTCACAATAACCTCATGAGCCTCATTTTACAAATGGAGACATGAAGACTCAAAACGTGTTAGTCAGTTGCTCCAGGTCACATAGCTAGTAAGTGTCAGAGCATCAGAGCCAGGCCTGGAGACACCCAAGCATGTCAGCTTCACCACATGGCACATGTGCTCTAGAAAATTGGAGACTGATTGGAAAGCAGGGGACAAACATGGAAAAGTGCCTTCACATAGCAAACGGGCTATTCTGTAGCATGAGGAATAAGCAAGACCTGTTTCCTAGCCAAATCAGAGCTGTTGGGTGAAAGTTCCCAGGATGCAAATATTATTCATGTACGAAGGGAGCATTGTGCCTCCTCGCGTAAGCAGCCTCAGATGTCGCCCCCACGTCTGGAGGTGTGCCACTAGGAATCGAAGATGCTGTGTCTAGGACGGAGTAGAAGAGAAGAGTAAACCACCCCCAAGATTCCTCCCAGCTCGGAGATTCTATTGTGTGTGAATACACCAGCCTCTGCAGGGTAGATACCACACTCAGTACTGCCCCGCTGATGACCCAGCACAGGCCTGCTCAGTCAGTGATGAGGACACATTTGCTGGGGCATGGTGTTATTGGAGTTGCAACTGACTTCCTCTTCATGGGCCTCAGAATGGACCAACAGGGGGCAACTCTCTCTTGGCCACACTAGCAGGTCTCAACTCTAGCAAATGGTGATCCAGAATAAAGCCCTCATTTCCTAATCTCTCTGGCTCCTAAATATGGGAATGTGGCTAAGGTCTGGTTAATCAGAAGTAAACAGAACTGGAGTGTGCAAATTCCAGGAAGTGTCCTCTTCTGCCACTCTCTTGCCTGAAAAACAGATCTAATGATTCAAGCATGAGCAGCCCTCCTGAATCATGAGGTGGAAGCTGTGAGCTAAGGATGGCAGAGCAGTAAGACAGCAAGAGCCCAGGTTTGACAATCAGGGGACAGCCGCCCTAGGCTTGTGATGCTCACGTGACAGGAGAGAGAAAGAAGCTTTACCATTACTTGAGGGTTTCTCTTACTCCCAGCAGAATGCAATTCTAATTCTTACAGAGTTGAAAAAGTTCAAAATTCAGAAACAACCACATGAAGAAATGATTGTGAAGGTAAATCTTGAAGGGTTATTAGGATATAGTCATAGAAGAGGAGAAAAGAAGACAAAGAAGAGAGGAAGAAAAAGAAGAAGGAGAAGAAGAAGAAGAAGGAGGAGGAGGAGGGGGAGGGGAGGGGGAAGGGGAGGGGGAGGAGGGGGAGGAGGGGAGGGGGAGGGTGAGGAGGAGAAGAAGAAGAAGAAGAAGGCGAAGGAGAAGGCGAAGGAGAAGAGAAGGAGAAGAAGAAGAAGGAGAAGGAGAAGGAGAAGGAGAAGAAGAAGAAGAAGAAGAAGAAGAAGAAGAAGAAGAAGAAGAAGAAGAAGAAGAAGAAGAAGAAGAAGGAGAAGAAGGAGAAGGAGAAGGAGAAGAAGGGGGAGGAGGAGAAGGAGGGAGGGGAAGAGGAGGAGGGAGCGGAAGAGGAGGAGGAGGGAAAGGAGGAGGAGAAAGAAGGAGGGGAGGAGAAGGAGGAGGGGGAGGAAGAGGAGAAGGAAGAAGAGGGCAACAGCAACAAAAATGACAATGATGATAATGACAGGAATGTGTCCTGTTTACAACCAGGCTACAATATTCCTGATGCCCAATGTGTGAAGAACTCTACGTTCCCACGGCCACCGTCCTAATTCATATGCACGCCACATCTCAGTGAAATTTTGGGTCAGCTTTCTATTTGGCATCTGTCTCCAGTCTATCCTTGCCTCTTCTCCATCCATTCTGCAAACTGTTGTCCTAGACATCAATATCACTCCCTTGCCCCTAATCCTTCCAGGCTTCCCTTTGCATTTCAGACTAGATAAGAGCTCCTTAGCTTGACATGTGCCAAAAATCTACCATGCCTGCCTTATACCCCCTCCACACCCCACCCCCCTCACTCACCTTCCATTTCAGGAAGAGTAAATTAGTCACTGTTCCTCAAATGTTCCTGTTAAATTCCTGTCCCTGTCTCTGTGCTTGCACTGGCTTGCCCTTTGCCCTCATCTCTGAGTGCTGACACCTCATCTGTCCTTCCAGTCCCTGGTCAAATGCCCCCTTCCACATGAATACTTCTCAACTCTTTCACTCCAGCTGTGATCAATCTCAAAAACTCACGCATTTTCTGCTACACCGGGCTACCTCCTTCAATGTTCACACCAGAGCCTGTCTATGGCAAGAGGACTTGACAAGAGAAGGAAAAAGAGGAGGAGGAAGGGGAGGAGGACAGGTGTCTCTCTCTGCCATAATCTGGCCTTTTCTGGCTCTTCATTCCTACAAAGATGTCCTAGGCCAGGTGAATTAAAGGAGACATTCCAAGATTTTTCCACCTCTGAGACTGTATCACTGTGGCCTCCATCTGTAATCTTCCTTCCCACATAAAGACCTTCCTGTTTCTCAAGGCTCTGCTCCAGTTTACTCCTCTATGGAGCCTTCATGATCCTCTGTCATCTCTCCCTTTTCTGACCACCTCTGATCTCACAGAGCATTCATCATGCTCCTTCCTCCACTTTATGGATCTGAGTTTTTATACTTGCTGGACAGAGCATGGAGCTTTGGAATTAGATTTGTCATTGGACAAGATAGTAACTTTGCTCAGCCTCAGTTTACCTCTCTGTAAAATGGGGATCCTAACACCTACCTCACAGAGTAGTTATGAAGATTAAATAAGACAAACTTGTGCTAGAAGCAAGGTTAGCATCACCTGCCCATGAAAACTCAGCCTACAAGTTGAGTGTCGCTGTTATCTCAGTAACACCTGAACAAGACGGGCTTGACTGTGTGGTGGAGGACAAACCCTGAAACTTCCAGAGGCAGAGAGACAAAAGGACCAGGTAACCTCAGATAAAATGCTTCTCAAGTGCCCAGTTTAGGCCTTGGGACAGCCTGGGCTTCCTTGTCACCAGGAAGCTTAGGAGAGCAACAAGGAAGTTCTCATTGACCTGGTGAAGCTGGTCCAACAGGAGAAGCTCTGATGGGAGACCTCAGAAGATCTCAAGAGATGTGAGTCAACTGTCCCCCGGTACTCTGTGCTGGCCAGACCACTCTCAGGGAGCATGGTTCTCTCAGAGATCCATTCTATCAGAGGGATTTGAATAAATGCAAGGTTTCAGAAGAGGGGGGCAGCTGGAGGGTAGGCAAAGATTCCAGCCTCATTAAGCTCATTGAAAAATTCATTGAGCTAAGATAAGTCTGAGGAAAGGTAGTTCAGAGAGCTTGGGTCCTGTATTCAATGGGCTATCATAGGGATAGAAAAGAGTGAAGTGGGTCAGATGCAAGAGAAGTAGGGCGTGGTGAGAATATACTCACAGGCAGCTGAGTACAACTGACTATTACACAGAGTGATATGGGTCCAGATCTTCCAGGTTTTCTAGAGAAGATATAAATCTGGGTTTTCTTGTGAAGTGTTATAATTTTTCCTTTTGGCAATTCATTCAAAAATTGTCATTGCTCTGCACCAACCAACGCTGCAGGCCAAACAAAACACACCTCTAGAAAATGAAAGGGTCCCTGAGCTGACAGTTTGCAATCTTTGGATGAGATGATCCCTAGGGTTGCTTCTAGATTGTACGCTATGGTTATAAAATGGTCCATAAATTTGGGGTAGGTTGACTCAAACAATGGGTGTTGGCATCATGTGTCTTAGGAAAACATACCCTGTTATGTCTCTTTAGTCCCCATCATTATTGCTCCCATCAGCCAAAGAAGGGTTGAGAGCACACAGGGGCTGGAGTCAGGCAGATCTGGGTTCAAATCCCAGTTCTGCCACTTTGTAGTTCTGTGACCTTGGGCAAGTGATTTAACTTCTGACCTCAGATTCTTCAGCTTGAAATAGTAGCTGAATTTGAGTTTACAAGTGCTTTATTTATTAACTTAGTTCTCTAAACAACCCTAAGATGGGCAAAATTACCATTACCTCTATGCCACAGATGAGAAGACTGAGGTAGAGAAAAATTAAGGTCACAGCTAGTAAATAGGAAGCCGAGATGCAAACTCAGACACTCTCTCTCCAGGGTCTGTGCTCTTAGCACTTTATAATACTGGCTTGAATCTGAGAAATGGGGATGGTAGTGGGAGTGGACCCCAGGATTTTTTTTGAGAATATAAATGAGGATGTATATAAGATATTTAGCCCAGTGCCTGCATATTCTATCAATACAAAAAAAGGCACTTATTAACCTTTTTCAATGTTCACGCTCATGCTCTCTTTCTCCTTGTGTCTGTCTCTGTCTCTATATATTCTAATTATTAGAGTCAGGATTATTTCAATACCCACCTCCAGAAAAACCCTTTTCTATTTACCTCCACACCATGGCTTATTCCTATTCATTTTCCTGTTCCCTGCAATCCCTCCAGAATTCTTCCCCAACCTTTTTGTTTAATCCTAGGGATTATTTATCAGGTAAATCTATCATGAGGTAATGTTTTAATAACACATTTCCCATCAGATAGTGGCTATTACGTATTCCCTGTAACCAGCCATGCACTATGGTAAATATTACCCTAAAAAGGAAATTCATGACTCACGAATAACTGAACAGCCAACTGGGAAGCCAGGGAGTTCTCACTTATGAAAATTATGATTGTTTGATTGATTTTTAACCCACCCACTGCCTGAGGGTCCTTTGAGTCATGCTGTACATATGCAGCATGCAAACCAGTGGGGGCTGATTGGCTGGGGATGAAGTCAGGGTTATTTACAATCCTATATTTATAATATCTACCTACAAGGGAAAAATCTCCTCTGTTTTATGCCATTACCTATAATCAGGAATTTGCTGGCAACGCACCCTCGCGAACACTGACAATGACTCCTGCGCCTCACCTGCCCCAACAGGCCAAGAGATGCTTCCCAGTTCCTTTCCTCCATCCCAGGGCTGAGCTGTATGGAACGTTCTCAGGTCTGGCAGTCACTCATGCCTGGTTTGAACCCCGGCACGGTCAGACTTGCTATGTGATTTCAGGCAAGTGACAAACTCTCTGAGCCTCAGTTTCCCCCCTCAGGGATATTGCCATGAGAATTAAATCAAATAAAGTGGCATACATAGTAAAGTGTTCAAAATATGGCTTTGCTGAGGGGGCATCGAAGAACGTGAGGTTGGAGAAATTCTGCTCCAGGACAATGGTGGCTATAGTTTTGAGATCATAATTGGGAAGGGACAAGGCTCCACACATATTTTAGAGCCATCAGTCATTTGTTTGCCTTATATTAGTAAGTCTGGAAACAATGCCTCCTCCATACAACAAGGTTGAAATTCACATTACCTGTCCTTGAGCACTTACTACAGGTCAGGAACTGGGGTGGATAGATGCAGGGTCATTTAGAGATGAATGTCATATCGTCCCTGCCATCACGGAGCTCACGAGTAACCAAGATTCTCTGAGTTAGATGTAGTGTCCAGACCACCTTAATTCCTGTGCCTTGACCCCAGACATTGAATCGTAATCTCTGGAGAAAAAGCCACTGGTCCTGCATTTTCACGGGTCCCTCTGATTGATATTATGTACACTTGTCAGCAGTTAGCAGCATCCAAGATTTATTGTGTGTTGATTATTCATTCCTTCACTGGACAAATATGTGCTGAGGGTATTTCTGCACCAGGCGCCGGTCTAAGTGCGTTATATGCGCTGTTTCAGCACATCTATACAACAGGTACCGTTAGCCTTATTGCTCTAGCCAGAGAGCTAAGGAAAGTACACACTTTACATGACTGGATGTGTTAGGTGTCATAACAAAGGGACATAGAATGTGCTCTGGAAACCCCCAAAAGGGAGAAACCACATCTAATAAAGAGAGGCAGTGCCAGGAAGCCTCTAAAAAGGGCCAGATCAAATTTCCCTCCAGCAGAGTTTTGGAGTCCTTCAGGGATGGGCAAGGCACTCACTCACAAAAAAAAAAAGGCAATTGCTCCCAGGCTCCCTGGTTACAAGGTGTGGAAATGCAGACGAGCTGTCCCACAGAGAGATTTATACATCAGTAAGCACTTTGTGTGTTTCTCAGACATAATTGATAGCTTAATAATCATATCCATATGCACAAAGAAGGAAGCATGGGGCTTTTCTATTAATGTGAGGTGTTTTTAAAACGAGTTGTCATTCTTCAACTAGTTTGTGTCAGTGACATCTATTTTTCTCTAAGTAAAACTAAGTACAGTCTGTGGTTACAGAGCTATGAATGTGATGCCTATCAGATACACAGGATTAAGAAGAGAGAGAAAGAATAGTCAGTGTTGGCAAGGGTGTGGTGAAAAGGACATTCCCAGAAACTGCTGAAGTTGATGGGAGTGTAAATTGCGTTACACCCTTTCTGAGGGTTATTTGGCAGTATGTGTTAAGAACTTGAAGGAATATTCATACCTTTCAACTGTATCATTCCCACTCTGGGAAACTCTCCTCATGAAAAAAGCAAAGGCTTGGAAATACATTTATCAATCATTATGCTGTCCCTCACAGTGTGATTTTTTTTTTTTAAAGGGCATTAAATCAGAAAGAGTTGAAACATTCCACCACAGAGATTGGTTAGGTAAATGACCACAAGTTCCCATAATAGAGGTGAAATACAACATAAGCCCCATCGGGGTAGGGATCTCGTCTCCTTTGTTCATGCTGTATCTTCAGCACCTATCACAGTGCCTGGCACATAGTAGACACTCAGCAAATCTTTGTTGAATGAGTATAACACCGTAGTCAGGCAGGTGGACCTCCTGGCCCTCACTCTCCTCATCTGCAAAATGAGGGTGAACATAGAATGTTTTCCATAGGATTCTACTGAGGATTGAAGGCCACAATGAACATGTAAGGTGGCATTAACATAGAAGCACAAAATAAATGCTGTCTGCTGTGATTATCCACGGGAGTTCATAAGGGAGTATCCTCATGGTTAGTAAACACCAACATCCCAACTAAATTCAGTGAGACACAACAGTTGCAATAGGAAAGTACAAACACAGTATTTATATTTAAAAGATGAGAAGGAAGCTTACTAAGTTCAGTGATATCTGAACCACGGAAACACCATAATTTTCATGAGCAAAGGAACAATGTGCCCCTGAAAGACTTGTGATGAAAGACAGAGTTTAATACATCCATGCCTCACTCTCTGCATTCACAGCCCCTGAAGGGATCAAAGCAACTCGGCAGGATCTGGGGGCCGGGGCCGGGGAGCGGGGGGCAGCGGGGGAGAGAATCATGCTGTAATCAATTATCAAAATGGCAAACACAGGGCTTTGAAAACTTTATTCACATCAAGCCACATGTTCGATGTTGAGATTTGATCTTTGTCTGCGTGCTGATAAGAGGCCCCCCAAATGAAATTTAGTTCTTGGCATACTTCTAGAATTGGTAGAGAACATCTGGGAACCTCAGGGAAAGTTCTGTCATTTGCTATTTCAAGGTTTCCCCGAAGCGCTTCTTGGCTCTAGACAAAGCACATGCCCAGACGGCTTTTCCAGAACTTTGTCTAACAACTTCAGTTAGATCTCGCCAATCTAAAAATCCTATTGGGTAATTCATGTTTTCAGAGCTTGCCATCAAACTTCCTGGTGGCACGGGAAGCCCACAATAATCTGTGGTTAAGAGCAGTGATAATTGTTTGGAGTGACTTCATGCTTTAAAGGAGCTACAGACAGAGTTCATATTATGGAATTTTAAGATGTTTCCCAGGCCACCAGCCTTAAATACCATCTGGGAACCCAGAGGAAAGCCAATGACACAAAAGCATTTTCGTGGTTCCACCTCCACCTCCACTGGACTGTTGGTCCAAAGGTGGGCTGTGGAGAGGGAAAATGGGTGAGAAACCAGTCTTGTATGTACAATTCGAGTATCAGCTACTGAAATGAAGCGTGAGAGACCCCTGACTGAAAGCATATTTATTGAGAGACATGTTGAGAACATTCATTAATCACAAAACAAGGGGAATTTTTTTTTGTTTTAAACTGCCTAAAAATATCAAAGCAGAGAGGTTTGGCGAGGTGGTGTGCTGGTTAAAATTCAGATTCCCAGGTTCCAGGCCAAGAAATTCTTACTTGGTGGATCTGCATGCACACTGTTATCTGCATTTTTAATAATCATACCAGGTGAAAAACACTAATCTAGGAAAACTTCAGTTTAGGAAATAAATCCTATTTTGCTTGAGAAATTACTTTAATTGGCTTTTTGGACTCTGCAAATGTAGGTGCCAGGGCTCATCTTGATGGAGAGGTTAAAAAAAGACAGGACTTACATTTTTAAAAATTTTACAACATAGTAGAACTTGGGGGTTTCCCACTGTCAGCCCCTGTCAGAGTCTAAGTGCTTGAACTTGAGAGAGAATGGAACATGGCCAGCCCCATGGAAGGAGGGGCTGAGTCACTGCCTTCAAGGGGCGGATGATGAATTCCACCAACATGCTGTCTGACATTTAGCTTTCCTTGTCTCCTTTCTTGTGATGTGACTTCCTTACTTCATCACCAAACCTGTAGTAAAATGCTGTATACAAAATGGCTCTGTGTTGGTAGTGCACCGGGGGCTGAGGAGAGAGGAGCATGCTGGGGTTTTCCGGGGAAATAACTAGAGAGAACTGGAACAGCCAGGAGGAGCAGGGGTGTGAGAGTGAAAAGTGGGTGAGAATCGAGGTGGAGGGAAATTCATAGAACAAAGAAGGAGGGGTTCACGGGGCAATCTGCAGACACTTGAGGGACCTTCCCTCTGGAACCTTTGAGAAGACTGTTGGAAGCCCAGGGTTTGTGGAATATCATTTACATACAATAAAATACTCCCATGGTACATGTACGATTTAATCAGTTTTGACAAATGTATATACCCACGTAATCATCATCACGGTCAAGATCTCCACCACCATCACCTAAAAAGTTTCCTTCTTCCCATCCTATCAATCAATCACCACACACCGCTGGTCATAAAAAATGGTCAAACAAGTTTTTGTCACTGTAGATTAGGTTTGTCTCTTCTAGAATTTCATATAAATGGAATTATACAGTACACACACTTTTGTATAGGATGATATTTGAGGTTCCTCCATGTGGTGGCATTTTTTCAGTAGACTGGTTGGTGGCTTGATTTGATGAGCAGTGACTCATTGTATGGATATACCAAAATGTGTTGATTCATTCACCTGTTGGTGGTCATCTGGGTTGTTACCAGTTTGGGGATAGTATCAACAAATCTGTTACGACCATTTGTGTACAAGTCTTTGTGTGAACATATGTTTTCATTTCTCTTATGTAAATAACTTGAAGTAGAATTGCTATGGTGTAGGGTAGTTATATAGGTATCTGTTTAACTTTATAAGAAAATGCCTTTTTCCCAGAGTGGTTGTACTGGTCTTGTTACCACCAGCAACACAGAAAAATTTTAGTTAATCCCCATCCTCTTCAATACTTGATATTGCAGTCTAAGTTTTGCCATTTTAATGACAGTGTCCTGGTGTCTCACTGTGATTTTAATTGACATTTCCCTAATGACTAATAATATTGAGTATCTTCTCATGCTTATTGGCCATTTCTATATCTTCTTTTGGAAAGTATCTGTTCTAGGCTTTTGCTCACTTAAAAAAAATATTTTTTGTCTTCTTATGTTTTAAGAGTTCTTTATATATGCTAGATATTTGTCCTTTGTCAGAATTATCTATGACAAATATTTTTCCCAGTCTATGGGGTACCTTATTATTCTTTTGATGGTGTCTTTGGAATAGCAGTTTTAATTTTTCATGAAGTCTAATTTATCTAATTGTTTTTATACTGTTTGTGTCCTATTGAAGAAATATTTGCCAACATAAAGGTTGCAAATATTTTCTCAATGTTTTCTTCTGGAAATTTGTAGTTTTAGCTTTTACATTTAGATCTATGATCCGTTTTAAATTTTTTTGGTGTTGGGATTTAAGTTACTAGGTTAATGGTCTTGTTCCTGATCTTAGAATGAAAGTATTCTGTCTTTCACCTTTACGTATGTTAGCTGTAAGATTTTCACAGATGCTCTTTTTTAAAATTTTTATTGGAGTATAGTTGATTTACAATCATAGATGCTCTTTATCAAGTGATTGAGGAAGTTCCCTTCTAGTCTCGAGGTGTTTTCTTTCATTATTAAAAACATAATGAATAAATATAAATCTTTTTAAATGCTTTTTCGGCACCCATTAAACTTCTCTTTTTTCCTATTAATATGTTAAATTATATTAACCAATTCTTAAGTGTTAAACCAAACCTGTATTCCTGGAATAAACCCCATTTGGATGTGGTATATTACCCTTTTTAAATATATTCCTGGATTTTATTTGCTACTTTTTAAAAGGATTTTTACACCAATCTCATGAAGGATATTAGTTTTTTTTTCTTATAAAGTCTTTGGTTTTGATTGCAAGATAAGGTTAGCCTTATAAAATGAGTTGTGAAGTGTTTCCTCCTCCATTCTTTTCTGAAACAATTTAAGTAGGATTGGTATTATTTCTCTCTTAAATGTTTGATATAATTTACCTTGGAAGCCTTTATTTTTATCCATGGAAATGTTTTAATAACAATTTCAAATTCTTTAGTTCATTTAGGGCAATATAAGTTTTCTGTTTCTTCTGCTACCTGTTTTGGCAATTTGAATATTTCAGAAATTTGTTCATTTCATTTAAATTGTTGAATTTTTGGTATAAGATTGCTTATAATTTACCTTATTGTTCTTTAAATTTCTGTAGGACTTGTAATGATGTCCCCTCATTTATTCCTGTTACTGATCATTTAGGCCTTCTTCCTCTACTACTTGATGAGTCTACTAGAGATTTATCCACTTATTTATGTTTTTAAAAAAACAGCTTTTAGGTCAACTAATCTATGACAAAGGAGACAAAGATATACAATGGAGAAAAGAGAAAAGTCTCTTCAATAAGTGCTGCTGGGAAAACTGGACAGCTACATGTAAAAGAATGAAATTAGAACACTCCCTAACACCATACACACAAATAAACTCAAAATGGATTCGAGACCTAAATGTAAGACCGGACACTATAAAACTCTTAGAGGAAAACATAGGAAGAACACTCTTTGACATAAATCACAGCAAGATCTTTTTTGACCCACCTCCTAGAGTAATGGAAATAAAAACAAAAGTAAACAAATGGGACCTAATGAAACTTAAAAGCTTTTGCACAGCAAAGGAAACCATAAACAAGACGAAAAGACAACCCTCAGAATGGGAGAAAATATTTGCAAACGAATCAACGGACAAAGGATTCATCTCCAAAATATATAAACAGCTCATTCAGCTCAATATTAAAGAAACAAACAACCCAATTCAAAAATGGGCAGAAGACCTAAAAAGACAATTCTCCAAAGAAGACATACAGGTGGCCAAGAAGCACATGAAAAGATGCTCAACATCACTAATTATTAGAGAAATGCAAATCAAAACTACAATGAGGTATCACCTCGCACCAGTTAGAATGGCCATGATCTAAAAATCTACAAACAACAAATGCTGTAGAGGGTGTGGAGAAAAGGGAACCCTCTTGCACTGTTGGTGGCAATGTAAATTGATACAGCCACTATGGAGAACAGTATGGAGGTTCCTTAAAAAACTAAAAATAGATTTACTATATGATCCAGCAATCCCACTACTGGGCGTATACCCAGAGAAAACCATAATTCAAAAAGACACATGCACCCCAATGTTCATTGCAACACTATTTACAATAGCCAGGTCATGGAAGCAACCTAAATGCCCATCGACAGACGAATGGATAAAGAAGTTGTGGTACATATATACAATGGAATATTACTCAGCCATAAAAAGGAACAAAATTGAGTCATTTGTTGAGACGTGGATGGATCTAGAGACTGTCATACAGAGTGAAGTAAGTCAGAAAGAGAAAAACAAATATCGTATATTAACGCATGTATGTGGAACCTAGAAAAATGGTACAGATGAGCCGGTTTGCAGGGCAGAAGTTGAGACTCAGATGTAGAGAACAAACATATGGACACCAAGGGGGAAAACTGCGGTGGGGTGGGGATGGTGGTGTGCTGAATTGGGTGATTGGGATTGACATGTATACACTGATGTGTATAAAATTGATGACTAATAAGAACCTGCAGTATAAAAAAACAAACAAACAAAACAACTAATACGAAACTTTCATTGGGTTATTTGTATGGAAATATGTTAATATAAATGTTTCAGACATTACATGAAATTTCTAAAAATCTTATATGTTCTGGTATAATGTTATAAGTCATAATTCTAGTTATTACTTTAAAATGTATATCTCAGAAATAACTAAATTTCCTTGTCAATTGCATTATTATGAACTTTCATCAAATCTTTAACCATGGTCATTTTTAAGTCTTTTGTCATTTACAGACAGTTCTGGGTGTACTCTGATGATTTTGCTATAAAAGGGTTTCATCTTCAAGGAATTCATGGAAAAGACTCTGACAAGTACAGGTTTCTGGTAACTGACTGTACTGCTGAACTGAATGAATAAGCATTTTCAGAACTCTAATGAAAAACTGATGAACTCATAAAAGTGCTAACAAAAGATCAAGATGAAAAAATAAAAATTAATTACATGGGACTGAGTGAACTGATGAGGATGATTATAATTTTTGTGACTTTCTGTTTGAATTAAAAAAAAAAAATCCCACAGGGACTCAGAGGCAAAGAATATACAAATCTATTTTCACTGCAAAGTAAAGGAGCTGTTACAGTGGAGGATTACTGGACTGAATGTCAATATTATGACATAGTATGAGTGTGTTTCACGTTTGGTAATTGCAATCATTGTTGCTTTTGTTGTGGTCATCCATTTACAATGCTTGGTGTCAGTCTATTTATCTCTTGTAAAAATAAAATACAGTGTGTGTGTGTGTGTGAAAAAAAAAAAAGAGTACAGGTCTTTCACCTCCCTGGTTAAATTTATTCCTAGGTATTTTAATTCTTTTTTATTTGCTTGTACAATAAATGAGATTGTTTTCTTGAAAAAAACCCCAAAAAACAAAAAAAACCCAGCTTTTAGATTCATTGATTTCCCTAAGATGATTACTTTATGTCATTGCTTTCTGCTATTATTTTTATTATTTCTTTTCTTCTACATATTTAGGTTTGAAGCAGTTTTCTTCTTCTAGATTCTTAAGGTGGATCACTGATTTTGGACATTTCTAATTTTCTAATATAAGCATGTAAAGCCATAAATTTCTCCCTGACCACTGCCTTAACTGCATTCCACAAACTTTGATGTGTGTTGTCATTTTCATTGAGTACAATATATTTTTCTAGTATACTTTGTGATTACTTTTTGACCCATGAATTATAGAGAAATGTGTTGTTTAATTTCCAAATATTTGAGGATTTTCCACACATATGTCTGGAAATATGATTTCTAATGTAGTTTTATTGTGGTCAAAGAGCATACTCCACATGACTTTAATACTTTTAAAAGTATTATTTTCTTGCATATGGTAGATCTTGTTAAATGTTCCATGTGCACTTGAAAAGTAGGTGCATTCTGATGTTGCTGGGTGGAATGTTCCATAAATATCAATAATATCAAGTTGGTTGATACCTTTGTTGAAGTCTGCTATATTTCTTTATACTTGTTACAACAATCTGTGGATTTGTCTATTTCCCCTTTCTGTTCTGTCAGTTTTTGCTTCATGCATTTTGAAAATCTGGGGTAGGGATTTAGGAGTATTTTGTCTTTCTGATGAATTGACCCTTCTGTCATTATGAAATATCCCACTTTATCCCTGGTCATATCGTTTTTGCTGAAGCCTACTTTGTCTGATGTTATCATAGAGAATCCAGATTTCTTAAGACTGGTGTTTTCATGGTATATTTTTTCCACCCTTTTACTCTATGCCTTTATATTTAAAGAGATTTCTAATAGTATATTGTTGAGGCTTGCTTTTTTTAAAATCTAGTCTTACAATATCTGCCTACCAATTTGAGTGTTTCCACTACTTACATTTAATGTAATTAGCAATATTTTGCTTCAATCTACCATCTTGTTATTTGTTTTCCATTTGTCCCATCTGTCCTTTGGACATTCTTTACCTTTTTCTGCCTTCCTTTGGATTGATTATTCCACTTTCTCTCCATTATTAGTTTATTAGTCTACCATTTTATTTTATTTTCAGTGATTGCTCTAGGCAGGGGTTAGCAAAATACAACCTGTAGTCAAATCTGACCCACTATTTATTTTTACAAATAAAGTTTGATTGGAACACATCCTCACTTACTCATTTGTGTATTGTCTATAGCTGTCTATCTAGCTAAGGAGTTTCATGCTATAAAGGCAGAGTTGAGTAGTTGTGACAGTGATCATCTCACCCACAAGCCTAAACTATATACTATCTGACCTTTACAGAAGAAGTTTGCCAACTCCTGCTGTAGTATTTACTATATGTTTCTATAACTTACCACAATCTACCTTCAAATAATATACCACTTCACATATAAAAACTGTAATATCTTATACTTTCATTTTTCCTCTCCTGTCCTTTGTTCTATACTTAACTTCTACATATATTATAATCTCCAAATATATTGTTATTATTTTACTTTGAAGAGTCCATTATTTTTAAAGATATTAAGAAATAGGGATTTCCCTAGTGATCCAGCAGTTAAAACTTCGTGCTTCCACCGCAGGGGGCATGGGTTCAATCCCTGGTCAAGGCACTAAGATCCCACATGCTGAGCGGTGCGGCCAAAAAGTAAAAAAAAAAAAAAAAAAATAAGAAATAAAAGGTATTTTATATTCACTCATACATTTACCATACTTTGCATTCTTCACTTCTTTTCTACATCCAAATTTCCATCTGTTGAAATTTTCCTTCTGTCTAAAGGACATCCTTCAATATTTCTTATAGTCAGGTCTTCTGGCAAGAGATGATCTCAGCTCATATTTGTCTGAAAGTTTTTATGTCATCTTCATTTCTGAAGACTATTTTCATTGGGTATAAAATTTTAGGTCAACATTTGTTTTTTTCTTCTTCTATTATTCAGCACTTTAACTATAGTGTCCCATTGTCTTCTTACATAGTTTCAGATAAAAAGTCTATAATCATTTTTTTTTAAATCTTTGTTCCTCTACACATAATGTGTTTATTTTTCTTTGGTTACTTTTAAGATTTTCTCGTTATCACTTGTTTTTGAAAATTTGGTTATAATGTGCCCTGGTGGAGTTACCTTTGTTATCTTGATTGAGGCTCATTGAGCTTATATTTTTCATCAAATTTGGGAATTTTTAACTATTATGCTTTCAAATATTTTTCTGCTTCCCATTGCCCTAACCTCTCCTGTAATTTTGTTAAACCACTTCAAAATTGTCTCAAATGTCACTAAGACACTGTTAGTTATGTTTTTCAATTATTTTCTTCTATGTGATTCATTTGGATTGCTTCTATTACCATGTCTTCAAGTTTACTAATATTTTCTTCTGCAATATATAATATACTCTTAATCTTTCCAAAGACGTTTTCATTAGCATATATATTTTTTAATCTCTAGAAGTTTCATTTTGTCTATTTTAAAATCCTCCATCTCTCTCCTCACTACATACATATTTATAATAATTCTGTATAACTTAAGAGCTGTTTAAAGTCCTTCTCTGCAATTCTATCATCTCTATTACCTCTTGGTCTGTTTCTATTGACTGTTTTTATATTCCTGATTGTAGATGACATTTGCCTACTTCTTGGCATATCCACTTGTTTTTTAGTGGATACTGACTATTGTGTTTTATGCTGAGGGTCTGGATTTTGTGGTTATCCTTTAAAGAGTGTTGAGCTTTGTTCTAGCAGGGAAAGTTACTTGCTGATCAGCCTGATCCCTTCCAGACTTCCTTTTAAGACTTTTTAGGGCAAGTCTAGAGAAAGCCTTTACTCTAGAGACAGTTTAACCCTCTATTAAGGCATCACACCTCTCTGGTCCCTACTGAATGTCCCAGATGATCTATGAGGACCTTCTGCTCTTAGTGGTTGAAGTCTCCCAATTCTGTGACCTCTGTGAATTGTTCAGCCTACAGCTCCCCAGTCATCTATCACCTGATCTCATGGAGTTATGTCCTAGGCATAGATGAATTAATATTCAGCAAAGACTCTGAAGTACTTTTTCTATGTTGCTCTCTCTTCTCTGAAACTCTGCTCTACAATTTTGGGTCACCTCAGCCTCCCAGATCTCTGATCTCTGTTTTCTCAACTTCGTGAGACCACTGTGTTCAGCTTAGGATTCCCTTGCCTGAAATGAGATCCAGAATATGATTCTAGGCAGAAGGCCAAGGGCTTACCTCACTTATTTCCCTTTTCTTGGGAATCACAATACCATACTGTTTGTTGTTCAATGTCTGAAAACAGTTGTTTTGTATAATTTTTTCCAGTTTTCTTATTGTTTATGATGGGAGAATATGTCTGGACCCTATCACTCCATTATGGCCTGACATAGAAGTTCAGCTATTGCACTTTTATTTGTACATTAGAGAAAAGGGTAAACCTCAAGACTGGAAACAGGGATATTCATGTTACAATAGCAAAATGAAACAACATTTACAAAGAGTGATGTCTAAAATGTTAAAACTATCCTAGCCTGCATTAAAGGAAGTATGGTGTCTAAGACTAGGAAAGAAATAATCCCACTTAATCCCACTCTACACACGATTGGCCTTGTTCCCACATTCATTTATTCCATAAGCATGTTTTGAGCACCATCTTTGTCATTGTCTATGCTAGGCACTGAGGATACCATGATGAATGAGATATAGCCTTTGTCCTTTAAAAACTCAGACCAGGGAGAAATAGACAACATGGAAATAATCATACATCATGATAAGTAATACAATAAAGATAATCCCAGGGGTTATGAGAACACAAAGGAGGGATAGCTATTCCAAACTGAGTGAGGGTGGGAGTGTCAAGGAGGACTGTCTATAGGAGATAATGACTTATGAGCGGAGTCCTGATACATGAGTAAAAATGCATCAGATGAAGAAAGTGGGAGAAGTTGAGGGTAAAGCACACACATGAAAAAGCCTATTTAATTTCTTCAGGGAATTACATGTATTTCAGAGTGGCTGAATTGTCAAGTGGGAAGAAGAGGAGTGAGGTGAGATGAAGCTAAAACGAGATGTAGGAGCTGGGTAATACAAGGTCTTATTACAATTTTTAATTCTGGGGCTTCCCTAGTGGCGTAGTGGTTGAGAATCTGCCTGCCAATGCAGGGGACACGGGTTCGAGCCCTGGTCTGGGAAGATCCCACATGTCCCGGAGCAACTAGTCCCGTGAGCCACAACTACTGAGCCTGCGCATCTGGAGCCTGTGCTCCGCAACAAGAGAGGCCACGACAGTAAAAGGCCCGCGCACCGCGATGAAGAGTGGCCCCCGCTTGCCGCAACTAGAGAAAGCCCTCGCACAGAAATGAAGACCCAACACAGCCAAAAATAAATTAATTAATTAATAATAAAAACAATTTTTAAAAATTCTATTCTAGGAGAACTGAGGAACTATTGAATAGTTTATCCAGGTGAATAATAGCCTAATTTGTATTTTAGAAAAATATCATGGGCTGCAGTTTGGAAAACAGGGCTGTACGGGGGAAATAATGATCCATCAGGAAGATTTAGCATTAATTTAGGCAAAAAACGCTTTGGACCTAATCAGTTATTGGAAATGGGAACCAAGATAAGTAGATGAATGAGAGATATTTAGAAGGTATAATCAACTGAGCCTAAAGAGTGGCCAGATATGGGGAGTAAGGAAAGAGAGGAACCATAGACAGCACATGGAGTTTGACTAGGATGACTCAAGCATTCTATTAAGGGATAGAAGGTTTCTTTGTTTCTGTCTGTATTGACTATTGTTTTGCTATGTGTGTGATTCCAACCTTCTGGTTACCTGGGCCTAGGCACTTCCTCTGGGTGTTTGAGATTGTTTCCTGTCTGCTAAGCTGCCTTCTATCTCTTGCCTCTTCTAACAGTCAGAATGTGTGTGAGCCAATACTCCTGGCTGTTCTCCTGGTTCTGCCTGGATTACCAGGTTGGGTACCTTACTGGGTTTGTCTCATTCCTCTATCTGCTCTAGACCCTATATGTCCAGCTCAAGAGTTCTACCATATTTCTTTCTATGATTCATGGAAAATTGTGACATAGAGCTGACAAAATACTTGGAGATCAGCACTAGAAAGGAGTTAGGCACTATGTGGAACAACATGTCAATTTTGCAGCTGAAAAAATTAAAAACATAGATTCATCATTCCATTGATACATTCCCTAAACCTGTGTTGATTTTACTACCCTTCCTGGATCAAATATAACTTATTAGTAATTATAACTCTCCCATGTATAGAGGCATATCTGTATATTCTTACAGTCTTGTATTGGGTAAGAAAGATGGTGATTTCCTTGCATTATGGATATCAAGACTGAAGGATAGAGGTTCAACCTACAAAAAGTGAACCTAAGAACTGATCAAGAAAGACTGATGGGACCATGGTCAAGACTATTAGCTGTTCCGTAATATGGGTTCTCTTCTCCTTTTTTGGTAATAGAACCTTCAATTTTTAGGTGAGTGCCTGGCCCATAATAAAAACCTTGTAGTTAGGTAAATGTGTCAAAGTCCCAACAGAAAACAGATGACATACTCAAAATGGGATAAGCCAAAGAGGATTTATTTATAAAGGGGCTATTTACTAAGTTTGGGTATGGAGGAACTGTAAGTATAATGCAGTAATCTAGTGCTCATAGCAGCTAGGCTGTTACCTCCCTCGTTGCCTAACGGGATGAAGGGAGGGAACAGTTACCAGAGCCTAGAAAAAGAGAGAGGCAGGCAAAATCAATCATTTTTCAAGGATCATAACCCTCAGTTGAGGGACAGAGCCTACCCAATGCAACCTTGAAGGGAGGGATCCAGAGAAATAAATACCTGATCTCACTCTTCTTTTTTTTTTTTCTTTTCTTTTTATTATCTCCTGCTAGAGCCCCTATTGTCTGAACTAGAACCATAAAAACCAGAGGTTACCATCTCCCATTGATGAGGTCCCACAGGCCAGCCTCCCATGGCAGAGAGCAGATGAAGAAGAGTAGGCAGTGGGTCTGGAGAATCAAATAGCTGGTGTATGGGAGTTATATAACTACATTTTGGCCAATGTAATAGAAGCAGAAATAGTGTGTTCCACTTTGAGGGGGGGCACACCTTTAAAAAGAAGGGCATGTCTTCCTCCTTCCCATACGCTGGATTGGTGACTAGAATTTGTGACGCCATCTTGGCCCATGAGATGGAAGTTCTGTCCTGAGATTGGCAGGACAACATGATAGAGGGAACTTGGGTGCCTGAGGATCAGGCAATTAGTTCTGGTTGTCTACATTCAGCTGAGAGAGAAATAAACTTGTAACCTTATGTTGGGTTTTCTGTCACTTGCAACTGATACAAATCTTAATTCAGAGACCAAGCAGGAAATTTTTTTGGGATTTGTACTGTATTGGTTATGATTTTTTTTTAACTTATAAATTTCTGAAATAGACTTCGTCTAGCTTAAGCAAAGGAGAAATTTATTGGAAGGATGCTGGGGGTGTCTCAGAGACTCAAAGGAAATGCTGAACTACCAAGATAGGAGAACCCAAGGCAGTTCTGGTATCTCGAAATTCTTCATGGCTTTTCACCCTGGAGGACTGCCACAAATGTGACTCAGCTCCAACAACTCCCAGGCTCTTCAGCAATCCATTCCAAATTTCATATTTCTGTTAGAGAGAATCTGATTGGGTCAGCTTGGGTCAAGCTCTCATGTCTTTACTGGGGGGGTAGGGTGGGGGGGGTCACAATACAGACAGGGTCACTGGGGTCCTCCAAGATTCTTAGAACCAAGAATGCATTGTGTGTCAGACAGTCACTCCAGTGACTGTGACAAAGGGACCATCACCTCGGTTTAAACCTATCATTTAAATACTAACAGCATGGACAATAATAATGCCTGGTCCAGAGTAGCTACCAAATAAAGACATTACTTGATGTTATAAGCTCATTACAGGGGTAAGGATGGGCAACAACTCAAAGCCACAATTTTTTGTAAATTCAAAATTGTAACTAGATTCACCAAAATTCTCAATACCTACTCTAAGCCAGGACCTATGTTGAATACAACTTACAGGGAAAAAAATGACTAAATGTTTTCAAGAATTCATAGACTGGCAGAGAAGAGAAGCATGTAGACAAATGATTATAATAAAAAACAGCAAGTCATATGCCATAGTAAAATTAAGTGTCAGATTCCTTAGGAGATAACAACTGAGAGAGTTGGAAGAGGTGATGTTTGAGGCGGGTATATGTGGATGAGTAGGAGTCCTACAGGCATAAAATGGAGGAAGAGAATTCCAAGTAAAATGAATAGCAGGTGCAAAACTACTGAGGCATTTAAATGCTCATCCACATTCAGAGAAAAGCTAAGACCTCCATGTGAATAGACTTCTAGGTACTGACTGGAAACTCCTTTATTCATTCATCAGTAATTATCATTGAGTACTGCTCTGTGCAGGGTTACCAAGGAGTCAAAGATAAATGAGATGCAAGCCTCACCTTCAGAGGGAGAGGCAAACACAGTGGCTACAATCAGATGAGCGCTAAGCAGAGGGGAGAAAACTCTATGTGAAATGGAAACAGGGGAAAGGACGTTATCTAGGGACTTAGGAGGAGGAGCCTAGAGCTGTAGGCAGGAGTTAGGACCTTGAAACTCATGCTATAGCTGCTTGAGTTTCTTTATCTTGTAGGTCATGGGACCGTATAAAGTTAAACTCACATGCGTTTGTTAAAGTAAGACGATTCTTATTTGCTGAGGCTGTTTAAAACCCCTGACTCAAGACAGATAAATCCCATTTGTTTCATGCTTGTGTGCCAAGCACTGCGCTAGGGATTTTATATATGTTCATTTGAGCTGAGACTGGTCAGCAGATGGAGAGTCCTTCACACCCAACTTTGGAGGTGAGCAAAGCAGAGAACAGAGAAAGGAACACTGTGTAGTGTGAGGGGAGGAGGATGGCTGAGCAGGTTAATGCTATTTTGTGAGTAACGTACAGGAGTTTAAATTCCGCCTGCATTTCTGAGAAAGGTCCCTGCTCTAATCAAAATGGCTACCATTTATTTGGGTACGTATGGTGTGTCAAAGCCTAGATTATTCCATCAGTTAGGAATACAGACAGCTGCAAACTGATCAGGCTAACCAGGGTCGATTTGTCTCAAGCAATGAGAAGTCCAGGGAAAAGCAGCCTAACAATACCAGGAAAGTTGCAAGCTCTTCCATCTTTCCAAGATGGCTGCTGAATCTCCATTTTTGTTCCCTATTCCTTGGAATGCACTTCCATGCCAAGAAGGAAGAAGGGGAGAAGAAAGGCTTTTGCCAAAAAGGTTTAACTTTCTTATTCAGGACCAGGTACCCTTTCTAGAGACTCCTGCTTACATTTCATTGGCCAGAACTACATCATATGGCCACACCCGAGTGCAAGGGAGGCTGGAAAATGGAATGTTTTAACAGGGTGTCTTTGCTGCCCCCTCCACATCAAGTTAGTTTTGAGTCCTAAAGAAGGAGGAAATTGGTAGCACGTGGGCAGCATATATAGTCTCATTCCATGTTTCCAACAGTTCTATACGGTAGATAAAGTTATCCCCATTCTACATATAGGAAAATGGACTCAGAGAGGAAAGTAAATTACCCAAAGTCATACCAAGTAGTGAGTATGCAATCACTACTTCATGGAATAAAGATTTTAAAACAAGCCTGTATCATTCCAAAAGCAAAGGATTTTTAATGATACCAGCTTATCTCCCTTAGCCTTGTGACCTTGAGCAAGTCACTAAATTTCCCTTAGCCTCCATTCCAAGATCTGTAAAAGAGGATAATCACCCCTGACTCAAAGTTTCTTAAAGCATCAAGTTAGATGGTGAATGCAAAAGGGTTGGAAAGGATAGTATCGATGGGACCCTGATTATTATCCATATACATCTGCCAAAGTGTCTCTCCCAAGGTTGACGAGCAGGAATGGTTCTTGGAGAAGCACAGCTCCCAACACTGGTATTTGAGCTTGGCACCAGTAAAATCTCTTGACTGGCATTTCCTATTTGGGCCCCATGACAGTTTCCCAGGAATTTCCACTGGCTGGGTTTCCTTTGTCCATTCCAATAGCTGCCCATGCAGATAAGTTATGAGCCACATTCCACAGCAGGTCAGATGAAAACAACATGCAAACCACTCGTCCATCTCTCTTGCCTTCTTCCTCTGTGGCTGTTCCCCAGCTAGAACTAAACTCAGGCCCCCTCCTCTGACTGTGCTTCTTCTGGTGCCCTGTTTCAGGATGGAAAACCATCTGAGCACCGAGGGTGTCAGTCCAGCCACAGACCCGCCACAGCCCACCCTGTTTCTTGCTCTAGGCCTGGGTTCTTGTGCACCTGTGCCTGGAAAGCTTTGCCTTCACTGTTTTCCCCTGGACAGCTCCTCCTCCCCAGCAAAGGTTCAGGCTAACCACCAGAGCCTCCTCTTCTGTACCTCTTCCCCTGTGCTTCCAGGAAGATGTTTGTTTTGTTTTACATTCTCTTCTGTATTAGCACGGGGCTTTGTCCATACTTTTATTACAGTGTAACACATAGTTCACCAGATTGAACTAAACCTCATCACAAGTCTGGCTTTGCCTTACTGGCACCAGAACCTTACCAAAAACAAACAAAGTAATATTGATACCCAAAGGCATGTTCATTATACTGAAAGAAGAAAGGATAGAAGGAAGGAAGGAAGGAAGGAAGGGAGGGAGGGAGGGAGGGAGGAAGCCACAGATATAAATGGGGGGAAAAAGTCCCATCTGCTCCATCCCTTCCTGTCCCTATTCCTTATAATCACTTAGCTATGTATCTGGTGTGGCAGCACCATGGACAAATCGGAACAAAGAATCATAGCTAGACTGCCAGAGGGCTCCTGTAGAGACAAGCGTTCATATTTTAGAATCTGGTCATCTTTCCATTTCAACACATCTTTCCATTCCATTCTATGAATATACCATCATTTTTAAAACCATTTCCCTACTTTGGAAGCTTCTGGTTTTTCACTGTTACAAATGATGCTGGAGTGAATTTGCTTGAAAATATATTTGTGAGCATATGCGCTGGTAAATCCTGTGTGGTAGAGTCCTGGAAATGGAATTTTGGTGGAGACTCCAAATTTAGACTCCCACTAACTGGATATCATCTACCCATTTCCTCAGAATCTCATGGACCCTGGGTATTGTTGATCTTTTTAACTTTTGCAAACCTTGAAAAAAAATCTCACTACTTAGTTTGAATTTCTTCGATGATTTAGTGCAATTGAGCATCTTTCTATATGTTTACAGGATATATCTTTTTCTTCTTTTGTGCCATCACTGTTAGCATCAGAATCTTGACTGCAATGGGTTCCACTCAGTCCTGAGATCCATTTCTAACAACACCCCATTAAGTTTTTCAACTCAAGACCATATGACAGTGAGGCGAGAATTTGTTAACAGTGACTGAGACAACACTCTGGAATTAGAACTCCAAAAAGTTTTCCCCTTTGGAGTTTATTTGACATCATTGTGTTTGTCAACCACGCACACCATTCACTGAGGTTCTGAGGGCAACTTCCAGACCATCCTCATTGAGCACCTATTGAGGGTCCTTCACTTGTGTGGCTAAAGGAAGAGTTTTATGTGGAGGTTTGTATATGGGGTTGGTTTTTAAAAATTTTTTTTCAGTTGACTCATCTGCACGGCTTTTGTCTTTGCTTTGTCCCAGTCTGGCTGCATCCCTTCTGTGTGAGATGATGTCTAGCTCTGCAGTATTCTGACCTGGGAAGTCACCTTCTCAATTTAGAGACCTTGGTATTAAATAGTCGTAGCCAACTGCCTTTGTATGATGAGTCAATTGCATTTCATTTCAAAGTCAAGGGGCACCTACTCTGTGCTAGACTTTGGGAATACAAAAATGGATAAGACTCAGTCCCTGTTTCAGGGGGAGCCTGACATCCAGTGGAGATGAAAGCCACTTAAAGGGGATTGTCATGGTCATATGGTTAAATCACCGAAGAGTGGAACCCAGGTGCTCTGGGAGACAGGTCAGCTCCCCTGCTTCCCACTGATGACATCTCAGGCAGGTGATGTCAACTCTGTGTGCCTCAGTGTCTTCATCTGTAAAATACAGAACATAGCTTCCCTTACTTAATAGGATTATTATGAGGACCATGAGTTAATTCAAATAAAAGCAACTAGAACCTGTCATGTAGTAAGTGATCAATAAATGGTGGTTTTTCAAATTACTATCAGTATTATTTTAATAGCACAGCAAAGGGACCTAACCCCATCTGGAGGCTACTGGAGAAGGTAATGGCAGGGTCGAATCTTCAAGAGTAGAGAAAGTAGATGTAGCCTTGATCTAGAGATGAAAATATCCCATTATTATCATGTGGTGAGCAGTGACAATGGGCTGGACATTTAACCTTTATGACCTCACGTACAAATGAAAACACTCAGACACAGAGAGGTTATGTAACTTGCCCAAGGTTAACACAGCTAGTAATATATAGTATTTTTATTTCTTCTGTTTTATAGCTAAGAAAGGTGAAGCGTGAAGTGGTTTTAGGGGCAAGATTTAAATCCATGTCTCTCAAACTCCTAAACCCGTGTTCTTCCCACTATGCTATGTTGCCATCCAAGGGAGTAGATGAGTCTTGGTCTCATTGGGACTTTTGAACAAAACATGGGCTTCTTTATGCTTCGGTTTTCTTCTGTCTAAAGCAGGCATCTCCACACCTCTCCTCTCTGCACACAGCCCTTCTTTCAAGCTCCAGGAGAGTCCGTGACAATGAGTGGGCTCCCTTCTGCAAGATGCCTTGATTCCTTTGAAGAAAGGCAGCCAGGAAATGTGAGGTATGGTGATGGTGGCCTTTTCAAGGGTGGGTGATGAGTGGAAACTTCCTGACATTTCAAGTGACAACATCAGAAAGGAAGTGGAATTTTCCTGAGGCACAGGCAGGAGATCTCACCAGCTATTGATTTGGGGTGTGCATCTCGCATTTAACCCAGTGATTAATTTGGAAGGAGGCAGCATGCATGCTGGGCTTTCATTTAGTGAGTTTAAAAGCATACGGCTTCTGATTTATTTTTGCTTTATTCGTTCAGGGCTGTTTTATTGCTAAGGGTTGAATGACAGGCTTCCCAGCAGGCTGTAAAGACAGGTAAAATTTAAATAAGAAACATAAAATCTTTCAAGGCACTCTATTTATCTTTTATAATTTATTAATCACACCTAGTGAAGGCTGGTTGATCCTCTGGGAACCAGTTCAGCAAAGGAAAACTATTCGGCAGGCTCAGCTTGCCAATCCCCTTGCTTTTCTTTTTCTTTTTTATGGATGAGAAAACTAAGGATCCCAAATAGGAAGTAACTTGTCCGAGTCATAATACGGGTTAGAAATGAGGTTAAGTCCTAGCCCTGCCTGGCAACCTCGGGATCACTGAAACACAAGGAATACGTGTAGAGCTCCAAATATGTTCCCAAAACGTTCAAAGTATTTTCAAAACAAACTGATGAATTAACATATGCACTTCCTTGTCTACATCTCTTTCGTTTTCCTAAAGGACAAACTTCAGGGTGAGGCTTACAAGATCCTTTAAGAGCTGGCCTCTGCTTAACAGACAAGTTTCATCTCTGTCTTTCCTCCTTTGAACGCATCCATTTATATGGAACATCTTTATCTTTTCCCATATAGAATATCCTTCTTACTGCTGGGTCGATGAATATGCTGTCCATCTGCCTGGAACATTTCTCCCTGGATGGATGGATGGATGGGTGGATGGATGGATATATGAAAGAATGAACAAACAACCTAGGACCTGGGTTTATAGCTCCTTTCATTAGAAGTCACTGCCTCATTAGGTGAGTGCTCATTCAATCAGTTCAAATTACCTCTAATCCCCAAGAATTTTAACTTCTCTAGCATGACTTTATCATTTGCCTGAGATTCTCCGATTGTAACCTTTGGGTCTGAAATGACCCACTTAATTCAGGAAGCTGCCATACTTCCTGTGGTACAAGTCTTCCCTCTTAAAAATTCAAGAAATTCTCTCCATTTGATGCCTTGCTAGGAAAATCCCCCCATCTATAAGCACATGGATTCCAAGAAATCAAATAAAAATTTGAGAAGTTCAGAGTGAAAAAAAAAAAAGAAAAAGCATTCGTATTATGTAAGTGAGCCACATTACTTTGAAGGGTGGTACAAGCTCAAAAAGCAGGCATTTCCAAAAGGGATTGGGGATGTACAAGACATGATATAAATGTGATAGGCTGCTGAGGGGCAGGTAGAGATCACAGGGCGGGAGGGGTGGGTGAGCATGGAGAATATGTCTTGACTATGTTGTTAGCCTCATGGAAAAGACAGAACCCTAAAATAAAAGGGTGGAGGGATGGGGTGCTGGGAAATTTGGGCAATAGGTACACATTTTATTGAGTACCTACTATGTGCCAAGCCCTGTTCTGGGACCTGGGTGTTTTCAGAGAAAAACATGTGATGGAAAGAAAGTTTAGAATTCAACATCATGGAAACCTGGATTTCAATTTCAGTTCTATCACTCATTACCAGTTTGATCTTGGATGGTTTATTTTGGTCACCTCATTTGTAAAATGTGTGTGTCCTTTTGTCCTTTCATGTTGAGCAATAGCCTACTATGTCATTCAGACACTATGCTAGGCACTGGACACCCAAGAGTGAACAAGACAGATATGGTCCCTGCCCTCCCAGAAGCTTACTGAGTAAGGGAAGAGACTGACAAGTTATTAGAGTAAGCTATTTGCTGTGGGACGATTAGCAGGGCTGAGATAACACTTGACATACAGGACTATTAGGATTAAATGAGATGAAGTATTTGAGAGCCCACCACGCCCTTGATAAGAGCACAGGACAGGACTGGAACAAGACTGCGTGGGTTCAAATCCCAATGTGGCCACTTATTAACTATATCACTTAAGGAAGTTACTAAACCATTTTCCTCATCTATAAAATGGGGATAATGACAGTACTCAACTCATGGGGTTGTTAAGAAGATTAAATAAGTTAATATATGTAAAGAGTTTAGAACAGTGCCTGGCACACACTAAATACACAGTAGATATATATTAATTATTGTTTTTGCCGTTGCTGTTTGCACACGCTGGCCCATGTGGGTGCTCACAATCGCAAGTTCCCTTCCTCTACTCCAGTGCTCTTCTGAAAGTCTACGGCCCTGGCAGAGAACAGGAGTCCATGCTCATGTTCCATCATATATCAAAGACTCAGACTGGTAACTACAGAAAGGATTATTCTCAGTGTAATTTATAATTTATTCCTGTCCAAGCAATTTGCCTTGTTGAGCCTTTGAAGAGCACAGAGTTCTTTCCTGTACTTGGCTGAACTGAGCACAAAAGGTCATGGTAAAATTAGAGCTACAGGGATGAGAGCGCCTGGAAAAGAACTTGGGCCCCAAATGGATGACAACTGGCTCCTTCCCTGGGAGCCTCATGGGAGAAAAGGCCACGTGTTGATGTTCAGCCATAAGGGGCCTTTGGGTCTCACACACTTGTGAACAATGCTTGGCTCTGCAGATACAAGCTGTGCAATCTCCTGGGTCATGTCTACATCTTAGGATCACCATAAGGATTATATGGAATGACTAATTTTCAAATGCCTGGCAGCTGTCCAGCCTTGTCATCAAATGATGTTCATTAAATTCTCAGAGCAAGAAGAGCTTGCTTCAGGGAGGTCAGCTCGGTGCTTTGTGTCCACCTAGAGGGGTGGGATAGGGAGGGTGGGAGGGAGACGCAAGAGGGAGGAGATGTGGGGATGTATATATACGTATAGCTGATTCACTTTGCTGTACAGCAGAAACTCGCACACCACTGTAAAGCAATTATACTCCAATAAAGATGTTAAAAAAAAAAAAAAAAAGAAGAGCTTGCTTCTTCTCAGCACTGAGTGGTGGTTGCTGTGGGGTTACGGTTCTGCTAGTCAAACAGCTAAACAGCTTTCCTCCTCCAGTGTTTGAAGATCTGGTCTACACCCTCCCGGGAATGCAGCCTTAGAATTAGTGGCCCAAGCTCTATGAAGGCAGGCACTGGTGAGTCTAGCTCCTCGTTGTGGTCCCAGATGCTCCCTGGCATGCAGCAAGAATGCAAAGAATACTTGCTGGAAGGATAAACTGTAAGGACAGGCATAGAAATGTAGCACGTTTGGAAGGAGGCTGGCATGGTGAAGGGACTCAAAGCCACTGTGTAAGGAACATTTGTGGAACTAAGGCTGCAAAACTGGAGAAGGAAGGCTGGGGAGACAGAGGTCTTGTGAAAGGTGATTGAATCAGTCAGAGTTCAACCAGTAGGACAGACAGATAACTGAGATAGATAGGTAATAGATGACAGATGATAGATAGATAATAGAGTCATTAAAGGAAAATTAATGTTATATATATATATATATATATATCTCAAATCATCATGTTGTACACCTAAAACCAATACAATGTTATATGCCAATTGTATCTCAATTTTTAAAAATGTCAAATAAATAAATAAAAGTAAGGGAGCTGTTTCAATGACACTTGGGAAAGTTAGGATCTGTTGTGTCAATACCAAGAATTTCATGTGTCTGATTTTTGTCTCTTTCTTGTTTGATTTTATTAAACAATACCACTCCAAAAAAAGAAGAAAAAAAGTGAGAAAATTTACAATCCACATTGTTACAGGAATAGCACAAGTTTGCTTTTTAATAGAATACCAACTATGTGAGGGTAAAATCTTCTATAACTGCAAATCCCATCAATTTTTGTCTGAAAGCAAGAACAGCAAATCAAGGAGAAAGCAGCTCAGTTTATTTATAGATTTAAAAAATCCAGTCATGTTTCATATATTCAATAAACTAAGGGCTTTTGATTTACATATAGGAAGCATATGCAAACAAATTGAAGAACAGGCTTAAAATATTCTAAACTCTGACGAAAACCTATTACATAGGGACTCGTTTGTAGACCAACCCCCGAAATAAAATTTAGCAAGAAATGCACTAAGTATTCACATTTTTCTAAGCAATGTATTAATAATCAATTTTATATTATCTGTACAACAGATTAAAAAAAGAGGGATATCTTTTAAAAGGAAATTTAGTAATTTACAATTCTTATTGTTATTACAATTGTTAATTATCCTGTGTAATCTGGGGAGCTGGCTAAGCAAACATCTCCAGGTAAGCAGTCAGGAAGGGGAGACCCACAGGGAAGTGAAGTCACTGCAGACCCCTGCCAGCTGTGTGGACCAGGAGAGACTTCCTGGGGAGTTAGGGTTAGAGCAGGGACTTCAGAGAAGAGAAAGATTCAGACAAACAGAGAGGATGGGGAGGGCATTTCAGGTGGAGGAAATAGCGTGGCAAAGCTGCAGAGGCGGTGGGCTCCTGGTATGTTCGAGGGGCGTACAGACTGTGGGAATGGGAAGGCACCAGACTTAATTCAACCCTGGGGGCTGAATCTAGCTGATATCACACAGAGGCTGTGTGGTTTCTCTGAGCTTCAATTTCCTCCCTCATGGACTGGATGTTATATTACCTGCTTCATCTGCCTCTCAGGGAAGAAGATTTGGACCCAATTGAAGAAAGAACTTCCTAACAGGTGGGAATGGGTTTCTGAATCCTTGCTATGGGCAGGCTTATTGGGAGGGTGACCTGTGAAGACCGTTCCCATGCCCACGATTTTGTGATCCCATGAGTCAGAGATGCAGGCCCAGCTTCTGACGTTGCCCCTCACACATCAGCCTCATTCAAATATTCAGTCAACATTTGTTGCTGGACTGCTCTGCACCAGGCACAGTAAGATCTGAGAGGCACTTAGATGAAATGACACCTGCATCACTTCAGTTTTAACATCCAATAAATCTCTTCCTAGGAATTGAGAAGGTGCCACTGACACCCTTAAAATTACATCACAACAAAGACAGGACAGTTAAAACCATGTACGTCAATTAGTGGGGGGAACGCCAGATTTGTGGATCACGTGGCCTGGGGCAAAAGCTTCGACCTCACCCCTCGGGCAAACACAGAGGTGGCTACATTGCACCCGTCGGTCTGTAGCGGATCAAGACCTCGCAATTCTACATGAGGATATCGAATCTCTTCAAATTGCAAAAATATTTTAGACACTCTTTCACCTCTTGAAATCCCTGCACCTATTATTGTATCCTCTTCCTGAAACCCTTACAGCCTGTTTCAGGTATACAATGCTGCATAACAAAGTGCCCCAAACATAATGCTTTAAAACCACAAAAATCTTTATTTTGCCCCCGAATCTGCAATTTAGGCTGGCTGAGAGGAAAGAGCTCACCTCCGCTTCACTCAGTGTCACCTGGGTGCCATGAAGGCTGGGGGCTGGAATTAGCCAAAGGTGGGCTCCTGCGCATCTCCCTCTAATGTGTGTGGCTTTTCCACGTGGTGTCTACAGCATGGCAGCTTCAGGGTAGCCAGACTTCTTACCAGTCAGCTCAGGGCTCCCGAGGCATGTGTCCCAAGAGAGAAAGAACCAAGGAGAAGTCGTATTGCATTTGGGTGACCTGGCCTCAGAAGTCACATGCATCGCTTCTCTGCCCTCTCTGGGTGGAAGCAGTCACAGGCTGCCACCCAGATTCAAGAGCAGGGAACACAGAACCCCCTACTTCCCCATGTGAGGCATGCCAGTCCCATTGTGAGAGGAGCACGTGGGACAGGAGATATATCATGGTGAATGTATCTCTGAAAAGTATAATCTGTATCCACTCTTTTTCTGTCTGAAAAACTCGTGCTTCAAGACCCAGCTCAAATATCACCTCCTTTATAGAGCTCCCCGCCCAGCCCCCCGCCATCTCCCTGAGGGCTAGTTACCTCCTCGATGGGGCCTAATTGCACCTGGTACATCTGCTTTCAGAGCACTTGGCACCCTGAAATGGTGTGGTCTGTCTCTTTCTGGAGACTGTGAATGGTGAGTTCTTCAAGTTCTGGAGCTGTAACATGTATTTCAATGCTCCTACCTTTTGGTCCTGGGGAGGTGCTTAGGAAATAGATGTTGCTACAAGCTAAATGGGGGTTCTCATACCCTGGATTACCTGCAGCAGAATGCCTGGGTGCTTAATCAAAATGCAGACTCCCAGATCTGCATCAAACCTGCTGCACTGACTCTTGGGAGTGGGGCTATAGAAGCTACATTTATTCAACTCCTCGCATGATTCCAACGGGTATCAACCTTTGCAAGCTATTGTATCCCCAATGCCTAGTACCATGCCTGGCACGTGGTTGCCACTCAATAAATACCTGCTGAATGAATGAATGAATAAGTGAGTGAATGAATACATATTTTTAGACTCGACTAGGTACACAAGAGTCAGTTTGCTCTTTTGGCTAACATGACGTCCAGGTCTGGCTCCAGAGTCAGATAAGCAGACATCCCTCTAGGTTAGGCCCAGGTGGGACTCAATGCCCCCACTGTCCCTTAAATGGGCTGGCTTCCTGGAGGAGGTGGCTGAGCCAGTAGAAGGGAGAGACTCTTGGCAGGTGTAAAGCTGGTGCATTATCTCACCCTCTACCATTGGGCTCCTTTTCCATCCCCACCTCCTGCTCATCTCCCCACCCCCAAGCATCCTGTCACATCCCAGATCAGAACCATTCTGGAAGCAGTATTTGCTAGTTTGACATTTCAAAATAGCATCGAGGAGGCTAAAGATAGCTAGGTTACAAGGGAGGTTAAACAGCTTGCCAAATGACGCTGAGCAAATTCGGTCTCCTCCGCGTCGTCCAAAGAGTACTTTGATGTTTTCCCTGTTTGCAGGAGTAGAGTACTGGATGAAGGGGGAAGAGGATATTGAGCCAGAAGCCGAAGAGCACAACCCTGGTGTGAATTCAGTGAATGGTAAAGGAGTGTGTATTTCAGAGGTCTAGTTAACAAACTCTGCTTTCTCTAGCTGTCTGGGACAAAAAGCCTGACATGGTAAGACCCTGCTTGCTGGGCTGCCTGTGTGGCCCCGGGTCTACCTATGCATCTGGTTTCCACTGGGACCAACACAACCATGAGGAAACGATTGGTCCATTTGAGATAGTAAAATTTTTTAAATGTCACTAGCCTTTTACTTCCTTTTCATTTCTTCCTGGCTCGCTCCCATTTTAACTAAATTGCCCCAAGCCAGGACTGCGTGACTGTGGATTTGGGAAGGTAGAAGCCAAGAGCGTGGTGACTGCGCGGAGATGCCGTGTTCTCCAGGAATCAAGTATCCACGGAGAGATCGGCGCGTCCAAATAATAATACCTACCATTTATGGACTGTTTACTGCTCGCCAAGCTCTCTGCTAAGTTTCTTGCATCCTTTATTTCATTAATTCTCACAACAGCCCTATGCCTTAGGTAATATTATGGCCTCCCTATAAATGAAGATCTGCCAGTGCTGTAGAGATGGGATTCCAATCCAGGTGCCTGACTCCAAAGCCTTCTCTCCTCCCAACCATGTTACAGCATCTCCCTTTACAGAGACGGACAAGGTCCATCTTCCCCCGCAGGCCCTGCATTGAATCCATTCCAGAAATCACAGCAGCTTCAAAGAGCAGACGGGTGCCCCTTGCGATGGGCAGGCCACCATGGCAGAATGGTGGGGAGGGACATTCACACCCAGTGACTCAGCAGCCCAGCCCACTCGTCTGACCTTTTCCCATGTCACAGATATCTAACGAAAGGGTCAGCCCTGCTTGCGCCCTGCAGCCCCAGGGGCAAGTGGCAACCTGAGTCACAAGAGACGGACTGAATGTCAGAGTTGAAGTGAGTGTCTCTGCCTCACCCTCTCTAAATGTGACCGCAGCTGCCCATTCAGTGGTGGCAGTGCTGTCACAGCCAGAACATGTTGGCAGAGAGGCAGGCAGGGTGCCTGAGGGGGCAGGATGCTGGTCGTCTGGCTACAAAAGAGGGGGGCGGAAGGGGAGGCGGCCCAGTTATGCCTGGCTTTGGTTCCAAGCTCTATAATCGGATTCAGGTGCTTCCCAAAGCTCCTGCCTCTTCCGAGCAAATTCAGTGAAGGGCAGGGGGAGGGTGCGCTAATGGTTTCCACATTGGGGGCCCTCAGCAGCGAGGCCTCTCAAGCTCAGGGGCGAGGAATCTGACCTCGCCTCCAAGTAAAGCCCTGCTCTCTGGAACACAAACGTGTTCATTAAGCACCTCTTAGGAGTGAGGGTCTTAGGCCTTGTGGGCTGGACTCTGGGAATATGGTAAATAAGCACACACAGATGCAGCCCGCCCGGCGCTTACAGCTGGTGGGAGAGACAGAGAATGGACCAGAAAATTGCAAGACAGAGTGAGGAAGGCTGCAGGCACTGTAGGAGCAAAGAGAAGGCCACCTACCCAGATTTAGGGGTTCAGGGGAAGGGTTGGTTCCCTGTGTTAGTGGCTGAGGCCGTGGACTGAAGAGGAGTGCATCAGGGAATCTGGGGGTTCCAGGAGCAGGGAAGACAGCCCATGAGAAGAACATGGGGTAGGGGAGGTGTAGGGCAGGCCAGAGCGTAGGTGCAAAGGTCCAGAGTGTAAGGAGTTAAGTTAGGAATGCGGAGCGGTTGGTAAAAACTTTCAGTCTTGTAATCCAGCAAGGGGAACAATTGAAGAATTATAAGAAGGCCAGAGATATAAGGAGGTCTGTTTAGGAAGGTCAGTCTGGCCGGGATGGGACAAGCTGCATGCAGGGGGACCAGTGAGGAAGCAGTGGGGGTGATCCAGGGCAATGCCAGTGATGTCCCAGACTCGGGCGGAGGGGAGGGGAAGGGTACATCTAGTTATGAGGCCAAATCAACAAATGATACGGTCCTTGCCTTCAAGCAGAAAACAGGTTTAGCTGAAAAAACATTTTCTCCCTTAATTCATCCCAGCCTTATGCGACCGGAAGGGAGCTTAGGGGTCACTGAGTTCAATCTCCTTTGGCAAGAAGTCCAGTGGTTTTCAATCTGGGTTTGAACTCCTTCAGTGCGGGGAGGGAGTGGTGGAATATTAGGCAGCTTGGGAAGAGTCTGGGTGGGCAGCTGGCCTGGACACAAGCGTTCTTGAAGTTTCAGAAACCCTTGGACCTGAGAGACTGTATATCCTCCTGGCAAAGCCCCTGGCTCCAGGCAATGGGGCAGTTTTGAGGCGACATCTATTCTGTCAGCTGTGATGGAGTAGGCTGCTGCCCTCCCCCAGAAGAGGGGGGCCACGGAGGTTGGTTGGGGGCTGAGGCCACTTTTCTGCCAATAGACCCGCCCACAAGCGCTTGCTGAGTGACTGCCCCATGCCCAGCCTTGTTCCTGGAAACTGCTGTGATAACACTCCCTGGGTGAGAACCAACACTGGCTGACCTTTTACATGGGCAGAATCCGCAGGGAAAAGTTGTTGAAAATTTAACGACAGCAATTCCTGAGGCTCGTAAAACTCTTTTAACTTTCTACAAGCACAGATGACAACATCTTCTCTTACCCTGAGTCAGGTTCTACAGCTCTAAAGCACTCACTCAGTCAGTGTCGTGCTTTATCCACAGACAAGCCAGGGAGAGGCAGAGATCCTGGGCCCTAGAGCCCAGTGACCTGGATTCAAATCCTCACTCTACCCCATACGACAGTGTGACTGTGGTCCTTGCTTTACCTCTCTGAGCTTCCTCTTCTGTAAAATAGGGATAACACACCTATTTTGAAAACTTGCTGGAAGCATTAAATGAGAAGATACTGTCTAGCCCAGTGCTTGGGAAAGGCTAATTTCCTCTGCCTTATTTCTCTCCCATTTCTATATTCCAAACAAGGGCATATCCAAGGTTGCAAAACTAGAAGAAGTGGTGCCTGGCATATAGTGTCTTAGTCAGCTCAGGCTACTGTAATAAAATACCATAGACTGGGTGGCTGAAATAACAGACATCTATTTCTCATGGTTCTGGAGGCTTGGAAGTCTGGGTGCCTACATGGTCAGGTCTGGTGAGGACCTTCTTCCTTGCTTGTAAATGGCTGCTTTCTTGTTATATCCTCACATGACATAGGGAAGAAGCTCTGATGTCTCCTCCTCTTCTTATAAGATCACTAATCCCATCACAAGGAGCTCCATCCTCATCACTTCATCTATACCTAATTACTTCCCAAAGACCCTACTTCCTAATGCTATCACCTTGAGGGGTAGGGCTTCAACATATGAATGTAAGGGAACACAAACATTTCGTCCATAACACAGTGGGTCTGAAATAAACCTTAGTTTTCCTTTTCCTCCACTTCAAGGCCCTGAACTAGGGCTACCTCTTCTCCAGGCTTCCTTTTATGCGTCCTCTTGCGCTTCCTGGCAACCCCCTGTGAGAATGTAATGAGAGTCATGGAGCCTCTCTCCTGAAAATGCACACGTATATAAATAGGTACCATGCACACCTTCTTACCTACCCAATTTTGCTTACAATTTTGCAGAGGTCACAGATCCCTGAAGCTCATTCATGGACTCTAATTTAAAACCTGCCATAGTGCCCATATGACACAAAGTACCTTTTGTCACAAATTGTGGTTCAGTTTTCTAATTTCCCCAGGTGGATTATAAACTACAAGAAATGGGGGACCAGCTATTCTTGTTCAAGTCTGTATGCCATATAATGCCTAGAGAGAGGTAGGTATATAGTGAATATTAATTGAATGCTTTGGTGTATAAATGGATGGATGGATGGATGGATGGATGGATGGATGGATGGAAAGAAGGATGGATAGATGGATGGAAAGGTGGTCGGTGGGTGTGTGGGTGGGTGTGTAGATAGGTAAGATGGATAGATAATAGATAAATAGGTGGATGGCTGGCGGGTGGGTGGACAGATATGTGGGTGCTTTGGGTGGGTAGATAAGTAGAGGGATGGTTGGGTGGATAGATGGGTGGATGGATAAGATGATGAACGTGTTGTCATGCTCAGAGAAGAGCCCAACCAAGCTCTTCTTGAGAAGATAAATTCATGGTGGTGGGGACCCGAATACTGGAGGACATTGAAAGCCCTGGCTAAAGACCTCTGAATTAACACAGTAGAGAATATAAATATAAATTCTCGAGGGAACAGAAGCAGAGGAGGCATGGAGGGAACAATGTGATAGCAGGCTGGGTCTGAAGCAGGGCTTTGGGCTGGGGTGGGAGAAGAAGACTCTGAGTCAGAAAGCCAAGTAGGAAGATGGACAAGAGGTGGGGGATCCTCTGATGGAAGTACTGAATGGAAGGCAGAAGCTGCAGGACCCATTTCTAAGGCAAACTGGAGAGAAGGCAGGACCCAGGAGGGAAGGGAGAGGGCTGAATGGAGACACAAGAATTCATCGTCTGTGAAATTCTCTGAACCAGTAATTCAACGATCGTTTGTTGAGCCCCTCCTGTGTGCCAGGTTGTTGTAGGCACTGAGGAGAAGTCCCAGTCCTTGCCATCAGATAAGAAAGACAGAAACACTAGTAAGAGTTGAAGTTTACAGAGCACCTACTATGCACCAGCCACTGTTCTGAAGGTTTAAAGTAACTCTCCTCAACAACAACCGTACGAGGGAGGTATTATTATCATCCCTATTGAACGGGTAGGGAAACTGAGGCACAGAGAGGGTAAGTTACTTCCCAAAGTTAACACAATCAGTTAAGTGTGAGGGTCAGGATTGGAATCCAGGTTCCAGAGCTTATGTGCTTCATCACTGCACTATATTGCTGCCTTAAATGAATGATGAAGCAATAGTCGTAATGCAAGGTGATGAAAGACCTGTTGGCAGTCTGAACTGTTACAGTGGGTTATAGAAGCGGGGGCGGGGTGATTGACTCTGGTTGGGTGAGTCCAAGAGGATTTGAGAGAGGAGACCCTTTGGAGCTGGGCCTTGAAGAATGAGTAAGGTTTTTTAGGCATCCTGCGAGTAAGGGGTACAGGTGAAGAATGAGGGGAAGGGCATTCCAGGCAGAGAAATCAAGCTGTGTAAAGGCTACAGGCACTGAGGCATGAAACAGCAGAGACCTGTGCAGGTAATCATAAGTAGTTCTATGGGACTGCTTTGCAGGACTGGGAGTTGGGAAAAGGGGAGACAAGCTGCATGTTGGAAATAATGCTTAGGGATGTTCCCTCATACTTGTGTGAAGATTTATGATGTTCAACACATTTTTCTCTCTCTTTTGATCACTCTGAACAACCCCAACGAGTAAGCAAGTCAAATAGTAAGTCTATCCCTATTTTGGAGATAAGGAAACAGGTCAGAGAAATTACATGACTGGTCTAAGGTTGTATCAGCATGTAACAGAGACCAAACTAGACCCTCTGATGCCTAACTTGAATAATCTGGGCACTTCTGGCACACAAAGCATTTTGCTGAGCATTGATAAAAAAGATGAATACGATTGAGTTCTCTGTGTTTTCTGCTACAAAGGGAAAGATAAGGCAACTCAGATCACCAAAGGACTGGATATAAAGCCTTGAGAGAAAAATAACTACCAAGAATAATCAGCATGGGCATAGCGCTTCACAGTTGCAAAGCACATGAACAAACAGAACCTTACTTGATATCTAGGAAGACAGTCTGTGGCAGATTGTACATATAATATTTTTGTTCCCATTTTTTAGTTGAAAAAACTAAGGTTCAGAGATGGTAATCGATTTGCCTAAGGTCACACAGCTTGTAGGTGATAAAGCTAAAGACTCAAACATAGTTCTTTCTAACACCAAAGTACAAAACCCATGAGATCTGTTAATATGATAATAGCCAGTATCCATCCTATGATTACTATGTGCTAGCCACTGTGTTCAATGCTTGTCATTTCATTTCTGCAAATATACCATGAGACAGATGCTGCTGTTAAGCTCATTTTAAAATAAAGAAAATTGAAACTCAGAACAGCTCAGGTCCTCCCACCACTAGGATGATCAACCAACCACCACACAAAGCCCCTGCTCTTTGGCACCGTGCAATACTGTCCTCACTGACTTTGGACTCTTGTCTAGCCCACCTGAACTAAGGGAAAAAAATGCTTTGAGCTTTGCACAAAACCTCTGTGAAAGCAGGTACATTTGATGATGAAAAGTTTCTAACTATTCTATACAAAACTATCCCCTTTGTGGGTGAGCCAGTTAAAAAGGCTTTGACTGAAAATCCACTGGGTTCCAAGACTCCTGGGATATCCCTGGTTCCTTCACAATCAGGACTAGAGACCATGACTTTCATTGCTCTGGAAAAGAAAGGGCTTAGACTGGGCAGGAGCCAGGCACGAGATAGGCCTGGGCTGCAGGGCACCGTGTCCCTGGCCTGGGTGTTGAAGTCGGCAGGCTAGAGCTGGGATAACAGAAGAACCAGCTAACATTCACTGGGTAGTTACTTTGTGCTAGATACGCTTCCTAACCTTTAACAGAAATTATTCACCCTGTCATCTGCCCAGTGAGGCAGTAAACATTACAGCAATCTTTCAGATGAGAAAATTGAGGCCCAGAGAGCTTAAGTGACTAGTCTAAGATCATACAGCAAGTCAGCAGTGGAAGCAGATTTCCAGCCCAGCTCTTCTGGCCCCAGAGCCTATGTGCTAACCTACATGTTACACCTGGAGGAGGCTTTTGTAGCCAGCAAGCAGAGCTCTCCATTTAACCTGTAAGGAGGGCCCAGAGAGGTCATAAAACTTCATCAGTAACACACAGCATCACCCAACTCTCAGTCCAGTACTCAAAAGTTTCCACTCCAGAGCCATTCCACTTCTCCTTCCTCACCTCCCTCTTCTTTGTGGTAGCCTTGCCTCCAAGCTGGCCTTGTAGGTTAATGGGAACCAGCTCAGGAGTCAGTCAAACTCGGGGTTAAACCTTTGCTGTACAACTTACCAGTTGTAGGTACTTGGACACGCTGCATGGTCTCTCAGCCTCAGTTTTCATATCAAATTGTTATATAGTCTTATTCACCTAGAAGGGGGACTGAAAGGGTTAAATGAGGTACTGTTGGGTCCTTCTGCATCGTTGTTTTTATTTCTTCAGAGAGCTGTGAAGAACACCATCTATTGGACAGCGCTCATTCTGAACGACGTCCAGCACAGACTAGGTCCTCAATAAATCACTGAATGCATGCATACACATTCTTGAATAAATGAGTGTCCAGCACAAAGGCCAACGTAGGTAAATAATAGTTTCTCTAGGTGACCTCAGAGGATCCGGCTGTCTGCGTTAGGCTAATAAACTAATTTTGGTTGAGGTGTCCATAGCTCCTAACAGTTAAAACTAGTGTCATTCTTCAAGATCAGATTGACATTTTAACTGCAACTTTCTAGTAATCGGACAAAAGTAGGCTTTTTAGTCCTACCATGGGACCTTCCGGAAGAAAAATTCCTTGAGATACAACAAGGAAAGGTAGAGGGAAGAACAGCAAATTCTGGGAGGGCAGGGGAGAGCTGGGGTGCGGAGGGAGCAGCGGAAGGTGGGGAGAAACGGATTAAAGACCCTGTAAGCCCCCTGCCCGCAGGTTCCCTTGCTTCCACCGCTCACCCCACAAAGCCTAGGACCATCCTGGGCACGTCGTGGGCGCCTCATCACTTTTTGTTTAAAAAAAAAAAAACAAAACGGGATGAGAATGAAAAAGGAAGAGGGGGGCGGGGAGAACAAATCGGGTAGGGGGAGACAGAGATGAAGAGAGAAAAATCAGAGACGGAGCTCCAACAAAGACCCGGAGACCACAGCCAGAGGCAGAGAGAGGGTGACCGGCGGCGGGCGGGCAGGCGGAGCGCCGCTGCGGACCGGAGCCCAGCGCCGGGATCCCACCAGCGCGGCCGGACCGGGCGGCGGCGGCGGCCGTGCTCCCGAGCGCAGCGCTTCCGTCCGCGGGCCCCCGGCAGCCTGCAGTGGGACGTGGCCGGCGGAAGGTCATGGCTGGGCCGGGGCGCTTTCCTGGGCGTGGGGGTGGAGGACCTGGGAGCGCTGACCTTTAACTTCCCAGGTCAGACCACCCCGCGCGGCCTCTGACGCAGGGAACCCACCCGGTGCTAGCCCGCCCGCGGGGACGTGTCCTCTGGCCTGACCTTTTAAGTCCCTCCCCGCCTTTAAGGCTCAGACAAAGTCCCTCCTTTCCCCCAGCCCAGGGGTTCTCCCACTTGAGCGCATCGCAGTCACCGTGAGGCTTTGTTCATTAATTTAATCGAACGATTTAATTAAGTCCGTGGTTTAATTGTTGTTGAACCCATTGTTGCCCGCTCACCCCACCCTCCTGTTTCTGATTCAGTGGGTTTCGGGTGGGGCCTAAGACTATGCATTTCTAATAAGGGCCCAGGTGATGCTGATGCCTCTGTTCCGGGCACCAAAGCTTGAGAACCACTGCCCTGTATGGGACAACTGTCTCCCTCATTTTCCTCCTTAGTCCACAGAGTACCTCGTTCGGCCTCCCGCTGAGCCTGCAACCCTTGACAGCTAAAGAAACAGGCAGGGGAGAGGGGACCTGCATTTGGGCAAAGCCAGGAGGGAACCGGGGAATCCCGACTCCCAGCGCAAGAGGCCGGCCCACAGCATCAGCTGCTTCCTCTAGTCTCTAAGGAGACCTATGCGTGGGATCCAGAACAGGGCAGAGCCCTGAGTAGTAAAAGCTGAGTGGAAAGCAAGGTTAATCAAGTCCCGCCCCAGGAAAGGGAGCAAGACAGTCCTTTTCTTCAGGAGAGGAGAGAGTGCATGGAGGATACCTATCCATCAGCCAATCGTGCCCCAAGCAGTGCCACTGACACTCACTTCTTCCAGAAAATGTTAGCTGAGCAGCTACTCTATGCCAGGCACTGTCTGGGTATTGGGGATAATGGAGGAAATAAGACTGAGGTCAATGACTTTAGGGAGAATGTGTTCTGGTAGGGAGATTAACAATAAACATAGTAAAGAGTAAATTATTGAGTATGTTAGAAGGTAATAAATGCGATGGAAAAAAGAAAAACAAAACAAGAGTAAGGTAAGGGAGTGCCAGTGGGTACAGTTTTAAACAAGATGATCAAGGTAGGCCTTGTGGGGAAGGTGACAGTTGAACCAAGAGTTAAGGTAGTTAGCCATGTGATAGCTGAGAGGAGAACTTTTGGGTAAGGGGAACAGCCGGTGCAAAGGTCCTGAGGCAGAAGCATGCCTGTGTGTTTGAGGCCCCATGAAGAGGTCAGTGTAACTGGGGTGGAGGTGCGGTGCAGGAAGAGCTGAGTTGGAGATGAGGGCAGAGAGGTAAGAGGCAGGCAGGAAGATATTATAGGGCTGGGTGGGCCATTCATAGGGGTTTGACTTTTACCCCAAGATGTTCCTCCCTTTTTCTTTACTTTTTTGCCCTGACTGTTCTTGCCTCTTCCATCTACAATACCGGGTTTAAGAATAGTGTTAATCTGGCTCACAGCTGGAGCTGGTTCTGAGAAAGAGACGACTTTCAGTAAGTCAGTCAGCCCCACCTTCTCAGATTGGGGGCTTACAAAGTTTGTAATAATAGAAGGTTAGGAAGAGTAATTAGATAGCAGGATAGAAGGTTAGCAGTTCATGTTTGCCTCAGCATCCTCAGCATTCTCTTCTCCCATCATTCTCCACGCCTCCTCCAGGCTCTAGTTTCCCTGATGTCCCTGCTCCCTGACTCTCCCCAGCCTTCTACATCAGCACTGTCCAATCAAAATATAACATGAGGGCTTCCCTGGTGGCGCAGTTGTTGAGAATCTGCCTGCCAGTGCAGGGGACACGGGTTCGAGCCCTGGTCTGGGGGGATCCCACATGTCGCAGAGCAGCTGGGCCCGTGAGCCACAATTACTGAGCTTGCGCGTCTGGAGCCTGTGCTCTGCAGCAAGAGAGGCCGCGATAGTGAGAGGCCCGCGCACCGTGATGAAGAGTGGCCCCCACTTGCCACAACTAGAGAAAGCCCTCACACAGAAACGAAGACCCAACACAGCCATAAATAAATAAATTTTTAAAAAAAGGATATAAAAAAATGATCAATTTCATTAAAAAATTATATAACATGAGCTGCACATGTAATTTAAAATTTTCTAGTGGCCACATTAAAAAAAATAAAAAGGAATAGACAATTAATTTTAATAATAGATTTAATTTAACCCAATATAACCAAAATAGCATCATGTCAACATGTAATCAGTACAAAAATTAATGAGATGTTTTACTTTATTTTTTCCTATGCTCAGTCTTTGAAATCCAAAATGTTTTTTATACTTATATCACACCTCAATTCAGCCTAGCCTCATTTCAAGTAGTCTAAAGCTTCATGTGGCTAGTGGCTACTTGGACATCACCACCCTAGACTATACTCCTGATCTTCCCTGGCCTTCCCCTCCTCAACGTAACTCCTCCTGTTTCCAGAATAAGCTGACACTTCCTTCAGGAAGCCTTCATTGATTTCTTCACTTCCCTCATTGGTCTGTGAGAATTAAATGAGTTAAACTCTATGAATATAGAGTACTTAGAATAATTCCTGGCACAAAGTAAATTCAATTGAGCTTTTAGCTATCATTATTATACCACTTACTGCAATTGTAATATACTGATTGTTGTATAACTCTTATTTCCTGTTTTCCTCTCCTGGCTACACTGAAAGCTCCATGAGAAGAAAATGGCTGCCTTTTTCACCGCTCCACCCTCAGGACCTTGTGTCTGGCACAAGTAGATGAACAGTCAATATAAATGTACTGAATGAATGAATAAATGAATAAGAAAATATGCTTGGAGTTATGATTAAGTATTTTAATTCTAACATTACAGTAGATAATCATAATCCTGGATGACATGATATCAGGTTCCATTTTTATAGAAGATCAGACAGTAGATACTAAAGAGAAATGAAATCTGGTTTCAAAAATGAAAAAAAAAAAAAAAAAAGCAGGGTGGTGTGGTGAAAGGGCCCAGACTCTGAATTCAGACAGACCTGGGTCTGAAGTTCTGTTACCTCACTCACTACTTGTATCACTTTGGAGAGGTTAGTTAATTTCCCTGTGCCTCAGTTTCCCCATCTGTAAAATGGGGATGTGAGCACTTCTTTACATTATGTACCTACATGCATAGTTAGTTTGTAAGTGGCAAGAACACAGGTCCCAATCTCAGCCCAGCTACACTTTGGCATGTTATTTACCCCTCTGTGCAGCAATACCTGGGTGTGAGTGTGTGTGTGTATTCTGTTAGTATTTAATGAGATATGATACTATACATACAAAGGTTTGATACACATTAGATGCCCACATCAGTGTCTTTAGTTTTTCTTTCATTTCCAACCAGCGGCATGGGATCTTTCTATTCTCCTTCTCCTTTTCTTCATCAAAGGAGAAAAGTTCAAGCAGTTTATTTACTATTTTGGGGAAATTTCACCATCTTGCCTAGTAGGTAGTGTGAAACAGGTTCAAGTTAAGAAAAGGCCCCTTGTCAAAACTGTAAAACACGCCACTTTAGTCTCCCTGCCCTTTTGTCTCTTTCTTCAGCCTCCCTACTTCCAGAAAGTCCTTCTTTTGTACCATTTTGATTCTTGGCATTTTCTTCTCTCTCTGGCTCCCAGAGACAAAAGTAATTCCCACCCACACTGAATTTTGCTGCATGTTGAAGAGGAATTCCAGGCACCTAGAAATGGTTGCTACTCATTCCTCAGCGTCCTCAAAGCTCTCTCTAGCTCTGCTACAGTGCTTTTTCCATTACTTCCTAATGTCTGTTGAATGCATTCTCCCCCACCAGACCCCTGAACAGTATGGGCAGATACAGCCACGTTTCTCTGGATCCCAGCCCTTAGCAATCAGCCAGACACATAGTAGGTGCTGGATGAACACGTGCTAAACGCATACATGCAAGCATGATGTCTGAGTGACTGTTTCTCATTACCTCCCCTCGGAAATGCCCAGAAGACTGACAGTTGTGTGCAGTGAGAGCTGTAACAGGAGGAGGTTGGCTGCTTGTTTAGAAATGAAATGGAACACGCCGCAAAGCTCAGCTCCACTGTCTGCTTTCCTTTGCTGTCCTCTGGGGACGAAGGGGAGGAGGGAGGGGGTGGGGAGCCCAGGAGGGCTGATAAGGTGCCCTCTTCAGCACTGAGTCAGCAACACCCAGCCCTGTGGACAGAGGAAGATCCCGCTTTCGGGGGCTGAGTCACATGAATAACTGGAATAGTTGTTGTTTAGATCATAATGAATTCCCAGAAGCTTTCCAGGCCAACCAGCAGGCACTTGCTCTCTCCTTACCCTAAGAGCTTTTCAGCTTTGTGACTTAGCAGAAAGGAGGAGCCAGGCCTGGGGTTCTGGAGGGGAAGGGCAGCAGGGGAGTGGGGTACAAGCATCTTTGCCATTCCCATCAGCCGGCACTGCAGGTTGTTTCTGGGCCTTTTTGTGTTTCCAAGAAGGTGTAGAAGGAGGTTGGCATTGTGGGCACAAGTCCTGCACAGTCCACACAGCTGTCGTGTCAACTGGGTAAGGTGTGGACCAGAGGCCCTGGCACCTCTCAGTAAGCAATTAGGGTGTCAGTGGATACTAAATGCCTCAGGAGCCCAGACAGGTTATCCTCTGCTGAAATGTCATTAGAGGTCTGTGTACCTTGGATGAAACAAGATATCTATCTGCAGCCCTAGAAGAAGTGTATGGGGGAGGGGAGAGGTCGGCACCCCAGGCATTGTGGGACTGGTGCACAGGTCCACAGGGTGTATCTTCTCAGCTGCAAGTCCCAAGACCAGCAGCTCCCAGAAACGCCTGTTCTGAGTGTCACAGAAGCTCTCGGGGAAGGCCTCATCCAAAATATTGGCCGAGTTCAAAGCTGTGTCTCAGTGTTTCCTTCCTGAGAGCATCCAAAGAAGATCTCAGGCTTCCAAAATTTTTCTCTACCTTCTTTGATACCATATCTACTGTGAAAGTCCCACTTAGGCCAGCAAACTGCCCCTAATGCTGTATCACTCATGCTTATGCTTGTGCTAGGGCAGTGGTTCTCAGACTTGAGCATACATCAGAAGCACCTGGAAGACTCATTAACACAGAGTTCTGGACCCCACTCTCAGAGTTTCTGGTTCACTAGGTCTTGGGTGGGCCTGGGAATAGGCATTCCTAACAAGCTCCCCAGAAATGCTGAGGCTGCTGGTCCAGGATCACACTTTGAGAACCACTGCCCTAAGGCAGAGTTCTGAAATGTATTTTTAGGTCAAAAACCTATTTGAGAATCCTTGATAACCCATTTGATAAGCCTTGCCACCACTTCCCAGAAAAACAATACACAAATGCTGAAAAACTTTGATTACAACTTCAGCATTCATTAGATTTGCAGAAATTCATCCATGAATGTCTAGGTTAAAAGAACTCCTGCTTCAGGGTCCAAACCAGAATTAACAAGTAAAATGCAGATTAATACAGTACAGGAAAGCAGCTTTCATGACTAAAAGGAGAGGCGTTTCTTAGCAAATTGGTTGAGTATTCGTTGTCTAAAACTAGACAACCTGGTTTCAAATCTGGCTCTGACATTTGCCGGCTATGCTTCAGTTTCCTCATCTGCAGATGTGAGTTGATAACTGAACCTATTTCACAGGGTTTTGTAGGGACTGAATGAGTTCATACATGCCAAATGGGTAGAATAGAGCCTGGCACATAGTATACATGCAATAATTGTTCCCAATTATTTCAGCTCAGTTGAGTCCTACTGATTCCCTACCTCCTGACATATTCCAAGTTCCTCTTCCCCAGCCCAACATCCATTGTGACTATATAATATGCTTCCTCTAACACTTTAGTGCACATATACATTCATGAATCTGTGGAAGACACTGCTGGTTATTCTCCCAATATCAACTCTCATCTTCTATAGTACATGTCCATTTTCCAGACTTCCCTGTAGATAGGGTTCTGAATGAAAATTAAGTTCTACCAATAGACGCACTTGAATGAGATTTGAAAAGTAAAAATGAAACAAAGGAAATCCTGCTGTTTTAGATCTTTTCTGCTAGCAAGCCCAGTTGTGGAGACATGAAGTTTTTCTGCATTGTATTACAGTAACTCATCAACAGTTTTACGACTTTCAAGAGTCAGTTTTAACAGTATCAATAACAGCTTCCTGCAGCTGCCTTTCTGATTCCCTAGATAAAAATATGGGACTTGCTCTAGTTCTAGAAGCTAGAACTCATGATTCAATTTGGGTCCTCCTGATGTTCACCTTTCTGATGGGGCAGAGGTAGCAGGTCTCTCTGGAAATTATCCTGGAGCCTACACTCCTCCAGCCCTTGCAATGATCCTATGAGCCTCTAATCCCCGCATTGAAAGCCTTTCTGCTCAAAATACCGAGAATGGCTTCCATTTCTTGAATTGAACACTGAATAATAGAGTCTATTTCCCTCGCCCTGTTGAGAGTTATTAGGCTAAGACCATGTCTCATTCATCTTTGTATCCTTCATGTCCAAAATTGTCAAGAGAGGCTTCTGGAAAATGAACCCCTTAAAGAAGTGGGTGGAGCCACTAACCTAAGTTAAAAAGGGGCTTGACTGCCAGTGGACTGAGGCAGGTCATTTATTTGTATTCACCAAATGACCTTTGAGGGCAGAGCTGCTATCAGACCAACCAATGAACAACACACTACCATCACCAAAATAACAAAAGGTAGGGGTTGAATGAATAGCTGAAACAGCAGTGCCAGCTTTGAAACAGGAAGGTGCAGACCTTCCTTGCTCCTCACTGTGGGGCAGTTCTCTCCTCTGCAGATGCCCCTGGCCCCTCAGGAGCCCAGTGGAGATGTCAGCAGATAATAAAGGGGAAGAGACTGTGAGTAGTTCCAACAGCCTGATTTATGAATATGCATCAGGAAAACTGCAAAGAATCGAGAAAAGAATAAGTACTGCTGGGCACAACCCCAAGGTCTGAGGCCCAACATGGCTGGAGACCAGAGGGGTTGCCTGTGTGGGGTACAGGTGCATGGAATGAGGGACATATAGTGCAAAAACCTAAGACGCATACAGTGGGAAATCCATGCACTTTGGAAATCAGACTGACTCATGATCCAATCCCAGGTCCGTTGCTAATCTCTGTGTGACCTGAGACAAATTCTTCCAGCTGCTTGAGCCTCTGTCCCTCACTCCTAAACTGAAGATTATAATCCTTATCCCAGGGGATTAGCACCCCAGCAGAGGCAGCACCTGGCACACAGCCCTCCCCGAGACCCCTTCAGATCCTCAATCTCTGCATGTCCCTCAGCCCCAGTCTGGTATTCTTTCTAGTGTTAACACCTTGCCCTATAAAATAACTGATTTAGTGTTTTGTTTTCTAATGATGGTGCCTGAAGGTAAGTCACTGAGGTTTGATTGAAGGGCAATTTCTCAATCCACTCATTTTGTCTGAAAATGCTTGAGGCAGGAAGTAAGATTCCCGGAAGTTTTTAAATGCAGAAAGGATGGAAGGTAGGAGGGAGCTGTTCCAAGAAGATTGCTCCTGCCAGCTGGGGAGAGAGTGCAGGACTTGGCTTTGCTGCCCCTGTGTAATCATGTTGTCCACGCTCATCAGTGGGGCTATTAGCATTTGAGTCTAAGCCAGTCTTCCTGTGGCATCCCGGAGGACGGCTGCCTCCTTCCATGTACGCTTTGTAATCTACTGTAGGTTTATTGTGATGAATTTCTCCGCCAGAAAGACCAGAATGTTTCCACTTAGTGAGAGAGACGGCTATCTCAGATATCTCACCCGTCTTTTCACCAAGATATGTCGTATTTCCTTCAGGTAGAGAATATCTGAAGTTCTTCAGGACAGGTCTAAGCCCTAAAACACTGGGAGGGCTGTTTATCCTTTTAATGAGTCTGTGATGTTCCAGGGGCCCCTTGGCATCTTCTATGAAGCCTGTTGTTGGGTTTGTGGACTGAAAAAAAATGCACAACCTAAAAGTTGAGAATTATGTTTTATTTGGAGGGCTAAACTGAGGACTTAAGCCCAGGACACAGCCTCTAAGATAGCTCTGAGAAACTGCTCGGAAGAGGCGAGGAAGGAGCTGGGATATATAGGAGTTTCTGCAACAAAGACCAGGGAGTCGGAACATCAAAAGATAACTGTTAATTAAAGAAAGCCAGATATCTCAAGTTAAGGAATTTAGCGCTTTTCTATGTATGGGAAGATGCAAGAGTTTGGGCTCACTGAAATCATTCCTTTGATGTGCACCTTAGCTATGTGCAGCCAGTATCCTGTGCTTTCCCATCCTGAGTCTCCTCAGGGTGCATCATGGGGGGTGACTGTAGTGACTGAGGGCTTGGCAGTGGGCAGCCCATTTGTCTCCATCCTGAGTTCCCTCAGGGCTCACCATCGGGGTGGCTGTAGTGGCTTGATGGCTGCAACATCCTTTGCTTGAAACGGCAGGCAACATTTTTTATGGACAGGTTCATCCAGGACAGGTAGGACTCAGGGAATTAGCCTCATAGAAATTGAAGTACCTCCTAGCAGTGAAGACACATATACAGAACCTCAGTAACATCAACCATAGGGGAACTTGGAGAGATGGCCCCGATACCTCTGTGGAATTAGAAATCAGAATTAGGAAGAAAACTATCATTACTGGGCACCCATTATGTTCACAGCATTGTGGCAGGGGATTCTGTAGCTCTCACAGACTGGGCATGAAACAGTTACGCTGTCAAATTCTAAGGTTCAGCAGCCAGTGGGAATATTTGATGTTACTGCACAGGAAGCTTATCCTAGACTGAATAATTCCTCCACAGGAGGGGAGCCTTTTTGCAGGTTGAACCCTGTCTGGAAGCTGCTCTTTTCTTGTCAAAGAGCCAGGGGCAATAGCTATCATCCTGTTCTCCTGCTCCTGCCCCTCCCCAGCCAAGAAAGTGGTGCAGGCAACTCAGTGCCAACAGAGAAACACAAAAAGCTCCAGGTAGAGATCCCCAGAGCTCCTACTGTACTTTGTGCACAGTGGAAGAAAACAGACCTCCTTCTTAGCTGTTGATGACCACCTGTATCTTTAAGCCCCTGCAGACCGAGAGACTGGGAATCCTCTACCATCGTTTTAAAAAATTACCAAGTGGAAGTGACCATTGTTTTGTCTACCTGAGCAGGATATAGACAAGGAGGAACTCAGAAAGGGATGAGAACAATGTAAAAACAGGATGACTAAGAAGAGCCTCTAGATCAGAGGGCTCCCAGATCCCTGGTGAGAGACTAATACCATAGGATGTATTGGGGTGTGATAGTATTGGGGTGTGTTAGGTATATGTGTGTGAGAAACCTGTTTTGCAAAGTGTGTGTATTATACATACAGAAGGGAAGAAAAGATTAAATAATGAAATAATAAGCAAGATGCCATTCCAGATATTATTCTACATGAATATCTGGCATTGAGGGTATTCTAATCATTCTTACAATTAAAATTCTCCTAAGAAGCTTTCTTTTTAGGACTTGACATTAACAAGGGTTATTTTCATTATTTTATGCCACTTGTTAAAAAAGAGTGTTTCAGTTATTCCTCATAGAAACACTGGGAAATAGTTCCCTATATCCATTTCATAGACAAATGAACTAAGGTGCAGGGGTGTTAACTGAGTTGCCAAAGCAACATAATTTATCAAGTAATAGAGCTAAAGTGCAAGTCCAAATATACCTGATTATTTACAAACCTGTGTTCTATTTACTAAACCATGCCCTCGTCACCCCCATCTGTGTTCTAATCTGTGGCATGTCCTCTTAGAGAAGAAGGAAGCCAACTCCAGGGGGAAGAACTAGGACAAATATTTTTTTTTAATTAAACAATCCAATAAAAATAAAAGGAACAAAATATTTGTCAAAATAAGCCTTTTGACAAAGGAGATATACATGGCAAATAAGCACATGCTTAACATCATTAGTCATTAGGGAAACACCAGTAAAACCCACAATAAAACACCTCTACTTGACAGCTAGAATGACTAAGATTAAAAAGACTGATCATATCAAGTGTTGGTGAGGATAAAGAGCAACTGGAACTCTCAAACATGGCTGGTAAGAATGTAAAATAGTACAACCACTTTGGAAAACTGTTAGATAGTGTCTTAAAAAGTTCAACATACACCTCCCATACAACCCAGCCATTACACTCCTAGATATTTATTTACATAAAAGTGTATGTCCGCACAAAGACCTGTTACTACATGAATATTCATAGTAGTTATATTTGCACTGATGTGCATACTGTTATACATAGCAGCATCCATACAAAGAACAAGGTATTGATATACTCTAAGTCATGGATCTCAAAATAATTATGCTGAGTGAATGAAGGAAGACAGAAAAAGAATACATATTATATGATTCCAATTACAATTCTAGAAAATGCAAACCGATCTATAATGACGGGAAGCAGATCAGTGGTTACCTAGGGATGGGGAGAGCAGGAGAAGAGACAGATTACAAAGAGACATGAGGAAAATTGAGGGAGGGAGTAATGGACATACTCCTTATTTGAATTGTAGTGATTTTTCATGGGTGTAAACATATATCAAAACACATCAATTTGTACTGGTTGTTGTATGTCAATTGTACCTGAAAAAAATCAGTAGAGATAGGCTGCCAAGAAGATACAGCAGTAAGAAATAGGAGAAAATAAAAGCAAAATCAAGCAAGGGAAGTAACCTAAAAATAAATGCAATATAATAGTTAAGAACCCAAGCCATAGACTCAGTTCTCAGCTTAACCTTAAGCAAGGCACTTAACTGCTTCTGTAAAATGCAGATGATAATAGTATCTACCTCACAGGGTAGTTGGGACAATGAAATGAGTCATACACATAAAGCCCTAGACCAGTGCCTGGCACTTAATAATGATTCAATAAGCACTAGCTATTATTATTGCAGAAATCATTGTTTTTCATCTAAAGTCAACCCTTTTCCATTGGAAAAATCTTAAAGTCCCATCCAGCTGATAAATCCAGAAATGAAACCAGAGGCCAGTGATTTCCAAATTCAAGTTTTCTGTTGAAGGTCGATTCCTCCTCTTGAACATGGCTCACTGTGGCTCCTTGAGATTTTGCAAGTCAAGTGCTAAATAATGTATTTAACTGCCCAATACACTCACTATCCAAGCATCAGGGAAATAAAGGATAACAAGACTCCCTTAGTGAGGGTGAGGGGAAGCAACAAGATACTGAGTCACTGGGGTAGAGCATCACCTGGATTCTGTTGCACTGCTCACTCTCATGGATATATATTTGTTCCTTGACCAATTATTCTTGCTGCCTTGGGTTCTACAACCAGAAGGACTTCCTTTGGCCAGTGTTAATCAGTACCAGAACTGAGAGGAGAATTGAGGAGCATTCCATCATAAGGGACTGTACCACCTTGGTAGTTCATTTCTGTTTGAGTCATGAATGTGGATCAAGGGTTGCTTTCAGGGTTGAACAAGCACAGGTCTCTGTTTCTTAGGCTCCAGTCTTTCTTACAGCACAACTCTTTTAAGCCCTTTCTTAGCCAAGCCTATTGACTGCATTGGGTTAGAGGAGGGAGGAGGCAAGGGAGACTCAGTTTGCTGGTACCCAATACCAGAGATCTTGCCCAAATTTTACTTTTGAATTTGGTCCACACATTTGTAGCATCAGTTTCTTAATATCAATCCTGGGGACTCTGCACGTCTCCCTAAATCTTAGATTATTGGCCTCTGCCTCCAAGTTTTAAGAATCATAGGCTGGAGTAGTGAGGAAAGGCTCATTTTTCCTGCCATGTAGCTCCTGTCTCAACTTCACTACCCATCCAAATGTGCATTTCCAACTTTCCCAGGCAGGGATACACAGGAGAGTTGCTCAGAAGCAATCTGGGGTCATCAGGCTTCCCAGATTCTGCTGGATCCTCCCAGATATACAGTATCCTAATTGATGCACCAACAGTAAGACCATATTCTTAAGGCACTTGTTTATCTGATTCAACAGATTCAAATTCCTAACTACAGGTAGAAAGAAATTAATTCTTTGAACAGGGCTGCAAATCCACCCAGCTATTCTCTGTCAGCTATCAGACGGGCCAAAATCAATAACTTACTTGAAGAAGTAGCCAGAGGTGGCAATATTTTGACATTTTTCTACCAGGTTCCTAAAGTTCCTATATTGTGGGCAACACTCTGAGTTCTAGCAGAAAATTGATAATCTTTTAACCAACTTATTTTCTACCACCTAACAAGGATTGCTGGTATCTCAGCCCCGTATGGCAGAGTCCTCACAACTCCCTACTCTATCCTGACTCAGCCAGTTTTATATTAGGGGATCTGTCAGTGGTAACATTCCTGCATTAGTCAGGATTCTTTTGGTTAGAAGTGACAAAAACCTGTCTCAAATGAGCTTGGGCAAAGGGATAACTTATTGGAAGGATGTGGGAGATTCCACACAATTGAAGGGGAAACGGCTAAGACTTCTGAGGGTAGTCACTTAGCCAGCTTTGGTCACTTGTAGGCCCAATACCTGGAATGGAGTCTGTTGAATGTTAAATGAATAAAAGACCAAACTACAGTAAGGGTAAGGTTGCCACTTGGCCTTGATAATAACTAAAACAGCACTTCATGCCCCAGGAAGAGAGAGGAGATGGGTCTTTATAATAACCAGCTTTGGGTTGTCTCCCCAGTCCATCTATTGTCAGAACTTCCCTGCTTCCATCATCTACATGGTGTCCATGGATCATCCCCAGGAAGGCAAGCTCATACTCTGTGATCCTTCCTCCTGGTCAGTGTTGACTGTGGCAGCATTGACCACAGGATTGGAGTGTGGCCAATCACATCTGCTCTGCAAGAAACTTTAATTGGGCCTGAGATTCAGTCTCTTTTTGGGTGGTTGAATTGGTTACATATAAATGTAGATACTGATGGAGGCTGTTATTCAAAGTGAGAGAGAGGAGGTTGGGGGAGACAGGAAGAGGAGGAAGAAGAAGGAGAAGAAGAAGGAGGAGGAGGGGGAGGGGAGAAGAAAGGAAGAAGAAGAAGGAGAAGGAGAAGAAGGAGGAGAAGGAGAAGAGGAAGAAGAGAAGGAGAAGAAGGAGGGGGGAGGGGAGGGGGAGGAAAAGAGGGGAGGGGGAGGGAAGAACAAGAAAAGGAGAAAGAGAAGAGAGAAGAGCAGATAGCATTAGAGAGAAACAGAGTGCCAAATGCTTTTGAGGTCCTGGTCCAATTCCACTGCCAGGCTCAGCTGAATCCCTGTACTTGGGTTCCAAGAGATGTCTTTTTTTCCTATAACAATTTCCCCTCATTCACAGAAGCTAGCTCAAGCCCTTTTCTGACACTTCAACCAACAGATACCTCCCACCAATAAAAATATGGACACTGAGAATTCAGAAGTATACAGATTTGCCTGTTAGTGAGAGAACAGACAATAAGCACCATGGCCTTTACTACTCCCTCACTCCTGAAAAGAAATTATTTTGGCTGCAGATAACAGAATAGAACTAATAAAAGCTTAAGAAACAAAGGTATTTTGTTATTGAACTAAACTAGGAGAGGGGAGGCAGGCCACTGATGGGTTTTTTGCAAGCCCCAATAATGTCACCAAGCACCTAGCCATCCTCAACTTACTGGTTTTCTATCTTTATGTTTTTGGTCATAAAAGGCTACCACATAGCTGGGCATCTTGAGCAAAATCCAGTGGCAAACCCAGAGGGACTATGCTTGCCCCCATTGTGTGACAGGTCTGATATCATGTTCCTGGCCCACCATCAGCCTCCTTCAGGGCCCATCCTATAAGCAGCTGTGATATTAAGAGAAGAGTCCATGATGGAGGTGAAAGTCTGGCACTGGAATCTAAGCCCTTGTTTTTTCTTCTCACTATTTTATGTTGGAAGAGTCACTGAAGCTTTCTGTCTCAATTTCCTCATATGTTTTTAAAAAAAGGAAAATCGTTATCCTCGATGGTTGTGAAAAGTAAATGACATAATATATATAACTGTGCCTAGTTTAATACCTTGGAATTGACACATTTCTCAAAGAATGAGACTTTCCTTCCTTCTTCCTTCCAGCCTCCTAGTTCTCCTAGGGGAGAAAGTACAAGAGCCAGCTCAGGAAAAGCATGGGCTTTGGAGTCAGACAGATTTTATTTCAAATCCTGGCTCTGCCATTTATTAGCTATCTGGCTTTGATAAATTACTTCATCTTGCTCACTGGCAAATATTTACTGGGCACCTACTATGTGCCAAGCACTGTTCTGCCTGCTGAGGATACAGGAATGAATTAGAAAGACATACTCCCTGCTCTTTAAAGCTTATATTCTAGTTTGCTCATTTATTAAGACTAATAGTACATTACATTCTATTATTGCTGTAAGTATTAAAACAATTCATGCAGAATACATGTGAATAGCAGATGCTCTCTAAATGTGAATTCTCGTCTCTCCTTCCCTTTCTTAGGCTCTATTGGATGCTGGAAAAAGTATTGGCTTGGATGTTAGAATGCTGGCATTCTAATCCTAGCCGTGCAGTTGACTAGTTAGTTGTGTGATCTTAGGCAAAGACTTTAACCTTTCTGGGTCTCAATTCCTCCTCTATAAAATAAGAGGGTTGTTTGAAATAATTTTTAAGACTCCTTTTGTTTGAATGAGATTCTGTATTTCTCAAAAGCAATCATTCACCTTGATATATTGTGGCAGAATGGGTATATTAGACTATGTGATGATTTAAAGACAAATTTATAACTAACATTCATCAAGGACTCACTAGGTCCAAGCATTGTGCTGTATCCCTGTTTTCTGCTTTAATCCCATGACAACTGTATAAGGCAGGCATTACAATCTTCAGTTTATATGAGGAAATGGAGCCTCAGAGAAGAAAATTTGGTCAAAGTCACTCAGCGAGTCAGAGGCAAAAGTGCCATTGATACCCACACCTGTCTGACTCTAAAAGCCATTAGCTTTGTCCTTTACTGCTACCGTGTGGCCACTGAGAACGTGTTATAAGACCAATTGAACAGAGTTAGTGACTCTATAAATGAATCAGGATGTCATGTCAGGAACGAGTGCCTCCTGCGTGGTTCATCCATGGGAAGACACAGATATAAGTCTGGGCCCCTTCTGCATCCCAGGTCCTATTCCTGCCTTCCCCTACAGCTGCCTCTCCCTACCTCCATCTCTGTGGATGGGTCCATGCGATGGCTGGGAAACCAAACATTATTGTTCAGGGATGATGTTTTTCAAATTGGACATCTGCTGCTTATTTGGCTGGGAGTTTGGCAAGTGTTGCAGTTTGTTGTGGTGGTCAGACCTAGAGGAAATAATTAGGTAGTCATGGCAACCAGCATCCCAGGAACACCACAGTGACGCCAAGGAGAGAGCACTGAACAGAGGGTCCAGATGTCCACTCTGCTATGAATGCTCTGGCCTCAGGTTCCTCAGCAGGGCGTCTGGAACTTCAGTTCTAAAAGTCTCTCAATAGGAGAATGAAATATTTAATTCCATATGGAAAGAGATAGGTCCTGAGATCCAAAGAGCACCTGGACAGGTGGTTCAAAATTCATACGAAGCTGAGAAAGACTAAGGAGGGGTGAAAAAATGCATCTATGAAGCATCCACTATGTCCCAGGAACTGTGCTATATGTGTTGTACCATCACCTCAGTTCATCCTCATGATATCCTTTGGACGGAGGAAGGAACTGAGGCTTAGAGAGGTGACATGACTTGCCTAAGATCACACAGCTAGATAGTAAAGGAATCAGAATTTGAACCCTGGTCTAGCTGATCCTAAAGCTTTGCTACAACACCTATACTTATCAGTGATCAGAACCTTTCCTAAGATCGCTTCTGCTAGAAGTGGAACAGGGGCTGAGTGGAAGGTTAAGATGGCATCAGTTCTGAAGGCCATGTCACTTGTTGATATTCTCTCCCCTATGTTGCCCAACTTGGTGGGATTCTGCCCTCTGGCGTAGACCTAAACCATTTTAGCATAGGCTGAACATCTTCTCACCCCAATTATTTTAAATCCATGTTCTCTCTACAGTATTTCTGTTGTGCCCTAGGCAGTATACTACAGTTGAGTCTGAGCCCAACTCTCTCTCTTTCTTTGCCTTATTGAAAAAAAAAATGACAGAATGTGCAAGATGCTCTCCAATTCCTGAATCATGGATCACTCCTCTGACTCAGAAGTTGGATTGCTTGTTACCTTATAGATCTTTGAAAATTCCTGTTCCCCTTGCCAGGTTCAGAAAAATCCCACTCTTCAGTGATTTTTCTTCCTTTTTCCAGCTTCCTCTAATTTTTTTAGAGTCTCATGATATTATTATATACCCTTTGCTTGGTGAGGGCAGGTTATCTGGCACTCATGCCTGGTAGGCTCGAGGAACAGATGAAAATTCTGATATTCCTGAAAAGTGGAATCAGAGGACCTGCCTTTGAGTCCCCTTTCTGCCACCAACTAGCCTGTAACTTTGAAGAAGTCAGTGGACATTTTTCCATGTGCCAAATGAGAAGTCAGACAAACTCCACCTGAAGGTGTCTTTCAATGCTAAGATGTGGCAATTCAAGTCAGCCTTCTAGTAAACAAAATTTCAATTCCCATTTGAAAGTTAAGATTGTTCAACCTGCTCCTCACTTTAGAATGGACAGGGTTACCTTTAAGATGGATGCAAATTCAATCTCCTCACCTTGAGCTTTGGATTTTTCTACTTCACATTCTCTCTGAGTTCTGAGGAGGTAATCTATGAGTTTTTAAGACAGCTGTCCTTCTCTCTCCTAATGGGTAGAACACTGAATGAAGGGCAAATAGAGATGGTGGTGGTGCCAGCGAAGAAAGTAAACAAGTTAAATGATACCTTCAAAGAATTGAAGGCAAGGGTTGCCTGGGTCAGGCTGTCCTCACTATTACCATATTTCACTGTGCTTTGGCCACAGTGGATGATGGTGTAATAGAAAGGGCACAGCCTGTGGATCTGGTTCTGTCACTCACACCATCTATAAAAATTAACTTGAAATGAATCAAACACCTAAATATAAGGGCTAAAATGATAAAACTCTTATACGAAAGCATAGGTGTAAATCTTTGTGATCTTGAATGAAGCAACTGTTTCTTAGATATGACACCAAAAATACAAGCAACAAAAGAAAAAAAATAGATAACTTGGACTTTATCAGGATCAGAATCTTTGGTGCTTCAAAGGACACTATCCGGAAAGGAAAAAGACAACCCACAGAATGGGAGAAAATATCTACAAATTATGTATCTGATAAGACACATATCTTTAAAATATAAAGAACTTTTACATCTCAATAAAAAAAGACAAACAACCCAATTAAAAATGGACAAATGATCTGAATACATATTTCTCTAAGTAGTCCCCCCTTATCCATTGGGAATAAGTTCCAAGACCCACAATGGATGCCTGAAATCGCAAATGGTACTGAACCCTATATATACTATGTTTTTTCCTACACATGTATAGCTATGATAAAGTTTAATTTATAAATTAGGCACAGTAAGAATTTAACAACATTAATTAATAATAAAATAGAACAATTATAAGAATATACTGTAATAAAATTTATGTGAATGTGGTCTCTCTCTCTCTCTCTCTCTGGCTCCCCCTCAAAATTATTATACTGTACTCACCCTTCTTCTTCTTGTGATGATGTGAGATGATAAAATGTCTACATGATGAGATGAAGTGAGGTGAATGATATAGGCATCCTGACGTAGTGTTAGGCTCCTGTTGACCTTCTGATGATACATGAGAAGGAGAATCATTGGCTTCAGGTGGTCCTGGATCATTGAGCCATGATGATGTTGATGCTTGGATGTCAGGAGCAGACGACATGGAAGCTTGCGGGGTCCTGGGTGGGACGGAATGGGACTGCATGAGATTTCATTGTGTTACTCAGAACAATGCACAATTTAAAATTTATGAATTGCTTATTTCTGAAATTTTCCATTTAATACTTTCAGATCATGGTTGACTGTGGGTAATAGAAACCGCAGAAAGTGAAAATGAGGATAAGAGGAGACTACCATACAAATGGCCAATGAGCACATGAAAAAATGCTCAACATCCTTGGCAATCAAGGAAATGCTAATAAAAACAACAAGGACACAGAATTATTATTAGGGCAGTCAAAATACTCTGTATAATACTATAAGGATGGATATATATCATTATACATTTGTCTAAACTCATAGACTATACAACACCAAGAATGAATTGTAATGTAAACTGGACTTTGGGTGATTATTATGTGTCAATATAGGTTCATCAATTGTAACAAATGTACCATTCTGGTGGAGGAGGCTAATAATAGGGGATGTTATACATGCATGGGGGCAGGGATTACATGGGAAATTATACTTTCCTCTCAATTTTGAGAACATAAAACTGCTCTAAAAATAAAGTCCTTAAAAAATTAAAATAAATAAATAAAAATAATAAAAAGTGTTGGGGAAGATGTGGAGAAATTAGAATCCTTATACACTGCTGGTGGGAATATAAAATGGTGCAGCCACTTTGGAAACCAGTCTGGCAGCTTCTTAAAAGATTAAATGTAGAGTTACCATATGACCCAGAAATGCCTCTCCTAGGTGTATACCCAAGAGAAATGAAAATATATGTCCACTTGTATATGAATGTTCTTATACACAAATGTTCATAGTAGCATTTTTCATAATAGCCAAAAAGTGGAACTCAATGTCCATCAACTGCTGATGGGATATATAAAATGTAGTATATCCATACAATGGGGTATTATCTGGCAATATAAAGAAATGAAGATTCTACAAGATGCTGATAGATTCTACAAGATGGCTGAACCTAGAAAACATGATGCTAAATGAAAGAAGCCAGTCACAAAAGACTACATATTGTATGATTCCATTTATATAAACTATATAAAATATATTTTATATATTTAAAATATATGGATATATAAAATATCCATAATAGGAAAATCTATAGTGACAGAAAGTAGATTAGTGGTTGCTTAGGGCTGGGGGAAGAGGGATGCAGGAACAGGGGGTGATAGCTAAAGAGTATGGAATTTCTTTTTGGGGTGATGAAATGTTCTAAAATTGATTGTGGTGATGGTTGCACAACTCTATGAATGTACTACAAACTATTGCATTACACACTTTAAATACGTGAATTGTATGGCATGTTAATTATACCTCGGTAAAGTTGTTACTCAAAAATGTAATAACCTAGGTTGGAGTTGTTGGTGAAGAGTAAGTGAGGGAATAGGGGAAAAAAGGTTGATTGGCTAGGATTTGATCATGTTGAGGCTGGTTAATAGGTACATGCAGGTTCACTATATTATTTTCCCTACTTCGCTATATGTATACAATTTTCTATAATAAAAATAAAACAGCAAGACATAATAGGCTGGCACTAAATGCAACTATTACTATTATTATTATATCCTAGAGCCAAGCACTGAATTTAAGAATTTAAGCATATACCCCTAAATAACCCATTATACATCTGACAGTTTTCCTTTAACTTGTTTAAATTCCTTTTGCAGGAGTTAGCTCTTTTCACCATGGCCCCAGAGGAGCGGGAGAACTGGTCACAGACATGAAGACAACATGTAACCCCTGATTTGCCCCCTTCTTTATCTCCCCATGGCTAATCAGTCACCCGCTTTTGCCAATTTTCCTTCCAAATGACTCTTATCTTCAGCCACCCTCATTACCCATGCCACCTACCTAGACCAAGCCCTTGGCAAATTCTACCTAGGCTACAGCAAGAGCTCAGCTTCTCTCACAGACGTTCATCATTCCCTCTCCCGAATCTAGTGCCCATCTCTCCTACACACCAGCAGCAGACTCTTCCATGAATGTCCTTACTTATTCCTTTCCCCTGCTCAAATATTAACAGGCTCTGCATTGCTTATGGCATAAACTCTTAATTTTTCTATCTGGATTCCTAACATCTGATGCCATCCTGTGAATCCAAACTTATCTCTATTTCAAAATTTGTCCCTATTGCTTTGATTTAGCACTTCCATCCACTGTGTGCTTTCAGGCATCCATGTGCTTCACGGGAGGTAAATCTGAAATAGTCTTATCCAATCATGTTATTCCATTTTCCTTCCCAGTGACTGGTTTGGGAATGCGCATGTGATGAAATTCTGAGCAGTAATCCAGGAGAGGAGGTCTTTTGGGGAAAGTACATCTTGGGGGAAAAAAAGTATTACTCATAAAAAGACATGGAGGAAGAGACAGGCCCTTTCCATCTGCCTCCAGCCCTAGACATCTAGGCACTGAGGAATAAAACGTGATGCCTGGAATTGCTGCAGCCCTCTTGTGACCATGAAGAGAAGGCCAAGAGAATAAGAGATGCTGTTGAGCTGGAGATGTAGATCCACTGAGCTGCTGAATTAAACCAAACCTGGAACTGAGCTACTTCTGCACATCTTATTACATGAAATAATAGATGTCCTTACGGTGCAATGCAGTTTTACTTCAAATCCTAAATCTTCGTGAACCATCTCAATATACAGTCTCCCTGACTCTGGTTTAGGAGACAGCCAGACTCTGATTTCCAGGCCTCTTCCTGTGACTTATTAGCTCCTTGAATTTGTCAAGTTACTCACTTTTTCTAGTCCAGTGCTTCTCATATGTTAGCCTGCATCAGAAACACCAGGGGGCTTGTTAAAACACAGATTCCTGAACACGACCCTCAGGGATTTATTTTCAAGAGGTTTGTGAAGGAGCTGGAGAATTTACATTTCTAACAAGTTCCCAGGTAATGCTGTGGCTCATAGGACCACACTTTGAGTAAGAGTGTCCTAGGCCTAAGTTTCTTTGTCCACAAAACAGACATGAGAGCATTCCCTAGTAGGTTTTATGAGGATTAAACATGATAATACAGATACAGTGCTTGGCCCAGTGTCTGGCACAGAAGTAGAGCTCAGAGATGATAGCTATTAATGTTAACTTGGGAAAATATTAATCCTGCAGCTGAGGGCTCAGTTTGTGCAAATTCCAGGTTCAGAATCATTTCTCTGGAGTTCTGGGACCTTGCATAGCAAGCTTTCCCAGACAAAAGAGCCAAAAGAAACCTGTTGACTGGGGATATTAACTAGGTGGCTGTGGGAGAATGACATGAGTGATTTGCTGGGATGATTAGAAATCATCTGAAATATGGCTAGGTTGAGAAGGAGCCGGGAGGAAGAATGGCCTTCACTTATCAGACTCCCATTAAAATGGTTTGTAGTGTGTCCCAGCTTTATCCAAATGATTAAAGAGGTGAGACCTTGAAGAGGGGTGGGGGAAGGAACCAGACTGGCCGCTGGCTTTCAAAGAGAGGAAGGCAATAAAAGATTAGTTATTAAATAAATGAAGTTCAGGAAATGATCCAATGTCTTGGGAGTGTTCAATCTCAGAAGACGAGAAGCTTCTAACCTTGTAGAGTCAAAGAAAATTCACAGAGACACACACTACCTCAGGCATGCCATTCTCCTGCAGTTTCCCAGGGTAAGGAAAAATTAAGAAGACTGAGAAATCTGGATTAAAAAAAATTTTCCATGAATTCTTTTCCTAAAATTTCCAATAGATCTTACTTTTTTTTACTTCCCAGCAGTAAAGAAAGGTTTCTATCGCTGTTGTTGTTGGTATGTGGCATAAACACAGCACTTACTGAGTCCTTAATATGTGCCAACATGATGCTAACATTTACCTGCATTATTTCATTTAATCCCTTTAACAATTCTAGGATGTAGGCTCTACTGATGTCTTTTAGAGATGAGTAAACAGGTTCAGAAAAGTGAGTGGCTTGGGTCATATGTCTCGTAGAAGTGTCTTTAACCTGGACCCAAATGGTATTTTAACTTTTCAAATAATATGTACCTCTATTTCTCACTATTCTCCCCAGAATGTCAAGTAGGTGTTAATATTCCTGTTTTTTAGACAGGGACCTGGAGATGTAGAGGATTTACATGATGTGCCCAAATGCCATCATGCATATGAAGCTGTGAAATCAGAGTTGGAACTCAGAGCACTCTCTCTACTGTATTACACTGCCCATGGAAATCACTCAGTTGTTTTTTAGAGGTAATTTGTATGACATACATATTTATAATTCCTTTCCCATTGATAAATGAGACAAAAGTTTCCAAAATCTCTTCTCACACTAGTTTCTTAGAAAGTGTTCACCTTCATTCTAATTTTCGTTCCTTCTTGTTTCCATTTCCCCCCATTGCCAGAGGAGGTACCACCTCTCCAAACAACTCACCTACTGACTTTGCTATGAATTTTCATGTATGTACGAACCCTAGAGAGCCGGAGTGACTATGTCAGAGATCTTTCTTCTTTTTTGTCCCTATTTCCTTTTAATTAGTCCTCACCACCTACAACTTGCAAAAGGTCAGACATTACTATCTTGATATTAGAGATGAGGAAATTGAGTCAACAGAAATGTTAAAAACATTTTCTACCACACAACCACAAGGCTTTAGTCAGTGTTCTTTCTGATTTTAAAGGCTGCACTCTTTATAAGTCTTTACCTTGAGTTGGCCAGAGATCTGATCTTGAGAAGAGTCAGAATCTGTCCACAGTCAGCTTAAGATCAGACTGATCTCAAGCAAATTGCTTATCTTCTCTGGTGTCTGATTCCTCTTTTGTAAAATGGAATTTCTGTTAAGTTTGGAGGTAACATGTGTAAAGTGCTGGCTACTGTGCCTATAGCAAAAGACATCAATAAAGGCAGATTTTATATATATGTATATATACACATATATATGAATACATACATATACATACATATATACATAAACTTATAAGTGTGTTACAGTGTTCGCTCTTATGTTTAGCTTTGATCCCTTTTGGGCTAATTTTTTTTTTGAGTTAATTTTTGTATATTGTTTAAGATAAGGGTCCAACTTTTTTTTTTTCCACATGAATATCCAGTTTTTTCAAATACCATTTTGTTGGAAAACTATCCTTTCCCCCATTGAATGGTTTGGTATGCTGGTTGAAAATCATTTTACTACATGTGTGAGGGTTTATTTCTGGGTTCTAATTTTGTTCCATTGGTCTATGTATCTATCTTTATGCCAATACCTCACTGTTTTGATTACCAAAGCTTTTCAATAAGTTTTGAAATGAGGCAGTATGAAATCTCTAACTTTGTTCTTCTTTTTCAAGATTATTTTGGCTATTCTGGGTCCCTTGAGATTTCATATAAATTTTGGAATGTGCTTTTCTATTTCTGAAAACAAAATCATTGGGATTTTAACAGGAATTACATTCAATCTATAGATAGCTTTGGGTCATATTAACATCTTAACAATATTAAGTCTTCCTGTCTGTGAACACAGGATGTCTTTTCATTATTTGTGTCTTTAATTTCTTTCAGCAACATTTTGTAATTTTCAGAGTACAGGTCATTTGCTGCCTTGATTAAGTTTATTCCTAAGTATTTTATTCTTTTTGATGCTATTGTTTTCTTAATTTCTTTTTCAGATTGTTCATTGTTACTATATAGAAATGCAACTAATACTTTGCATGTTGATTTTGTTTTAACTTTTTATTTTATATTGGAGTGTAGCTGATTAACAATGTTGTGATAGTTTCAGGTGCACAGCAAAGCGACTCAGCCATACATATACATATATCCATTCTACCCCAGTCTATGTTGATTTTAAATTTTTCAACTTTGCTGATTTATTTCCTAGTTCTAACAGTTTTTGTGGAATCTTTAGATTTTGTACATATAAGATCATGTCATCTTTGAACAGAGACAATTTTACATTTTCCTTTCCAATCTGGTTGCTTTTTATTTCTTTTTCTTGCCTAATTACTCTGGCGAGGACCTCCACTATTATGTTGAATAAAAGTGGCAAAACCAGGTATTCTTGCCTGTCCTGCTCTTAGGGGAAAAGCATTTAGTCTTCCACCATTGAGTATGATGTTAACTATACGTTTTTTCAGATATGGTCTTTATTATGTTAAGGTAGTTCCCTTCTATTCCTAGTTTTTTGAGTACAGATTTACATTTTTTAAAGACACTTTTGCTACTCAGTGGAGAATGGACTGGTTGGGGATGAGCTGATAGCAAGGAGACCCTTTTGGAAGCTGTCACACTAGGGTTTTGTTTTGGTTTTGGCCACACTGCGTGGTTTGCAGGATCTTAGTTCCCAGACCAGGGATTGAACCCGGGCCATGGCAGTGAAAGTGCCGAGGCCCAACTACTGGACCACTAGGGAATTTCCTGTTATACTAGTTTAAGCAATAGGTAATGTCATCCTGAATTCAGAAATTATCAGAAAGAATGAAGAGGAGAGAATGGTTATAAGAGACTTTTAGGAAATAATGTTAGTAGATCTTAGTGATTGATTTGATGTGCTAGAAAGGGAAGGGTCAAGGATGCTTTCCAGTTTTCTGACTTGGGGAAACTGGGTAAAGAAGAACCCTTTGAGGAATAATTTTGTGAGGAAAGATGATGAATTAGTTGAAGATGAGGCACTCAGGGACAAGAAGTTAGACGGAAGGGTCAGAAGCTTAACAAGAAAGGCACAAACTGGAGAAGTTTTGATGTATTTCCATCCAGGTGGTAGTCAAAACCATGTGTATGGATGAGTTGAACAAGGTTTACACAAACAAATTCTTGGAGAGGCCAGGCGGGGAACAACCATAGTGAATGGACCTGATGCTATACTCTAAGGGGTCACAGGGCCTGGGGCAAATGACCACGCATGTCCTGCCCAAAGACTTTCCAATGTAATCAGCCAAGCAGAGACTGCTGACTTGCATGCAGGTCTTCTCCCACCCCATTGTTCTCCCTCATAGACCTAACAGAATAGGTTCCATCATCTTAATGGAATTTCAGGGAGCGTGACCAACCAATGGGGAGGTAATTAGAGTCAGGAGACACCCCTCGCCTTCCCCCTTGACATCATTCCACAGAGGCAGATGTGGCCCCAGCTGCAATTGGCTCTGTTTTTAGCAGCATTACTCAGAGCAGTGGCTGCCGGGAGCTCAAATTTGAGAGCCTGGGGGTCTTTAATATGAGAAAGCCAAGAGATCTCAAGGCCGAGGCCAGCAGACCTGCCTCTTGTTTCAGGGTCTGGAAGCACAGTTCTTCAAAACGTCAATGTATTAATGACCTGCTGAAGGCTTGGCTTCCAGTGCATGGGATATGTGGAAAGAAAAGGTTATTTTTGTTGTTGTTTTTATACATAAATAACACAATCTGACTTTTCAGCACTACAGATAGGTCTGGGCAGCCAGGATGGAAGACCCCCCACTGGGGTGACTTTCTGGAGCCAGTTCTTACATGAGCCTGAAGCTCCAAGGGGATTTGGGCCTGAGCAACCAGAGGTCAGCATCTCTGTTCCTGTTTTCCCTATGAATGGCAGGCCAACTAGGGCAGGAGATTGAGATAATTGGCCTACATTGTTGAGACTGATTTTTGAAATGCTAGATTAAACAAACGTAGCATGTCTGTGATTTTTGCCTCTTTGATGCAGACCAGGGAGGAGATTTTAGGAAGCTCTTTCCAGTGATAGGAATAATTAGCTCCATTAAGCAACTAGCAAGCAAATACATTCACCTTTAAAATCCTAGATCAGATGTCACCTTCTGCATCCAAACTTTTGCCTATATCATTCCTTTGGGGCCCCAAAACATTTACTTCTGTTTTGAGCCTAACTAGACCATACTTTGGGCTTCTCAAAGGCAAAGAGAATCGTATTCTAATTCTTCATGTATCTGCTCCAGGGCCAAATGAGAGGTGCCTCATACACATTGTGTTTGAATGAATTAATGTATGGTTTTATTGTTTCATTAAGGCATTGTTCCTTCCCTCACAGTGCCTACTTCTTGTGGCTCTCACATAACTTTTATTTCTTTTAGCGATTGTATTAGTTTCCTAGAGCTGCCATAACAAAGCACTACAAAGTGGGTGGCCCAAACAACAGAAATGTATTGTCTCACTGTTCTGGAGGCTAGAAGTCCAATAACAAGGTGTCACAGGATCAGTTCCTTCTGAGGGCTGTAAGGGAGATTCTGTTCCGTGCTTCCCTCTTTGCTCCTAGTGGTTTGCTGGAAATTTGAGTTGTTCTTGCTTTGTAGATACATTGCCCCAATCTCTGTCGTCAGGTTCACATAGCATTCTCCCTGTGTGCACATCTAAACTTCCCCTTTAATAAGGACCCCAGTCATATTAGATCCAGGGCCTACTCTACTCTAATATGAACCTCATCTTAATTAATTTCATCTGCACTGACGCTGTTTCCAAGTAAGGCCATATTCTGAAGTTCTGGAGGTTAGAATTTCAAATTATGAATTTGAGGAAGACACAATTCAACTCCTAACATGTTTTAAACCTAGCAATTTTCACAGCACTCTCCACTCTCATAGCTTTTTCCAGGTCAGGGATTATGTCCTGTTCTTCTCGCACGGCTGAGGTGTAGTAGAAGGAGCTCTCTCTAGAAAAACAAGTCACTCCTACTTCCTAGCCTTGGTTTTCTCATATGTAAACTGCAAAATTAGAGTAAATAATCCTTCAAGTGACTCCCAGCTCTGAGATTCTTGGATTTCTCTGGTACTCACTAGCCTCAGGGCCTGCTGTCTTTTCTAGGAATTCTTCCCTCATCATTAACTAGCAGCAGACCTCACCATCAGTATGTGACTGTTACTGATCAATGGCACTTCTCATTTTTTATTCAATAATTTCCATAATCTTCTATAGTTTGTTAATCTACATTTTTTGCTGGGTGTGAAGGTATACTCACAATGTAATTTTTAATAACCTTAAAGAAGATGTTATCCACACAGTCCGAAAGTAGTTCACACTCAGTTGTCCAAATGATGATCTAGCCTTCTCTGAATTCCTGTTGCATTAATGAACAACTAGGTCTGGTATCTGCCTGGTAACCTTGCGACCCAGACACCTATTGTTCACCTCTATCAGCCAGTTCTTTCCTTTATGCACATTTCTCTAGCCACATTATATGTGTATGTCTCTGTGCATCTCCGTATGTATCATCATTATTAATATCCATTCCTACCTTTATGCCTTTGTTTTAGACATTCTTTACTCCTCACATATGTCCTTTTCCCACCATCTCCTACTCATCAGTCAAGATCCTGCTGAAATGCCACCTCTTCCATGAAGCCTTCTTTTACCTCCCTAGGCCAAAGAACTCGCTCCATTCTCTGAGCTGCCATTGTACTATATGTGTATTTTCTTTCACATTTAATCACTTTCTACTTTGTATCTGCAGAAGATTCCGCCTCACCACTTTTCAGCTCCAACTCTGAGTAAATCAATTGAACTTTCAAGTCTCAGTTTATCCATCTGCCAAGTGGGAACCATTATGCCCAACATCTAGAGTAGTTATGAGAATTATTTAATACAATAAATGCAAAAGTACTAGAACACAGTAGGTGCACAATAAATGTTAGTTCCCTCTTTGTCATCTCCCGTGTCAGGTTGGTGCATTTGTTCATTTCTGTACCCCCCCCATCACCTTCTAGAACAGAACCTGGTATTTGCTGGATGCTTAATAAAAGATGGATACATGGATTGATGGATGGATGGTAAATTGAAGAACCTGTGAGAAAAGTTGAGAATACTCAATTTGGGCTACTACTTTTATATCAGCAATGCTGGAGCTGAGTCTTCATGGTCCAAAACCATGATCTAATTGGTAAACAAAGAAAAATATTTCTGGTCCCCTACATACAGGCCCTCACCCCATGCCCCAACCCCAAACTCACACATTATTTATTTATTCACTCCTATTCAGACACTCAAAATGCTAAAGCTGCCTCTTGGCTGCTACATTCAAGTCTGCCTTTCTCCCTGGACTTGCCTTGTTCTATGTATTCTTTCTTGTTTCTCTCTATTTGTCCATCAGAATTTACACGCTCCCTGTGCTAATCACTTAGGACTCCAATTGTCACCAAAAAAGTCTTTAATTAGTAGCAGTAAGGGCTTAATGATATGGTATCATCCTCCAAAATGGCCCTGAATGAGCCTCACTTTATGATATCCATGCCCTAGTGTAGTACACTCTCATGTTGAATAAGGATGACTTGGGTGATCCTTAAAATATTGAGAAAGTGATTGTGTGTGATGTCCGAGGCGAGGTCATAAAACACATTGCTGCTTCTGCCTTGGGCTCTGGGATTGCTCACACTGGGGGAAGCCAGCCACCATGTTGTGAGGACACTCAAGCAACCCTAAGAATAGACTCATGTGGAAAAAAACTGAGGCTTCCTGCCAACAGTCAGCACCAACTTCTCAGTTATATGAGAGACCCACGTTGAAAGTGGATCTTCTAGCCCCAGTCAACACTTCAGATGCCTTTAGCCTAGACCAACATCTGATTCAACCTCATTAGAGTCTTAAGGTTTGAACCACCAGCCAAGTCGTTCCCCAATTCCTGACCCACGAAAACCATGAGGGATAATAAATATGTATTTTTGATTTAGGCCACTATATTTGGAGGGGATTTTTTTGTGTAGCAATAGATAACTAAGACATTGGGTTACCCAAGAGCAATTGACTCCTTATAGCCAAAGACTAAGAGTACAAATCCTGCATTCCAGGAGGTACAAGTCCAGTGAGAGAGAGGTTGGGAGCAGATGAAACTATCTTGAGTTCCTACAAATTAAAAGCAGGGAACACTTCAGTTACTTTGTAAAACTTCATGAGAGTATCTACAAAAGGTGAATATGTACAAATCCTAACATTCAGAAATTCCATTCACAGATATGTACTCAACAGAAATGCATTCACTAAAGACACATGCAAGAATTTTTAAAGCAGCATTATTGATAATAGCCCAAACTCAGGAACCACCCAGATGCCTGTCAACAGTAGAATGGATCAGTGAATTGTAGTATATTCACTGGAACACTGTGCAGCAACAAGAGTGATCAAGCAAGCCACAATTACACACAGTATGGATACATGTCTCAAACATCGTGTAGAGTAAAAAAAGCCAGACATAATAACATCTATCTGTGATTCGATTTGTATAAAGTATAAAAAGGCAAAATTAATCTGTAATGTAAGGTAGTAGTTACTTTCAGAGAGGGTAATAAGGGGGCTGCCGGGGTGCTCGTGATGTTCTGGTTCTTGACCTCAGTGCTAATAACGTGGGGCAGATTCCCTACTTGGAAAAATCAGTGAGCTATACACTTATGATTTATGTGCTTTTCTGTATGTATGTTTACTTCAATAAACAATGTACTTTTAAAAAAGGACTTAATTTTGAAAAACAAATAAGTGTATCTGAGAGCAGTACAAGTTTAAAAAGATCTTGCTTTATATTAAGGAGGGAGATGGGAAATTCCCGGTCTGCCATTAACTTGCACTGGGCCTCAGTTGCCTAACCATAGTAAAATAACTATAAATATTCATTTTGTACCAACTATACCTAAAGTATTATGTCAAAAAGCAAATAAGTATGACATTGTAATTAATTATAAAACAATATTTCAGGACAGATGATATTATACTCATTTTATAAATATGGAAACAGAAGTCAAGAGAAATTGAGAAACTTGCCCAGAATTACACTGTGTATCAATGACATGGGTTGCATTTGAACCTAGATCTCTGGCTCCTGAGACTGCTTTTTTCACCAATGCCACATGCCTACTGAAAAGAGGGAGGTAACTAGGTGTGACTTCTCTTCCTCCAGTACAAGATTAGGATCTATGCAAGTGTAAATCTATATTGCATGTGTATGTAGGTTTGTACACACACACACGCACTCCTATGTGTGTGTGGGGTGTATGTGATTGTTCATGTACTGAGTTATGTGGCCAAGGCTCTGTCTGCCCAGTGCCAAGATCTAGACGGAAATTGAAAAATGTGAAGATTCACAGGGATGATTCCAAACATTTAATTTTTAGCATTGAGTAATTCAAGCAACTGACTAGACCCTCCCTCTGCTGTTCATCCAGATATTTACTCAGTACAGACACTGACTCAGGTTCAGTGACCTCATGGGTGAATTGATCTGTACAACCGTCCTTTGGTATCTGCAGGGGACTGGTTCCAGGACCACCAACCCCAGCACTAAAACCCACGGATGCTCAAGTTCCTCATATAAAATGGTATAGTATTTGCATATAACCATGCACATCCTCTTGAATACTTTAAATCATCTCTAGATTACCTATAATACCTAATAAAATATAAATGCTATGTGAGTAGTTGCCTGCACAGCAAATTTAAGTTTTGCTGTTTGGAGCTCCCTGGAATTTTTTCCAAATATTTTCCATCCTTGGTTGGTTGAATCCACAGATGTGGAACCTGCAGGTACTGAAGGCTGACTGTATTCATTTCCCTGATGTTTTTCTTGCTTCTGCTATTCCTGATCTTGAACTTAGAATAATAAAACTCCCCAATTGAAGCTGGGCACATGGTCACTAAACTAGAGACTACATTCGTCATCCTTCCTTGAAGTGGGACACGAAAGAGGGTAAATGATGCATGGAACCTCCAGGTTACCTCCTTAAGGATAATGTCCTTTATGCAGGACTTGCTTTTTATCCTCCCTGCATGCTGGAAAGCTGACGAGACAGCAACCCAGCCTCAACCAGAGAGAAGGATGACACTCTGAAGATGGTGCAGAAATCAGCTGGAAGAAACCTGTGTGGCTGGTGGAGTAGAGCCACCCCACTAACCCCAGTGCTTTCCTTTGGACTGGTAAGTAAGAGAGGAAGAAACCTGTTCACATCAGCCCAATGTGAGGGCTCCGTTCAGCCTCCCTAACAAGTGTAGCTTTATAGGAGGGTGTTAACGCAGAGATGCATGAACAAGCACCTTGGCCAATGGCCAATAGCTCAGCCCTCGGAGAGCAGACACTTGGGTCCCCAAGTTGGAGACCACTCTGTGGGAAGCAGCCTCAGAGGAATGGATAATGTCCTCTTTCCCCCGTGGCGGACAACACAGTCCCATATGCACCTTTTTATTTGATCCCCACCACAAACATGTGGGGTAGAAATTAACTTTATTCCACTTTGTTAGAAAACCGGGTCTCAAATAAGTGCCTTGGTCACATTAATAAGTGACATGGAGCCAAAAGCTTTTCATCATTCCTGGTCTCCCTGGAAAAGGAGCTACACGGAAACTTGAGGCCAAGGAAGGGGTTCCTGACAGATGGCTTTTCACTATTCCCACAGAGCCACACAATTCAGAATGGCAGTCCAGGCCTCCTCTGCAAGAAGGTAAAAAAAAATGCAGGAATTTCAGGAATCTGACTCTAAATCAGCCTCGCTCTCTGTCCTTTGCCAGCCTTGGGTACAAGCTGGAATAATTGGAAGCCTTATGATCATAACCTAGACTACGGCACGCTCATTCTCATTGGAGCCTCGCAACAAACCTGCATTTTTATTTTTCCCATTTTTTATAGATGGAAAACCTGAGGCTCAGAGAGCTTAAGCAACTTGCCCATGGCACCCCAGTGAGTAAGTGAGACTCTTCACATCAAACTCTCAGCCCTGCCTGAGCTCTGGCTCAGTGTCTGGCTCTTTTGAAGTGTACAATAAAATGTGAGTTACTATTTGGAATGGCAGGTAGGGATTAAATTGAAGTCTCCTGGACCTAAATCCACTGTTCCACTTGGCCTCTGTCCTGATGCTTTTTTCCTGTCCCTGAGGCTGCCTTGGTAACCTACCCAGTAATTATGATGGCATCACCAGCATGGTGTTTACTGTGTGCCAGGAACTGTTCAACTTGCTTCATTTATTAACTGTGTCCATGCCCTCCAGACAAAGACCACGAGGAACAATCTGTAGTTGAAAGTTGGGTTGATGGACTCATTGTAATGAGGGAGCGTGCACATCACAGGGAACCATTGGGTGTTTCAGCAGAGGGTGACAGAAAGGACTTATAGGATGTGTACTTAAAGGAACTGAAGTCAGGTGATCTTGGAGAGAGTTCAAGGAAGTAGGGGTTGGCTCGGTATTGGGTGCTATCAAGAAGCAAGGATAAGGCAAAATATTATACATAGGATGGATAAACAACAAGGTCCTACTGTATAGCACAGGGAACTATATTCAATATCCTGTGATAAACCATAATGGAAGAGAATATGTAAAAGAATGTGTGTATATATATATATATATGTATATATATATATATATATATATGTATATACACACACACACACACACATGTATATGTATAACTGAGTCATTTTGTTGTACAGAAGAAATTAACACAATGTTGTAAATCAATTATACTTCAATAACATTTAAAAAAAAGAAGCAAGGATAATTCTGATTTGATACCTTAGTGGATCTTATCTAGAAAGAGGGAAGAACAGAAAGAGGGTAAAGAAGTAATTAATAAAGAGGCAGCAGTCACTCACGCATATTAGCTGGGAAAGGGGGACGTCTGGTATTTTTGTGGTTTGCATGGTGACCCCGTTTCTGTAAGTGTTTAGAAAAAATATAAAATAGCCCTTTTTTGGTCTCATTTGTGAGATGATTTATGTTCAGCAAGAGAACACTGCAGTCTGGCTGCAAGGGCGAGGCCAGCACCTAACAACCTTGTTTTTAGTGCTGGGCCAGTTCACAGATGTCCGGCAGCTTCTTCTCATCTATTTCATCTTCACAAGAATTCTATTTATGACTTAGATCCTATTAGTATCCTAGATGCGGAACATGAGATACAAAGGATGTGAGTAACTTGCCAAGGTCCCACAGGTAACAAATGGAAGCACTAGGGTGAGAACCCAGGCAGTGTGGCCTCAGAAATCTTCCCTCCTGACTGGTGGGTGTAATATTCCACCTCTCCAGTTACCTCCCCGGGGCCTAATTCCATCCGTAAACCCTCAGCGTTTGACCCTAATGGGACACTCCTGCTGACTCCCCGACCCTATGCTGTGGATTCCCCCCAATCCCATGGCTGGATTCCACAGATCCTCAGTGGCCCAGACTCACTCTCTGGAAAACAGCTGAAACTCCTGACCTGAGAGCCTGCCTGGACCTTTCGCTCATTCCCACCCCAAACTCTCTGGAAACCTGCTCCGCCTGCTTTGCTGGACAGCCCCCTCATCACCTCCTATGGCTCCCCGATGTCCTCCCCGCCCTGGCGAATGAGGCTTGTTTCTGGAGGGGCTAGACTTAGGGCCTGCCCAACCCCAAGTGCCTGTTGTGACATCCTGAAAGAATCTGATGAAGGCCCCCTAGGGTGTTCGACGCTGCCTGCCAGCTTGGAGGTGGGGTTGTATAGGAAGCACTAGCTGAGCCCCTATTTAACAGATCTATGTCCTCTGGGCAAGTTACTTCACCTCTCTGAGGTTCATCTGCTGTCAAACTAAGGGCACTAATGACGCCCCTCCAAGTGCTGCTGGAGGATCAGATGAGATAAAGTATTCTTCTTTTGGTGGAAACTGAGGAAGGGATTATGTTTTCTGTCTGGGTTGATATGGAACAGACTAGAGAGAGTGAGCAAGGGAGGGCGACACAAGCTAGAAAGCATCCTGTGCGGGGGAGCCTTCTAGAACTATTCATCTTCCCCTCCTCTTAGGAGACAGAAGGAGCACCAGGTTGGGGTCTATACCCTAGAGGTTATGAGCACAGACACTGTCACTGGGCCTCGCGGTTCCTTGTGCCATCAGTGCTAGTGTGTGGCCTCAGGCAAGTTGCTTAACCTCTCTGGGCTTTTCTCTCTTCACATGTGACACGGGAAATAACACCACTTGCACAATGGTTGTGAACGGGCAGCGGGTCAGCATCTGTGGAGTGACTGGACCAGGACAGGCTTTCGGCAGAGGGAGGTTCCCTCCATTCCCTCCACCCTGCGAGGGTGTTTGTATTTGAAAAGAGGCTGAAGGGGAAAGGGCAGTGTCTAACTTCAAGGTCGGAAGGGCTGACACAGCCCTTTCAGGCTTTTGGGGTCAGGGGAAGGAGGGCATCCCAACCCCCATTCAGCGAGTGACCACCGATCGTGAACAGCTCAGTGCAGGGCCAGGCTGCCAAGGTGAGGGTCAGGGGCGGGTTTCAGTCTTTGGTGGGCCTGGGAATGCAAGATATTGAATACAGTGGAAAAGTATTGAATTTAGCCTCAGAAATACTGATTTCTAGATCTGGTGCCACCATTTTCTGGGCTTGGGAGAGTCACTTAACCTCCATCTTCTTCTCCGCTCCCTCCTCAAGAACTGAAGGGACGTTCCTATAAACCCAAGGTTAAGTACTGGACTTCTGCTTTTTAGTCTTCACCACAACGACCTCCAGTATGTAATATCGTTATGCCCATTTTACAGAAGAGGAAACTCAGGCTTAGAGCGGTCAAGGAGCCCATCTTAAAGACACACAGCCAATAGCGGCTGGGCTGTGACGGACCCAGGCGGCCAGACTCTAGCGCCTGTGCTCTCAACCTCTCCCATGAGCACAAAAAGCATCTCAAGTTTTCCTCTTTCTTATCTGAAACCGTGGAAGAAGAACTGCCCCCCTGCTTTCTTCCAGGAAGCTCTGAGGATCAGACGGGCTGACGGATGTGACTGGGACGTGCTCTGTTGACTGCAGGATGCATGGCAGAGATTTGGGGGTGTCCTTGCTCACTGTGGCTTTGGAGGGCAGCGTCAGCACAAAAGAAGTCCTCAGGGGCTTCCCTTGTGGCGCAGTGGTTGAGAGTCTGCCTGCCAGTGCGGGGGACACGGGTTCGAGCCCTGATCTGGGAGGATCCCGCATGCCGCGGAGTAGCTGGGCCCGTGAGCCACGGCTACTGAGCCTGCGTCTGGAGCCCGTGCTCCGCAACAAGAGAGGCCGCGACCGTGAGAGGCCCGCGCGCCGCGATGAAGAGTGGCCCCCACTTGCCGCAAATGGAGAAAGCCCTCGCGCAGAAACGAAGACCCAACACAGCCATAAATAAAAATAAATTTAAAAAAAAAATAATAATTTGGTCAACAACCTTTAATTTGGTCACAACCTTTCTTTAAAAAAAAAAAAAAAAAAAAAAGAAGTCCTCAGCATGGATGAGAAAAGCAGATTTTAGCTCCAGGTAAGGGGCAGTCTTTCTGAGGCAGGAGATAGATGGGCCCCAGGCTGAACAGCTAGAGTTCGTCCCCTGTGGACAGGTACTTCAAGATGAAGACAACAGCAAGAGGGAGGAGAAACCGAGCCCTGCCCAGATAAAAGATAAAGAGACCACATATTCCTCGTTCTCAAGGTCAAGGAGACCTTCCCGACTACACGTGTGTAGAAAGGCTCCTCAGAGGTCAAAAGGGAGGGGGCACCACCCCATAGTAGGTGATGTCAACCTACCCATAGCCCTCTTCGCTAGAATCCGTCTTGGCTAAGAGATGTGTGCACGCACATGGCAGGACACTGAGATAAGCCAAATATGGACTCAGAGCCAGGCAAAGCAAGATGATTAGCCAGAAGAAATGCCCCATATAAGTGATTCAAACTACCTTGAAGGCACAAATCTCTCTGAGTCCACCCATGTGTGCCTATTCACATGTACTCTTTTTCCTCCTAATAGACACTTTGTTTCACTACTTTCCATCTCTTTGTGGAAACTCATTTCTACACAGCTGACGGGCCAGGTGCCTTGTCACCGGCCACTGGTCCCCGGTGGTCTCATGGCTAGGATTCAGCGCTCTCACTGCCGCAGCCTGACTTCAATCTCTGGCCAGGGAACCGGAATCCTGCTTCAAGCCACTGCAGGCCGAGGCTACCCGAGATTATTTCCACAGTGCATGCTCCTGAGTGAGTTGGGTTGCCTCTGAGGCAGGAAGCCTTCCCAGCAAAAGAAGCACCTGATGAGAAAGCATGGGGGTTCCTTAAACACCTAAGGTAGGTACTGGAAGCTTCTAGCACAGGGCTCTGCCCACGGGAGATGCACCATTCAGTGGGGTTTCCCTCCTCTTTCTCTCCTCTTTTCTTGTTAGATGTTCTCCAGCCACCATTTCCCCTCAGATTCTGTGAGTTCTCCTGTTTCTGTGAGGTTGCCTGAGCCCAACTAGATCTGAATGTCGTTTGCCAACTTCCTCACAGCCTCTGGGGCAGGGGTGGATCTGCGGGAAAACATTTTGCCTGAACTCTGGCTCGGACTCCTGCAACATCTGTGGAAAACAAGGGAGTTTACCACACAGCCCTCTCCCAATCACACACTCATTTCATGCTTGGCTCCCCAGAGCGACCTTTCTCAAGAAAAATACCATTTAAAACTTTTTCTCCACCTCTTTTCCTCTTTCTGAGAGAGGGAGTTCTGAGGCCAATGACGGAGAAAGAGTCTTTGGTTTCTCCCCTGCAAATTGTTGTTCTAATAGCCTGGGCCAAAGCAGGCAGAAGGGACCTCTGAGTGTACCCTGGTGTGACCTCCACACCGCCTGAGTGGGGACAGAGCAGGGACTGAGGTGAAGGGCTAACAAGGCAGCAGTGGCTCCTTGACAGCTTTCCCTGTCACCAGAGGACAGGAGAGCCCTGTTTTCTCAGGAGCTCTGGGAGAGGAGGATGAAGATGATGATGATGATGCTGATGGTGAAGAAGAAGATGATGATGCGGATGATGAAGAAGAAGAAGATGATGATAGGAGAGAGAGAGACAAAGACAGAGAGACAAAGAGAGACAGAAAGAAGGAGAGAGAGAGAAAGAGGCACTACAACGCCAAAAGGAATTTTCCATCCCTTTGAGATCCAAAGCCCTATGACTCAAGGTGTGGTTCACAGACCAGCAGCATCACCATCACCCATGAACTTGAGCTTGTCTGAAATGCAGAATCCCAGACCCCACTCCAAATTGACCAAATCAAAACCTACATTTCATCAAGACCCTCGGTGGTTTGGAGACACATTAACGTTTAAGAAGCACTGTCCGACATAAGATTGCCTCCAAGCTCCTAGCTATGTTCCATGGAAGTCCAAATACCTAGTGCACATTCTATGGAAGTCCAAATTCCTCCCCAAATTGTCTGTGAATTCCCAGGGAGCTCACTCTCTGAGAGTCACCTTTGGTAACTCTGGAATAATTGTTATTTCCCTGCATAAGACAGTTTATAGCTTCTTTTGCCCTCCTTTGCTCACTCGCTCTGTCTGACCTATATCAAACCAGATTGGAAACTGAGTCCCTTTCTCAGTTTCCACTAAAAAGCAACTCACACAGAGCCTTTGTGTGAATGTGTAGGAGATTTTCCCCAAATGTGTTGAGTAGTGGGGATGGGGTAAAACAATAACTGTAACCACTTTATACTGAACGCTAGACATCTCTGATCTTTGACTACACAACACTGGGAATTCTTCACTGGCCCCTCACCCCAGGTGTTCCCTACTTCACCTCATCTCCCCGGATCATCTCTTTCTATCTCTCCTCCCTGGTCCCAATCTTCTCTTCTCTGCCCATCCCTTTCAGGAGCTAAGCTTCCCTCATTTTCTCATACAGAGCAGTAATGACATCCCTTCTGTCATCTTCATACTATGCTCCTAAGATTCCCCATCTCTCCTACATGTCTCAAAACCCATCTTTATAGCAGCACTATTCACAATGCCAAGAGGTGGAAGCGACCCAAGTAGCCATCGACAGATGAGTGGATAAACAACATCTGGTATATGAACACAATGCAATATTATTCAACCTTAAAAGGGAAGGCAATTCCAACACATGCTACAACAGGGACGAGACTTGGGAACATTATGCTAATAAAATAAGCCAGTCACAAGAAGACAAATACTGTATGATTCCACTTACATGAAATATCTAGAGTAGTCAAATTCATAGAAACAGAAAGTAGAATGGTGGTTGCCAGAAGCTGGAGGGAAGGGGGAAATTGGGAGGAGTTGATTAATGAGTACCAAGTTTCAGTCTCACAAGATGAAAACTTTCTGGAGATGGGCTGCACAGCAATGTGAGTATATTTAACATTACTGAACTGTACACTTAGAAATGGTTAAGATGGTAAATTTTGTTATTTTTTCCCACAATTAAAAATTAAAACAAACAAACAAACAAACAAAAGACCTCTGGGCAAAGAATGTATCCTTCTGAATCTTAGTTTCCTCACTGGATATTGAGGATGAATATATGTGCTCTCCTCTAAATACACCTCACAGGACTTTTGAAGCTCATGTAAATTGATGACTTTGAAAGAAAAAAAAAAGACAATTCTTTTCCCAAGAGGAATTCTGGTGCCAGTGGTTTAGTTCACTTTCCTTTGTAGCCTATATATCTCTCATTTCCTTCTCCTGTCCTTCCTAGACTCCACCCCTCCCCTAACCCTGCTCCTCTTCCTCCACCACTTCCTCTCATGGTGTGCCTTAGCATTCATTTCCTTCCTTCTCTTATGCTTCTGATCTCTCCGGGATTTCACTGACTTTCAAGGCTTCAAGTAGCTCCATGGGTAGATGAACACCAATCTATAACTCCTGTCCAGATCTCCTTCCTAATTCAAACTAGTTTATCCTATTGTCTACTGGACTTCTCCCCTACGCACCTCAACTTGGCATGTTCAAAGCCCAATAAGCCACCATTCCCCACCCACCATCTCCTCCAAGGTTCCTACTCTTATTGAAAGGTCTAAAAGCCATCTCCCTGGTTGTAAAAAAAAAAAAAAAATCTGGGAATCACCCAATGACTGCCCCCCTCTCCTTCCTACCCTCACTCCTTAAAGGCCTACTCAAGGGAGAGGGTCTCAGATGAATAATTTCTCAAAGGTTCATTTCTCTCTTAGGTTACTGTCAGAGGACACTGCAGGGTGGCTGTGCTCTGCTCTGCATGTCTTCTGCATTCCATGATCCAAGCCGAAGGGACATGCCATTCTTATGGCAGAGGGGAAAAAAGACATGGCTGAAATTTGCAATGGCTCTTAATATTTCTGCTTGGTCTTGGCCTAAATCACTCCCACTTTTGTTCCATCAGCTAAAACAAGTCATATGCCCACATCTGATGTTAGTAATCTATTTCCTTATTGCATTGCAAACAAAGAAAATAAGACATGCAATGATGAGGAGGTAAATTTCAAATAAATAAAAGGCAATTCTGTTACCACCACAGGAGATGGACTCATTAAACTCATTGACCCAACTGGGAATAGACTTGAAAATCTGTAGTGCTTTAATGAAACCTGGCCTAAGGCAACTTCAGACAATTCTCAAGCCCTCTCATTCCAGGGGAATCATGATAACCCACACTCTGCAGTGCCTATTGACAATACAATATTTTGTTTTTAATCTTCTCAGCTTTGAGGGTGGCATGTCTCAATTGGATATGAAACGGGAGAGGGCAAGGAAACTTAGAATGACTGTATGGTCCTATATCATGGGACCTCATGTCATGTTACAGATAGAACATGGGAGCTCCAGGAGGTAATGTAACACGCCTTCACTCCAACAACCTGGAAGTTGGAGAGTTAGAGAGTTGGACTTCAAATACAAGTCTCTCTAACCCCAAAGTCCCTGCTCTCCTCTCCATACCTTGAAATGCCTTACAGAATTAGATAGCTATTACTGCTTAACAAATGACCCAAAGTCAATAATTTGAAACTTATTATCTCACAGTTTCTGTGGGCCAGGAATTAAGGACCAGCTTATCTAGGTGGTTCAGGCTCTGTCATGAGGTGACAGTCAAGATGTCAGCTGGGGCTACAGCTATCTACAGGTTTGACTGGGGCTGGAGGATATGTTTCCAATTGCCATGGCTGGCAACTTGGTGCTGGTTATAGATCCTCTCCATGTAGACCTCTCCATAGGTTGCTTGAGTGTCCTTACAGCACGGTGACTGAGTTCCCCCAAAGCAAGCAATCTGAGAGACAGAGCACGCCACGGAAGCTATCCTAGCCTCAGAAGTCACATTGAATCACTTCTGCCACATTTCATTAATTAGAATAAGACTGCCCTACTTTCAAGGGAGGGAAATTAGGCTTCACCTTTTGAAGAGAGGAGAATGATGGACATATTTTAGACCACTACACTTAGCAAATGAGAAAGAATTTGCAGCTCTGGTGTGAGTTGCCTAGCCTTTGTTTAAAATGAATTAGAGGCTTCCAACTTCTCTCAGGTTAAAGATAAAAATCCTCAACAAAACAGCAAGGCCATGCATGCCCTACACACTGCGTGCCCCCAGCCTCAAACCAGGTCTTTCCCCTTTATGTTACACACCTGGAGTGTTTTCATTTCTTCTTAAATACTGCACTCCCACCTGCCTGAAAGCCTCTCAGAGATGTTCCCTCAGTCCTCTGTGCCCTCCCCCAACCTCCTCTTGCCTTGCTAACATTCACTCATCCTTCAGGTCCTGGTTCAAAGGTTGCTTCTTCATCAAACTTTCCCTGATCCCTCAGACCACATCAGGTCTGGTCAGAAGCTTTTATGGATCCCTGAGATTTTTTTTAATGATACTTTTCATTTGCAGTTATGTATGGATGTGATCATTTCATCCACATCTCTCTTTTCCACTAATGTTCAGTCTGTATTGAGATTAATTTTTTATTCACTGTTGCATCCCCGGCACTTTTCACAGTGTCAGGAACGTAAGGTGTACTCAATTACAAATGTGTTGAATGATAAGTGCCCAGACAATGATCTTCTCGTAGCAGAAGGTGTGCAAACAGAGGTGGAACCACCTCTTTATACGTGTGTTTGAGGGGAGGTTCAAGCATCAGATCAGAGCTGACTGGATGACTTTTAAGGTTCTTTTCGTTCAGAGGAGTCTTTGAGATTCTGTGAGTCTGTGATTCTAGGGTTTCCACTCACTGGGAGAAAACTCTGCCTCCCTGGATGACTCACCTATGGCCCAGGTCTCAGGTCTCCTGGCTCCTAGGACACACCCTCTCAAGGGGCAGCTAACTCCAGGCTCATCTGACAGCCTGGTACTCACATCAAGCACAAGGAAAGGTTATGCTGGAAACCTTGGGAGCAGCTCCCTGGAGGCTCTAGCAATGGGACCCTCCGTGGTTCCTTTAAGAAGTTTTACAAGGTTAAGGTTTGCTCTAAAAATAAGCCCACAAGGCTTTTAAAAAGCTTCTAAAACCATAGGTCCACAACAGCCATTTTTGAAGGGCCAGTGAGCCTTTAAAAGCTTCAAAAGCCACTACTTGGCCTGCCTGCCACAGAGGAGAAAGTTCAATATGCAGTGTGTTTAAAAACAGACCTGCTTTTAAGTCTTCTAGAATCTGCACCTGAAACATTCTGCTCCTGTCAAAGGGGTTCAAGATGGAGATCAGTATGTGTGAGGCTTGTTTCCCCAGAGGCCAGGTTCTTTGCACAGTAATCAAGTGCCCCAAATAACCACAAAACTGCAGTTAGTTGCCTATAGAGAGATTAGCTCAGGTTTTTCTTTCCTGTTCCCTCTCTCCTCCTATAGGTCTCTTCATATTATGGGGTACTGTGGATTATTCTGTTAAGTGCATACAAACACACACACACACACACATAGGATCCATGGTGTGTCAAAGAAAATGTGCACCCAGATGGAGTGCCTATCAGATGATCGGCAGCGAATGAGGAAGGGCACTTATTTGTTAAATTGTCCTCAAATTCAATGTGTGGCACATAAAAGGTAGGCAGTTATATTTATAGGTATTGAATACCTATATTTCAGGTGGGAAGGCAGAGGTTAGAGATGAGTGGAGAGCAGTAGAAAGAATATCTCAATGAATCAGAAATATGTTCTCCCCTAGTACGGAGATTCCTCAAAAAACTAAAATCAGAGTTGCCATATGATCCAGCAATCCCACTCCTGGGCATATATCCAGACAAAACTCTAGCAGCACTATTCACAGTAGCCAAGACGTGGAAAGGACCTAAATGTCCATCGACAGATGAATGGATAAAGAAGATGTGGTGTGTGTGTGTGTGTGTGTGTGTATATATATATATATATATATATATATATATATATATATATATATACACATATACACAATGGCATACTACTCAGCCATAAAAAAGAATGAAATAATGCCATCTGCAGCTACATGGATGGACCTAGAGATTATCATACTAAGCGAAGTTAAGTCAGAAAGAGAAAGACAAATACCATATGATATCACTTATATGTGGAATCTAAAATATGACACAAATGAACCTATTTATGCAACAATAACAGACTCACAGACAAAGAGAACAGGCTTTTGGTTGCCAAAGGGGAGGGGGACCGGGGAGGGTTGGACTGGGAGTTTGGGACTAGCAGATGTACACTATTATATACAGAATGGATAAACAACAAGGTCCTACTGTATAGCACAGGGGACTATATTCAATATCCTGTACTAAACCATAATGGAAAAGAATACAAAAAGGAATTTATATATATATATGAATCACTTTGCTGTACACCAGAAACTAATGCAACATTGTAAATCAATTATACTTCAATAAAAAAAAGAAAAAAATATGTTCTCCCCAAAGACATTTTACAATTTGCAGGGGGATTGGAGAGGGGTACGGGGTATGATGAACCATATTTAAGCTCCTTGAATCCATCAAGCCTCAGTAAGGAATCCCCTATCGACCCCTCTACATAATGAGGAACCTGAGAAGTTAAGATGATTGCTCATGATCCCACAGGTCTATCAGCCTCTGTGCTCTGTGCACAAATGTTCTTCATTCTGGTATAAAGGGACAGTATGACTGCTCTAGACATAGACTACTGAGGTTTGAATCCTGGCCTCACCACTCACCAATTGTAAATCTTTGGGCAGTTTTCTTCACCTCACAGACCTTCAGTTCCTTTATCTGCAAAACAAAGATAATAGCTAACATAGAGGGTGATTAAAGAGATAAATTACAATAATCTGTGTGAAACTGTTATCAGCATACCTGGAATATAGTAAGCATGTAAAATACGTTATCTCATATGAGAGAATAATTACTTTATCCTGAGTAATAAAGTATTTCTTCCCTGTTTGGGGGCAGAAAGGAATGAGCAGAGAGCTCATTTGGAAGGATTACAGCATTTAGGAGTCAGAGATAGCTACAGAACTGAAATGTCTCAGGTGCATTCTGGATTACCATGGAGAGCAGAGATTCTTAGACATGAGCATGCACCAGAATCTTCTGGAAGACTTGATAAAACACAGCAGGCTGGGCTCACCCCCGAAGTTTCTGATTTAGTGGGTCTGGGGTAGGACCTCAGAATTTGCATTTCTAACAAGTCCCCAGGTGAGGCTAATGCTGCTGGTCCAGGGACCACTCTTTGAGAACCACTGTCCTAGAGCTTAACGAGTGGTAAGTAGTAATTTAACAATGATCCTCCCCAGCACTGAGCACATTCATTTTATGTCTTGTCTCAAGCAGTCCTCCCAACAGAACTCCAAAGTAACTACTTACTCACTTCCTTTGTAGAAATAAAGAAACTAACATGGGAGTTTGGATAACATGGGAGTTTGGCCCTTTATGACACAGTCAGTGGCAGAGCTGGATTGGAAATCCAAGTCTGATTGCCCCAAAGTCTGTGATCTTAATCCCCATTTAGCAAATGAGTAAACTGAGTCACAGAGCAGTTAAATCTTGCCTAGATCCCCCATATAAAAGGTAGCTGAATTCATTTTCATATCTAGATCTGTCTGACCCCAAAGTCCAAGGCCTTAACTCAAGCTTCTGTGCGAAGCAGGGTATGTTAAAGGCTGTATCCATTCCAGCATGGAGCCCAGGACCTCGTCCCTGGCGCACGATTTTCCTTTGTCCTTTCCTTTTTGCTTGACTTCTCTGGGTAATTGCCTCCTTCCTCCAGGCCCTTGACTGGGTAGGCAGTCTTCGTGGGGATCGAATGACCACAGAAGGAAAATAACTTAGAACAGGCGATTCTTCATTCTTCCTCAGCTGGTGTTTTCCCTTCAGAGCCTGGAAAGAAATGTGGCCTCTGCGCACTTTAAATTGGACCATCAATTATTTGTGTCCTGAATATGCAGAGCTCATTAGGGCTGCATTGGCCACAGTAGAGCACCTGGGCTGAGAAAAGTAAACTTTCCTCAGCTATTTCAATCCACGCTGCCCCTCCAGAGTGGAGCCCGGCCCGGGACTGCCAGTCACTAATGTGACCAATTATTTCTGTCCTCAGTTACTAGGTCATAAATCCTGCCCTGGCACCAAGTCCCTGGTTTCTGGTGGAAGAAGGTTGGGTTTTAGGAACGACTCTACCTTCTGGCTGTGGAGTGGCATGATACTGTGGTTAGGACTCTTGGACTTGAAGCCAGAGTGTTGCTGGGACATCATTATGGCCTGTCAATAACCAGCTGTCACATTCCTGCTCTACTTCTCAGCTATCCAGTGCCTCCCAAGTTTGCTCGTGACACTGTGTTTGAGAAAAGAGGTCAGGCATCTATAAGGGACCACTGGGAATATCTAGGTGTATCTGAAATCTCTGATGTGGTTTCCTAAAAGGAAGGTGCAGAGTCAATCCCAGGCTTCTTCCTGTTCTAGGGCCTTTGCACTTACTCTTACCTGCCCAGAATGTTCTTCCTTCTGCTGTTTGGATACCTGGATTAGTCTCACTCTTCAGTTATCTCCTCAAACTTCCCCTCTTCAAAGAGGCTTTCCCCAGCTCCTACCTAAAGTCCCCCTTTCCTTTCTGTGCTCCAGTTACTCTCTGAAACATCACCCTCTTTTCATCCTCTTTGGCATGGAACACAATCTATACTTACCTTGTTTATTTCTTTGATTGCATGTTTGTTACCCAATGATGTCACATGCTGCCAGGTTGAGCTGTCTTTGTGCAACATTCTGAATGAGAATTTGCTGTCCCCTCTGTGAACTCCACTCCCCCGAGATTAGGAAGCTCGCTCTTTAAAAACTCTGACAACCGCTCATCAGGGCAATTTGGGTTTTTCAAACCAAGCAACCAAAACAAAGTGCAGAAGTAAATTGAGTGCTGAGGGTGACACTTGATTGAAAAATGTCTGTATTCATTAACTTAGTTTTATTGTTTTTATTGATGGTCATTAGATGTTATAAACTTGATCTGTTTTTAAAAAGGCAGGGAAAACACAAATGGAAAAAGACAAAAGACAATCCCTGCTTTGAAGGAACTCAGTTAAACGGAGAGATAGAGTAGCAGACAATTGCGCAGCCATTTGCTAAGTTTGCCAATCGAGGTAATAAAACTGCATGGAGGCTTGTGAGGTGAAGAAGGGCAGAAAAAACCAGCATGAGTAAAGCCAGGGCTAAGAAACAGGACAACATGTTCAGGGACTTACAAGTAGCTCAGTGAAGGCTGAATGTGAGCAGAGGGGAGTGAAGGACCCATAAATAACTCTAGCGCTGCTCCACCCCATCCTGACGCTGGGTTAGGGCTGTGTGATTATTTGTCTGTCTGTGTATCTGTCTGTAATCTGAATCCCAGATTCCAAGCACGGCGGTACTTGGTGGTCCCCAGTACCAAGCATGGTGCCTTCCCAAAATCAATACTCACTTATCATTTTCTGAATGAGCTTTGAATAAATGGCCAGGTTTCCAGGGCAATCGAGGTGGCAGGTGGCAGACATATTTGCAAAGTTGCAGACAGGGCTGAGCAAACTGGGGAGAGAGAAAGGGAGCCTGCACTTTGATGTGTAGGTATTTCACAAAGGTTTTGGCCAGCAATTTGGCCAAACTAGCATTGAAACGTGGGAAGAATAATTCTAGTTTTATAAGCCATAACCAAATGTCATTAAAATATGGTAGATAATTAATACCCAATAAAGGAAAATTAGAGTTATTATTTTATAATTTCCCCCAAATCTTATTATATATAAGCAGTATCTAGGTTCAGTTGTCTACTTCAACTTAATGGTTTTGCTAATAAATGACTAAAGGAAAAAGAGATCCTTTGGTAATGAAGTTTAAAATGCAGGATTTGAAATCAAATGGATTTCCTTTCTGACCAAAGCTTTGCCACATTCTACATGACCTTAGACAATTAACTTAATCTCTCTGAACTTCAGATGTCCTTCCCATAAAACAGGGCTAAAATTTCAAGTCTTATTGTGGCAATTAAATAATGTGTTTCAATTATCTACTGCTGCCTATCAAACCACCCCGAATTTAATAGCTTAAAACAAAAACTTGTGATGATATCTTACAGTTCTCTGAGTTGCCTGAGCTTGGCCAGGTAGTTTTTGCTTAGAGCCTCTCATGAGTTGTAGTCAGATGTTGGCTGGGGCTAGAGTCATCTGAAGGTTCAACTGGACTGGACGTCCAAGATGGCGCACTCACAAGGCTGGCAGTTGCTGTCACCTGGGAGCTCAGCTAAGGCCTGTTGATTAAAACACCTAAACATGTGCTTTCCATGTGACATGGAACAGGAACACAAACAACAGCACAGCAACAGGGCTGGGTTCCAAGAGGGAGCATCCCTAGAACCAGCACTACCAAAGCATCTCGTGACCTTTTCCTGGCAGTCCCAGATCATCATTTCTGCTGTCTTCTGTTGGCCAAGTAAGTCACTGAAGCCAGACTAGATTCAAGGAGAAGATAGAAGTGGACTTCACCTCTTGATGTGAGGAGCAGAATGCATGTACAGAGAGGGAAGGAACTGGGGGCAGCCGCCTTTGGAGACTATCAGGCGCACGGTACATGGCATATCTTAGTCATGGATGAACATCTGTTCTCTCCTCCCCATCTTCAATTTGACTCATTACTTTTTCAAAATCCTTTTGATATATACTTTTAGAAAGTCAGAGCTAGGCAAAATGGTACTTTAAAGATGATCTAAGAGATTCTTCTCTTATTCTACAGACAGGAAAACTGAAGCCCAAAGAAAGGCAATACTCAATCCATGGCCTCTGTCCTTACGCTGTGTCCCAGGTTCTCAACAAAATAGATTCTTAGTAAGTGTTTGCTCATGAAGCAAGTGGCTCTCCACACCGTATTACTGTTTATAAAGTATTTCCACATAGACCCTCAAAGTCAAAGTGAGGTAGTGAGACGTTACCAGATTTTGGAATAAACAGATCTGTTAGAATTCTAGCTCTTCTACTCCCTTTATGATTCTCGGTGAATTGCTGAACATCTCTGAGCTTCAGATCCCCTTAATCTAAAGATAGTCTAATGAAGCATAGGTTTCCAAGACACTGTGAGTGCTGAGGTCATTAATTCAAGTAGCTGATACAAACCAAGTGCTCAGTATTTGGCAGCCATGTTTGTTTCTTATTAAGTTTCACAAAAACCCTGTGAGGTGGGCATTGTAGTCCCACTTTACAGATTGGGAAACTGGACCTTGAAAAGAGTTAGTGCTTTGCTTAGCACAAACAGCTAGCAAATGGCAGCTCTGGGACCTGAAAATCAGGTCAACCTCGGAAGCACCTTCCTACCCATTACCCCCACCCTCACTGCCCACACATCTATCCTTTGTAGTCTCCTCGAAGAAGCAGAGAGGAGATCCTGGGTACCAACAATTTACGAAATTAATGACTACTTAGGACTTTTTTCCATTAGGGGAGGGAAATCTGCAGATCATAGTCTGCCCATATTTTAGCACTTTTTCTAGCACTTTAAACTCTAAATAAACTCTAAAATAAACTCTAGAGAGTTTATTTTATTTTTTTAAATTTATTTATTTATTTATTTTTGGTTGCATTGGGTCTTCGTTGCCGCGTGTGGGCTTTCTCTAGTTCCAGCGAGCGGGGGCTACTCTTCGTTGCGGTGCGCAGGCTTTTCACTGCGGTGGTTTCTCTTGTTGCAGAGCCTGGGCTCTAGGTGCATGGGCTTCAGTAGTTGTGGCATGCGGGTTCAGTAGTGTGGCTCACGGGCTCTAGAGCGCAGGCTCAGTAGTTGTGGCACACGGGCTTAGCTGCTCTGTGGCATGCGGGATCTTCCCGGACCAGGGCTCGAACCCATGTCCCCTGCATTGGCAGGCGGATTCTTAACCACTGCGCCACCAGGGAAGTCCTAGAGTTTTTATATTTTCCATGTTTCTTTGATCTTCAATAGCACATGAGATAGGAAAGGCCAAGATTATCATGTCTATTACATAGATGATAAAATCAAAGCTTACTTTCAAATGCCCATGGCTTCCCCTCATACTCTAGGGAGAGGAGGCTGATCACACTGTTTGCCACAAGGCAGATAAATTAGAGGGAATAAAGAAGATAAAAAGAAAACTTAGAGGGAATCAGAAGATTGTGAATATAGCTTTTTCATCCTCATTCAACTGGTGTCATATCGCCTTTTGAAAGGCCAAAGATGAACCTTGTCAAAAACTGTGACATTCCTGGAAGGGCATCATAAGCAGAAGAAAATTAGAACAAGAGTAAGACAGAAACCATGGGGGAAAGGAAAGGGAACCAGATACCCAATGGGCAGACTCGGGCTGGCCCCTAAAGAAATCTTCACTTCCTGATCCACTGGACAGGAAAGGATTATAGCCCTGTCCAGCCCCTCCTCCCCCAGCCCCCATCCACTCACCCACCCCCTTTAATTGTTGACTCCACTCTCCATGCAGATATTGACATTTGTGTCAGCCCAACACAGGGCCAGTCCCCGGGATGAAGGCTACACCCCTCTGTGCATGGCACACGTTTTAAAAAGGTTATTTGAAAATATGTGTTCTAGATCCCATGAGAGAGTGACTTGAGAGGAGAAGAATTATTTTATTGTTTTCTGGGTTGCTTTCCTCCCCAACTATCACCCTTTCCCCTACTATGAAGAAAACTCACTTGAAAAGCTTCCCTTTTCCCTCTCCTTCCCTCTCCAGAGCAAGATCAGAATTGGCAACATACTCTCATCTCCAAACGATAACAAAGTGGAATGATGTCTGGGGAGGGGGCTCTCTGGCCTGGCAGAAACCCAGCTTGTGTACAGTGTTTCTGTTCCCTGTCACCAGGCAGTCAGAAGACTCTGGTTGGAGGACCAGCTCTACCCCTTTACCAGCTGTTGGCTGGGGACAAATGACATACTGCCTCTGAACTTCACTTTAGTCAACTGTAAAATGGGCATACTCCCCAGAAGAGTGAGGAGACTCTTCTGTAAGATGACTCCAGGAAACATGTTTCATAAAATGTTCTCCATGTAAAGCTGTTACAGTGAACTTGGCAGGTCCCCTCTCCTTCAACTCCAGAGCTTTCTTTCTCCTCTCACTGCCAACTTATACCCAGATATGCCCATGGAAGAAATGTACTGTCCCAAAGACAATAACATCTTGAAAATGGGATTCGAAGGGATAAGGGGAGGGGAGAACAAGCCTTTCAAATGACAGCAAGTGGGAAGTCTTGAACTGCTTTTTCTTCTTTTTAAAATTACAGTTTACATAAGGGTAAACCTGTTGAAAAGAACATTGTTCTGGAATCCTGGAAAATGAGCTCTGCTGGAATTTACCGCATGACCTTGGGCAAGTCACTCTGCTCTGTGAACCTCACTCTTCTACAAAGGGGGTCCCTAAAGAGGAGTGTTGCATAAGAGAATACACTCTAGACACAGACAGGCCTGGCTTCAAATCTCAGTTCCTGTGGCTTACCAGCCATATGACCTTGACCACTCTAAGTCTCAGTTTCCTTGTCTACTAAGCAAGGTTATTAAAAGTACCTATCTAATATGGTTATCCTGAGGATTAAACAAAGTAAACTACATAAGAGATTTAGTAGCTTGCTTGGTTGATAGTAAGTACTGAAGAAAAGGAAGTTGCTATATTATTAGAACTATCATTATTATTATTAGTGTTATTGTTACTGTAAAACTGTTTGGATTTCAAGTAAGTAAAGCTCTATCCCTCAGTTCTCTGCACTCTCTAAGTTGAGGTCAGTCTCAGCAGGGGTATATTTTGAATGGCCCATTCTCCCCAGGGCCCACAGCAATACCCCAAAGAGACGGTGTCCATCCTCTCTGGCACACAACTTGGGAAGGGAAATTAGGCCCTCCTGTGCCCTCTTTCTGGAGTCTTATATTTTCTTTCTGGCCCTGCCCTGCCTGGCCCAGGTCTGATAGGTGGAGCTGCTGTGCTCTGGGCTCTCACTAGTCAAGCAGCCAGGAGTGAGAGGAAACCAGAATAAACATGTTTTGCAAGAGCACAGTCACTTTAAGTGAAAGCAATTCTAAATAAGGACAATACAGAGCCTTGGCCTCCTGTTGGCAGCTTCCTCCACAGAGGGGTTTGTCGTGAAAAACCAAAGGTCAGACTGATAAGCTGGGGGTGCCTGCAACCTGGCTTGCAGGAAGCTCATGACAGGACCTCCTCATTCATCATCTGAACCCATCACAGGCCAGAGGGTGTGGGTACAGGGGTGGGGAATCCAAAGACCCAACTGGAATCCAGTCTCAGCTCCTCTATTGTGACTTATGGCCTGTCCTTTCACCTTGCTGAACCTCAGCTGCCTTATCTATATATATTTTTAAAAAGGAATAAAATCTGCTCTGGGTTCCCATGAAAACTTTAAAAAGATAGTTAAATAAAGGTGGTTATAAACTTTAAAGTGATTTGCAAAACTCCGAAGTTTATCAGAAGTAGGTTTTAATCTCAGCTCCATTGTCTGCTAGCCATGTGACCCTGGGCAAGTTAATTTGTTTGTTTGAAACTCAATTTTCTACTTTGTGTGTTTCATACTTGTCCTGGTCTAGTGATCCCAGAGGTCATCAAAGCAGCAAAGTATGCTAAGTTGGTGTAGTTTCTTATTGCTTAAAAGGTCCAGAGATCTGATATCAGTTTCACTAATCCAAAATTAGGGTGTCTCTCTAGAAGTTCCAGGGGAAAATCTATTCCTTGCCTCTTCCAGCTTCTGATGGCTGCCACAATTCCTTGGCCCATGGCTGCATCACCTCAGTCTCTACCCCTGTGGTCATATTGCCTTCCCCTCTTCCATGTGTAGTCAAATCCCCCTCTATATTCCTCTTATAAGAACACTTGTGATTGCATTTAGGGCCCCCCTGGATAATCCAAAATAATCTCCTCATCTCAAAAATTTTAATTTAATCACATCTACAATGTCTTTGCTACATGAAGTAACATTTACAGATACTAGGGATTAGGACCTGATACCTTTGAGCTCTATTATTCAGCTACACGTAGGGATATTTAAGTAGTAGTATTCCTACTACGCTTATTAACTTCATTATTAAAGAGATGGAGGGTGTCAAAAGGATTTCACCATTAAAAAATATCTTGTGATTGAAGCTGAGGATTAGGGACTATTGAGGTGTACCAGAAATAATGTTGAAATTCTTCATATTTCTATGCTCTGCATAGAAGTCCATCTTAGTTATCTCTTTATCCCAAGCAAGTGACTGAGCAGAGACACTCAGTACAAGCTTGATGAATGGATGAATGAATGCATGGAAATACTTGCATAAATTCGAATTTCATTTGGGTATAGAAGAGTAGTTGTGTGTGTAGACTAAAATCAGATGACCTGAATGAAACCATGGTCTCCTCACTTATCAGCTATGAGATTTTGGGCAAGTTACTTAGCCTGTCCAAGAAGCTTCAGTGTTCTCAGATATAAAATAAACATAATTAAAGTATCTACCACATAGGGTTTTGCAAGGAATAAATGAGATCCATATAAAGGAAATTTCATCGTGCCTGGCATGTGATAAGCACTTGTATAATATACACATTAGCTATTATTAACTTTTTTTTAACATCTTTATTGGAGTATAATTGCTTTACAATGTTGTGTTGCTTTCTGCTGTATAACAAAGTGAATCAGCTATACACATACATATATCCCCATATCCCCTCCCTCTTGTGTCTCCCTCCCACCCTCCCTATCTCACCCCTCTAGGTGGTCACAGAGCACGGAGCTGATCTCCCTGTGCTATGCGGCTGCTTCCCACTAGCTATCTGTTTTACATTTGGTAGTGTATATATGTCAATGCTACTCTCTCACTTCGTCCCAGTTTACCCTTTCCCCTCCCCGGGTCCTCAAGTCCATTCTCTACGTCTGTGTCTTTATTCGTGTCCTGCCCCTGGGTTCATCAGAAACATTTTTTTTAGATTCCACATAAGGTATCAGCTCACACTGGTCAGAATGGCCATCATCAAAAAAATCTACAAACAATAAATGCTGGAGAGGGTGCGGAGAAAAGGGAACCCTCTTGCACTGTTGGTGGGAATGTAAATTGATACAGTCACTATAGAGAACAGTATGGAGGTTCCTTAAAAAACTAAAAATAGATCTACCATATGACCCAGCGATCCCACTACTTTGCATATACCCTATTACTAACTTTTAAAAGTTTCCAAGTTTAATTCATTTAATATATCTTTTGTATATGCCAAGAATTGACTCGTTTCGGGGGAAGGGAGAGATGGTTAGTTTAGAGAGAAATAGAGGAACTAGAAATACATCTTCAGACTTACGCTAAAGAATTCTAAAAAAAAAAAAAAAAAAAAGAATTCTAATTGTTTTACTCATCTTCAACCCAGATTACCACAAGGACCAGGATTGGGCTTTGCCTCTAGGTTTTATTCCTTGGTAAAACAAAACAAAACTTAGATCAACTGAGGTCTTTCTTTCTTTTAAAAATTCCTTCAACAAGTATTTTCTGAGCACCTATGACTTAGAACCTTCCTGAACTCCTTTCCACTGGGGTCAGGGACTGAACCAGCAGTTGAGAGTTTCATGGTCCAAGGCAACAGCCTAGAGTATGGCCGGCTCTAAGCCATAGCTGTGGCTCACATGATCAGATGGAATTGGGTAGGGACAAGACTGGCAATTGAAAGAATAATATCTTCATCAGGGAGAACTGGAAGAGATACCAAAACATAGATACCAAGGCCCAAGAGATCAGAAGGCCTGGGGACTGATAAGGAGTTGGGTGAGAAGAAACGCCCAGAATATATGTTGTTGCTGTGCTTGGCTTTTATGTGTTGCTTTGTGTGGAAGAGCAGACTGCATTTAAAGGACTTATTTTCAAGGACTGTAGGCTCTACCAAGAAAACAGATATGTATACAACACATTTAAGATGGACTGAGAAAAATGCAGCTTTAGAAGTGTGACAGGGCAGGGAGATGAAAGCAAAAAATCCAGCTCAAGGACAATGGAAGGGGATGAAACTGGGAAAGTGTTCCAAAGAAAGTGACATGACATTTCAATGGGTTTCATGCTGTTTCCTGTAACCCCTAGCCCTTTCAAAACATACTTTGAAGAATCAAACACAAGAGACCAGGAGAGATTATCTGGTTTAGACCTCTGCTTTCAAGGGGCTGTTTATCCCTATTTTATAGATAAAGGTGCTGAGGCCCAAAGAAACACAGGAAATGTTGGTGGAGAGAAAATGATAACATAGATCTTTCTGCTTCTTAATATTCTCTACTTCTAGACAGGATAGAAAGGAGGAAATACAGTTTTTTAAAATTGTAATTGCTAGATCCCTTGTATCAGCTAAAAGTATGAACAGTTGAGAATGACAAAACTCCAAACAACAATGGGTTAAATAGACAGAAATGTACTCCTGTTTTGTGTAAAAGAAATCTAGAGATACTTGTACACAAACATCTACAGCAACACTATTCACAGTAGTCAAAAAGTGGAAACAACCCAAATGTCCATTAACAGATGAACAGATAAACAAATGTGGTATGTACATACAAGGAACTATTATTCATCCATTAAAAGGAACAGAATACTGATACATAATCCATCCGATGTGCATGAATCTCAAAAACATTACGCTAAATGAAAGAAACCAGACACAAATGGTCACATATACTATGATTCTATGTATATGAAATGTCCATAATAGGCAAATCCATAGAGACTGAAAGCAGACTCATGGTTTCCAGTGACTGAGGGAAGGAGGGAATGGAGCGTGACTGCTTAACGGGTATGGTGTTTCCTTTTGGGGTGATTAATATATCTTGGAACTAGATAGATGTGATCATTTCATAACCTAGTGAATATACTAAGTGCCACTGAATTGTACACTTTAAAATGGTTAATGGACAATTTTATGTTACATAAATTTTATCTCAATTAAAAAAAAAAAATCCAGAGGTGGGAAATTCAGAACTGGTAGGCAACTTTACAACAACTTGAGGGATCTACACTCTTTCTATCTTACAGTTCTGCCATCTACAGCTTTAACTTTTACCTCATGGTCCAAAATAGCTGCTCAAACTCCAGTAATCACAACTGCATTTCAGCTATCAGGAAGGAGAAAAGAAAAAAGAAGTGAAATAGGGAAGGACCCTGAAGAATGACATATACATTGAGATTTGAAGAATGTACAGGAATCAGCCAGAGGAAGAGTGATGAGGAAGAGCTTTCCAGAAGAAGGACTCAGAGGGTACAAGTCTCAGGAAAGTTTGGTGGGAGAAGTCCAGCACAGCTGGCACATGGGGAGTGAGGAGGAGAATCTTGGAGCATGGACCGGATTTCCTAGCCCACCATAGGCCGTCTGGCTCTGGAAATCTGCTATCTTTCCTCTTGCCACCACAGTTCTGGTTCATTTTACCATACCATACTCCAGAGCCTTAAGGAAATTGATTCCATAAAAATAAATGAGAGAAGAGTCTAGAGATGGCCTTTGGTATGCATAAAAGCACACATTTTATCTTCCAGTCAAGGACTTTTTGAAGTTATTTACCTCTCAAAGACAGCTGCCAAGGACCCCATGACTCAAGGGTTCTCTCCCGCCTCCTGAAGGCATGTTTTACTGCTGTCCTTCTAGAGGTCCTCTCCATTGTCTCCCTCCTTCTATGACCTCATTCTCAGTGCCAGTGAGAGCCAAGGTAAATTGTGCGGACTTACAGCCAGGGCCAGCTGCTGAGATGTGAACTGGTTATTTGTCTCTGCAGGTCCCAGGGGAGAGGCCTTTGGTAGAACGAGGAGGAGGAAGCCCTTGCCTTAGGTCACCAGTGTCCACGTCTCTCTGTTTTGGCTTTGAATGGAGCTGGGATTGTATGTGCCAAGGGGCACAGCTGGGGCCAACCTGCCCTGGCTGAACCTCTCACACCTGAAGAGAGAAAGCAGGAAACTGCTGTGCTCAGCTAGGGCTCCAGGACAATTTGGTGTCCCCTAAAGATGCCACGGTTTGTTGTGATGACAAGAATGGCAGAGCTGGAGGACCTGAGTCCTGGATGGGTGACAGGATGTTCCCAAGGGCAGAATTTGAAGAGTTATCCTGGTCAGCTCAAGGGTTACAGGTTATCTCATTAAATGTCTTTTGGTGTTAACCCAAGAAAACTCCCTCCAAATTGCTAGATTTTTGACCAGGAAAGTTGGGGACAGAGAGGAGACAAGAATGCAAAGATTAATAGGGAATGAGAACTTGAATACTGCTGTGTATATGAATGAACTCTTAGCCGGGAATAACTGCTGCCTATTGATTCCTAACCACGTGCTTCACTCTAAGTGCATTCATCACACGTTTAAATTCATTTTGTCATTGCTCCAATGCTGTAAGGTGATATGATTATCTCCATTTCACAGGTGAGAAGCTGAGGCTCTAAGAGGTGACATAACTTGTCCAAAGTCACCCAGCTATTAAGAAATAGTGTATGATCTCAAGGTCCAGGATCTTAGTTAATATCCTTCACTGTTTCTCTTTAAACTCTACTAACCAGCATTTCCCTATTCAGGCAGATATGGTGTTTCACAACACAGGAAAAGATGTGAAGAAATCACCAAGCTCCTCTTGGATTAAAAGCAGAAACAAGGTAGCTGAAGATGTGAGATGCCTGGCTGAAGGCTGGCGATGGACAGAGGGTGGAGGAGAAGCAGGGCCCTCTACTTCCTGCCATCTTGCACTAATCTGCAAAACTCCTGATATAAACTGGGTAGTTTCCATTCACCCTTGCAAATCCCCTTTCCACCTCAGTTTCTCTGGGCCCCAGAAGCCTGGCCTCCATGGTCCCCATCAACCCTCCGGCTTCCACTTGGGTTTGGCCAATGGGAGGCAACCTCAAGAGATTTGAGAGCAAGCGAGAAAGGTCAGAGTATTTATTCCCTGTTCCCTCCTGCGAGGCCACAGGTTGGCAGCGGTTGTGCTCCTCTACCAAAGGCCTCAATTCCCATCAGGTAGCTCACTGCTGAAGCTACCGAACAGCTCCTACTCTCTCTAAGGACCCTGTTACCCTTGTTTGTTTCCCTTAATTCCATTCATACCTTTGTTAATAGTTCCTTTGTTAAACTGTCCTCAATAACCCCATTCCCATGAGTCATCTGTTTCCCATTAGGACCCAGGGTAATTCAGTACGAGAGTTTTAGGTCTGGAAGCCATGTCAAGTGTCTACTACTAACCTGCTGTATAAAAAAATAAAATAAAATTCAAAAAAATAAAATAAAATAAAACCAAAAAAAAAAAAAAAAGAGTACTACTCTGGTGGTTTTCAATTTTTCTATTGTTACCTGCAGAGATCTAGTCAGAACCATAATTATAAAACTGATGAAGTTCTGGAAGGTCACGGAACCCTGCCGGCTCCGCATCCCACCCACTCCTCTTCTCTGCCTGCCTCCAACCGCTCCTTGAAATGTGAGGGTTGTAGGGAGCCCACTCCGTAACCAGCTGACCTAATCCAAACCCCTCACTCACACCAGGAGAGAGGCAGTTGGCAAAGTTTCCAAAGTGTCCTTTGTTGGCCCGAGTGGGTCTGATTTATGCCCTGGGCCTTCATCAACAGTTTGCCTCAATATCTTCCAAAGTGTAAAGTCCCGTAAATCTTCCCGGGGAGTGACAACTCGACCGCCGGCCCCTGTTATACAAATACACAGAAATGTCATTAAGGCAACCAAGAGCCCCACTGGCTTTGGCAGAGGTCTTTTCTGCCAGGCTCAAGTTAACCTAAAATCAATATTTGAACAATGACAAAACCACATGTTTTCAAAACCGAATTAGAGGGGTCTAATACCAGGCCTGGAGATGTGGTCACATCACGCGTGCTCCAGCTGGCCCTCCGGGGGCTCTGCCGTTGGGCTTGACCCAGCTGCACAGGCTCCCACCCCTCTGCAGTCACTGGACTTACCTGTCCTGAGTGTGTGACTTCACCAGACAGGTGACACCGAGGGACAGACTGAGCAGGAAATGGGAACTTAGAGGAAGTTAGGTGTGTTCCTTTGTGCACGCCTCAAGCAGTGATTCAGAATCTGTACCAGGCTCTCCACAAAGGTCTGGGAGTCCTAGAGTGAGCAAAGTCATGAGTCTCTGCTCCCAGGGAACTCACACTACAGCGTGGGAGGAACAGGAGACGAGAGGTAAGTTGTTTTTTAACTGAGGTATAGTTGATTTACAATGTTGTGTTAATTTCTGCTGTACAGCAAAGAGACTCAGCTATACCTATATATACATTCTTTTTTATATTCTTTTCCATTATGGTTTATTACAGGATAGATAAACCAAAGTCATTTCAATACCGAAGGACGAGTACCAGGGATGCAGGGTAGTTCAGGATGCCTTTGGAAGCAAACGGCAGGGACAGGTAACCCAGGGGCTGATTAGGGGGCCTGTCAGAGAAGCCTTCCAACAGCAGATATGCTAAAAGGTGCTCTATCTAACCTATTATTCTGGCTTTGTACGTGTGAGGCCCAGGAAAGGAAGGCGGTCAATGAGAGGAGAGAAAACCCTGCCTTCTCCCAGAAGGGAAAAGTGTGAGAGGAAGAATTTGAGCTTTTCTCCCTGTTGTCAAGCTGGGGACAGTAATGGAGCACGCCCAGCTCAGCCTTTCTGGGCCCTCTCTATTTTAGAAACAGTCTGCCACAGACACCCCCCACCATCCTTTCCCCAGATTCTCTGCAAGGGTGTATGGTAAGGATGGGCACGGTTTTTGCAGCTGGGCCAGCCCACTGGTACCTGTTGCTGTGTGGGTATATCTTACTCAGAGGGCAGCAACAAGGCCTTTGGCTGCACAGCTGAAGCCACGTTCTCTGGGTAATAAAGCTTTCAGTAACTTTGCTCTCCATCTGCCTCTTGTGTCCTGAGTCTCTCTTAAAAGGGAAGTGTTCACGATAGTTTCCTTCCAAAACAAATAACATGCAAATTGGTTCAGGGTATATTATTAGACACAACTATGGGACACAAAATTTTTTTTTCGTATTGTACTTAGAAAAATAAGATAAAATATGGCAATATATGAACCATGGTTATATTTATGTGTGGTCATACAAGGTTTTCTTATTTTTTTAAGGTAGTTTCTTTTTAAAAAAATCAGTATGTGCTATTTTTCATCTTAAGGGGGGAAATAGGTAAGTGTAATGAAATGGCCTTTCAAATTTGATAAAAACATAAGAGGAACTTGTAAATCCTGAAAAAGACATTGAGGATCCTGGATGGAGCAGTCCCAAGTGGCTGTCAGAGCAGGCCCGGCCTGTGCTCATTGTCTTTTAACTTCTTAAGGAACTTTGTGTTCAGTGTGCAGGGATGGAGTCCCTCTCCTCCTGAGGCAGGAGCCTGTGACCTGTCTGTGCTCATCACTTACCAGGACCCACATGCTGTATGACACGTCTTTCCCTGGGGAGTGAGCTCTGTCACGTCTCTGTGCAGGTGTGCACACCCCATACCCTCGGCTGGAAATACCTTTCCCCCAAGGCACATGATGAAGACACGATGTTCAGTGTCCCCTTCCCCAGGACATCTTCCCTGTTTTGTCTCTATTTTCCCTAGGCAAACTGGGTAGAGTAGACGTGTTCTACTCTCTACGCGCGTTTAGAATTTAGCTGTGAAAGTACCTGCACTTTGCATTGGAACTGCCTGTTTACTTACCTGTCTCTCAGCGTCAGATCTGCATTCTGTTCACTCCCTGGCTTCTTTAACTATTCATTTCCTTCAACCAGAACACTGACTATGCTCTACGACAGGCCAAACACTGGGCACTGGGGGTACAAAAAGGAAAAGACAAAGATTCCGGCTTCAAATGGCTTATTGTCTAATAGAAAAGAATTAATATTTCTCTTCCACAGAGTAAAGTAGAGCTTGGTGGTGAAGGGAAGGTAGAATTTAGCCAAGCAGATGGCAAAAAGTTTTAAAAGAAAGAAAGATCAAGGGAGAGTAAATAGCAGCCAAGACCCAGAAGCCTGAAATGGTCCATTTTATGTAGGAACTTACAGGTAATTCAGTATGGTTGGGAGAGTAAGTGCAGCGAGGATGGGACAGAGGGGGCCGGGTGAGGTGGGAAGAGAGTGCAGAGAGGCCACAAAGTGAGGGGTAGGCCTGAGCCAGGATGTCGAGGGCTGTGGGTGCCGTGTTAGGGAGCCTGTACTTTATTCAGTAAGGGATCGAGGGCTGTTGGAGGCTTGGCGGGTCCTAGTCAGATTGGCGAGTCAGGAAGATTGTTCACCACTGTTTTCCCAGCGCCATGAAGAATAGAATCTTAAGAAACATTTGGTGTTGAATCAGAACATCCTCGCCTGTCCTCAGACACTCCAGGATCTGAAAGGCCAGGCCTTTCTGCCACGGGGAGGAGCAGCCGCCTTCTCCTGGTGGGATCAGAACTACCACAGTCCTGGCTTTAACAACGTGAACGCCATTCACTATGGTGCTTAATTCACACCCACCCCCAGGTCTCTCTACTATTACCTACACTGTGTACACGTCAGGGTGGGCACAGCAGACACCCTTTCTCTCCCTCCCCCACTTGGTCCATCAACCACCAAGACCTGTGATTTCCATCTCACTTTATCTCCCAGATCAGCCCTTTCCTCAGCATCAGGCTAAACCTGCCAGACTTTAGGCCTCTGGGATAGGCAGCTTCTGAAGTGGGTCCCAGTGCTCCCCTGTATTAGTTGGTAGTGCTGACCTAACAAAGTAACACACAAATGGGGAATTTATTGTCTCACAGTTCTGTAGGCTAGAAGTCTGAGATCAAGGTGTTGGCAGGGTTGGTTCCTTCTGGGGGCTGTGAGGAGAGTCTGTTCCAGGCCGCTCCCCTTGTAGATAGCTGTCCTAAAGTTCACATGGTGGTCTCCCTGTAGGCATCTCTGTCTCCAAATTTCCCCTTTTTATAAGGACACTAGTCATATTGGATTACGGCCCACCCTAGTAGTTTCATTTTAACTTGATTACCTTTGTAAAGACTCTCACTCCAAATAAGGTCACACTCTGGTGTACTAAGGGTTAGGACTTCAACACATAAATTTTGGGGTGGGAGTGACACAATTCAACCCACAGCCTCCCCCAGTAGTTAGGTCCTCATGTAATCCCCTCCCCCTGAGTGTGGGCCTTTATGCCCCTGCCGTGCTTACTACCAGTGACTGCAGGTGTGTGATTCCAGGTGAAGCATTTTTCTGCAGCTCAGGCTGACCCTGGGGGACCTGACCACACTCCTGACAGCTGGGAGGCATGTCTCTATGTCTGTCACAGTGAGTGGGCACATCACTCAGGTAGAAGGGGCATAGGGAGGACTTCTAGGAGGAGGTGACACCGAATTCTGAAGGATTTTGCCTAAAGGGAGAGCAAAGGGCATTCGAAGTTGAGAGCTAAAATCAGGAGAGACAGGAAAGGAGTAGGAAGGAAAAAAGACAAGAAGTAAATGAGAGGAATGGCTACACCAGCACTTCTCCACCTTCATGGACCTTCTCTCCTTGTCATGATGCTGGCAGGATAAAAGGCTCACCTTTCACATCACACCCCCTCCTCATTAAACTCACAACCATCAGGGCCTCCTAAGTGCTCCCTCAGGGATTTTTGTCCGTACAACTCAGGCTTCATGGGTGTTGTGTCTTGAACAATGCAGCAAGTTGGGCAGGCGGGGAGGAGGCTGGTTTTAGGGTAGACCTTTTCTGGGTACACAGGTGTACCTACAAATTCTAGGGGGAGGTTCAATCTGGTGAGTGGAACAATTAGACCATGAGAGGCTGTGGTGACAGCAGCAGGTTATAGTCTAGAAAAGCGAATAACAGGGCCTGGCATTTAGTAGATTCTCCATAAATATCTGTTGATGAGTTGTCCTGCTCTGTGACGTCCTGGACAAGAAGTGGGGTACACTGACAAGTGTGTGAGTCTAGGGATATGGAACCCCGAGTTAGGAGATACCAGGAAGTCTGGAACAGTGATCAGCATCAGGTAGGATTCTGCAAACAACTGAATTCCAATCAGTATTTCAGCTCAGGGCCCCGGGATTCAAGACAGCGACCACGTAGGGGAGCAAGCAGAAACATGGTCAGCAATGCAGTACCAGGGACCGTGGCCAAACCAGGCATTTCACTTTTTTATTCATCAACACATCCTGTCCTTCATTTGTTCATTCATCCAACTATCCATCCATTCTCTTCTACATGAAATCTTTCCATAAAAGATAGCATTTGACTTCCCTCTCACTTCCTTCTTTTCCAGCCATAAATCCTTTGCAGAGAAGTGATTGTTAGTAAGACAGAATAAAGACAGAAAGGTGTGTCAGCACAAAAATACATCGAAGATTTACTAAGAAAGTTGGTCAATATTAGGAATCAAAATGCTGATTTGGCTTTGAATGTTGATGTTCCACTCTGAAGAACTGGAAGACCCTCAAGCTTTATAGATTTACTGCTGCCCCTTCAGGTTGAAGCTGAGATTCTGAGCAGAGGAGGAGGATGTATAGGCAGGAAGTGGGTGTAAAAAAGAGAAGGGGATAGACAAGGGAGGAAGAAAGGCCCTGGATCCCAAATATCTGTATCCGTTGGACTCTGGCATGGGGGAGGGCAACATGAGAAAATAAACGTTTCAGATCATCTTTATGTGTGCTCAGAAATAAAAAGGATTTTCATTTTGATGATAAGAAATACCCACAAGTTATCCTGGTATTTTGTTCAAACTAGGACCAACCTTTCCTAGGCCCTGGGGACACCAACATTGATTAAGATACAGTCCCTGCTCTGGGAGTCCCTCACATTCTAAGGGAGATGGCAGACAAGCAGACAGAGCAACGTGATGGAGGATAGTTGTGTTGATAAGGTGGGCATTGCATCCAGACTTGGACTTTCAAGAAGACTTAACAGAGGAGGTGTGGTGGCTGAGAGGCTGAATTTTGAAAGAAAGGCTGGAGTTATTCAGACAAAGAAGTAACAAGAGTTGTAGGCAGTAGGAAAAGAGCCAGGGCATGAAACGCTGGTGGTGGTGGTTAGAGAAGAGGTATGAGCAGGAAGGAGAGAGGTGGTAGGGCAAGAACTAGGTCAGGAAGGATCTTGTATGACAGGAGTTTAAACTTTATTCTGACTGCTACCGAGAGCCATTTGAGGAATATTCCGCAGAACTGTGATCTTAAGTCACCAAGATGGAACTACTGGAATTTCTTGGATGCCTCCAACCGTTTACCTCTGGGTCCTAGGCTCTCATGTCTGGCCTGAAACTCATGCAGCCTTTGGCTTCATCCTGTGCCTTGGGAGCAAGGACTCACACCCCTGGCCCAGAGGATGGGCTCATTTCCATGACGTTGGGCCACTGGGTGGAGCCTCACTAGGTGGGGTCTTCCAGAAATGAGCTGTACACCCATGATGTCAGAGGGGTGGCACATGGGGAATGGAGTGGGGCGTAACCGCTGCTATCACTGTCCTCCCTCTTTCCTCCTGAGAAATTACAAATCCCTCCCCAGGATGCTGATCAAAGAGTCCTTGCACTTCTGGAGAAATTCAACCTTTTGTAAAACCCAAATTACTTCTGGAAACTGTAGGATTGTGAAAAGACCTCAAGCTTTGTAGTGAAGTTGATCTAGATTTGGATCCTGGCTCTGTTACAAGCTGTGAGACCTTAAGTAAGTTAATTACTTTCTCTGAGTCTTAGTTCTTTATCTATAAGGTGGAGATAACAATGCCTCTCTCACAGGGTTATTAGGAGTATCACAGAAGAAAATATTTGTAATTATCTTTGGCAGTATTATATTAGTTCTGCCCCCAGAGAATTTTCTTCTTGTGGAGTTTTGTTCTTTTATTGGTCATCCAGGGCTCACTCAGTTCAGCTGTTCTGCCCTAGTAAAAGAATTAGGGAAATATTATTTGAAAACACGGATGCCATTGGCCAAACTGAAAAAATGTGGCTCATCTTGAATTCGTTAGTAAATTACACTAAGTCAGGCACCACGAATTTATGAAGTGGGAGTGCGAAGAGCTTCGGACTCAAGGTACAAGTCCTGAGCTCCTATTTCTGTCTATGTCCTTGGCCAAGTCCCCCCTCTGGAAAATGAGGTCCTTTCTGGTCCCTTCCAGTCTTGATGGTCTCCAGAACAAGCTAATAAATGATGAGACTCCAACGAGTCATGCTTATGGGGGAAACAGGAGATGAAGCACCAAAGGGTGTCCCTCTTTCTTTGTTTATGTAAGTTCTGTGCATTTCCACGCAGGCCTGCAGCTAAGAAGAAATTCTTCCATGGGAAAAGAGTTAAGAAGTTCACGCTCCAAGGATGAATCATAAAATATTCCAAGAATGTCAGAGAGAAATATGACCTACCCCAGGGGACCGCCAGGGGAAGTGAGAGAGGTGAGCAACTGAAGTTGCCACACTCTGAGTCTGGTGCTTTCTGCAGTCTGATTTTAAAGAGATTAACATGATGCAATGCCAGGATGGGACTTCTCTCCACCTGTCTCTATCCCTGTCCTCTGGATACAGAAGTCCTTTCCAGGGCAAACCCATTGACGCTATCTTTGGAATCAGACATCTGGATTCAAAATCCAATTCTGCCACTTACTGTGTGATTTTGGCCAAGTGAATTCGTCTCTGAGCTTCAATTTCTTTACCTGTCCAAAAGAAATACACATATCTATGCCCCAAGATCTTTTAAAGGACTGAATGAAATAACATAATAAAGCCTTTAGCCTAGTATCCTAGGAGAGAGTCCATCAATGGCAGTTAATATCTTAAGAAAAGGCAGCTGGGTGGAGTGGCCACGTGCTGTGTGCATGGCTCAGGCCCTCTCTGAATCCCCCTGCGTCTCGATGGATGAATACAAATTATGAGGTTGGTTTGGTTTCCAAGCATAGATCTAGAGGTCTCTAAAGTATGGGGAGGGGAAGCAGAGACTTCTTCCAGCAACGTAAAGGGAGAAAGAAAGCTTCCAAGAAGCCGAGTGGCCAGAGGAGCAGGCCTGGCTATCCGTCTGAACGTGGACCTGCAACTGGGCCGATACTGGGAGGGTGGGGCTCTGAGGGGTGTGGTAAGCCCGATGGGATTCATTCAGTAATCATTCAACAACTCTCTGCTGGGCACCTACTATGTGTTAGTCCCTGGTTCTGGAAACTAGAGACACAGAAGAGAACAAGTCATTGCCTCTGCCTTCTTAAAGCTGACATGTTAATGGAGGAACAGAAGTTAAACAAAAATAATTAACTGATATCTTTCAGGTAGTATGTATTTCCCTGATTCAGACAAATTAATCTCAGGTTTCTGAAGGGAGGCAGAAGGGCTGGCAGGGGCCCACAGGTTGGCAGCAGTCTCTGTCCCCAGGTGGGCAGTGTCCACAGTTGGCAGCAGGAGCGATTCACCGTTACTGGGGTTGAAAGCACAGGTTCGGAAGTCAGACAGCCAAGGATGACACCTCACTCCACCAATTTCAAACTCTGGGCCTTGGGCGCATTACTTAACCTCTGGGGGCTTTAGTCTCCTGCTATGTAAAAGAGGTGAAAACACAATTACCTTTGGGGTTGCTATGAGTTTTAAATGAGATGATAGATACAAGGGCTTAGCAAGCACCTAGCTCAGAGTAAATGCTCAATAAAGGTGAACCATTAATTAGACTGCTATTATCCTATTAATTAGCATGACCAGAATGTATGGGTTCATCTGAAATGGATTCCTACAAGAAACAGCAATGGGGTGCATGCGCAAGGAACCCCATGACTAGGGCAGGAGCTCTGTCCTGGATCTAGCAATGAGTGGGAGAAAGCAGAGGGCACTTGGGGTGAACATGAAGGGGGAAAGAAAGTGGGACTCCAGTGGTCAATGCCAAATATGGAACCTAGGCACATTTGGCAGCAGAGCAAAAATAAAGAAGAATTTTCAGACAACCTGAGGTACAAAGAGAAAGTCGGGATTCAAGCCAAAGAGTAGCTAGTCATATCTCATCTTGACTGAACACTTCCATGTGCCAAGCCCTGTGCGTTTGCTATACCGTTTAATAATTCAGCAGTTCTCTGTGGTAGCTATTATTATCCTTTATTTTACAGATGAGGAAACTAAGACTCAAAGAGATTGTAACTTACCAAAAGTCAACCAGCCAGCAAATGTTCTTAAACCTGGATTTGAATCCAGAGGTATCTAATGCCAAAGCCCATGTTCTCAGACATAAGGCCATTCTGTTTTTCCCAAACCCACTTGGCCTGCTTTAATCAGGATGGTTACCTTCATTCAACTGACAAACATTTATTAAGCGTCCACATTGTGCTAGCCATATGCCATGGACTGACCCGAGCTAAAGTCCTCAATAACTCTTAGTAGTATGCAAAGAAGGACGTGCAATTGAAGGAGTCCTGCTTGGAAAATGGACAGATCTTTGTGACTAGTAAAGGGACAGTTTCTGACAGCTCGATTCCTCAAAATGTACCTCAAAGGCCACCTAGCTCATGTTTTGGCATGTTGTATTGCACTGAAAATGGTGTTGCAGAATGAATCTGGGTCTCTGAGTCAGAAGACCTGTTGCAGGTCTTGGACATGTCATTTAGCCTACCAGAGCCTCAGTGTCCTCCATTGCAAAACCAGAATTTAAGACTAGAAGCCTAAAAAGACCCTTCTGGGATGACAGAAGGACTTTTGGCCTTGAATTAAAATCTTTGAGCTTCAAGGGAGAGCAGCCAAATGGTGGAACAGAAAGACACTGAGCTTACCTCTTCTCATGAACACACCAAAATCACAACTATTTGCAGAACAGCCATTGATGAAAAAGACTGGAACTTACTAGAAAAGATCTTCTACAGCTAAAGACATAAAGAAGGAACCACAACAAGATGGGTAGGAGGGGCAGACTCATGATACAGTCAAGTCGCATACCCCCAGGTGGGTGACCCACAAACTGGAGAATAATTATATCACAGATGTTCTCCCACAGGAGTGAGTTCTGAGCCCCACGTCAGGCTCCCCAGCCCAGGGCTCCTGTACTGGGAAGATGAGTCTCCAGGGCATTTGGCTTTGAAGTCTAATGGGCCTTAGTTTCAGGAGTCCCACAGGACTGGGGGAAACAGAGACTTCACTCTTAAGGGCACATACAAAATCTCACACACTCTGGGACCCAGGGCAAAAGCAGTAATTTGATAGAAGCGTGGGCCAGACCTACCTGCTGGTCTTGGACAGTCTCTTGGAGAGGTGGGAGTCAGCTATGGCTCACCCTCGGGACATAAACACTGGTGGCAGCCGTTCCTGGGAGCTCTTTCTATCATGTGGATGATGGTGCTGGTGGGCACCATTGTGGAATCCTCCCTTAGATCATTCATGCCAAGACCTAGCTCCAACCCAACAGCCTATAAGTGCCAGTGCTGGGACTCCTCAGGCTAAGCAACTAACTGGGCAGGGACACAGCCTCATCCATCAGCAGACAGGCTGCCTAAAGATCTTCTGAGCCCACACCTGCCTCTGGACATGGCCCTGCCCACCAGAGGTCCCAGGACCCAGCTCCACCCACCACTGGGCAGCCACCAGCTCCAGAATCTCCTGAGCCCTGGCTCTGCCCTCCAGGAAGCCTGCTCCAGCCTCTGGACCAGCCTCACTCACCAGAGGGCAGACACCAAATGCAAGAAAACCACAATCTGGCAGCCTGCGGACCCAGCCTGCTGACAGCAGAGCAGACCCTACCCTGGAACCAGCTGGGCCACGGCCCTGCCCACTAGCAGGCCAACACAAGCTTTGAGACACCCCAAACCCCATATCCAACTGCGTCAGGAGCCAGCCCCACACCCCCACCAGATCTGACATCAGGGATTCCTGGGCCCTGCAACCAGACTCATAGACCTGGCTCTGCCTGACAGCAGATCTGTCCGGCATTAACCCTAGGACCTGGTTTCACCCACCAGTGGGCGGGCACCAGCTCCTGAGTCTTCTGAACCCTGACTCCACCCACCAGTGAGCCAGCACTAGCCCCGGGGCCTCCTGGGGTTCTGCAGTCAGCCACCTTGAGACCTGGCCCTGCCAACAAGCAGCTGGCAGCCTCTGTATAAAGCAAGGCCTGGCAACCAACCAGACTGGAGGCCAACCAAGCCTACCAGGCTGTTTACATAGTCAGCCGAACACAACAGAAGGACCCATGAAGCCCTCACGGGGGAACCCCTGGAGCACATAGCTTGGGTAACAAGAGGGGAGTGCACTGCTGGGATGCATAGGATATCTCCTACGGAAGACCACCTCTCCAAGCCTGGGAAATATAATTAACCTACCAGATACCTAAAAATACAAACAGCAACTTAGGCAAAATGAGGTGACAGAGTAACATGTTCCAGATGAAGGAACAAGACAAAATGCCAGAAGAAAAAGTAAGTGAAGTGGAGACAGACAATCTACCCAAGAAAGAGTTCAGGGTAGTGATCATAAAGATGATCAAAGAACTCAGGAGAAGAACAGATACACAGAGTGAGAAGTTAGAATTTTTTTAGCAAAGAGTTAGAAAAGATAAAGAACAACCAAACAGAGATGAAGAATAAAATAACTGAAAGGAAAAATACACTAGAAGGAATCAACAGTAGACTAAATGATACAGAGGAATGGATCAGGGAGCTGGAAGACAGAGTATTGGAAACCACTGCTGCTCTACAGAAAAAAAGAAAAAAGAATGAAAAGAAATGAGGACAGCTTAAGCGACCTCTGGGACAACATTAAGCACACTAATATTCGTATTATATGGGGTTGCAGAAGTAGAAGAGAGAGAGAAAGGTTGAGAACATATTTTAATAGATAATAGCTAAAAACTTCCTGGGAATTCCCTGGCAGTTCAGTGGTTAGGACTCAACACTCTCAATGCCAGGGTCCTGGGTTCAATCTCTGGTTGGGGAACTAAGATCTCGCAAGCTGTGTGACATGGCAAAAAAAACAAAACAAAAAAACAAAACAAATAGCTGCAAACTTCCCTAACCTGGGAAAGGAAACAGTCATCCAAGTCTAGGAAGTGCAGAGAGTCCCCTACAGGATTAACCCAAAGAGGAACACACAAAGACATAATGTAATCAAAATGTCAAAACTTAAAGGTAAAAAGAGAATCTTAAAAGCAGCAAGGGAAAAGCAACAAATAACATACAAGGGAACTCCCAGAAGACAATCAGCTGACTTTTCAGCAGAAACTGTGCAGGCCAGGAGGGAGTGGCATGATATATTCAAAGTGATGAAAGGGAAAAACCTACAATCTAGAATACTCTACCCAGCAAGGCTCTCATTCAGATTTGATAGAGAGATCAAAAGCTTTACAGACAAGCAAAAGCTAAAAGAGTTCAGTACCACCAAACCAGCTTTACAATAAATATTAAAGGAACTTCTCTAAGTGAAAAAGAAAAGGCCACAACTAGAAACATGAAAATTACAAAATGAAAAAGCTCATCAGTAAAGGCAAACATACAGTAAAGTTAGCAAATTGTCTACATACAAAGCTAATAGGAAGGTTAAAAAAAAAAAGTAGAAAAATAATCTATATCCACAATAATCAGTTAAGGGATACACAAGTTACATGTAAAATATGATATCAAAAGAAGTAATCATGAGGGGAGGAGAGTACAAATGCAGGGTTTTTAAAATGCATTTGAAATTAAGAGATCAGCAACTTAAAACAATCATGCATCTATATAGATGGCTATATAAAAACCTTATGCTAACCACAAACCAGAAACCTGTAATAGACATACGCACAAAAAAGAAAAAGGAATCCAGATATAACACTAAAGATAGTCATCAAATCATGAGAGAAGAGAACAAAATAAGAAGGGAAAAAAATGTTCTACAAAAACAACCTCAAAACAATTAACAAAATGGTGATAAAAACATACATATCAATAATTACATCAAATGTAAATGGACTAAATGCTCCAATCAAAAGACATAGAGTGGCTGAATGGATACAAAAATAAGACATGTGTATATGCTGCCTACAGGAGAGTCACTTCAGATCTACAGACATACACAGACTGAAAGTGAGGAGATGGAAAAAGGTATTCCATGCAAATGGAAGTCAAAAGAAAGCCCGAGTTGCAATACTTATATCAGACAAAATAGACTTTAAAATAGAGACAGCTACAAGAGACAAAGAAGGACACTACATAATGATCAAGGGATCAATCCAGGAAGAAGATATATAATTGTAAATATATAAGCACCCAACACAGGAGTAGCTCAATATATAAGGCAAATATTAGCAGACATAAAGGGAAAAATTGACAGTAACACAATAACAGTAGGAGACTTTAACACTCCACTTACATCAATGGACAGATCATACAGATAGAAAGTCAATAGGAAAACACTGATCTTAAATGACACATTAGATCAGATTGAGATTGACTTAATGAATATATATAGATATACACACAAAAAAAGAAAAAGGAATCCAGATATTCCATCTGAAAGCAGCAGAATACACATTCTTTTCAAGTGCACAGGGAACATTCTCCAGAATAGATCACACGCTAAGCCAAAAAACAAGCCTTGGTAAATTTTAAAAAATTGAAATAAAATCAAACATCTTTTCTGACCACAATGCTATGAGACTAGAAATCAACTACAAGAAAAAAAAATGCAACAAACACAAACATGTGGAGGCTAAACAGTGTGCTACTAAATACTCAATGGATCAATGAAGAAACTAAAGGGAAATCAAAAAACACTTAGAGACAAAGAAAAACGAAAACACAATAATCCAAAATCCATGGGATGCATCAAAAGCAGTTTTAAGACAGAAGTTTATAGAGATACAAGCTTACCTCAGAAAACAAAAATCTCAAATAACAACCTAACCTTACACCTAAAGAACTAGAGAAAGAAGAACAAACAAAATTCAAAGTTAGTAAGAGAAAAGAAATCATAAAAATCAGAGCAGAAATAAGTGAAATAGAGAATAAAAAAAATAGAAAATATCAATGAAACTAAAAGCTGGTTCTTTGAAAAGATAAACAAAAGTGATAAGCCTTTAGCCAGACTCAAGAGAAAAAGGGAGAGGGCCCAAATCAATAAAATCAGAAATGTAAAAGGAAAAGTTACAACCCACACTACAGAAATACAAAAGACCATGAGACTACTATGAACAACTATATGCCAGTAAAATGAACAGCCTAGAAGACATGGACAAATTCTTAGAAATGTACAATCTAAAATATGAACAGACCAATTATCAGTAATGAAATTGAATCAGTAATAAAAAAGACTCACAACAAACAAACGCCCAGAACCAGATGGCTTCACAGATGAATTCTACCAAACATTTAGAGAAGTGTTAACACCCATCCTTCTCAAACTCTTCCAAAAAATTGCAGAAGAAGGAACACTCCCAAACTCATTCTACAAGGCCACAAACACCCTGATACCAAAACCAGACAGAGATACTACAAAAAAAGAAAAGTACAGACCAATATCACTGATCAACATAGATGCAAAAATCCTCAACAAAATACCAGCAAACAGAATCCAACAACACATTAAAAGGATCATACACCACGATCAAGTGGGATTTATCCCAGGGATACAGGATTTTTCAATATCCACAAATCATTCAGTGTGAAACACCACATTAACAAATTGAAAAATAAAAACCATATGATCATCTCAACAGATACAGAAAAAGCTTTTGACAAAATTCAACATCCATTTATGATAAAACTCTCCAGAAATCGGGTATAGAGGGAACATACCTCAACATAATAAAGGCCATATATGACAAACCCACAGCTAACATCATACTCAATGGTGAAAAGCTGAAAGCACTTCCTCTAAGATCAGGCACAAGACAAGGACGCCCACTCTCACCACTTTTATTCAACATAGTATTGGAAGTTCTAGCCACAACAATCAGATAAGAAAAAGAAATTAAAAGGAATCCAAATTGGAAAGGAAGAAGTAAAACTGTCACTGTTTGCAGATGACATGATACTATACATAGAAAATCCTAAGTACACTACCAGAAAACTAGTAGAGGTCATTAATGAACTATGTAAAATTGTTGGATACAAAATTAATATACAGAAATCTGTTGCATTGCTATACACTAACAACAAATTATTGGAAAGAGAAATTAAGGAAACAATCCCATTTACCATCACACCAAAAAGAATAAAATACCTAGGAATAAACCTACCTAAGGAGGTAAAAGACCTACAGTACAAACAGATGGAAAGATGTACCATGTTCTTGGATTGGAAGAATTGTTATTGTTAAAATGACCATACTACAGATTCAATGCAATCTACAGATTCAATGCAATCTACAGATTCAAGGCAATCTACAGATTCAATGCAATACCTATCAAAACACCAAGGGTATTTTTAACAGAACTAGAACAAATAATTTTAAAATTTGAATGGAAACAAAAGCCCCTGAATAGCCAAAACAACCTTGAGAAATAAGAACAGAGCTGGAGGAATTATGCTTCTGGACTTCAGACTATACTATAAAGCTACAGTGATCAAAACAGTATGATATTGGCACAAGAACAGATACATAGATCAATAGAACAGAACAGGAAGTCCAGAAATAAACCCACACACTTATCGTCAATTAATCTATGACAAAGGAGGCAAGAATATACAATGGAGAAAAGATGGTCTTTTCAAGTGGTGTTGGGAAAACTGGACAGCTACATGTAAAGGAATGAAATTAGAACATTCTCTAACACCATATACAAAAATAAACTCAAAATGGATTAAAGACCTAACTGTAAGACTGGAAATCATACAATTCCTAGAGGGAAACATAGGCAGAACACTGACAGAAACCGTAGCAAATTTTTTTTGGACCTGTCCTTTAAAGCAAAGGAAATAAAAGCAAAAATAAACAAATGGGACCTAATGAAGCTTAAATTTTGCAGAGCAAAGAAAACCATAGACAAAATGAAAAGACAATCTACTGAATGGCAGAAAATATTTGCAAATGATATGACCAATAAGGGGTTAATATCCAAAATATATAAACAGCTAATACAACTCAACATCAAAAAAACAGACAACCTGATTAAAAAATGGGCAGAAGACCTGAAAAGACTTTTTTTCCAAAAAGGACATGCAGATGGCCAATGGGCACATGAAAAAGATGGCCAACATCACTAATCATCAGGGAAATGCAAATCAAAACCACAATGAGATATCACCTCACATCTGTCAGAATGGCTATCAGCAAAAAAACACAAATAACAAATGTTTTGAAGAAAAGGGAATCCTTGAACACTGTTGATGGGAATGTAAATTAGTGTAGCCACTATGGAAAACAGTATGAAGGTTTCTCAAAAAACTAAAAACAGAACTACCATATGACCCAGCAATTCCACTCCTGGGTATATACCTGAAAAAAATAAAAACACTAATTCAAAAAAATACATGAACCCCAATGTCCATAGCAGCATTATTTACAATTGCCAAGATATGGAAGCAACCTAAGTGTCCATCAGCAGATGAATGGATAAAGAAGCTGTATATACAATGGATATATATACAACAGAATACTACTCAGCCATAACAAAGAATGAAATTTTGCCATTTGCAAAAACACGGATGGACTTGGAGAGTATTAGGCTAAGTATAAGTCAGACAGAGAAAGACAAATTCTGTATGATATCACTTATATGTGGAATCTAAAACATACAACAAACTAGTGAATATAACAAAAAAGAAACAGACCCACAGATATAGAGAACAAACTAGCAGCTACTAGTAGGGTGAGGGAAAGGGGGAGGGGCTATACAGGTATAGGGGATTAAGAGGTACAAACTTTATGTATAAAATAAGTTACAAGGATATATTGTACAACACAGGGAATACAGTCAATATTTTATAAAAACTATAAATGAAGTATAACCTTTAAAAATTGTGAATCACTATATTGTATACCTGTAACATATATAATATTGTACAGCAACCATACTTCAATAAAAAATAAATAAAATAAAATAAAATAATTGAGCTCAAATCCCACCTCTACTGCAAGTCTACTCTGTGAATTTTGGTGATTCAACCTCTTATACCCACCCCATCCCACATCCTGGGTTTCTTTGTTAAACAGAGGTAATTGATTAATCCACATTCAATGAATCTTTCAAGTGGTGGCTGTTTCCTCCCCCACATTCTTGCATCATGGGGACGAGACTCGAGATTGATTAGGTGTCTTCCTTCTTACATCCAGCCCATTGTCCCATGCCTCTCCAAAAATTCACCAGCTTAGGAGCTCATCAGACACCTGACAGCTGGGAGAATGAGTGCCTGATCTGGAGGTACAGCACTACAGTTGTACCACTCAGCTCTACTTGCTTTGAATAATAAGTTCAACTTAACTGAATAGCTCCTCTCGGAGCCTGTTTTCTTTTCCCAGTGAAACTTATGAGAGGAAAGTTAGTGGGATGAACTAGTCCCTGCCACTGCAGTTGGTCTCCTGGAGGCAACAGATTTGCCCTGGTCATCATGTCCTTCCTGTCCATTTACTATTAAAATTGGTCACTGGAGTACCAGAAGATGCCCCCGTGATCCCCCTGGGTGTCAAACCAATCCCTCCATGCCCCCATTGTATAATAGCAGCCCCACCTCCTGCTGATGATCAGAATCAATGAACTCTAAGTGGTGATTCCTTTCCTTGCCTGCTGGTCTTTTGACATAAAAAGCCCAAGGTGACCAGGAGGTAGAGATAGCTTAAAGTTTATTGGGATTCTTAGAGTGCATCCTGGTGGAAGTATTCTTCTTTTGGGAGCCAGTGCCTCTAAATCCACAAAGTCCAGAGCTGTGGGGATTAAAACACAGATTCTCCAAGTGGATCACTAGGAGCCATGGTAGACAAGACACTCTTACTTCTACTCCTTTGTTCCTGGACCCCTGAATTCTACCTATTGGGGACACAGCACCATATAGTGGTCATTGATTTAGCATGTTTACTGCATCCTGGAAGATAGTGCTCATCTTTGCAAGGTGCCATTTCAAGGCTGGCACTTTAGACGCTTCTTCAAAAGGCCATTCCATCACTCTATCAGGGGGCAGCTTGTGGATTATACAATACATGATAGGACCAATGGACCTCATCACATGTCACACCTTATGTCCTTTGCCGTAAAGTGGATTCCCTGGTGTAATGCGATATTAAGCACAGTAGACTCTCTTATTAATGGATTGAACACTCTGTAATCTTTGGATGGTGGTCCTGGCCAAAGACTTGCAAGTAGAAAAGGCAAACCTATACCCAGAATATGTGCCACCAAGTGACCCCTACTATTTGAGGAATCTATCATCCGCACTGTTATCAGGGAGCCTAGTTCTGTGATATTATCTTCTACAATTAGCTCAGACCCCAGTAGGACAGGCAACTAGGATTCTCAATAATGCTTGTTCTCCTCTGTCCAAATCATTCCCTTTTGTGTTGGTAAACTGAGTGTCCTCCCACAAAACATGATTAATTGGTGAGTTTTCTAGCCTTTCCTGTATGTTCACTCTAATATGCCCACTTCTTTTGATCCCTTCTTCCATCATCTGCCATGGCCATTCTGTTGATTCTACTTTACCCAGTGTTGGTTAACACTTTTTTTGAAGCTTCTGGGATCCACTGTATCATCTCCTAAGGTTTTCCCCAGGATATTAAATCTTATTTCACAGGATAGTATTATACAAATGAACTATCATTTATCCTACTTTATGTCCTGCTTTCCTTGATCCATCACTCTTTGGATGCAGGTCCAAATGCACTCTCCCAGTTCTTGCTGGTTTGTGTTGTGTAGGTCTTTCAACTCCTTCAGGGTATAGGCCCTCTCCTTCTTCAGCAGGCCTAGCACTCCATCAGACTGGTTATATTAGGACTTGATGTATTTTCTGGTCTGGAGGCCATGAGGAGAGGTGGAGATGGATCCTTGCTGGGGGGATTTTGTCTTGAAAGTCAAAACTGCACTATTTCTATAAACCAAGAGGGCTCAGAGATATGTTGGCTCCTAAGGTTTTCACATGCAATCAACCTAGGTGTCCCCACCCCAAGTCTCAGGATTCTTTTCCTTCCCAAACAAGGGCTTACCCCTGCTTTAGCTCGCTCACCGTGGTTGAGAATTCAATCTTCTCTAAAGCTCTGCTACCTTTATAATTAAATTCTGGGACTGAGACTCAATGTTTTTTCTGCCCTCTGCCTGTATTAAATGAAAGTCTGTCTGTATGCTGCCAAGGAGGACCTCTGACTCACGTTTTGTCATAAATTGGTGATTAATCACCCCAGTCTTTCATACCTTTTTCCAATGTGTTAATTATACTTAACCATCTGATTCCTTTGTCCTTATAATTACTCTTTCCCATAAACCTCTTAAATGGTTGAGATATTGCATGGCTAGTGCATTCCTTTCCACTGGTATCCCATTCACCACTAATTGAAGTGTTAACAATTGTATTGTCAGGGCTATCAGGGCTCTACATATCACCAGCGATAGGGTATTCATTGCCTTTCAGGATGCCCATTCAGTTAGCCCCCACTGAGACAAGGCGTCAGGTCTTTGTAACCCTGCATCAACAAGCCATTGGATGTGAACTGCCCCTAGAGAGTGGGTGCAAAATGTGATCAAGGTAGCTACTTTAGTTGAGGGGCAGTTCCAGGGGAGAGGTGCAAATGTGAGCCGCCAGCTGCTTCCAGAAGCCAGGGGACTGACAACCTTCATCCTGATATGGGCCACTCAGTACAACATTCTCTACAATAACTTGAAGTTATAGGAACAGTCTTACCACCATCATTCACACTGCAAGTGAATGTCAAATGCCATCTTACCAGTAATGCCTCTCCCTGGCACTCTGTTCCTCTCACTCTGTTTCCTTTTTCTCCACAGCACTTATCTCCATCTGAAACTCTGGTTTATTATTTATCTCCTACCGTCAGATTGTATACTCGAGACTTAGGGTACCCACTACCAAGAAGAGGATCTGGCACAAGACAGACCCCCAACAAATAGAAATGAAATACCAAATATTTATATAAACCTACTCCGTGCATCTCACTGGAACTGATGTGAGGACTAAAATCTCGAATGTGTAGGAATCTAGCTCACAGTATACACTTAATACAAATAAATAATATAAAAAAATATAAATGTAAGTAAAGAAACGTTTGTGAATATATGCCTTTATATATGGCCTTGGGATAAGGAAAGGACCTGTCTTCTTTGAGGAAAGATACTGCAATTTGACCAATTCAGCAGCATGGAACAGAGACTGAACTCCTTATCCAGAGCTTAAGGGCAGGCCTTTGACTCTCCATAAGGTAGGGAGATTTAAGACTAGCTTTTATTTCTTCCAGCACCAGCATTTAATTGCAGACTTAACAGGGTCTGAGGTCTATGAAAGATTCGCCTTGTTTCTCTGAATGTGTACATTATTTACCATAGAGTCTATAAAATATTTAACTTTTTCTCAGCCGACTGCACCCTGCTCAGTCTTAACTACCTCACTGCTGCTCAAAGCTGATCAAATAGGTGGCTGGCATCTCTCCAGAAATGCATGGAGTGAGCAGCTGGAAAGGAACCACATTTGATGCATTTGTCAGAGCACACAGCAGTCAAGGGTGTTGAAAGCCTTTCTGAAGGTACTAGGGAGAGGTGTGGGTCTTTAATCCCTTCTCACTTCTAACTACCTACCTACATCTATTCAGCGTGCACTTATAGAACAGCTACTGTCAGCTAGAGGTCTTGAGAAGATGGATGGGAGGAACACACATTCCTATGTCCTTGTTGGAGAAGACAAGTCCGATGATGAAGAATCACAGCAAGAAGAACACCCAGATATTGGGCCAACTCTCCATATGACCAGAGTGTGCAAAGCACATGGCCTTATGAACTAGATTTCTAGGTTGAAATTCCACCTTACTCCCTCACTTATGAGCGTATAACCCTGGACAAATTGCCTAACTTCTGGTTGCCTCAGTTTCCTCAGGACATTAATAGTCCCAATTTCATGGGATTACTAAGCATACAGTACCTGACACATAGAAAGCACTCAATAAAGGTTAGAGATGAGGAGAAAGGGGAGGACAATCCTAAGGACAGCTCTACGTGGTAAATATGTTATGATCCTCACTTTATAGATGAGGAACTGAGATTTAGAAAATTTAGTACTTTGCCAAAATTTACTTATTAAGTGGAAGAGCCAGGATTCAAGCTCATGTCTGCCTAATTCCAAAGACTCTACTTACAATCACTGCTTACACAAACACACACACACATGCACACATTCATACATAAGAAAACATGGCATAATCATCATGTGTACCACAGTTTCAGTGATACTACCAACCAACCTTCAATGAGATGAGATTTTCCTGCTATTTGTCCTTATAGCACCTCTTTCACTACAGTCACCATGATTGTAATAATTTATCAATTTGATCATTATTTGCTACAGTCTGGGTCCCTCCCTAAACTGTATGCAGACAGGTGCTTGTATTTACCATGTATTCCCAGTGCCTTGATGAATATTTCATACACACTGTCATTTAATTTCCACAATAATGTTAAGATGTAAGCAATATTTTTCTCCCATTTTATTGCTAATGAAACTGAGGCTCAAAGAAACCAAATAACTCATAGAAGAACCCACAGCTAAAAACAGGAGAACCCAGCTCAATCTATTCCAAAGCCCATGCCCCTCTATTGGGCCATACTCTCCCCCAAAGGAAGGAAGAAGCCAGTGTTCAAGGGTAGAGGAACAAATTTCCACATATTAAATGCCACCATGGCAGGCATCATACTGAAATTCATTATCGACGCTATCTCTTTTACTCCTCAAGACAAATGAATGTTCAAAACAAGATTGTTTTCTAAGACAAGTTTTTTTTGCAGACCCAGATGCAATCCCTCCTGGGCTGAGCTGGTGTGGGGGGAAGAGGAGGCTGGCACTGAGCATGAAGTGACTGGGGTAAACTGACAAGGCTACAAAGCCCTTCAGTGTAGCTTTGCTCCAATACTTCACGTTCAAAGAATAAGGCCAGCTCAGTTGGGGCTCAGGCAAAGGCCAAGTTCAGGAGCTCAGTCCTGGCAAGGTGGGGTAAGGGAGGGATCAGGACGTAAGTCAGATGCTTTGACCCCATCATTTTGACTCTGACTCATACGGCACTACCTGTTTGCTATACTAATGCTCTTTCTCTTATGCTTTTAAAAAAGAAAATACAGGTACCATTGATCTTCTTCATCTTTTATGTTCAATTGCTGGTTGATTCTTAATGAACACTACTGGTAGAAGTACTTGGCACAAAACAAAGTTGATAATGATAAAACCACGCATAGTATAATGTGTTACTGACTACCAGTTAAGAGAAATATCAACCCTTCTTAAATAAGAATAGATTTTCAAACTGAATTTTATAGAATTAATGTTCACAAAAGTAAATTGGCAGTGGCAGAAGCTATAATCAGTTCAACTGAACATGGAAAAAATAATGATTGATTAATATAATACTCATTTTACAATTCACAAAGAAATATTTGATTCTAATAAAATTTCAGTGGGGGCTTCCCTGGTGACACAGTGGTTAAGAATCCGCCTGCCAATGCTGGGGACACGGGTTCGAGCCCTGGTCTGGGAAGATCCCACATGCTGCGGAGCAACTAAGCCTGTGCACCACAACTACTGAGCCTGTGCTCTAGAGCCCGTGAGCCACAACTACTGAGCCCGCATGCCACAACTACTGAGGCCTGCGCGCCTAGAGCCCGTGCTCCACAACAAGAGAAGCCACCGCAATGAGAAGCCCGCGCACCACAACAAAGAGTAGCCCCCGCTCACCACAACTAGAGAAAGCCCGTGCACAGCAACGAAGACCCAATGCAGCCAAAAATAAATAAATAAAATAAAAAAATTTCAGGGGGACAGTCAGAAATAGTGAATTGTGCTGTACAGAAATTCAATCAAAATTATAAACTGGCTCAATAGAATTTTCTCCAGAAAACAAATTTTTGGATCAACATGAGTACAATTTTGATGAAAATAGTTGTTTCATATAGTAACAGCTTAAACAACTTTTGGGTCAAATGCAAGGTCTCTGAATATCTTATTCATCTTACCCAGGGTCTGGTGCTGCGCTGGGGGCCTTACTTAATGTTATCTCTTATCCTTACGACAACCCTTTGTTATAGGATAGCAATCCCCCGGTTTTCAGATAAGGAAACAAACCAGAAAAGGTAAGCAATTTGCCCAGGGTAGCCCATGATTTAGTACCAGGGCCAGGATTATTTGTTGATTAAAACAGAATAGTCTCATGGAATAATGGTCACCTGGACCTCCCTTCTTAGATTTCAGGACATTTTGCAAGGGGCGGAGGTACCTCTTTATTTCTTGGCCTCTCCAGAAAGGCAGGTGTGGCTGTGCCACTTTTCAGGTGGAAATGTTGAGACCTCAGGAGAGAAATGCACTAGCCTAAAGCTTCACATTGTATGAAGGGTTTGAGCTTTCCCTGATCCCCAATCCACCATTCTCTTTACCCAATGAAATGACCTGCATTATAATGCTATCTCTAGAGGGGTGGGATAGGGAGGGTGGGAGGGAGGGAGACGCAAGAGGGAGGAGACACAGGGATATATGTATATGTATAGCTGATTCACTTTGTTATACAGCAGAAACTCACACACCATTGTAAAGCAATTATACTCCAATAAAGATGTTAAAAAAATAATAATAAAATAAAATAAAACAGATAACTAATAAGGAAAAAAAAAAAGTAACTAGAAGCAGGGAGCTCTCTACTCCAAGAAGGGTAGAGTTGTATGGAATGTAAAGTGATTCATTCAGGGCTGATAGTATTCAGGGAATTTTGTCTCCCCACCAACCCCCATCCCCCAAAGTAAAACTATCCATCAAAGATACCCGAATTAATACATCTTTCAAAGAACAGCCCATGGTCCCTGCGCTCGTTATTCAACACTCAGTGAAGGGAAGGAGCCTAAGCTGGTCACTTGCAACATATTAATATCAATGTCTTCTGTTATCACTGGTTTCTCCAGGAAGCAGATTTCTCCTATTTGTTCAACAGCTATCTAAACTGGGGGTTCATGAGGAAAAGAACTAAACACATTTCAGGTCTCTGGGGAAAGAAATTAAATGTTTCTATTATGATTTCCATTTTTTTAAATCCAAATCAATAAAATCATACTCAACCTTATTTCACGTTCCTGGCATGACACCTTAGTGTCCTGTGATGAAGAAGCAATTTTATAGGACAACTTAGGGGATCACCTGCCCTGGTTCAGGGGATCACCAGACCTTTCAGTTTTAAAACTGAACACAGTGTCAGGCAAATCTGGATGGTTGACCACCCTACTTGTTCACTACTGTATTATCAATACTAGCAACCATGCTAGTACCTGATGTGTAATGACCCTCTGCTACTCCCACTAGAGTTCTCAGTGCCTTGATTTCTTTCCCTGTAGAATGGGAACAAAGGGGGCTAATACTTGTCCCGTCTCATTCACAGTGTTATTGTTCTATATAGTAATGTTGAGGAAGGACTGTTACTGTTATTTTTTTAACTTATTACATCTAGTAAAGTAAAAGAGAATTTAAATAATCTCTGAAAAATGCTATCCAGAGTGTCAGCTTTTTGACTGGAACAATGTTTTCCTGTATTATGGCATGCAGTACAGTGCCTGGCAGAAAAGATGCTCAAAAACCTAGTCAGATGAATAAAAGAATGAGTAAGTGGATAGTTAGATGAATAACTACATGAATGAACATAAAGGGTTTAAATTAACTCATTTCATAGGATTATTTTCAGAGACAGAAGTTTAATCCAACCCCTGCATTTTTCAGAGCCCACATACAAACAACAAATTCTTGATAGGGTTAAGATTAAAACTGGGTCATTTCAATATACTAAAATATGGTAAAAAAAAAATCTCAATTAACTGTACTCATTTTCCCCAATGATATTTTTTTTCCCCAGCACCAGAAACTTTAATTCAACCTGTAGTTTACAGCTCTTCTTTCAACAGAAGCCTGAGGGCTTGTCTAACAGCAGAGCACTTGGGTTTGAATCCCACCTCACATCTACTCTCTGCTCTTTTTTTTTTTTTTTTTTAAACATCTTTATTGAAGTATAATTGTTTTACAATGGTGTGTTAGTTTCTGCTTTATAACAAAGTGAATCAGTTATACATATACATATGTTCCCATATCTCTTCCCTCTTACATCTCCCTCCCTCCCACCCTCCCCATCCCACCCCTCTAGGTGGTCACAAAGCACCGAGCTGATCTCCCTGTGCTATGCGGCTGCTTCCCACTAGCTATCTATTTTACATTTGGTAGTGTATATATGTCCATGACACTTTCTCACCCTGTTACATCTCACCCCTCCCCCTCTGCTCTTATACCCAGATATTGATAAGCTTCAGAGATGGCTTCAGAGAAAGACCTGAGAAGCTGGAGGGGGTTATCCAGGAGCCCAGGTCATCGAAAGACATTAGCATCAGCATCAAGAAATTGCAAGTTGTACCAGAAGCCTGACCAAAGCAAGCTAGAAATCTCAACCTGCTTCCATCCTTTCTTCTACGTTGCTTTTCCAAATCCAATCTCCTTCTAGGCCCCCGTCAAATTTCTCCTCTTGTCTCTTTGGCTTCTGTCATAGTTAAGACTCCATTAGACTCTGAGTAACTTGAGGACAAGGACCTACTTTATTCATCTCTAGATGCCAGCACTTAGCAAAGTGCCTTGTAGCATAGGAGCTCAAGAGGCATAAGAATGAATAAATGAATTTAATGCCTAAAAGTTCCAGTAGTACCCCAAATTACAACATCTGTGCCTAGCTTGAAGTGTGGTTTTGAGAAATGTTAAATAAATGTGTGAAATAATGAATAAATGATTGATATGAATGACTACTATTAATGGACTATTGATTATGTGCCAGGCACTACCTAGGAACATTTTGTATGCTATCTTATTTAATCCTTTCAATCATTTTCTCTGTAGTGCTTAGCACTATCTAACATACCATATATTTTAACTTATTTACCTTGTCTACTATCAGTCTCCTCCTCAAGAATTTAACCTCCACAAGGCCCTAAATCTTTGTCTATTTTGTTCACTGCTGCTTCCCCTGCTTAGAAGAGTGCTGGAACTAAGTTTATATTCAATAAATATTCATGGTATGAATATTGAATAAATATTACTATCCTTACCTTGCATAGAAAAAGCTAAATTTAGTGATGCTAAGAAAAAAATCCCTGATCTTGTGTCAGACATTCCAAGTCTTGCACGCTTTCACTAAAAACTGGTCACACATTATGATGTAGGTAATATCATTATTCTAGCAGGGTGGACACTGAGACTCAGGAAGATAGGATCCCCGGCTCGAATCAGAGAACAGTTCACCTAATAAAGGGCTGGGTCAAACTAGTTCAAACCCTAGTTCGTGTGGCCTCAAAACTCTTGCTCTTGCCATGACCTCAATCCACCTTGCAATGAGAAGGCAACCCATCCCTGAATTAGAATATTCACGGGAAGGTGTTGCACACCTAGGAAAAATCGAGAGACCCCATTACAACCCAAGTCAATTTAGAAAGACCCCATTGAACAAAGAGCATCCTTTTAACATTAACAGTGCAATAAATGTTGAATGCAGGAGATTAGAAAAAAGTTATTCGGAGGAGAAAGACATGCCAATAACTTGAGCTCTTAATGAGATGCCCACCGCATCTAGGATGAAGCAGTTTCCCAGGGGATTATTTGATGTGGAAGGAATAGTAAGCAGCTCTTTAGTGGCACCCAGACACATCCTCTCACATACACACCTGCTCAGGGCTCAGTGAAGACAGTGCGTAAATGTCTGGAATATTACATAAAAGCTGTCTGCCCAACCAGTCAAAGCTATTAAAATCCATCTTGCTGAAACGAACCCTGAGAGCAGGTCAAACAAATCTAATTTTTATTGTTCCTTAAGGAGATGACTGTGTCAGAGACAAAGGAGAGAGGCAAGAGGCCAGTTAGAAAGAAAAAAAAAAAAAAACCCTAAGAGGCCTTAAAAAATTAAATGTTCAAAAGAACCATGGCAGGCAAGATAAATGATATATTACAGTGCTGGTTTAAACCTAATTGATGACTAATGTTGTAATGCATCTGAACCTACACTGATCTATTATCCGTCTGGTTCAGGATGAAGGGACACTGGGAGGAGAAAAATTGCTAACTGTTTTAACCTGATGGAACTTTAAAAAAATAACCAGCCCAGTTACTTTAAAAGATAAATGGCTCGGTGGTGACCTCCTAATGTATATCAGGGTCTTGCAATGCAAAATCAAATGTTAATTAAATAGAATCCAGTGCAGGAACGGTGCAGAAGGAGCATGGTTTAGAGCCCAAGAGGCCATAGGGAATTGTGTTGTCGGGTTTCAAAGAAACTACCAGTGGAGAGGCAGTAATGGCAGACCACATAGGAGTAATCGAAAAAAATCAGATGTACACACAAACACCATCTAGATAACACCTACATAAAAGTTATACAGAGTAGCCTGTGGGCACAGCTAAATCACAGTCATTGGAAGGGCAAGGTTACCAACAGAGTTGCTTAAATTCACTGAGGTGGATCAGAGAGGCTTTATTTTCTTGATCGGTTACAACACAACCTCAACATAACCCTCAGAAAACAAAACAATGCAAGATGTAAGAATACGTCAAAAGGATTCAAGAGCCAACTTGAAATGGCTCCAGATGGCCAAGTCTAGGATAATGTTAACCACAAAAGAGTGAATGTAATAAATTGTAACCAAAGACTAAAATAAGAGTCAATGAGCTCATACTGATATTAATAAATGAATATATGAATGAAAGAATGAATAGATGAATGAATGAATAAAGAAAAGGGAAATCTTGCTAGAGTAGATCCAACTAGTAAGTGTGTAAGACATGAGGGAAATAGAAAAGCATCATTTCACAATCAGCAAGATAATAACTGTTTCAGGCAAAAACCTGCAATAGATTCTAAAATTAGTGAGCAAAAAAATGTGAGAAACAGAATATTTATATGTTTCCAGAGTATCTCCACTTTGAAGACAGCTGGACCAAGGGACCACAGTTATCACCAGTAATGGTGCAGGTGGACATCATGTGCTTCCTGTTAAAATGCACTGAGAACACCACAGTGGTATTCTTAATAGAAATGCATAACCAGAACTTAATCATGAGGAAATATCAGACAAACTGAAGAACATTCTGACCAGAAATTGACTAGTCAGTTCTCCTTAAAGGTATCAAGGTTGTGTATCCAGTATCAAGTCAAAGAATGACTCAGGAAGTATTCCATGTTAAAGGAGATCAAGGAGATATGGCAATGAAACACAACCTGTGAGGCTGGGTTGGACTCCGGACTAGAAAAACAGACATCTGTGGGGCAACTGGAGACATTTGCATTAGGTCTGTGGATTAGATAGCAACATTGTATCAATGTTCCTCTCATAAATTTGATAGTTATACAATGGTTATTTGGAAAAAGGTTAACATTTGGGGAATTAGAGTAAAATACAGACTTTCTTTGTTCTAATTTTGAAACTCTTTTGTAAGTCTGAAATTATTTCAAAAGGAAAAGTTAAAAAAAATTAATACATAGAATGCCATCATTGCACTTTCTCTGAGGAGCTATACCTAGAACAAGCTGTTCTCCTCAGAGGTGGGGAGAGCTACCACAAAAACCTGTATGTCCTTGCTCAATTGGGAAAGGAAAGAACCAAGAGCAGAAAGAGGTGATCATTTTGATCAAGTTCATCAGAGAGGGTTAGATACCTACAAGGCATGAGCCACCACAGAACAGTTTTGCCTGGCTTGCTCATGCCCAGGATGGTATCTGACCCTTTAGGTGCAGGGGTTGCAAACGGGTACACGGAGAACAGCTCTCTACTGACTGTGGCTTAGGAGAGGGAATCATTGTTAACAACTGTGATAATAATTACACCATTTAATTTGCACTTACTGAGTTAGTCATTGTGCTAATGTCCTTAATATATTATCTAATCTAAGATGTATAAAAGCCCATGAGAGAGGTACTGTCCATATTTTAAGAAATGGGAGAAGACATATTTGTTTTCTAAAACAGACTTGTTTCACTAAAAGAGAGATTTAGCAGTATTGTTAAAATGACCATACTACCCAAGGCAATCTATAGATTCAATGTAATCCCCATCAAATTACCAATGACATTTTTCACAGAACTAGAACAAATAATTTTTAAATTTGTATGGAAACACAAGAGTCCAAATAGCCAAAGCAATCCTGAGAAAGAAGAATGGAGCTGGAGAAATCAGGCTCCCTGACTTCAGACTATACTACAAAGCTACAGTCATCAAAATAGTATGGTACTGGGACAAAAACAGAAACATAGATCAATGGAATAGGGTAGAAAGCCCAGAAATAAACCCACACACTTATGGTCAATTAAACTATGACAAAGGAGGCAAGAATATACAATGGAGAAAAGACAGTCTCTTCAACAAGTGTTGTTGGGAAAACTGGATAGCTACATGTAAAAGAAATGAAATTAGAACATTCTCTAACACTATACACAAAAATAAACTCAAAATGGATTAAAGACCTAACTGTAAGACCAGATACTATAAAACTCCTAGAGGAAAACATAGGCAGAAGACTCTTTGACATAAATTGCAGCAATATTTTTTTTGGATCCGTCTCCTAGGGTAATGGAAATAAAAGCAAAAATAAACAAATGGGACCTAGTTAAACTTAAAAACTTTTGCACAGCAAAGGAACCATAAAGAAAACAAAAAGATAACCTATGGAATGGGAGAAAATATTTGCAAATGACGCAACTGACCAGGGATTAATTTCCAAAATATACAAACAGCTCATACAGCTCAATATCAAAAAAACAAACAACCCAATTTAAAAAATGGGCAAAAAAAAAAAAAAAATGGGCAGAAGTTCTAAATAGACATTTCTCCAAAGAAGACATACAAATGGCCAACAGACACATGAAAATGTGCTCAACATAGCTAATTATTAAAGAAATGCAAATCAAAACTACAATGAGGTATCACCTCACACCAGTCAGAATGGCTATCATCAAAAATTCTACAAATAGGTTCAGGGAACTCTACTCAGTGATCTCTGGTGACCTAAGTGGGAAGGAGATCCAAAAAAGGGGGGATATATGTATACATATAGCTGATTCATTTTGCTGTACAGCAGAAACTAACACAACATGGTAAAGAAACTATACTCCAGTGTAAATTAATTTTTTAAAAGTTTAAGAGAAAAGAAAAAGTCTACAAATAGTAAGTGCTGGAGAGAGTATGGAAAAAAGGTGTCCTCCTACACTGTTGGTGGGAATGTAAATTGGTGCAGCCACTATGGAGAACAGTATGGAGGTTCCTTAAAAACTAAAAATAGAGTTACCATATGATCCAGCAATCCCATTCCTGGGCATATATCCAGAGAAAACTATAATTTGAAAAGATACATGCTTCTTGAGGTGAGATTGAATTGCTATAAACTTCCCTCTTAGAACTGCTTTTCCTGCGTCCCATAGGTTTTGAGTCATTGTGTTTTTGTTGTCATTTGTTTCTATGTATTTTTTTATTTCTTCTTTGATTTCTTCAGTGATCTCTTGGTTATTTAGTAGTGCACTGTTTAGCCTCCATGTATTTGTGTTTTTTACAGTTTTTTTTTTTTTCCTGTAATTGATTTCCAATCTCATAGCGCTGTGGTCAGAAAAGATGCTTGATATGATTTCAATTTTCTTAAATTTTCCAAGGCTTGATTTGTGACCCAAGATGTGATCTATCCTGGAGAATGTTCCATGTGCACTTGAGAAGAAAGTGTATTCTGCCACTTTCAGGTGGAATGTTCTATAAATATCAATTAAATCTATCTGGTCTATTGTGTCATCCAAAGCTTGTGTTTCCTTATTTACTTTCTGTTTGGATGATCTGTCCATTGGTGTAAGTGGGGTGTTAAAGTCCCCTACTATTATATACAATGGTATATTACTCAGCCATAAAAATAAACGAAATTGAGTATTTGTAGTGAGGTGGATGGACCTAGAGTCTGTCATACAGAGTGAAGTAAGTCAGAAAGGGAAAAACAAATACTGTATGCTAATATATATATATGGAATTAAAAAAAAATGGTACTGATGAACCTAGTGGCAGGGCAGGAATAAAGACATAGACATAGAGAATGCACTTGAGGACATGGGGGGGGAGGGGGAAGCTGGGGCAAAGTGAGAGTAGCATCGACATATATACACTACCAAATGTAAAATAGCTAGTGGGGAGCAGCAGCATAGCACAGGGAGATCAGCTTGGTGCTTTGCGATGACCTAGAGGGGTGGGATAGGGAGGGTGGGAGGGAGGCTCAAGGGGGAAGGGATATGGGGATATACGTGTACATGTGGCTGATTCACTTTGTTGTGTGACAGAGGCTAGTGCAGTATTGTGGAGCAGATATACTCCAATAAAGATCTATTTAAAAAACCAAAAAAAACCCAAAAAACAAAACAGAACAAAAAAGGTACATGCACCCCAATGTACATAGCAGCACTATTTACAATGGCCAAGACATGGAAGCAACCTAAGTGTCCATCAAAAGATGAATGGATAAAGATGTGATATATACGATTCAACAAATGATACAAATGAACTTATTTACAAAACAGAAATAGGCTCACAGACATAGAAAACAAACTTATGGTTACCAAAGGGAAAAGGGGGGAAGGGATAAATTAGGAGTTTGGGATTAAAATATACACAATACGATATATAAAATAGATTACCAACAAGGACCTACTGTATAGCATAGGGAACTATACTCACTATCTTGTAATAACCGATAATGGAAAAGAATCTAAAAAAGAAAAAATATATATATATCTGAATCACTTTGCTGCACACCTGAAACTAACACTACGTTAGAAATCAATTATGTTTCAATAAAAATAAAAGAAATAAATAAAAGAGAGATTTATCAATTTGGCAATGGATGGAAGTGATAACTCCATAGTCTATGCTTATTATTCTTAACCCTGGTATACTCCACAGCCTCAGCAAGAGTGCAGAACCCACTTACCAATGACTTTTTAAAAATTTAACTAGATTTGATCCATAGTTTAGGGTGAAAGTTAAAATGTGAAAAGAAAAAAAAAAAAAAACCCAAACCAAGGAATTTCTTAGCCAAATATACAAATATATAGGCAAGAGTGTTGCAGGGTCATTTAATCTACTTAGGACACCTATGATATCCAGCACTTAGGTAGAACTTCACTTGTTTCACAGTAATCATTAATGTGCTAATTGCTAATGATATTCATCTGTTCTTTTGAGTCAATAAGAATTTAGTGAACATCTTCTTGTGCAAAATATACTGCTGGGCCTCGAAGGGATAGAAAAATAGAAGTTACCTATTTGGACCTACTGAGGGCAAGCCATGTTAAGATCCATCATAACAATATTCCTTCCTCTCCTTCTCCCTCCTGCCATCCCCCTCCCACCCTTCTTCTTCTTCCTTCTTCTACTCCTTTGCCTCCTCCTCCTCCTCCTCCTTTTTCCTCTTCTCCTCCCTCCTTCCGCCTTGTCTTTCTCCTCCTCTCCCTCTCCCCCTCCTCCTTTTTCTTTCAAACTATGGAAGCACAGAAAAGGGAGGAATTCATTTTAACTGGAAGATTTAGGAAGACTTATGGAGTGTAGAGCCCTGAGCAGGGTCTTGAACAGGAGGCAAGACTTTAATATGCAGGGATGAGAGAAAAAGCTTTTCAGGCAAGGGACTCATTGGAGCAAAACAATATTGGTGGGGGAAGTTCAGCGTGAACTAGCGTGAGTGGTCAGAGCATGTGTACATGAGATGATAAGGGTAAGGAGCAAAGAGCAAGGGGTAGGAGTGGTGGGACTGCCGAGGGAGGATGTGGCTGATCCTGAAGAAGCCATTAGTTCCCTCAGGAAGGCTCTGCATTTGGCCTTCTGGACTAAAGAATGGTTACTTGTAGGAGGGGTAAGTGATGAATAAGCAGATTCCTTGTCATCATCCAAGACCTGAATCTAATTCGTGAAGGTTAGGCTCAGGAATCTGCATTTACACTCTTGAGAGAGTCTCACAAACACTAAAATGACTCTATGAGACCTCCACCTGGGCACAGGTTGTTATTATTACATTCTTTTTAAAGAAAGGATTATATGTGCTGTTGTCCTTCAAGGTTCTCTGTAATCCAAACTTTTATAATATAAACTGGCTGTCTCTCTGCTTTATAAGAACCAGTAGAGTTTACTCATAAGGGCTCACTTTCCATGATATATTTTGATGGAAGTGGATGATATGAGTGCCCAAAGTTAGGAAAATAAGAACAAACACTCTTGGGAAGAATTACTAGCTTCCCTGTTAGTGCAGGAGCTGACAAACAAGCTCCCCTATACAGAGGCGCTGGCTACTTTCCAGGCTGGCCATGACCACTCAAGCTCCCAGACCACTGGCTAGAAAGGTCAAAGTCATATTTTATGAAGCTCAGCTAGTTCAATGAAACATCATGTTGAAAAACCTCAAGTACTCTGTAAACAGATTTCTAGGGTTTTCTTGAAAGGTTTATGAGAACACCATGGCTTAGCACAAAGTTATGTGAGTGAAAGGACCGGAATGCACCTCTGAAGGGATGTGTGTTGCTTTGTAAATCTGTGCCTAGCCACCCAGATAAGAACACAAGTTTTGGGGTCAGGAAGACCTGGGTCCAAATCACAGGTCTTTCATTTACTAGTTGTGTGCAGAGGCAAGTTACTTAATTCCTCTGAACCTCGGTTTTCTTGGGGCTATAATGCCTAGTTCTCAAGGTTATTTTGAGGGCTGTTCTCTTCCCCCAGATATCTATATGACTCATAACAACATCTCTTTGGGTCTTCACTAAATTGTCCTTCTCAGTGGAGACTTCCCCAAGCTCTATATTTTATGCTGAAAGCACCTCCCTCCCTGACCCCAACACTTCTTATCCTCTTCCCATGCTTTAATTTTCTCCTCAGTACTTAATATAATACACTATATATTTTACCATTTTTATCTTCTTTATTTTCTATCTCCAACAGTAACATTTTAACAACAGAAGAGTGGGGATTTTTGCCTGTTTTGATCACTGCTATAACCTCTGTGCCTAGAATAGTACTTGAAACAAAATAAGTGCTTAATAAATACTTACTGAATGAATGGATGGATGATTAAATTGTTAGTCAATGGGAAGATTCCAGGGCCAGAACTTTTGGTCAGTATGGCTTGGTAAGTTCATGCTTCCACTGTCCTTGAGTGCCAAATACCCAGAAATAAGAGATCAACTACAAAAAGGAAAAAACATTAAAAACCTAACTGTGTTATATGAGAGGTTAAAATTAGGAGAAGAAGCTGGTGGAAGGTATTTGGGAACTTTCTGTACTATCTCTGAAACTCTTCTGAGAGTCCAAAAATTATTTTAAAATAAAAGTTAAAAAAAATAACTGTGGTTGAAAAAAAAGAAATATTAGCATCTCTGTGGCCTAGAAATAGAACCAAAACACAGCAATAATCAGGGGCTAAAGGTGTGGCCCACTAGGCTCTTCACCTAGCCCGCCAAGACTGTGGGTAGTTGAATTTCTGGGTCAAGGAGAACCACATGTGGCAGGGACCCAGAGTGAATCTCACAAGCTAAAATTGAGAATCTGGGCAGGACTCTCCAATCCACAAAGGGAGGCTTAAAGTCATACTACCTGTTGTCCAGGGCTATGGCTTGTGTAGTGCTATGGGAAGGAGACAAACAGCTGTGCAACTAGGACTTGGGCCAAGCTATTTGTTATTGGCCCTCTTCTAGACAAGGGTGGAAAAGCAGTATTTGAAAAGATAGTGGATGAGAGGTTTTCAGCATGAAGCATAGACCATTGGACTCAGACTGAAACACGAGGAAGGCTAAAGATAAATAAAAATTGAATTGTACTTTCATAAAAAGGGCAGAACATCATGGATACCAAGAAAATCTCCAAAGCTACTAGAGAAAAAGGACAGATTGTCTACCACAGAATAATAGTGAGGTGGATGGCAGGTAGCTCATCAGCAGCAATCTCTGCCAGAAATCAACAGATACCAAGAAAATCTCCAAAGCTACTAGAGAAAAAGGACAGATTGTCTACCACAGAATAATAGTGAGGTGGATGGCAGGTAGCTCATCAGCAGCAATCTCTGCCAGAACTCAACAGATACCTACAAAGTGCTGATGGGGAAAAAGATCTCACCTAGACTTCTATATTCTGTCTTACTATCAATCAAAAGTATTAATATATTAGTTTGCTAGGGTTGCCATAACAAAATACCACATGCTGTGCGACTTAAACAGAAATTTATTTTTTCACAGTTCTAGAGGTTGGAAGTCCAAGATCCGGGTATTGGCAGGTTTGATTTCTCCTGAGGCCTCTCTCATTGGCTTGCAGATGGCTGTCTTCATGCTGTGTCCTCACATGGTCTTTCCTCTGTGTATGTAAATTCCTGGTGTCTCTTTTGTGTGTCCAAATTTCCTCCTCATATAAGGACACCAGTCAGATTGGATAAGAGCTCACACTAATGGCCTCATTTTAACTTAATCAACCTTTTAAAGGCCCTATTGCCAAATACAGTCACATTCTGACGTAGCAGGTGTTAGGGCTTTATCATATGAATGGGGGGGCACAATTCAATCCATAGCAAAGAGTAAGAGAAATAAAGACATATTCAGATCCACAAAAATTTAGAGCATTTGTTACCTATAGACACTTGCTTCAAGAACCATTAAATGCTGTTTATCACTAAGGAGAGAAGAAAATACAAAAAATACTAGAAATACATCCAAAAAGTGGTAATTAAGTTGATTGTAAATGAATTAAATTCATCTGTTGAAAGCTAGAGATTATCACATTGGTTTTTTAAGACATCCTGTTACATGAGTCATAAAAGAGACATATCCAAAACACAACGACCCAAAGATTGAAACTAAGTGGATGAAACAAGATATAACAGCCACATATGAATCAAATAAAGCTGGTACAGCAATATTAGAATTAAGCCAAAACAATTTAAGGAAAAAAAAAACATTAGTGAAATAAAGAATACTAGATAATAATGAAAAGAAATTCTGCCAAGAAGATGTAAAAACCGTAACTTGTATTTATCTAAAACCTAATAAAAATATATAGAACAAACACTGACATAGCAGATGTGTAATCATGACTGGAAATTTCAGATCATCTCTCTCAGAGATGATTTAACAATCTTGAGTATATATACATTTATACTCACACACACAGATACATGTAAGTTTATAACATAGAGAATATATACATTCCCCTTGAAAGTTCTCTCTGCCTTGCTAATCTGGCATAAGCTTTTCAAACTTCAAGACTGAATCTTACTTGGGTCTCTTGGGAAGAATTAGTCATAACAACTCTGGGTTCTCTTAATATCGTCCACATATCTTCTATAGCACTTATCTTAGTATTTGTAGAAAGGTACCTATTTGTTTCCACTAGACTCTGAGTCCCTTGTTGGCACTGGTGTGTTGCCCACCTCTGCAACTCCAATTCCTAGCACATAATACATGGTTGGTAATTGCCTGTTGAATTAATGAATCCATAGTTTCTGCCCTTGAGAGCTCACCAGGTAGAATAATAAGCAGCTAACATGCATTGGAAAAGTCTAGGTGCTGAGCACTCTTCTAAGTGCCTTACAGGTAGTATCCCATTAGGCATCACAGCATCCCTACAAGGTTAAGTGTTCAGATTATCTCCCTTTACAGATGAGAAAATTGAGACTAGTGAGCTTTTGTGTTGATAACTTGTCCAAAGTCACACAGCTAATAAATGGCAGAACCAGAATTTGGTTCCAAATTCTCTGATTTCGGAGTCTGAGCCCTTCACCATCATATTATGCTACTCATATTTTATATATGAAAACACAGTCACTAATAGAAATGGGTACTGGCCAAGCAACCATTGAAATAAATAGTTAATAAATTCAATGCTATTTTGCTGAAAAGATTAGTTGCACAAATTCATATCTTGACAAACTAAAGTGACTCCCACATCTTTCCCTTTCCCTCTTCTCTGGAAAGCACTTCTCTCTCCCACTTCTCTGGAAGGATGTCTTGCGTGGGAGATAAGGGAAGAAGTCACGTGGTCCCTTTCCTTGGAGTCCAGCTCCTCTCTGAGGTCATTCCAGAACCCTCCTGGCTGCCCTACAATTCTACAGTCTTGGCAGGAATTGCAGAGTGGTGCCCTGTGACTCTCAAATCCATCTGGCTTGATGTTTCTCCGTGTCCTTAATAGGGACAGGAGAGACGAGTGGTACTAAGGGCCCATGTAGACAATTGGGCAGCTGCTTTTTTCTCTGTGTTATCGAGAAAGTTCAGCTATAGGTCACTCGATGGATTCTGAGAAAAACCTGGGGTGGAGGGGAGCAAGACAACCATTTGCTTCTCAACCCTCATTATCATGAAAACATTATGAACTATTTTATATTTTTGGTGCCTGGATCATATGGGTCATGAACTAACATATATAGACATACAAATACACAGATATACACCATTGACAGCTTTATTCTCACCGAAGTAACAGTCAAGAAGAAAATACTGCTTTATTTGAGGAGACACGTATCAACTTCTCTTGAGTTCTGGAAGCCCTCATGCTCCATCCAGCGTCACTGAGAAATTATTATACAGCTTACATTGCCCATTGTGTCTGTTATACGGTACATGTGACCACAGTTTATGAGACAATTTACCACCGAATAATTTCCCGCCAAATGTGGAAGCTAGAGACAGTTTAATTCATGTCTAACTTCAAAGCTGAAGCAATTGAGGGCTGCAGCTGAGCAGTGAAACAGTTGACAGGGTGAACATTGTAAAGGTTTTGTCTACAAGATTTAGAGTGCAAATTTCTGGCCAGTAATTTAACATCAATGATCCCTTTTAAGAAATCATCTTGAAAAGCTCCTCTGGTTTTCAAGGTAGATCTCTTAAAGCCCCAAATTGGTGAGAGAGATAATAATCAAAATAACAATACTCTGTTTTTTGGTAGAGAGGGTTCGAGTTTTAAAATGTATTAACAATGTAGTCTTAATATGGATTTTGCTAAGGCTTTATTCTCCCCCCAAATTAAAAATGAGAAAAATAAAGTTCCCAGAAAAGAAATGACTTATCTGTGCAAAATCACACAGTTGTTAGGAAGTATTATAGATAAGACTTAAACCTAGATTTTCTTGTCTAATACAACACCCTTCCCCCTATACCAAAGTTTGTCGGTTGCACTTTACTTTGTGGTTATTTTTAACTGCCTTCAGATGTGGATCCCTTAGCCAAAGAGCTAGAATCTCTGCTGTGTTGCACAAGGGAAGAACAGTCAGAAGATAGCTGAGCTGAGAGGGACCTTAGAGACCATCTAGTTCCATATTTTTGCTTTAAGATGAGAAAAGCAAGACCCAGAGAGATGGGGTTACTTATTGAGACGAGACCAGGGTCAGAATCCATCTTTCCTCATCTTCAGTCTTTCTGCTACTCCCTGACACTTCATCAGAAATGTTTCATCTCCAAACTCTTGAAATTGTATTTATTTATTCAATCTACATTTACTCATCACTTGCTATGGGACAATTAAAATGGTTTAGTTACTGAGAACACAAAGATTTATACTACAGAAACTCTTAGTCCTTTAGGGAAGATAGATACATAAACAGTTATAGTTACTATTGGAGGTTTACACAGATGAAATGGATTAGCAAAGAAGGCGTAATTAATTAGGCCTATGCAACAGGGGAAGACTTAACCAAGAAGGAACAGTTGAGTTTTCAAGTAAGAGGAGAAGTTTACTATCCAGATCATGGAGAAAGGGTTTTGCATGAAGAGAGCAATTTGTGTAAAGGAATTAAGGCTGTGAGAAATCACTGAGAAAAACATGCCAGTCCTTAGGTATGGGTAAGTCACAGGAGACTCAGAGTGACAGGAAAAGAAAGTGGAAAGAACAGAGTCAGATGAAGGCTTCATATGTCATAGCAAGGAATGAGGACTCTCTCCACAAGGAGATGAGGAACTTTAAAGCATGGAAGGCAGCAGATTTGATTCACAGACTGACTTTGTTAGGTATTATTATTCCCAATTTTAGAGATGGAGAAACGGGTTCACAGAATAAATAACACGCTCTCATCATCCAATGTGTGTGTGTGTGTGTGTGTGTGTGTGTGTGTGTGTGTGTGTGTTAAACAGCCTCAACCAAGACTCGGGTACTCTGAATCCAAATCCCAAGTTCTTTAGACATCACCATGTTGCCTCTGAGAGTAAGTGCTTTTTAAAGGGAGAGACGGAGTCCTGAGGTCCTTCCAAAGATGTACAGCATGGAGAGTACAGAGGCCCCATATGACTCCTTCCCTGATGAAACACCCACCTGACCACTGCTTACTTCCCAGAGCCTGCTTTACTATTGGTCTGTAGAGTTTAGTTTATCTTTCCCCAGCTTCTGAAAAACAAGTGAATGAAGCAACCACAGTTTTCTCTGCTTAAGACCCTTAAGGGTTTGTGTTGACAGGACAGGCAGTAAGATGTAAGAGGAAGAAGGCACCGCTCTCTCCAGCTCTGCCCTCAAAAGAAGAGCTCAGCCAATGCACAAAAACACTCCACATTCATACTCTCCCTCTCCCTCCCTCCCTGTCTCTCTTTGTCTCTCAGATTATTTTGTCTCCAGACTCCTTCCCAAGAATCAGCATGTCAAGCCTGCCCTTTCTACATGATTCTAGGATCCAAACAAATTTTATTTATCCTTTCTGCTCAAAAAATGCATTGAAAAAAAAAAATGCATTGATTCTATGTTTCATTTCCTCTGTGATATACTTTCTGCTTTTTGTGGTTATAGAAATGAGAAACAAAGAATCCCAGATCAGAAGAGTTTTAGTAGCAACTCGGTCCAACTGAAGCATCTTTTGTAGCTTTTGTATCTATAGCATCTAGCACAATCATTTGTGGCCAATTCATTGAGAGTTTGTACCTGGCCTACAGTAGACCCTCAATAATTTTTAGTTAAGTTGCCCCAATGCTTGATTTCCTCTCTAGCATCTTGGGTAAAAACTGGAAGAAAAAAAATTAAAACAGCCATCTATGTACAGCTGAGCAAATTTCTAAAAATGTAAAAGAATACAATCAAGAAAATAATAATTACCAGGCCAGCCAAGGTCCAGTTAGAAAAACAGAAGCTAGACCCAGTAATTCAATAGAGGAAATTTAATAGGAGAAACTCATTTCATGTGTCTTGGGAGAACTAAGGGTGCAAATGGGATAGAGTAGTAACCCAGCAATTAGCAGGAACCCACTGTCACCCTTAAGGATGGCAGGACAAAGAAAAGAAATGGTATCAGAACTGAGAAGCAAAGCCACATAGAGGGAGGGGTTGCCAGGGGGAGATGAAACCATTGCAGAATCACAGCCACCCTGGAAATGCTGCCTGAGCGAGCAGAGTACTGCACTAAGGCAGCTATTCAAATAGCCAAGCACATGAAAAAGTATTTGATTTCATTAGTCATAAGGGAAATTCAAGATAAAACCACAATGAGATGCCGTCATAAAACCCATCAGAATGGCTAAAATTAATGACTAGCTATATCAAGTGTTATCAAAGATGTGGAGCAACTGGAACTCTCATACATTAATGGTACCATTGTAAACTACTTCAAGCACTTTGAAAAACTGTTTTTCAGTATCAATTAAAACCAAGATGCAGGAATTCCAATACTGGTATTTACTTAAGAGAAATGAAAATACATATCCACTAAAGACATGTACAAAAAACTTTATAGCAACTTTATTCATAATAGACCCAAACTGGAAACAACACAATTGTCCATCAGCAGGAGGAATGGATTAGCAAATTGTGAAAAATGTGTACAATGGAATAGGACACAGTAATAAGAAAGAGCAAACTATTTATATTCACAAAAATTGATGAATGTTATAAACATGAAGCATAACGAAAGAATCAATCACAAAAGACACTATGTGGCTCTAGCTACATGAAGTTCTTGAACAGACAAAATTAATCTATGTACATGGAAGTTGGATAGGGATTACTTCTGGGTATGGGTTATTGACAAGGAAGAGGAAAGCAGGAGACCACTGAGATAAAGGAGATGTTCTATAGCTTGATCTGAGTGGCAGTTACATGGGTCTATACATATATGAAAAAATTCATTGAACTAAACACTTAAGATTTGTGCACATTACTGTAAGTAAATTACACCTTTTAAAAGTACCAAAATATTCCCTAGGATAAGTAATATGGTAATGTACATCTTTGTGTATAGATCATAACTCACATATCTGTCTACATAAATAGAAGAGGCCACGAAGTATGGTGTTAAGCATGCCAACTCTGAAGTCAGACTGCCTCGGTTTACATTCTAGCTCTGCAAATTACCACATGTGCAAGTGTGGGTGTGGCATGTCAACTCTACTTTTCTTACTTTTTTCCTCATCAATAAAATGGAAATAATAATAGTACTTACCTCATAGGGTTTAATGAGATTTAATTGTCCTAATACACGTAACTCACTTAAAATATTGCCTGTACATACTAAGTATTTGGCTATTGTATTCAGATTCTCCAGAGAAACAGAACGAATAGAAGATTGATTGATTGATTGACTTTTAAATTGTTTTCTTTTCTTTTCTTTTTCCTTTTTTTTTTTAAGGAATTGGCTCATGCAGTATGGTAGCTGCCAAGTCCAAGATCTGCAGTCAGAAAGCTGAAGCCCTAGGAGAGCCAGTGGTGTAGTTCCAGCCTGAACAACAATAGGCTTGAGACCCAGGAAGAGCAGATGTTTCAGTTTGAGTCCAAAGGCAGGAGAAAAACAATGCCCCAGCTCAACAATAGTCAGGCAGGATGAGCTCCCTGTTATTCAGGGGAGGGTCAGCCTTTTTTTTTCTATTCAGGCCTTCAACTGTTTGAACGAGGCCCACCACACTAGCAAGGGAAATCTGCTTTACTCAGTCTGTCAATTTAAATGTTAATCTCCCCAAAACACCCTCACTGAAACACCCAGAATAATGTTTGTCCAAATATCTGGGCACCCTGTGGCCCAGTCAAGTTGACACATAAAATTAACTACTAATAATTAGCTATTATTATTAGTGAAATTCCTGGATTAAGGAATATTGACATATTAAAGGTTCTCCATACACATGTCACACAATATCTTTGAAATGGTTTGTACCAGTTTACATTTCAATCACCAGACTACAAGAGGGCCTGGCACACCATTTAATGAAGAAAACTATGTACAGATGTTACAGAATATTAAAAGGGAAGAACAAAGCACTTTGGTTAGGCAATAAGCACCGAGACTTGCAGCTTTAAGGGGAGTGCAAAACCCTGAAGAAGGCTGGATACAGTGATTTAAAACTAACTTGCTCTTAAAAGCTCCTTGTTTCACAGATTCCATCTTGAAATTACTGTCACCACTTTTGGTACTTGTTCTGCATTTTGAGCCCCACTCCTGTTGACTTGCCTCCCCAGTCCGTCTCCAACTTGGCTACTGCCTACTTGTCATCCTCTTGTCTTGCCCTGGCACTCTTAATACACAGTTTCAGCAACTGCTATCAAGCAGCTTTCTTAAACAGATGGTGGAAAAGGGGATTCTAGATAAAGGAATTAACACAAGCAAAGACAGAGAGGAGAACTTTTATTAAAGGTGAAACATATGTCTACCCCTGGGCTCAGCAATTTCAGTACTAGGTATTTACCATATAAGAAATGAAAGCATATGCTCTAGTGGTGGTAAGAGAGTTTATGGCCTTGAAATTCACGATGCATGGGAGGAAGGGTGTAATAACTCAGAGTCATCTCTCACCTGTCCCACCACTTCATCACCTTCTCCACTCACTCTCCAGTCCCATTCAGTAAAAATTTCTTAATGTTCCTGAATCCTGCTCTGCTTTCTTTTGTCCCTGAACCTTTGCATGTGCTCTTCCCTCAGCTTGGAACACCATTCTTTTTTTTGGCCATGTGGCACAGCATGCGGGATCTTAGTTCCCCAACCAGGGATCGAACCTGCGACCCCTGCATTGCAAGCGCAGAGTCTTAACCACTGGACCTGCCAGGGAAGTCCCTGGAACACCATTCTTTTTTTTTTTTTTTTAAATAAATTTATTTATTTATTTATTTTTGGCTGCATTGGGTCTTCGTTGCTGCGTGCGGGCTTTCTCTAGTTGTGGCAAGCGAAGGCTACTCTTTGTTGCAGTGCGCAGGCTTCTCATTGTAGTGGCTTCTCTTGTTGCGGAGCACGGGCTCTATGTGCGTGGGCATCAGTAGTAGTTGTGGCATGTGGGCTCAGTAGTTGTGGCTCACGGGCTCTAGAGCGCAGGCTCAGTAGTTGTGGCGCACGGGCTTAGTTGCTCCGCAGCATGTGGGATCTTCCCGGACCAGGGCTCAAACCCGTGTCCCCGGCATTGGCAGGCGGATTCTTAACCACTGAGCCACCAGGGAAACCCTGGAACACCATTCTTAATTGTTATCTGTTGACTGGCTCCTACTGTCCTTAGGGCTCATCTCTTGAGCATAACCATGCCTATATACCTGTAAGTCAGGATGGCTGAGAGAAATGTACATCCCGAGTAACCCTTCAAACTTGGCAGAAACCTAATTAAAGCTTTCAGATGATTCCTCATTGCTTTTAGGATCAAAATCTGGAAACATGTGGCCCAAAACAATCTGGTTCTGATTGCCACTTCAGTCTCATCTCTCAGCACTTCCCCTTCATGCTCCAAGGTCCAAGTATACTGGAAGTCTTTCAGACCCTTGAACTTGACACCCACTATTGCCTCTGGGCCTTTGCACGTGTTCTCTCCCCACCAGGAACAGTCCTCTCTCTGCCACTCACTCCTCTAGGTGGCTGACTTCTATTCACCCCCAAGTCTCAACTTAACGGTCACTTTCTCAGGGGAATATTCTGTGGGCCCTAGATTTGATTAGCTATTTCCCCACCCAATCCAAAGTTTCCTCTCTCCTTAAGATAATACTCATTATGCTTTATGGATTATTTACTTTGTCTTTTTCTCACTAGACTAGAAAGCCCATAGGGTGAAAATGGTATTTATTTATTTTACCCTTTCACCTCCAAAGCCAAGAACACTGTCTCCAGCAGCTTTTATCTCTATTATTTACATAGTAGGTACTTCAGTTTATTGGCTAAACAAATGAATGGTGTGGAGGTATGTGCATGTGTATGCATGTGTACACACACACGTAAGAAACTTTGAACAGTTATAAATGCCAGATGTGTTGTTTAATCTCCATTTACCCTCTCTCCAGATCCATTTGCTGCCCTACTTTGCCCTGCTCTATGCTTTGGGAGGCTGACTCTGTTAAGTTGTATCACATTTGCAATCTGGCTTCCAGTTGGATTCAGTCAATGGGAAGCACCAATGGAAAATTAGGAAGCTGAGCAGAGAGGCTGGGACAGTTCTTCCCGGCTTCCTTCTTGCTTTGGTGCCTTTTCTCTGGCAGCAGCTGTGACCCTCTATGGCTGTAGCCCCTGCTGAGAGGCTGCTCTCCAAGGCTGCAGTTCTTACCAGACTCTAATACACTGTTTCTTCCTCTTGCCCCTTTGGGTCTAGAAGAGATACTGGCTTCTCACTGTTAGTATTCTCAAGGTGCTCCCAAATCCCTTGTTTGCTCCCATCACTCTCTAAGTAGTCCCTTCATTACAGTCTCTTCACTTAAACTATCTGAATGAATCCTGGTTCCTTATTCTCCTCTCCTCTCCCAACTGCCAGCCCTCATTTGGAGGACTCGCTCAGTTGCCTGGCACTTACTATTCTACTTACTGATCTCTGGTCTCCATTGGATGGTGAGTGCCTTGAGGGCAGAGAAAACATCTTATTTATCTCTGCATCCCCAGGGTTTAACACAGCACCTGGCCTATACTCAGTACTTAATAATAATTGATTGTTGGTCCCCATCTCATCTGTAAAATTGGACTGAACTATGTCTAAAACCATTTTTAAGTCTTCCCAAGCAAAAGAGGCAAAGAAAAAGTTCTTTTTAGATCTCCCCTCCTGGAAGAGCTGCCCAGGAAGATGCAAACACATTTGTCTTTTTTGGATGATGTTGAAGCTGTCTCCAGTGGGGTAGATGCCTAAAGAAGCCCATCTTAAGCAATTTATGTTGGAGAAGAGATTTACCGCAAAATATCACAGTTCAGATCAGATTTAATAGACCAATAAATGGCTGCTTAACAAGGACATTTGGTTACTGTTACATTAAGTTTCCTAAGGGACTTTGTTCTGTTCTACTAAAAGGCTGCAAAGGGCTATAAAAGTACAGGCCTTCCAAATTTAATTTTTTTTAAAAATTCAGTCCTTTTTGGAAATTGTTTTTCTTAAGTGACAGTATGAAAACAAGCCTCAAACGTTTTCTTTTCTAGGCACTTCCTTCATGTATTTTGGAGAAAGTTTGGCCTGACTTACAAGGAAACCCCTTAATTGTCCCTTAAAAGTAGAATTGCGTCATTGTGGATAAGATATGGTGTCCAAATAGCTCCCTGGGGGCTGGACGCTTGGAAACTCAGCATGATTTTAATTGTAAGCAGACAATTTGTTTTGGATTGTATGCAGAGCATGAAAATATAACTGCTATAGGATCTAACAACATATAAGAGGATTAAAGTCTAGTATTTCTCCACTGCTTTACTTCTTGGTCCTAGGCATTTTTGCAAGCCAGGAATTCACCATCTAAAGTTATTCTGTGTCCTTTTGAAAATCTGAAATGTATTAATTATTAGATCCTATCTCCCTGAGGGGCAATGTCAGTCTTGTTCACTCCCATGTCACCGGTGCCTAACATTATTGCCTATGTCATCTGTGCCCAATAAATATACTGCATTTCATCGATTCTAAGACATACTTCTTTTCATAGTTTAACAGCTCTGAAATCAGAATGTCTTATATCATCAATGGCATGTCACAGATTAATTGGCTTTTCCTTTTTCAGTGATACCTAAAATCATGATACCTGTTACAGCTGATGGTATCTTAGACTCAGTGAAATGTGGAATGCCGAGTGCCTATGCTGAGCCAGATTCTATGTCAAGTCCTTTAATGCATTTTTCATTATACCTTGTGATAATAACTCTTAAATGTAGGCACTAATATCTCCATTTGACAGACAAGGCTCAGAGTAGTGCAGTCAATTGTCTAGAGTCACAATTTCTGATAGAGTTGGCCTCAAACCCGAGCATGATTTCCAAAGCCCATAATCTTCCCATTATATTGTGCTGTCTCCCAGTGGAGACTTCAGATAAACGTATTTTAGAAACTATATATGTTAAAATCTGGGATGCTTCATTGCAGCTTTAACTTTCTCTACCCTGGTTATCCTTAATTCAAGCAATGAATGCCATCTCAAAGAACTCTCAAAAGAGATCAAGATGGATTAATTAGTTTGTATTCTTGGTGATAGAGTGAAAGAAATATTGGAAGTATCCATGGATATCTCATAGCTCCAAGGCTAGGTGAAGGTTGGATATAGTTGGGACTCAGGAACTACTATAACCAGAGACTCCAGGGCTGACAGAACAGTATCTTGTCTCTGCTTCTCTCTGTGTACAGCTTCATTCTTCTCTTTTACTGGAAGTCCATGATTTACACTAAGCAAAACAACGGCCCTTGACAGCTCCAGAGTCATACATCTTAGAGCTTCAGCTAATGAGACAGGTTGAAAGAACTCTTTCTAACCCAAACCTAAAAATCACAAAGCATGGGCTCATTGGCCCAGAGTTCAAGTATCTGCCCTGCTCACCCCTGGAGCTGGAGTCTTGGGTGTTGTCAAACTGGACTCATGTGGCAGGTCCCACGGTAACTATGTGGCTGAAGTTGGAGGACAAGTCCCAGAAAACAACAGTGGTAGGCAAGAAAATCCTCTGATATCTGTTCTACAAAGCCACCAGAGATGTCCGGAAACCATATTTGCAGATGATCAGAGAAGAAGGGCAAAAATATTTCCAGTCGAGGAGATTGGTGGGAAATAGAACTCCAGATGGACCTGGAAGGATGGCTATGATTTGAGTGTGTGCAGATGTGAGGGGAGGGCTTTTCAGGTAGGGAAGCAATGTGACAAATGCGTAGTCTAGTTAGGAGCAGGTCATATAGTAACACAAAGACATAGCTGTAAATTTAATTTAGTGGCATTGAGGAAAATATATAAGAAGATGTGATAAGAGAGACCTGACTTTGTTTGAGGAATGAGAGACAGCTTCCTTGGAAAAGTGATATGTGAGCTGTGATGAGAAGGATGAGTAGACAAAAACAAAGTGAAGACCAGGGATGCTGGAGGGAACACCTCTAGGCAGAAGGAAACGTATGTAAAAGATCGTGTGGTGGGGAAACCAAGGCAAGTTTGTGGAACTAGAAGGACCAGCTGCTTCGGATCTCTCTCTGGGTCTCCGTTAAAGCCCACTGAGGGATTCCCTTATGCAAACCTAACCAGGTCATTTACCTGCCTAAAGCTCTTCTACTACTTTCCATCACTTTCCAAATGGCTTACAGTGTGCTCGAGATACTGACCCCTCCATCCCTGGACCAAGCGTCCTCCTCCATTTACTCCACTGTGCCGTAGGGAATAAAATATACTCTTATTTTCTATGTACCATGATGAGACAAAAGCTGAAAAGCACCAAAGAGAATAAAGTTCAAATATCTAGCTTACAACTTAGTTCTCCTCTCTAATTTCACTGCCAGGCACATTCATCACAATCCTCCAGTTTTCACCTCTAAGACATAAGAGACACACATGAGGCTTAATGGGGAACTGGGACAATGTAATTTCCTTCCACTTTCCCTCCCTACTTGCTTTCAGAGTAGCATTTATAGGTGCCTTCATGAAACTGATTCCTGAGGATTAGGCCTTTCTCTGCACTCTCTCCTTTTCTACGCATATGAGGCATACAAATTTCTTTAATATTTTCCCCCAGCCCTCCTCCTACCACAGCCCCGTCAAACAAAATTGTTCCACACCTCTGTGCCTTTGCACTTCTTCCGTCTTCCTGGAATGCCTTGATCCAAATCCTTTGGAGCCCTAGTGCTGAGGGATATTAATAAGTATTGCAAAAAAAAAAAAAAAAAAAAAAAAAAACATGATTGCATTTGGGAGCAAAGAAGATGAGGAAGCCCTGGCTGACCAGAGTTAAAGGGTGACTTCACCACAGGATTTCTCAGAGCTCTCCGCATGGTGAGTTGCACTGTGAATTTCTAGGAAGGGTAGTTATTTGGGATCCGGGGTTTCCCAAAACTCATTAACCAAACAGCCATTGTAGGCGGGACTTACATTTGCTCATCCCGCAGATGGGATGAGGAAATGTTCCCAAGGTCACAGAGATGGGAATATGAAGAAATATGGGGTTTGGGTTTAGGATGGAGAGAAGTAAAGGAGGAGGAAGAGGGTGAGACAGAGAAGGCAGAGGAGAAAAAGGAGGAAGGGGAGGAGACACCTCTACCAGAATGAAGGCTCCCCTTCAAACCCCAGAGATGTGCCAGATCGTCCCTGCCTACAAGTGATTACTTCCCCCTTGGCTGAGTCCTCCAGGGCTGGGCTGTGTGGGGCATAAAAAATAAGCAAGCAAAGCCACCTCCTGCTGCTACTCAGGGACCCGGTTAATAACCATCCCTAGACGGTGAGGAGTGTGCCCCTCCTTTTTTTGTCAAGGTCCCAGCTGCAAGAAGGATGCTCATTGCTTGCTGTTGGGCTGTGACGATGCCTTTTGCTGCAGCCTTTCCTTCCGTATCTCAAACAATAGCTCTTCATGCTCTGGTCAGAGTTCACTTAAGGAATGAGAGTCAAAAGGCAGATGGCTGTGGCATCATTACTTAATTATTCTACCAGGACTGTACTTTAACCACTTGAACCAACAATATACTAATATTAACAATAATGTTATTGATCAGGGTTACCATACACTCAGCATCCTTTATGTATCAGGAACAGTGCAAAACAATGTGCATAATGAGTGTTCAAAGAATGGTAGCAGGATTATTATAAATATGCCTTTTTTTGTCCTTGTAACTGCATGAGCTGCTTCACCAACTTGGGTTGCAATTAAGGTCACATTTTCATGATTAAAAATTAAGATAAGCATGGCTCTGGCTCCCCTCTCTCTTTTTGCTTCCTCTCTTTGAATTGCTTTCCTCATCCAAAAACTCAGTGCTATTTCTAATAACTCTCAAAGGGAGAAAAGGAGGCTTTGGTCCGTGTATGAGTGGCTCTTTCTAGCTTCTGACACTACTGCATGGGGTCATCACCACAGTCTGGTCCCGCCTAGTTACCTTCACGCTCACCTCCTGCCTTAGTGCCATTCTTACTATTTTAGACCCTTTCAAAGCTGCAGAGTTTTTTTTAAGGAAGGACAATACTATCTTCCCAGTGTTATTCTTGGCCAAGGTTGCTCCACATCTGTGCTTCCAACTATCCTCAAAGCATTCCCACCAGCAGAATCACAGGCCACACACTTGACTGAAATGACCCTTCCTTTGCACCTTCTGAGGGCTAATACTGAACCTGGATAATCAGTTCAAAAATTTTTTCATGGGCTGTTTTTTTTTAAGCATCCCTCGGTGTCCTTTTTGCCAGTAGACTTTAGTTGGGCCATCTCTAGTCATTGGAAAGAGCATAACACAGTTGAATATCCAAAGGAGAGTTCAGATCTCAATGTCTTGAGTCTCTGTGCAAATATTCCTACATCCACCCAAGAGATCCACTTCAAATATGAAGGGAGGGAAGCCTCCCAAAGCCACAAATAAAAGGCTTTGTTACAGAATTCCCTCTGGCACTGTGTGCCCACTTGCCTTATGTTTGTGCAACTAAAAAGGGCCACCGTGTGAGAGACTCCTTTCAGATCAAAGAAAGTTGACTCCACTGGTGCCCAGGCTTTCTCCTAGACAGAGAGGCAATTTCTAAATGGCAGCTTACTTAAAAAAAAATGTTTTGGACCCCACTCAGGTACCCCACTACATTTAGGCCACTGTTCTTTCTCTGTCTGGTTTGCTGGCTCTTTCTGTTTCTCCTATCCTCTAAATGTGAGTTCATAACCCTCTGCTTTTCTCTTTCTCTTGACATCTAAGTTCCAGCTTCAGCATCCACCATGTTGGTGACTCTAAGATCCTCATTTCCTTACCAGAGCTCTGTTGGGTACCTACCTAGAGTCTGGCACTTACATGGTGCCCAATAAATTCCTCATCTCTAAATGCCAAAGGACATCTTCATTTATATAGCCCCTTTCATCAGAAAATAAACCTGTCTACAATTGAGTTTTTCTTCCCATAGAAATCGACCTTCTCCAAGTCCCCTTCTCTTAGTGGTGCCACCAGCTTCTCAACCAAATTTCAAGTCGGTGGGATTATCTTGGTCAATTTCTCCCCTCCACTTGCTGCTCTATTTTGGCCCATTTCCACACTTGTAAAATGGGATAATAATAGTGCCTCCCTCATAGCACCCAGCATAAGAAGGCAATAAATGCTAGCCATTATTATTGTTTATATTCAGGAACCAGAATTACTATATTTGGTGTGACCAGGAACTTGTCATGATCCTGAGGATGGATCCCCACTTAAATTGTGGTTCTTAGTGTGATGACACTGTACACACACTAAGAGGGTTATTATAAAAGGTGTATTACTCACATAATGAGGCTTTTGGGGGAGATCAGAGCGGCTGGCAAGTACATCCAAAAATGGCTTGAGAGAGGGCAGGGGCAGGAAACTTGGTTGGGTTTTTATGGTGGTTGGGGGGTGAGGGTTCCCATGCATGATTTAAACTTCCCACTGGTGCCAAAGGAGGGAGTACTGGGCTTTCTTATCAGCTTGCCCAGATGTGGGGAAGAAGACGAAGGAGAGGGAGGATGAGGCTTAAAAGCATCCAAAAAATGGAGTCAGACTTTATTATAAAGCTGGGGACGTCCCTGGTGGCACAGTTGTTGAGAATCCACCTGCTGGTGCAGGGGACACAGGTTTGATCCCTAGTCCGGGAAGATCCCACATGCCATGGAGCACAACTAAGCCCGTGCACCACAACTACTGAGCCTGGGCTCCGGAGCCCACGAGCCACAACTACTGAAGCCTGCGCACCTAGAGCCCGTGCTCCGCAACAAGAGAAGCCACCGCAATGCGAAGCCCATGCACAGCAACGAAGAGTAGCCCCCGCTCGCCGCAACTAGAGAAAGTCCACGTACAGCAATGAAGACCCAACACAACCAAAAATAAGTGAATTAATTAATAAAAAAAATAATAAAGGTAAAAGGCAGACCTCAGCCAGTCAGCTACCAAATCTTCTCAACTTTTAATTTGAATTCTCTCTAATATGAGCCTCTTCTCTCCCCTCTTATGATCCTGAATGAATGAAGGCTCCAATAACTTTTTCAATTCAAGTAGCACAAAACCTCCTTTCTGGCTTCCTTACCTCTGTTTCTTTGACCTCCTCTTGCCATCTTTGTCCCAGCCACCTTTTTGCTAATGTAATATCTCAAATGTGAGTTTCCTTAAGTGGTTCCCCATGTAACTTTTTAAGACATAGTCAGAAAATTCCTTGACACTTTGCTTAAAAAGAGGTGGGGTCTATGTCCCCTTCCCTTGACTAATGAGGTACAGCAGAAGTGATGCTATCAACTTCCAAGACTAGGTCAGTAAAGGCCATGCAGTTCTACCTGGTTTTCTTGGAATGCTTGTCTTGGGAAAGCCAGCCACCATCTATGAAGTTTGGCTCCCTGAGACCACCATGCTATAGAGGCTAAATACAGGGGCTTTGATGTATTTGTTTGGGAGGCTATATACAGGGGCTCCTGTTGATAGCTCCAGCTGAGCTTCCAGCCAGCACCCAGCTCAACTGCAGCCTGAGAATGAGCCATCTTGGACACCCAGACCAACCAAGACTATCGCCTACAGCCTCAGAAGACATCCGACTCAAATGTTATGACAGACCCCAAACAAAAACTTCTCAGTAAGCCCTTCCCAAAGTTCTGACCCACGACACTGTGAGTAAATTAAATGGTTGCTGTTTTACGTCACTAACTTTAGGGTAGTTTGTTATGCGGTAATAATGACTAGAAAACTCTCATTTTTGGCATTAAAAATTTGGACTGTCGAAGTATAATTTTTTAAGAATATCAACAATTATATATGTGGAATCTACAAAAAGGGTACAAATGAACTTATCCACAAAACAGAAATAGAGTTCCAGATGTAGAAAACAAACTTATGGTTACCAGGGGGTAAGGGGGAGGGAGGGATAAACTGGGAGATTGGGATGTATATAACACACTACTATATATAAAATAGATAACCAGTAAGGACCTACTGTATAGCACAAGCAACTCTACTTAATACTCTGTAATGACCTATATGGGAAAAGAATCTAAAAAAGAGTAGATATATGTATGTGTATAATTGATTCACTTTGCTGTACACCTGAAACTAACACAACATTGTAAATCAACTATATCCCAATAAAAATTTTTTTAAAAAAGAGTATCAACAATTATAAAGTAAGCACAAGCACAAGAGTAATCTAAGTTATTAATGAGGGAACCAGCAGATTACTAAAAATCATTCACATGTGAGACATGTTTTATGTGCTGAAGAAAGTACGTTGGGAAAAGACTGCTTGGTTAAACACAAAACTGGTTAATGTTCTACAAGGAAATAAAACCATAATCTTTGGGGTTATTTTTCTTCCAAACAAAAATCATTTACATCTGTCCTGGAAAACAAATCTATAAGTTATTATCTTTCTTCACAGACTCTGGGCCTTAAACAATAGTAAATCATGTGCCAAACATTAGAAAATTAATAATCCTACAGTAGGCCTATTAGATAGTGCTCCAACATGATACTGAAAGAACACACAGCTAAAGTTTTGTCTAAGTTTTCGATAGTTTTTCTTACTAGGACCTACACTAGATCTCACTTTTTCCTAAAAGCTTTTTGAAGGTTGAAAACAACGAAGGCACAAATGGAGGAGTAGTGGAGCTTCCGTCTCTGTGGCAGACAGTGGGAAAGAGACATTAATGGGTGATGATGTTCTAGCACCTTCAAACCACATCATAAAAATCACCTGCCTCTTTCTTGTATTGCAGCTGTCATTTAGCTAAATCTGTGGTTTGCAGATATTATATGGGTTAAAAAGCTGACTGAGTATTTTGACTTTGGAAATAATGGAACACCTAGTAGTGAGGATGATGTTGGGGGAATGGCCTGAATATCGCGTTTTCAGACTCTAATCCTAAAGTCTTTAGCATAGTGTGATATATTTAATCTAAGTAGGAGATATTTGTAGAGAAAAACAGAACAGGCCCTGGACTAGGAGTCCTTTTTACAAGCCACCATTTACTAGCTGAATCACAAAACCTGGTTTCCTGGTCTGCAAAACTGGGCTAATAGTACTTATTTTCCTAACTCAGAGAGAGTTTTGGAAATGGTACAGCTCTTTTTACAAGAAAAGGATTATTATTATTATTACTATTACTACTATTATAGTTATTACCCAGTTGAGGACACAAACGGGGGAAAGGAGGAAATCCATTCTAGTAGGCTGCTGGGCCTGTCCAAGTAGCTGGCAGAAGTTCTTAGTGCAGCTGACTACTACCCATGGAATTGTCTGAGTGAACAGGATGTTTTGATATATATTGACAGGGGCAGCTCAGGAAATCCCCTCTTCACCCCAGCAGTGACTCACCGGGACTCAGAAAAACCAAAAGTGAGCTGGGGGAGTCTCCTGAGCCTTGAACACACTGGATCGAGAGAAGAACTGGTCCTCCAAGGAAGGGAGGAAGTGCTACTGCAGGCTTTTGATTTGCAGAGAATTGGATTAAACCCTGGCTCTGTCACTATGTGGCCACGTGACAGCAGGAAAGTTTCTTTTCCTCTTTGAGTTTTTGTGTCCTCACCCATAAAGGGAAGATAATAATACCCAGCTCAAAGAGTTGGTGGGAAATTTGAAATTGGAGAGGGAAAAAAAAAAATCAGAGAGTTCTTCATAGAGCAAGTAATCAAAGAAAACCCCCAATCCCCATTGACAGCAGAAAGGCTAAATACATGGTGATATAGCTACACAATAGAAGATACTCAGCAGTGAAAGGAATAAACTAGAGCCATATGCACCAGAGGGGGAGAATCTCTGTAATATAATAAATGCAAATGTGTGTATGTATATGTGTGTGTGCCTGTATATTAAAAGTAGGGAATAAACATTGCAAGAGTCAAGAGAGTTTGGAAAGTGGTTAATTTGGCTGGGGGTAGAGGGAGAAGGAAAGAAGAGGAACACGTGGGTAAACACCAACATTCTAGTTGTAATGTTTGGTGGCAGGTTCAATAATATTTTATTTTACTATTAACAATGACGATGGGAGTTTACTCATTGCTAACATGATAAGAGTATATCATAAACTAAGGATTACAATTAATTCAGTTTTTGCAACAACAACACAGAACGGGCACTCAATACATACACCTTCCTGTCTCCTGGTCTCCTTCCTAACCTCCTTCTTATTGAAATTTTTATTTTAAGAGCAAAGCATTTTCTTTGATGTATTTGTTTTCCTCACACTGCATACACAGTCCTTTGTCCCACACGTCTTTAATTAAAGCTAGAAATTATTGGTGTAGCTATGCTTAATTGCTTCCATCTTTGGTAACTGTTTTAATTATACAGTTGTCTGCTTCTCTTCTCTATAATGTCTTTTCTAACTTCTATTTCTCACTCATGTTTGCAATATAATAAGGGGGACATGCAATAAGATATTCAAATAATTGAAAAGAAAATGCTATAGTGCAGACAAGCTAAAGCCAAGACCTCAGAGCTGACACATAAGGCCTTTCACAGTCTTGCACCAAACGCAGACTTAACCCTCAATACACATCCTTTCCAGTCAAACCGAAAGACTTGTTGTTCCCCAACACATTGTGACTGTTTACACCTCTATGCTGTACCCTTCTTGAATGCCTTTAGCATCATTTTTTTTTCCCTTGGAAAATTCCTGCTCTTCTTTCAGAACCACACTTAAATGTCACTTTCCCCATGAAGGCTTCCTGAGCACCCCCAGGGAGGTTGTTGCTATCTCTTCTACACTCCTACATTGCTTGAAAAATACCGCTACGTTAGCCCTTAACACAGTGATTGTAATTATTTCTTCACACGTAGTTCCCCTACCACTCGAGAGGAGGGACTATACCTCGTTCACCTCAGACGTGTCTGGCGCATTACGGACAAGAAAAGAAAAATGTGTAGGAGTGAGTGAGAGATTGTTCTATCAAATATTTCATACCTCCTCTGCTCACAGGCAATTCCTCAACTGACTTGGGAGTGCTAACAAGATCAAATATCCAGCCAGGGAGGCTTCTTGGAGAAGGGATTTATCTGGAGCCTTGAAGGATCAGAAATATGGAAAAGGGGGTATCTTCTCTGAGGACTCCATCAGTCCCGAGTTGCTGTCTTTCTTGGTCTGCACCTGGAAGACCCATCCCCTTCCTGGTAACAGAGCTCCCGTGAGTCCCAATAAGGGAGATTACTCTCTTGTGAGAGAGTTTCACAGGAAACACACAAACACTTGTGGATACAACTTTGGGTGGCCTGGAAACAATTTCCAGAGGGGGAAAGTTGTAAGATATTTTTGTATTACTCCTATTTGGTGAAATATGTTCCATCTTCTGAAAGTGTCCATTGATGGAAGGGAAGTTGGTGTAACCGAACTCAGACTACAAAGGAGGTCAGTTAGACAGTGAACACTATAGCAGTCCCTGGTAAGTGATATGTGTGCATATCAGCAAGTACTACAGGCTACCAAGAAAAAATAGTACGGTGTAGTGACTAAAGAAGAGGATTTGGAACTAGAATTGGGCTCAAGTTCAAGTTTCATCTACCCAGTCAAATATCCTTGGACAAGATACTCAACTTTTTTGATCATTTAGTTTGTCACTGATGACACAGTAAGAAAATAACATTTAACTCACAAGATTGTTGTAAGATCAAATGAGCGTAAAAACAAGAAGCATATCAGAAGTGTTCAATAAATGGTAGCAATTACTATTATTTAAACTCTCTGAGTCTGTTTGCTTTGAGAAAGAAAAAAGGTGAGGGGCAGGCAATGTTACCTACCTCCCAGGAGGTAGGTAAATGACAAAGCATTCAGTACAAATATTTAGAATAGTGTTTAGCACATGGCCCAGCATTCAGTGAATATCTGAATCAAGAAGAGAAGAAAGCTTAAAATGAGGAAATTGATCTAAGATTTTTTAGTATTTTTTTCGAGAGGTGTAATCAGAGACCCTCTTTAACAATCTTAAATAGCTATGAGCCATTTCACCAGGAAAAAAAAAAATCTAATGTATGTATATACTTTAAAATTCTAATAAAATTGTAGTGACCCTCTGAATTCTACTTAAAAAATAGAGTGCTTGGATTCCCAGGTTTAAAATCCCTGGTCTAAATAAAGTTATAAAATATAGGTCAGAGGAAATGGGAACTACACTGTAGATTTTCTTTTCCTTGGTTGTAAATGAGTGGGTCTATTATTCATTTTAAAAACTCTTGTTAACTGAGGCAGGCAGACTGTTAAGTATAAATTAATAAACTCTCTTGGTGAAAGAAAGAGGAACCAGTGGCAAATATTTAATCTTTTCTCTTCGAAGTTGGAGTGGTTTAATCTCTGCCCTTTTTGAGCATGTTATAGATTTTAATCCCCTTTTGGCCTTTTCTTTTGATTAGAGCTAATGGAATTGTTCCCCCCTTATGTCCTCATTTCCCATTCCTCAACCTGTCTGAACTTTTGCCTCCGAAGGTTAACATCACTATGAAGTAATGTAATCCATCTTTACTAGTTAGACAGATTTATTCAGAGCTCTCTCCTCACAGCTGTCTGTAAGCACGGTGAATCCGACATCCAGAATCACCCACTGGGGTTGGATATTATATTTATAGTATCTAAGCCCAAAGCTAAGAAGCAAAGAACCCTCAAAATCCCCACAACTTGAGTGAACTTAGTTTCAATTAATTTGCCTCACTTCAGAGCACTGGAGTTAGCCTTACCAACATTTCTGGGTTGGAGAAAATGTGCAGATGCATAGATTCACAAACATTAAAGTTTAGAAGGCTGTCTAAGGGACAGCACCATTTATTATGGAGCTTCCCTGTGAAAAGCTTCTCAACAGAGGCCCGGGTAGCTACTATCAATTAGTTGGAAGTACCTTAGGACCAGAGACCTCTTTGCCATTTCTGGTATTCTAGGGAATGCCTTTGGGGAATATCCTTGCCATCATCTCCACACTTGACTCCCTTTTTGGAAGGGGACCTCCTAATAGCCTTTTCCATGGTGAGGCCATAGAACTTTCTTATATCCAAGAGTCAAAACCGGTCTACCCCGTTGGAACTGACTTCCTTCTTGGGAAAAAAAAACACATCTAGTCCCTCTTCCACTTGACAAACGTTCAGTGAACTGTTTAATTGATTGCTCCACTTACTATTTATTGAGCAGTAACTATATCCTAGGCACTGTGCCAGACACTTGGGGTACTGTGGTGAGCAGGATAGACTCCGGCTCTTATAGAGCTTATATCTCAGCAGGAAAGAGACTTGATGACAACTGTGATTTTTTGGATCTTCAGGCTCAACACTCATAATTTCATAAACACTTGTATGCAGTTCCTTCACCATCCTGCTCAGCCTCCTCTAAATTCGGTCTAATTGGTCTAGGACCCTCTCAAAGGTGGGGCTAAACAGAACACCAGGAGGAAGGCAGGGGAGAGCTTGGCCTATCATGACTATCCTGGATTAATTGCTTTTCCTTGTGAGTCTCTGAAGTTCTCATGATTATCAACCTTCTGTCTGAGTCCCCCCAGCTGCCCTACGGGCTAGGGGATGAGGGCAATGCCTAGACAATCTGAATGACCTGGAATAGCTGTCGGTTTCATTCTGATCTTGGGGCACTCCCACTGTAGGGGTTACTTTGAATTGAGACCATGGACTTCTGGATCAAAGAGATCTGGGTGTAAGTCTCAACTTTGTCACTTACTAACTTAAGCAAGCTGGGCCAACTTTATGGGCATGTGACCCGTGCAGTCATGAGGGTGAGGGAAGGGGGGAACCATGCTCAGAAGGAGTCTGAACTTGGTTTAATGCTCTGCTGTCACCATCTTGAAATTCTTAATAATTTCTCAACATGGGGCCCTGCATTTTTACTTTACGCTAGGCCCCACTAATTATGTAGCTGTAAGCAAGTTATTTAACCTCTCAGCTTTCACGTCCTCGCCTAAGACACAGGGATGATGATGATATCTACTCCACAGGTATCTGTGATCTTTACATGAGACAGTGTGTGTACCATGCATATTCCATAGTAAGGGCTACCCCCAACCAGTGTAAGTCAATGGCATTGTTATTTAGACTATCTCTTCTGAATTTATTATCTATGCTGCTAAAGTGAGCACTTCTAACTTCTATGTGCCCTTAATTATCCTATTTGTACCTCTTCTATTCTTCTAACTTAATAATACCTGCTTGGGAAAGGGGAGTTAACGTGTTTTTTTTGTTTGTTTGTTTGTTTACTGGGCATCTGATTTTTTTGTTTGCAAATACCACTTCTTCGTAGCTTATGCAAAAGAGAATTTTTGGAATGATAACATGACCTCAAAACAAACAAAAATGATAGTAAGACTGGAGAATCAGGCTTGGAAATGAGTAGGAACTAAGGCAGCTTCACTCCCAGGCAGAACAGTTCTGAAAAGGGTAGAATGCATGAGCTCCTACCATTTTCAGTCTGTGTCACTCTGCTGAAGTTTCAAATTCCAGAGAGAGCATGGCCATGACCTACCTTGGTTCACATGCTCACCCCCAGGCCAGGGAATGGCAGGGCATCTGATTACAGTATGTATCATAGATTGGAGGTGGAGGGGACTCTGCAAAATAAAAATGAGGTGCTAGGGCTTCCCTGGTGGCGCAGTGGTTGAGAATCTGCCTGCTAATGTAGGGGACACGGGTTCGAGCCCTGGTCTGGGAGGATCCCACATGCCGCGGAGCAACTGGGCCAGTGAGCCACAATTACTGAGACTGTGCGTCTGGAGCCTGTGCTCCGCAACAAGAGAGGCCGCGATAGTGAGAGGCCCGCGCACTGCGATGAAGAGTGGCCCCCGCTTGCCGCAACTAGAGAAAGCCCTCGCACAGAAACGAAGACCCAACACAGCCAAAAATAAATAAATAAATAAATTTATTAAAAAAAAAAAAAAGAATAAGCTGCTAACTTAATTTGACTTAGGAATAGTCTTGCTTAGTTTATAAAAAAAAAAAAATGAGGTGCTAGTAGAAGGGGGACATTGGTTTGGAAAAATAAAAACAGAAAAACAAAATTTCCCCAGAGTGTCTGCTATGTACCCGCCACACTGCTAGGGTCTTTTGCATAGTATTCATGTGACATTGCATTTACTAGCATGAGGTAGGCACTCTGTAGATATTTGTTGAGTAAGTGAATAACTGAGTGAACTTATTTACCTCTCATACAACTCTTGGAGGTAGGTAACAATAGTTCCATTTTACAGAAGAAGAAACTGAGGCTCCGAGAACAGAGTTTGCTCAAAATCACACAATCTACAAGTGGCAGAGTTGGGATTAAAACCTGATTCTGTTTGATTCCAAAGCTTATTTTTGTGCCACTTCATGCTGCTTGCCTTTCTTGGGGTGTCTGTGAGCGACTGTTCTAAACCTCAGGACCTCCTGCAATGCTGCCCCAAAACACAGGAGCTTGATGCATTATCGTCGTTGATGGGTTCTAAAAAGTTTATCTGGGCTGGGAAAAGTTCATTTTGTGATTCTCCACTAATTTCAGAAAGGAAGTGGCGCAAACTCTTTAACCTGGGGCAGGATCTTTCAGTCTCTTCAACATTAAAAGGGTATGATAATGGTGTCTCCTACAAGGTTATTGTGTGATAACTGAGAGGATGTTTGTAAAGCCTTTAGCACAGTTCCTACAACAGAAAGCCCTCAGAAATGACACCTTATCTACAGGCTCCAAAAAGTATAGAGAAACAGGAAGAAAGTGCTGGGGAAGGCATCAGGTTTCAGTATCATATTTCATCAAAGTTAAGTCTCTACCAGCTGAACTCTTAATTTACATATCTCTTAGAAAGAAAAAGCATTGCCAATTAAGTTGTGACATGCCTTCTTATGATTTCAAGTTTTTAAAAGTTTTATTAATACTGAGAAAATCTCTTGTAGACATAATTAAACATGATTTAGATAATTTTTAAAGAAAATCTCTTTTAGACTTCTTTGACATATTTTTTAATCACATATTGCTCTTTTTAAAAAATTTATTGGGCTGCCCTGATGGAGCAGTGGTTGAGAATCTGCCTGTCAATGCAGGGGACACGGGTTCGAGCCCTGGTCTGGGAAGATCCCACATGCCCCGGAGCAACTGGGCCAGTGAGCCACAATTACTGAGACTGTGCGTCTGGAGCCTGTGCTCCGCAACAAGAGAGGCCGCGATAGTGAGGCCCGCGCACCGCGATGAAGAGCGGCCCCCGCTTGCCACAACTAGAGAAAGCCCTCGCACAGAAACGAAGACCCAACACAGCCATAAATTAAAAAAAAAAAAAAAAATTTATTGAAGTATAGTTGATTTACAATGTTGTGTTAATTTCTGCTGTACAGCATAGTGATTCAGTTATACATACATACATACATACACACACAAGTATATATATATATATATATTCTTTTTCATATTCTTTTCCATTATGGTTTATCACAGGATATTGAAGATAGTTCACTGTGCTATACAGTTGAATCTTGCTGTTTATCCATTCTATATATAATAGTTTGCATCTGTTAATCCTAAACTCCCAATCCGTCCCTCCTCCGCTCCCCCTCAGCAACCGCAAGTCTGTTCTCTAGGTCTGTGAGTCTGTTTCTGTTTTGTAGATAAGTTCACTTGTGTCATGCTTTAGATTCCACTTATAAGTGATGTCATACGATATTTGTCTTTCTCTTTCTGACTTACTTCACTTAGATAATCTCTAGGTCCTTCCACGTTGCTGTAAATGGCGTTATGTCACTCGTTTTTATGGCTAAGTAGTATTCCATTGTATATACATACCACATCTTCTTTATCCCCTCATCTGCTGATGGACATTTAGGCTGCTTCAATGTCAATCACATATTGCTCTTGTGTACATGTAAAAAGGAAAATTTAAGCAAAATACAGTGGTTAAGGTATTCGTAAGACTTCACATTCAGAATGGTTCGTCTCTTCTGAAGCACTTTCCTCTCAGCTGTTGATATGTTTTTCCACACAATATTGTCAACTAAGCCACCAAGAGAGTTGGGGAATGCAGCATTTCTTAAAAGAGTGCTACTCTGCTGTCTTGGAAGTTTCTGTCAAGCCACCAGTACCAATTTGCCAATTTTGATGCTGGTGCTATTTTCATATTCTACTAGAAGGTACAAATAGAAGGTTTCCAGACAACAACTGGAACTCATATTTGATCCTCCAAAGGACCGTAGGTGGTTTGTTGATTAAAACGTCAATGACTGTGGTTGTCCAGTCATTCTGTCCAGGAATAATAACCAAGTACCTCCAGGCAGGCAATGCAACTATGCATTGCTGGAGCCTTGTTATCTGACATCATCGATTGTAAGGCGTGCCCTGATTTCTGTGATGCTAAATGTTAAATAAGAATGTGTGTCTTAGAATACATGAAATAGAGCATTAAGAAAGTTCTGGGAATGAGATGTCCTCAGACCTTTGTTTTATTCCTCGATTTGTCACAACTAGCTTGTGACTTCACAACTAGCTTGTGAAGCACAGTTGTGCTTCACAATTGTGAAGCATTTGAAGAGAACTTAGGTATAATTTTGTTGAATCCTCTCACTTCACAGGTAAGAAAACTGAAGAGCAGAGAAGGGTTGTGACTTAGATCATCCAAGGACACTCTGAGTGGGAAATCCTAACTTCGGTTCCTCTGCCCTGAGCACTCCATTCTGCTGACTCCTATGAGAAAAGGGTTATTTCAGAAGAGTACATATCATTGGTGATCCAATGTTGTTCTGTCACTAGGCGCGCCACAAGGTTCTCTAATGGGCATCTATTCTGGGCATTTCCAACTGCTTTAGTCTTCTTGGCCTTTAAGTCCCAAATCAAATGTTCTCTCTTCTGCAACGTCTTTTCCAAGAGTCATTCTCAGGCCCCTGTCCCCACCTCCAACTCCCTAGGCAGTTAATTGCTCCAGGTTTTCTGGTTTTACAACACTTACTTCCTGTTCCTCTCATAGAAGTCATCATATTGTTAGATATGAATTTATTTGATTAAAATTTTTTTTCACATGGAATATTACAAACATACACAAAGTAAACAGAATAGTTTAATGAACCTCGATGTACCCATCATCCGGCTTCCACAATTATCAACGTCCTGTCATTCCTGATTTTTCTACACCTCCCTAGCACTCTCTACACTCTAAAAATTTTTTCATTTGATGTAAAATTCACATGTAATGAAATGCACAATTACAAATAGATATGCTCATGTAACCCACACCCCTAGCAAGGTTTTGAGCATTTCCATCACCCCAGAGAGTTTTCTCGTATCTTTTCACAGCTAGGCTTCCTCCTAACCTTCAACCTTCCACCCATCAGACAAACGCAGGTAAGTTTTTTTTCCATCATAAATTATGATGAATTTCACATAAATGCAATCATACAGTGTATGTTCTTATATGTCTAGCTTCTTTCTCTCAACATAATTTCTATGAGATCCATTCATGTCATTGTATGAATCAGTACTTGATTCTCTTTTATGACTAGTATTCCGTTGTATGGATGTATGACTGTTTATCCATTCTCATGTTAATGGACATTTGGGTTGTTTCCAGTTTGGGGTATTAATAATAAAGCTTCTGTGAACATTCATGTACAAATCTTTTTTATAAATATGTATTTCTTTTTCTCTTGGGTTAATACCTGGGAATGAATTGCTGGGTCACAGTGTAGATATATGCTTGTGGAAAATAGTTCTACCATTTTACATTCCCACCAGGAAAACAGGGGAGGTCCTGGTGCTCCACATTATCTCCAGTATTCATGTCAGTCTCTTTTTAATTCCAGCCATTCTAGATGTTATGAAGTGCTATCTCATTGCAGTTTGAATTTGCATTTCCCCGATAGCTAAAGATGCTGAGCACCTTTTCATGGGTTTATTAGCCATTCACGTGTCTTCCCTTATGAAGTGTCTGTTTAAGCTTTATGCTCATTTTAAAAATTGGGATTTTTAAAAATTATTGCATTGTAGTCATTCTTTATATAATCTGGATTAAAATCTTTTCTCAGATATGTATATTTCTTCCCACTCTGTGGCTTGCCTATTGATTGTCTTGTGTCTTTTGATGAAGTTTTATTTTATCACACTTTTTTATTTTGTGGTTATTACATTCTGTGTCCTGTACTATTGGCTTACATGCCACCTCCATCACTAGGCTGTGGTTTCCTAGAGAGAAAGAATATAAATATTTTTATCTTGTGCCCCAGCCTCCAGCACAGAGCCTGACCCATGAGTACTGCACTAAGGCTTCTGGAGGTAGGGAGGAAGACATATGTATTCTCCTTCCTGTCTGATATCTCTTTGGGGAATCATCCCCGACTCTCACTATTCAGTCCTGCTGGTACAGGTTCAGAAGCTCAGCTTTTCTGAATCTATCTCTAGGAATGTGCACTTGACTAAAACTGGGCCAATCAAACTTTGTTCAGCATTCTTGCAAGAAATAGGAACATGGAGATACCCTCACCCTCATCTTCCAAGATTTAGGAGGACATTGTAAGGCTAAAGCAATTGCTAGCCATCTTTGCTACCACATGCATTGCTCTTAACTTGAATATGAAGTAAACACGGGAATTAAGAAATGAAAAATGGAGAACAAAAGACCCTTAAAGACATCATTTGAATCCCTGGACCTACGCTTTCCTAAAGTTCATCTCCCTTCTGAACTGCCCAAGTACATGAGACAATAAATTGCCTTTTGGTTTATTTGTTGTTTAATCAAGCTTGATTTGTATTTTTATTTCTTACAACCAGAAGTCCTGTTTAGTATACTCCTTTAGTATAATGTTACACCCTTGCCTTCAAGTCCCCGTATCATTTCCATAGCTCCAGAGGTCCTTTGGGAGGTGAAGGAGATGGAGTGGAGACTGATATTTTTAAGTATCTGAAAGTGTATAAACAATAAAACAGGAGTTCTGGTTCTATATATTATGTAGCAGTGTTGAAGGTCACAGATTTTTCATCATGATAAAAACAAAATGAATTACAAGACGTATCATGGAAAGACCTGCCACTAATATGTCTGAGTGTACCCCACTTCCTACTATCATTTTATTTCAACATATTGTCATCAAATATTTGATCAATAAATGAATTAAAAAAATAATCCTCAAAAAGAGAAAATTCTCTTTTAGTAGTGAAATGTTTGTCACATAAAAATTTTGAAAATAGAATTTATCATGTAAAATTGATAAAGTAGAGTTGCTCTGGTTCAAGACGTATGTATGTGTGCATATCTGTGTATGTGTGTGTATATCTGTGTGGTTTATGTGCCTGTGTGTTGTGTTTACGCGTCTATGTATGGATGTGTTTGTCTGTTTATGTGTGTGCAGTGTATAAGTGGCTATGAGACTGTGTGTGTACATATGTGTATTTGTGTGGCTTGTGTATCTGTGTATCTATATCTGTTTGACTCTGTGTCTGTATATTTGTGTCTATATTTCTGTGCATTATATTGTGGTCTAATTTGCATTTGTGTGTGTCTATGTATGTGTACTGTATGATATATTCGTGTGTCTATGTATGTCTGTGTGCTCTTTGTATAATGTATATATGTCTCCATGTGTGTTTGTATAAATATGTATATGTGCTTATGTGTAAGTCTGTGGGAATGTTTGTGTGGCTATATGGGTGTATGTGTGTGCGTTGTGTGGTTGGGGGCAGCAAGAGGGCAAAGTTACCACCATCCCATTCTGTACTTTGCGCAAATTAGGAAAATTTGCCCTCTCTGCTGGGGCAGAGCAGCCTCGTAGGCCCAGAGTTTGGCTGGCAGAGTGGAGACGGGGTTTCAGCCCCCACCAGCCCCCTCATCCAGTGTCTTGAAGAAGAGAACAACCTGGCAGGGGAGGGGGGCATTGTGGAAGGCCTGGGAGTCCATTCAGCCTCTTCTTTGCCGTGCAGGCACCTTCCGATAGGATCCAGTCTGAAAAGTACCCAAACCGGTGTTCTCTAATGGTTTCCAAATGCCATGATTCTCGAGAAGTGAATGGCAGTGGATACTGCACAGGCTCCAGGGGCCTCCTTTGATTCAGCCCCTGAGGCCTGGAGCATGTATGTCCTAACAGGTCGACTCCCACACCTCCTTTGGCCTTGTCATCATCTCATGGCCCTGGACTCTCTTCTTCCACCTGTTCCCTCGTTGTAGAAAAACACTCATTGGAGTTTAGGGTTGCACATTGTTGTCATGGCTCATCACATAGTTTGCACTTTTGTTGAAATGACTCATGGCCAGGAGGCTGTGGGGTTGAAACTAGGCAGCGTTAGGGGAGAAGGATGTACGTGGTGTGGAACTGGTTAGGATGGTGAGGTTTGGGAACTGGGGAGTGGGTGAGCAGCTCACATATGGAAGACAAAGCTGGTGTTGCAGAATGAAACCAGTGAGATTATTAGGACTTGTATTCATCTGAAGCCTTATATCCAACATGAGCACCTCTGCCCACTTTAGCTTCTCAGCAGAAGCTACCTCTTCGTTTTGGCCTGTGGCGTCTTTTGATAGATGACTTCCGGCAAGTTGCTCTGCCTTTGTGAGCCTTCATTCCTGCAGCAGGAATCTCTACTCCCTCAGGTGCATGGCTGGGAGGAATCACTGTGACACTGCATGTGGAAGTGCAGAGCCAGTGCCCAGTAAATGTTAGCACAGTCTTTCCTTTCTCTTTGTACCCAATACCCCCTCTTCTTCTCACCATGGGTTGCCCCTAGCACTTTCTCTGTGCTTTTAGTATAGCAGCCAGCTATGGCCCAGCACTTAGCAAGTACTCAGTACATGCTTGTTGACTGAAGAGGTGAAGGAAGGCAGGCAGGCAGGCAGACAGAGGGCAAGTAATAAAGTAAGTTGGAACATTCCCCCATCTTTGGAAATGAGCTACTGGCATCCTTTAGAGAAGAGAGTTGAATAAACTAATGATTTTGTATACAAAATATGGCTCTAGGTGGTGGTCAGGATGGGGAGCTTGGCAGCCTTTCTGGTCAGTGGTTTCCCCTTACTGACCATCTGTTGGGTCTCCAGTGAACTATTTCAGTTATTTTCCTCCTGAGAAGACAGTGTGGATTTGGAAGAGAGAGTGTATGCAGTGGCACCTGTTTCTGACAGAGGATCAAGTTTAAGGGAGGCTTAAAGGAGTCTAAGTTGAGAAAGAAAGAAAGGAAGAAAGACAGGAGAAAACAAGTTGGATTAGGAGCGAGGGACCCAGGAGGCAGGTAAAGGCTGTCACCGCCATAACTATGTGCCAATGATATACCCACTATTACACAGCGCTGTGCTAGTTGCCGAGATTATAAAGTAGAAGGCATGGTTCTTACCCTGCAGAGGCTTTCTGATCTAGGGAATAGAATTGGGTAGAAGACTAAGAAGTGTGGAACACTGACTATCTGTTCAGCCCTGGGACACATGTTTTAAGATCTATCTCAACAAATAAATATTACTTTTCTCCAAGGAAACTGCAGAGAGGTTAAGCAACGTTCTCCAGGTCACTCAGCACACAAGCAGGAACTAGGAGAAGAACCCAGGTCTGTCTGCTCTAATGACTTTGTGCTGCTCACAGGAGTGTGAGCAAGACCATCAGTGCAGGCATGTAAAACGGAGAATGAACTTTACAAGGTGTCCCAGGGCCAGTGCCGCATGAGTAATCCATGATGATTGTTGCAGAAGCTTAGAATACGAGATGTGTTGAGGCCTCAGATAGAAGAGGGAACTTTGCCGAGAAAGTAGGCCCTCAACTAGACGCTGAAGGCAGACTATGAATCCAACAAGAGAAGGATGGCGGGGGAGGCTTTCCAGGTGGAAGGAGGCATAGTGTGTGCAAAGGTGGGAGCTGGGAAAATTCACATCCTCTGGGTTTGTGTTGTGCATTGTGGAGTACTGGAAAGAGCCCAGCCTGCTCCAAACTTACTAACAGTGCAGCCTTAGGCCAGTCACCTAATCTCCCTAAGCCTCAGTTTCCCTATCTGTACAATGGTTGTGATAGTAGTCACTTTACAAGGTTACTGAAGACCCTTAGATCTTCAATGCATGTAATGCACCTGGTTCCTCAGAATCACCCATCTCAGTTAGACCTCAGTCTAAATCACGTCCCCTCTCTCATAGGATCCTATGTCTCTTCCTACTTGCAACTGAATCCATATAGATATAGATATATTGATATATGCTTAACCTCTCTGTACTTTATACACACACACACACACACACACATATGCCTGCATGCTTATTTACTGAATGTCTGTTTCGTGACTGTCAGTTCCACGACGACACGGACAATATCTGTTTTTCTCAACACCATCTCTTTATAGAACAGTAGGCACTCAATAAATCTTTGTTAAGTAAGTGAATACATAAATGTCTGAATGAATAAATGAATTCATGAGTAAATGAATAACCACACCTATTTCTGTGCCATGACTCTAAGAGTCTCGGGGAAAATAAGTCTTTTCTCTGGTGAGGGGCAAGTTGTTAATGTAGGAAAAGCATTCAGGGAATGCAGAGTAGCAGAAGGCCTCCACAGGTCACCAGGGAGAAGGTCAGGCCTCCTGTCTGCCTCCTGGTGTTGCATGAAACAGTCTCTGAGCGGGAAGGAAGTGACACAAACTTCCAGTTCAGCTGGTTCCAGGCTTTCACAACCTAGCTCCTTCTGTCTCGCTTAAGCCTGATGTGCTGCTTCACGGGTGTGACTTGTGACCTGTCTACTGGACACTGACTCTGCGTGATCCCCACGCTGCCCGGCAGCGACCCTGAGTGGGCGTCTAGACTTTCCAATAATTGAGTCTTTTAATCCAATGCAACGCAATAACCCTTTATGTCAAGTGAAGGAGGAGGAGCGGGGATAAACGGATTCACTAATAACTACCAGGCATTTGATACGTTCTAGGAGTTCCATGATAGAGGTAAGGACAGGGGACTGAAGGATACAGAGGAGGCTATATGGCCCTGCCTAAGGTGAAGCAGTGTACACACAGTTGAATAACACTTATAGCTTTCAAAATATGGTCTGTATATCATCTCATCTCAGTCTCCCTGTAGCCATGGAAACTATGGAAAGTAGGGATGGTATTTGCATTATTTGCTCCTAACATATAGGAAACTGAGGCACCTGGGGTTGGTTCAGGATATAGATCCTGTTTCAGGGCAGATATGAACTGAGTGCCCAGATCTCGTGATTATCAGTTTAGGGATCTTTCTTTCTACTGGACCTCACTGTCACACACTGGACTTTATATTGGTCAACAGCGTGAGGGTGCCTGCAATGTCACAATCCCCCTACCCTCTGTAATGTATTTCCAATGTACTTTTGTGATGGGACATCAGAATCTAATAAATAAGAGGTTGGCAAGCTAAGGTCCACTGGGGCACACTGGCCATTGTATGCTTTTGTAAAGTTGTATCGAAACACAGTCATAACCTCTCGTTTACTTTTATCTATGATTGCTTTGCCCTACAAAGGCAGAGTTGAGTAGTTGCAACAGAAACTGTATGACTCACAAAGTCTAAAATATTTACTATTTGGTCCTTTATAGAAAAAGTTTACCACCTCCTAGAATAAATGAATAGAATAGAAGTAAATGGAAAAAAAAATAGATTCATTCATTCACAATAGGCATTTTCTTTCCATTTAAAAGAAAATGAGAATGGGCCACAAAATTACGCCGCCTCTTGTCACTTGGCTGGATGACACCGAACAAGTCATTTATACTCTCTGGGTCTGTTTCTGCACCTGTCACCTTATAGAGTTGCTGTAGGATTTCCGTGAGATAAGGTATATGTATCAGTTATGATTAGGTTTGGCCCCATGGACAGAAAACACAAAATTAAAGTGTCTTGCACAAGAGAGCAGCTTCTTTCTTACAAGTGGAAGTGGGCAGTGGGTGTTCGTCTGGTGCTGCATGGTGTCAGAAACTTAAGCCCTTGAACCTTGGGGCTTGGCTGTGTGTAGCTTTCATTCCTGAAATCCTCTCATGGTCCAAGATGGCTGCTGGTGCTCCAGCCACTGTGCTGTTGCTGCTATTACCACTAATGATAGCATGATGCTAAGAAGAAACAAATCTCAGATCAAATACAAAATGCCTAGTAACAGAGATATCTATAAAGACCAGGAAGCAAATCCATATTAATTCAAGTTTAGCCAAGATGAGACCTCCTGCCACAGTTCCTAAGGCAACCAGTATATTTCATTTATTCTATTCCCGAGGTACAATAAGGAGGGTCTGGAAGCTGTCTTACATGTATTCAGCATCTAACACTTTACAAAGTATTTCCATATTTATTACCTCATTTACTCATCACAATACTCTGGAAAGGTAAGATGAATAGGTTTTAATATTATCATTCCTGCTGTACATGATGATTCACACAGGTGCCAAGTAACCAGATCCTAGTACCTCCTACATTCCCAAAGAGTCCATGGTTAGATCTCCGGATATTTGTTGGAAATGAAGGTGAACAGTCATGGTGTAGAAGAAAGAAAATGACCCTGTACGGGAGCAAAACTTGCCACCCCAAAATGTCTCTTTGGCACGTGAATTATTTACAGCTGAAAACAATCAAGGCCCAAAAAGACTCAGGAAGAAACTCGGATGTCCTCCTTAGCTGCCTAAAGAATGTAGACAGAGGACCTCTTCCAGGAAGAGAGCTATCATTGTACTATAGTATGAACTAGATATGGTAGACTGAGAGGAATCTAGGAAGGTTTTGTTTGTTTTGTTTTTTAAAATTCCTCCCTGTGTCCCACTGTCTTAGCACACCCAGCAAACATTTGTTTACCAAACATTTGCTTTTCCATTTTCATGTAAACTGCCTTCCCCCCTTTTGAAGACGTAAACCATTACTCCCAACATCCTTTTTTTGTCTTTAGTGGAAGATGTCTTTTCAGAGTTACTCAGTTTTGCTGGGTCTCTCCCATGTACACATGTTATTAAACTTTCATCTGATTTTCTCCCGTTCATAATGTCAATTTAATTCTTAGACCAGCCAGAAGAACCTAGAAGGATAGAGGAAGATTTCTTTCTCCGGCATCCCCAAACCAGGGCCCTTAGCAGATGCAGCTAATCACGTGGCCTCAGCCCCACTGAGCCACTATCCTCGCCTGTAAGACCAAGATGAGAGCATGTATTTGGGGTTGCTATGAGGAAAGCAGAGTGACTATCACGCACATGGCCCATACTCCAGTTCTGTGAAATCACAGTTATTACCGAGGCTTACCTCTCATCACCAGTGTGTCCTTCGAAAATCACTTCCTTTTACAGCACCTCAGTCTCCTTTTCTAGGAAAATAAAGAGTTAAGACTTCTTAAACTATCTTCCAAATCTCAGTCCCATCAGCTTGGGAGCTTGTCTTTTTAATAGATATGGCTTATGTTTCAGCTCAGGTTGGAATCTTCCCTCCTGTTACTTACTGTGAGGCTCAAAACAAGCTAAAAAACATTTCGGACTCTTCCCATCTGTAAACTATGGACAAATAGTACCTAGCTAACTGGAAAGCTAAGGATCATGAAGATTAAATGACACAGGCGTGTCCGGGACCCACCAGACTGTAACTTCCTTAAAGGCTGGGGCTCATTTGTTTTCTACATTTACAAACTGTGACACCTTTTCAGAGGGTTGTTCACAAAATTAGATGAGAACATTTTCGTAAAGTATCGGGAACAAGACCTCACGCAAAGCATTCAATAAATATTATTATTATTAATTTCTTTATTTTAACACCTGTCTGCAAGAGACTTGGCGTTCAGTGCATGGTTGAGAAGCGAAGTTACAGCATACACGTTGGACACGTACCCACCAGCGGCTGAGGGGAGTTGGCGTGGGTGAGTTCTGCGAGAAGAGCCCCCAGAGTAGGAAACTCCCGGCCTGAGAAGACAGAACCCACTTCAGGCCTTTAAAAGCTCGGGGAGGCGGGAAGAAACGGGAGGAGACCGCAGCCCACGCCACCCGCCAGGCCAGCGCCGCAGGAGGCCACGGCAGGGCGCAGGCGCGCGCCAATCCCGGGCCCCGTTCAAAGGGCCAATCGGGGCGAGTTTTACAGGGGTCGCAGCCGGCGGGGGCGGGGCCGCGCGGAGGGCGGGTCGGACCGCCCAACCGAGGCTTGGTGTGGCTCCGCGCGGTTATCGGCAGGGCCCCGCTAGCTAAAATGTAATTTCAGATTGGACAAGTAAGTGACCCTCCTCTCAGTCCCACGTGTGTATCAGGGGCTTTAGCAAAAGCGCAGGCTCGCAGCGCGCACGTTCTCCAGCTCGAGAGCGCAGCCGGGCCCAAGCCTCCCTCCCCTTTCCCGCAGTCGCTGCCTCCTCTTCCTCCTCTGGCCGCCTGAGTCTTAACGCCAGCCGTGCGTTGGCCCCCGAGACCTTGTTGAGTCCCCTGTGTCCACTCCTGGGTGAGGCGTACGGCCACTCAAGAGAAGGGTGGGCCCTTACTGCATCCCCAACGCTGCCTAGGAGATGTCTGGAACTCGGGGTCCCCTGCCATCACTATCCAGTTAACTATGTTAATTTTCTCCCCCCTTCCCACCGTATTTTAGGACGTTTCCCCAGCCGTTTTTGAACCTTTTAATTCCAGTCTGGCTACCTAAGGCATTTTAAGGCCAGTGCTGCTTGTAGCTTTCAGCAGCTTGTGGTAATGTTTGAAGTGCAATTTAGTTTAGATGGTATAATGCTCTTTGGCTACAGTTATCCTGGGTAGGAAAGGCCTAGGAGTATCTTTCTATTTTTATTAATGTCCTTTCTTTTTAAGATGAACAAGATGCAAAATGGTGAATTTCCCTAATCATTGGCTATTTTCCACTAAAGCGCTCCTCATGTCTTAACTAATTTCGTCTCTAAATTAAAGAGTCAAGTCATTTCCAAGATAGGGAAGAGCAGTCATTATTAGGTTACTTTTTAAAGTAGGATATCAGGAGGGAGAAAGGGATTATGCTTTTGAACTACAAATCAGTAGAAAGAAGGCAAGCCTTCTCTTAGTTTGTAGCTTGGTATATAGGTGGTAGAATTCTGCTTTGTTTTGTTTTGCTTGCTTTTCCCCTCTTTCCTATGATCCACCAAGTGTATATCCTGAAATTGTACTTTTTAAGTTGCCAGCTGGGTCTTCCAGCCTTTTGACTGCCTCCTGGTCTTCTGGGAATCTCCTGTTAATGAGGTCCTGTGGTTGGCTTTTGACTTGGTGGCCACTGGCCTGGCTCTTGGAGGGAGCCAGCTGAGGAGGGCCTCCTGGTGGGAGGCTCAGATAACTCTTATTAAGGATGATTGAGGGAACAGAGAGGGTGAGAAGGGCCTGGAGATTGATTTTGAGGGGGAGGGAGGTTGGGAGCCTCCCTGCTGGATTTGGAAGTCAAAACATGTGTATTGGGAGAAAGGAATAACCCAGAGGGTGGAGATCTGTGTCCTTCTGGATGAAATTAAGAAGTTTACTGGGAGGAGACTGAGCCTTCTTCCAGGCTGTGTTAATTTTTACTGTGGGCCTTGTCTTTTCCTGGAATCTGGTTCTCTTTCCCTAACCTTTCACTTAGTTCAAATCACAGTCAATTACCAGCTGGTTCTGAAAACAGTTTGAGGTAGTGAATCTTGCCCTTAAGCTCACAGCCAGAGTGGGACCACCACCCCCCCGCCCTCACCCAAAGTATTTGAAATAATTATTTTACCAGAATGTACTACAGAGATTATTCAACCTCTTACCTGCCCATATTTTTATAAGGTGGAATTTAGAGTCAACCCAGCTGATGTAAGAGGCGGTCATCCAAACCAGCTCTTGTGTTCATTCGTTTGTTCACTAATTTGGGAATGTGTTCTTGGCCTGACATTGTGGTAGGCTCTGGGAAAGCAAGGATGAACAAGACTTGGTCTTTGCTTTCAAGCTTTCATCCAGTCTGCTTCTGTCTAGTGTGGCAAGGGAGATTATATGATAGTGAGCTTAGTGCTGTAGCAAGGTAGAATAAGAGTCTCCTCTCTAATGGCCTGTATGGGAAAAGAATCTAAAAAAAGTGTGGATACATGTATATGTAGAACTGATTCACTTTGCTGTACACTTGAAACTAACATAACGTTGTAAATCAACTATACTCCAATAAAAATTAAAAAAAAAAAATTCTCAGGAGTTGAGAGAAGTCCAAATGGCCCAAAATAGGCTTTTATTGAAAACTTATCAGAGGAGATAATACCCAAGTTGAGTTGCAAAGCATCGGTGTGATTGGGTTGGAGAAAGACAGAGGAAAGGGGATTATCTGACTTGGAACAGCATGGGCAAAGCTATGCAAGTCTGGTGCATTGTTGATTAGTATGGGCGGACCGGAAAAGGTAAGGGGAAATCACCAGAAAGGAGGTTGGGAAGAGTGAAAAGCCCAGATGAGGGAAGGTCAGGTGAATCAGGTTAAGGGAGTTTGAAATGCATCTCCAGAGCAGCAGCAGCTATTGAAGTGACACTCTCAGATTTGTGTTTTAGAAAGTTAATTCTGGCTTCAGGGTGGAGAATGAATTGCAGTGGTGAAGACTGGAGAGACGCTATTATAATGCAGGTGAGAGATGGGTTAGTGTAGTAGCTATGGGACTAGAGGAGAGAGATTAGAATAGAATGGTTAGGAATTAATTACTGATTGAATGTAGGGGATGAAGAAAGGATGTAGCAGTCAAGGTACCACAGGAAAGAAAAGGCATTCCCCACTAGGATATTTTTCAACAGCTTTATTGAGGTATACTTGACATACAGTAAACTGTACATATATAAAGTGTCTAATTTGAGAAGTTTCAACATATGTATTTATCCATGAAACCATCATTACAATCAAGATAAAGAACATTTCTAATACCCCCAAAGATTGCTCATGCCCCTTTCTAATCCCTCCAAGAACCAGTGAGTTGTTTCTGTCACTATTTAAACTTTTTAAGGATTTTATCTGTGGAGTCATACAATATGTATCTTTTGTGTGCGGTGGCTTTTCCTTAGCATAATCCTCTTGAGTTTATGCAGGTTATGTGTGCATACATAGTTTTTTGTTTTTCTGAGTACAACTATACCATATTTAGTTTATCCACTAACCCATTGATGGACATTTGGATTATTTGCTGCTTTTTGGCTACTACAAATAAAGCTGGTATGAATATTTGTATAAATGTCTTTGTACGGCCTTCATTTCTATTAGTTAAATACTTAAAAGTGGAACGGCTAGTTCACGTGGTAGGTGTATATTTAACTTGTTAAGAAACAGCCAAACCGTATTTCAAAGTGATTCCACTTGGTCCAACTGGTGTGATCACTCTTTTAAGTTTTAGCTATTCTAATAATGTGGAATCCTCTCATGGGGTTCTATTGTGCACTTCCCTAATGACTAATAATTTCAAACTTCTTATCATGTTGCTTACTTCCCTGTATATATTTCATATATCTTCTTGGCTGAAGGGTTTATTAAATCTTTTGTCCACTTTTTAAAAATGGGCTGTTTGTTTCCTTATTGACTTTCAAGAGGTTTTTATATATATTCTCATTAATAAGTTCTTTATCACAGCTGTGATTTGCAAATATTTTATCCCACTTCGTGGCTTATATTTTCATTTTCTCAGCAGTGTCTTTTGAAAAGCAGAGTTCTTAATTTTGCTGAAGTCTAATTTATCAATTTGTAATTTTGATAAAGTCTATTTTATCAATTTATTCCTTTATGGATCATGGTTTTGGTATCTTAGAAATCATGCCTAGCCTGAGATCTCAAATATTTTCTATTTTTTTTTAAGAAGCTTTATTTTTTATTTTACACTAAATCCAGGATCCATTTCATGTTAACCTGTAGGACCAGATGTGGACAAAGTTTATTTTTTTCATATGGTATCAGTTGTTCCAGCACCATTTGCTAAAAAATCTATCCTTTCTCCATTGAATTATCTTTGTACCTTTGATCAGAATCAATTTACCATGTGTATATGTGGGCTCATTTTTGGATGTTTTATTTTGTTCCATTGATTTCTTTGTCTGTTTTAATGCTAGTGCCACTTAGTTTTGATGACTGTAGCTTTGCAATAAGTATTAAAGTCAGGTAGTATAAGTCCTTCAACTTTGTTCTTTTTAAAAGTTATATTGGTTATTCTGCATCTGTTACATTTCCATATCAGTTTTACAGTCATTTTGTCAGATTCAAAATAAAGGCCTGTTTAGATTTGAATTGGAACTTCATTTAATCTATACATTAATTTGGGGAGAGAATTGACTTCTTAAATATTGAGTGTTCTGACCCATGGACACAGTATATCTGTTCATTTATTTAGGTCTTCCTTAATTTCTCTCAGCAGTGTTTTTTAGCTTTCAGTAGATGGGTCTTTGTCAGGTTATCTGTAGGTATTTCACATTTTTTGATGCTATTGTAAACAGTATTGTCTTCTTAGATTTCAACTTTCAATTGTTTGTTACCACTTGTATATTGATCATGTATCCTGCCATCTTGCTAACTGACTTATTAGTTCTAATAGCTTCTTTGTGGGTACCATCATATTCTTTATGTGATCATGTTATCTGTGAATAAAGACAGTTTTACTTCTTCCTTTCAATGAGGATGTCTTTTATTTTTCTTGCTACAGTGCGCTGGCTAGAATCTCCACTCGGTGTTGTGTAGAAGTGATGAGAGCAAATGTCTTGCCTTGTTCCTGAGCTTAGGGAGAAGCATTCATTTCTTCAGCATTATGATTTATGATGTTAGTTGTATATTTTTTGTAGAAGCTCTTTATCAGGTTTAGGAAGTTCCATTCTATTCCATCTTTGCTGAAAGGGTTTTTTCTTTTTTTCTTTTTTCTTTTTAAATGAGGAATGGGTATTGTATTTTGTCAGTTGCTTTTTTCTGTAACTTGAGATCATTTTTCAAAGACTCTTAATATGATTAATTACATTCATTTTTTTTTTGGAATGTTAAATTAACTTTGTATTCCTGAGATAAATCCTACGTGGCCAGGACCTATGTTATCCTTTTTATATTTTGTTGGATTCTGTTCTGTTTGCTAAAATTTTAAGAATATTTGCATCTGTGTTAATGATGGGTACTGATATAGTTTCTTTCCTTGTATTTTAAGTTTTGTTATCAAGATAATTCTGGCCTCATAGAATGAACAGGCAAGTATTTCCTTCTTTTCAGTTTTCTGTAAGCGTTTGTGTAGAATTGCCATTATTTCTTTTCTTAAATATCTAGTAGAATTCATCAGTGAAGCCATTTGGGCTTGGAGTTTTTTTATGGGGGAGAAGGAGAAGTCAATTGATTTAATAATATAGGACTATTCAGATTATCCGTTTCTCCTTGAATGAGGTTTGATAGTTTGTGTATTTCAAGGAATTTGTACATATCATCTAAGTTGCTCATAATATCCCCTTATTATCATTTTAATATTTATAGAATCTGTTGTAATTTCATCTCCCTCATTCCTAAGACTGGTTATTTGTCTCTTTTCTCTTTATATTCTTGATCGTTCTGGCCAGAAATTTATTAGTATTATTGATCTTCTCAAAGAGCCAGCTTTTGGTTTCATTTATTTTCTTTATTGTTTTCCTTTTCTTTTTTAACTTATTGATTTCTGCTCTAAAATTTATTATTTCCTTTCTTCTGTTAACTTTGGGTTCCTCTTACTCATTTCTTTCTAATTTATTAAGGTGGAAATTAAGGTCATTTACTTGAGACTTTTCTAAGATAGGCATTTGATGCTGTAGATTTCTAAGTATTGCTTCAACTGCATCCCACAACTTTTGCTGTTTTTATTTTCATTCAGTGAATATACTTTCTAGTTGTTTTTAATGTCTTTTTGACCTATGGTTATATAGAAGTGTGTTATTCAGTTTCCAAATATTTGAGGATGTTCCACATATCTATTACTGACTTTTAATTCCACTGTAGTCACAGAGAGTACTTTGTATGACTTGAATCCTTTTAACATTTTGAGACTTGGTCATGGCTCAGAATGTGGTCTGTCTTGGTAAATGTTCCACGTACACTTGAAAAGAATGTGTAGTCTGCTCTTGTTGGATAGAGTGCTTTTTACATGTCAATTAGGCAGCTTCATTGACTACTCTTAAGTTTTATGTACTTGCTGATTTTCTGTCTATCTGTTCTACCAATTATTGAGTGACATATTTAATTTTCTCATGATAATTGTAGACATATGCATTTCTCCTTGCAGTTCTATCAGATTTTGCTTTATGTATTCTGATGCTCTGTTATTATGTGCATTAATATTTAGGATTTTTAGGTCATCTTGGTGAATCATCCCCTTTATTATTTCATAATTTCTGATGATATGTTTTGCTCCGATAGTTACTTAATCATTATTCCTGATAATATTTTTGCTTTAAAATCTACTTAGTGTTATATTAATATAGCGAACTTCAGGTTTCTTTTGATTGCTCTTTTATGGTATATCTTTTTCCTTCTTCTGCTTTTTAACCTATTTGTCTCCTTATATTTAAAGTGGGCTTCTTATAGGCAACATATAGTTAGTTAGACTGGGTAATAAAGCAAGGCCTGACAATCTCTGCTTTTTAATTAGGGTGTTTAGACTATATATAATGTAATTCATATGGTATGTTTTAAACATATCATCTTGCTTTTTTTTTTCTATTTGTTCCATCTGTTTTTTGGTCTCTTTTCTCTCTTTTTTTTGTCTTCTTTTAGATTAATTTTTTTTTTAATTCCATTTTTCCCCCGTTATTGGCTGATTAGGCATATCCTTTTTTCAGATATTATTTTAGTGGTTGCTTTAAGGTTTATAGTGTACAGCTTTAATTTATCAGAGTCAACTTTCAAGTGGTATTATACCACTTCATATGTAATATAAAGCCATATAACAATGTATTTCTAATTCTTGCCTCATAGCCTTTGTGCTACTGCTATTTTATGTTGTATATTTTACTTCCACGTATGTTTTAAACCCCACAATACATGGTTATTATTTTAGTTTTAAGCAATTGTCTTTTTAAGACATTCAAAAAATTTTTAGAAGTCTTTATATGTACCACATAGTTACCTTTATGCTCTTCCTTCCATTTTATGGATCCAGATTTCCATGTGATATTACTTTTCCCCACTTCTTGTGGTGCAGTTCTGCTGGTGGTGAATTTTGCTATGTCATCTTTGATATGTCTGATAAAGTCTTTATTTCAGCTTTAGTTTTGAAAGATTTTTTCACAGCATAAAGAATTCTAGATATAAAGTTTTTTTCTTTTAGTCCTTCAAAGATCTTGCTCTACTGTCTCATAGCTTGCATTATTTCTGATAAGAAATCCATTGTCATTCTCATGGGTTTTTTTTCTTTTTTGCATAATCTGCCACCCCCCACCCTGACTGCTTTTAAGTTTTTCTCTTTATCATTGGTTTTGAACAATTTAATTATGATGTTTCTTGGTTTAGTTTTCTTTATATTTCTTGTGCTTGGGGTTCATCGATATTCTTGATTATATGGGTTTATAGTTTTCATCAGATTTGGAAAATTTGTGTCCATTATGTCTCATATATTTCTCCTGGTCCCTTCTTTGTTCTCTCTTTCAGGTATTCCCATTTCACATATATTAGGCCACTTGAAATTTTTCCACAGCTCACTAATGCTCTGTTTATTTTTTAAAAATCTTTTTTTCTCTGTGTTATATTTTAGATAGTTTCTATTACTGTGTCTTGAAGGTTACTAATCTTTTCTTCTGTGTTATCTCATATAGTTAACTTTTCATCTCAAACATTTTAGTTTTCATTTCTAGTATTCCAACTTGAGTCTTTTTTGAAATCTTGCATGTGTGAACTTTTAAGTTCACTCTTTCCTTTAGCTTTTTGAACATATGAAATTCAGGTATGATAGCTGTTTTAATATCTACGTCTACTAGTTCTATCAAATGTGTCAATTCTAGGTCAGTGTCCATTGATTTTTCTCATTTTAGTAGTATTTTCCTGCTTCTTTGCATGCCTGGTAATTTTTGGTTGAATATCAGACATTATGTATTTTACCTTTTTCAGTGCTAGATATTTTTTGTATTTCTATAAATACACTTGAGCTTTGTTTTGGGGCATGTGTAAGTTATTTGGAAACAGTTCGATCCTTTTGAGTCTTGCTTTAAGCTTTGTTGAGTAGGGCTAATTCTTCTTCACTGCTGAGGTAAAACCCTTCTGTGTACTCTACCCCATGCCCTGTTAATTATGAGGTTTTCCACACTGGCTGGTGTGAATAGGCACTATTCATGGCCCTGTGTGAAGTCCAGTGATTGTTCTCTGTGATCCTTTCGAGTGCTTCTGGCTCAGATAGTTTCCTCACATACATACAGTGATTGGTACTCTCCTGAATACTTAAGGAGCACATCCTCCTGTGCAGCTCTTTCCTGTCTTGTACTTTGCCCCAAGAATTCTAGCCTCCTTGTTCTACTTAGACCTCTAGCTCTGGCTCCTCAATTCGGGAAACTGCAGGGCTTGGTATGGATTTCCTCTTCTGTGTCCTCTGTCCCAGGCATTAAGTTTGAGCAGTTTTAGGATACCTCATTTTTTCCCCATCTCTTTGAGATCACTGTAGTTTGTTGCCTGATGTCCAGTGTCCCGAGAACCTTTGTTTCCTGTATTCATTATTTTAGTTGTTTTAGGTGGGAAGGTAAATATGGTGCCTGTTACTCCATCTTGGCTAGAAGTGGAGGTCCTCAACTGGAATATTTGAAGAAAATTTTAAAAGGGACTATTTGAGGTTGTGAGGAAGGGATTTATATAGGACCCTGGAGGTCCTATAACCCCTTCATCAACTTAAATTATTTAGAAAGTTCTTAACAACATGGATGACAAAATGAAGCAGAGTTCATACAGCAGGTACATATGCAGTGCTGCGTGTGTGGGCTGGGTTTAGGCAGAGTGGAAAAATAAAGTAGAAATCATTCAGGCTAAATGTATGTGTTGCCAATCCCTTGGGCAATCTGGATTTTGGGCTGAGTTATACTGAAATCTGTTGCAGACCAGGCTGAGATCTGAGTATCTTGAATTCTGCTACACTGGCCATGGGATGAAGAGATTAAGAAAGGACTCAGTTACTGATCAGCTATGGGGGATGAAAGTTGAGAAGGCAAATTATAAAATCAAGCATGATTTATATACACCAAACTCAATGTAGTTTACCAAATTCTGGGATTGTAGAATTATGTGGCCAACTTTGATATTAGAGTGTGGCTATTGTTCGGCTGTTTTAAATCATCATGTGACATAGTGGACAGAGCACGGGGTTGAAGATCCTCTCTGTTTTTTACTGACTCTGTGACATTGGGCAAGTGACCTAAATGCACAGAACCTTAGTTACCCCACCTCTGGGTTGAGGACCCTCCGAAGTTGTTGGGAGGATCAGCAAAGCTGTCTACTAAGTCGCTAGTACCAGTCCTGGAAGAGAGTAAATGCTCACGCAAAATCTGTTGATCCAAGACGAGGGTTGGCACAAAATGTGAGTTTGAGAAACATTGCGATTCATGTGAAGATACATATTGACAGGACATATTAATAGATAACACTAATTTCTAGGGACCTATTAAAGGAAGAGTAGGGTATTTGAAGAGGGCTACCTCAAAGCCCACCTTCAAAGGCACTTTGTGAAGACACCCAGCTCCCCTTCCCTTTTCTCCTGAACAAGTTGTTCTGATGTTAGTGTCCGAGGTTGGGTATTGGGCTGGATGGGCTACTGATTTGTCCCAACATGTGTTGCATCTGGGGGGCCTCCAGGAAGGTAGAGAAAACCTGCTGTGTGCTCACGGTGGGCTACTAGCCCAGCTTCCCTCATCTCCACACAGCATCATGTGGGAACATGGGTATCTGAAGATCATTCTTGTTAAATGTACCAAGTGCCCCGTATCCCTTCTTCCTCCCTCTTTATTTTAGGAAAAGCCACGGCATGGAGGGGCAGTTATAGGAACTAAAAGTATATAGCAAAGAGGAAGGAAAACTCAGGAGGTCATGAGAGTCATCTTAAAACGTTTGAAGGGATAGCTCACCTAAAAGAGGTTAGGTGGTTTGGCTGATCCCGTGGGATAAAAATGAGGACTAGAGGGTGGAAGCCATATAAAGCAGAACTCAACTCAGTACGAGGATCTTTCTTATTATTATAGTACTAGCTGCGTATTGTGAAAATTCAAACAGCACAGAGAGGGGAAGTTAAAAATTGCCCTTCAAGCTTCCACTGCATTTCTTTTCCCTAGATGTCACTGCAGTAAGCAGGCTTTTGCATATTCTTCCTGAAGTTTTGTATGTTAGGTCCTTATACAATACAGTGGTTCTCAAATTTTAGCGTCTGTCAGGGTAGCCTGACAGATGTGAGCCGCCCTCCCCAGAGTTTCTGAATCAGTAGATCTCGGCTGGAGCCTGAGAATTTGCATTTCTAACATGTCACCTGGTCATGCTGTTGCTGCGCCTCTGGAGATCACAGTTTGAGAACCACTGTTGCTTTTCCTCTTTACAGAGTTAATACAAATGCGTTCATACTGTGGTGTCTCAGAACTTGCTTTTTTACTTAATAACATATAATTAGCAATTTTCTTTAGCTCCTCCTTGTTTTTAACAGCTGCTTCTGTATCAGTTTTAGCAATTCCCCTATAAATAGACATTGAATTTGTTTCCAGGGTTTTTGTGAGTGTGCCCTTGCCTTTAAAAAAAAAAAGTTGAAATGGACATTTTTTTTTTTTTAATGGACATTTTTGTATACGTCTTTTAGATGAGCCAATCTTAAATTCTTAGAACATAAATTCTTAGAAGTTCAACTCTTGGGTAAAAGGGTAGATTTTGAAAACAGAAAGGAGGTTGAACCAATTATTCTCCCGCTAAAAGTGTCTGAAACTGCCTTTTTCCCCAGACTCTTGCCAAAGATAGGTACTAGCATTTTCATTTTCTGCCCATTTTTTAAGGTGTACGATTATATCTCAGTATTGTTTTGATTTGCATTTTCCTCCATTATTTGTGAGGCTAAAGGTTCACATGTATGCATTGTATGTCTTTTTCTATGAACTACAAGTTTGTATTTCCTGCGTCACAGGAGGAGAGAACAGTATGAACAGAGGCACCAAACCTTCATTTGAGGGATTGCTTGTAGCTTTGTAGAGTTGGAGCCTCAGGGATTGCAGTCAGGGAGGAGGCAGGGAGGTAAGGTGAGAGGCTCAGGCAGAGCCATAGCTTTGAGGGCCTTGTGGGCCAAAGAAAGAACTTGGGCCTTACTTTGGGCAGAGGCAGTACTGATGGTGTTAAAGCTTACAGTGTAGCTCTTGGCAATTTTAACAGGGCGTGTTTCTGGAGGGGCAAGCTGTCCAATAATCTTCCAGTAACTCATTCTTTAGGCCTTTCACCCTGGGCCTTGAAGCCACCTGGCCATTCTTGATAAATAGGTAAACACAAGACTAGACCAGAGGCCTCAGCCGGCCTCAGGCTGGGCACTGTCTTCAAGGGAGGAGTTTTGCAAGATGGTGCAGACACTGGATTTTGTTGCTCTACCTAATACTGTACTGCCCTGAGCCGTTCCTGAATTTACCGAAGTCTGACAGCAGTCATCAAGGTTGGTGGGTTCTTCTGTTGTTTTTATTTGAGTGACTTTCTGTGAAAAGCTGTGGATTTGGACCAATATGCTAATGATAATGACATTGCTTTGAAGGTCTGATTAGTTCTGTAGAATATCATTTTATAGTTAATTATGTCAACAAATCAACAGCAACCTCTTGGAGAAGAAAGTGACAGAGGGAGAGAAACTACATATATATTTAACAAATTGTCAGAACTCCAAGAGAAGTAGGAATTCGTGTATTACAAAGAAGAGTCCACTTAACAATAAAAAATCACTAAGTTTGCCTGTAATTTTCCCTATTATGTGCGTAGCTTTGTAATTGGCTTATGGGGTTAAATTATAATAACTTTGCATTTAGAACCAGGACACCAGCCCTGGCTCTCTCTGTGTCTGTTCTGCCACTTTTCTGCTTCCAGGGTCCTGGCATGAGAGTAAGAGGCTATCAGATTCAGGCTTTGGCTTTTAGTGAACTCAGGCTGTGAATTGGGTTTGTGAAAGATAGACCCCATCTTTCTTCTCCCCTCCGTGCATATATCTGTGGGAATGGGGCTCTGGGTCAAGGAGGATGATTGACCTGGGAAGGGGTGCAGTGCTTCACACACAAGAGAGGCTTGCTGATGGTGCTTCTAGAACTCTCCAGGGACAGAGAATTTTTAGAGGCTTTTTATTTCAAAAGGTATTTGACTATTTTATACATTAATAATTTCTCCCTCCCTCACAGCCCAGGAATTCCCCTATTACTGCGTGACACATGCTGTGCTTGTCTCCAGGTAGAAGGAAGTAGGGGGCAGAACATTCTCAGTTAATATCTAATGTTTCTCACAGTAGCATTTATAGTGACATAGGTGGTTGTTATTAATCAGAGCATGGAGGGGGCGTTTCTGATGGTTGAGTGTCTGAGAAGTTTTCACAGGATGAACAGACTTGTAATTGTGTTCTGAGTGTGTCCAGGATGAAAGCAGCTTGGTTAGGGAAGGAAAGCCAGGTCATTTCAGGGATGGATAAGAGTCCTGCTCTGGCTTAGACAAACCTGAATTTGAGTACAGCCTTCTTCCTCTCCAGGCGTCGTGACCATCCACTGGGTACCGGTCCTCTCAGGATTTGAGTGTCCTCCCCTGTAAATGGGGGAAGGGTGCGTGTCATAAATGTGGGCCCCCCTCTCCCTTTCTCTGCAAAGAGAATAGCTTGGTAGGGCTATTAAAGGGCTTGGAAGGCATTTTAACAAGTCAGGAGCTGCTTTATTGGCTCACAAGTATTGAAGAGAAGAGAGCGTAAGCAAGGTTTTATGGAAGAGGACATGGGAGACTCAAAGTTTAATTTGCTTTGAGGTGATGTTTGTTTTTGGAGTTTGGGGATGTCATTTGATGTGTCAGATTTTCCATCCATGATTTTGTTAGGGCCTATACTGTGCATTTGGCCTCAGCATGGTTGGGGTTTGTGTTTTCTTTGCGTCAGCTGTCGTGCTGTTGCCTGTGTGGCTCTTGGAGGGTGGTGGGTTTTGACCACCATCCAGGACTGCCTCAGAATTGATCCCTGTGGCTGCCACATGGTGAGGCAGGCATGAGGATTTGGTGAGTTTTGCCTTTTCTGCCTGTTGGAATCCATCTTTGAATTTAAAAGGACAGCCAGCCATTCTTCTGTCTGATTTAATACCATATCCCTCCTCCAGTTACCTCGTATTTGTCTTTAAAAATGGGCTCAGTCCCAAGCATGAAGATCCTCAACATCCTGAAAAATACTGGGTTTCTGATCCAATGATTGGAACGGTGATGAAAACAATAAACTGGTACTTCTTTTACCAACTAACATCTCTGTATTCTGCAGAGAAAGGTGGAGTTGGAATAAGATGCTTGGCTACAAGAGTATAGCTAAGATTCTGGTGGCAATCTGGAGACACCTTACTGCCATGTGTAATATTACCAGGTGCATTAGGTTGAGCTTGAAGTACATCAACAAGGCATAACTTGAGGCATCACTATTTGACTTTCAAAAATCAGCTTCTTACATTAAATTGTCAGCTCTTTAAAATCAGAAATGATATATTTTTCAGCTTCCTATTCCTAGTGTCCTGGCACAGAGAAAGCACTTAACATTTGTTTACTGGAATTTGAGCTGTTAGACACGGTGAGAATACCTAGGTATAGATCATGCATATTAAGTGATTGCAGGTGTCCAGAGGTGATTTGATGGTGAAAGGGAAGGTTGGCACATGTTAATAGTCCTAATAGTTGCTGCCATTTACTGAGCATGTACCATACATCAGGCACTGTGCTGGGCACTTCGGTTATACAATCCTAGTTAATTGTTCAAAGAATACAATGAGATTGGAGCTGCAGGAGACAGCCTTTCACTTTAAGAGAAGTACCTGTCAAGAAGCTGTAGTTTTTCTCCCATGTGTATTTTTGGTAAAGCCAGTGGAGAACCAGATATTATTGCCAGATTAGCGCTTTCCTTCCCATCCCGAACTTTCTCTCCATCTTAGAGCATGTGCGAGTTGTTTAAAGTGGTATTTAGTTCCTTCTGTCAAGGAGACTAAAGTTGACCAGCGTACTCATTGCTTATCTTTTTCTTCCCAAACCTCCCAACCCCCTGATTGCAATATAACTAAATAAAAAAAAAAAAATTGTGTGGGTCTCGTGTACTTGAGCTCCCAGCCAAGGCCAAAGATCAAAGTCAAGAGAGGATATTGAGCTCCCTCCCAGGTCCCTGGGACGCTGTATTTGCAGACACTGTTTCCAAGTCAGTCCTGGAGGAGTAGCCCTTTAAGAAATAGGACTGCAGGTAAGCTCATCGACTTTGGAGCCTTGTAGTCTTAGGAAACATTGTTACTGGTCTTTGGTCACTTAGGGGAAGACACGGAGGAAAATACAAGAGAACAATTCCCAAAGGTTGGTTTTCAGCACCGGTGTTTGAACATGACCCCTTAGAATCTCTGGGATAGTTGTGCAGAGAACAGCCTCCCGTGTCTGTGACCCTCTTTCCTTTTCTCACGCTGCCTTTGAGCAGCTTGCATGTTTGTTAAAGAATCAGCCGTGAAGCCTGTGGTTTTCTGTGGCACATTTCTAATAATATTTGTAAAGGCTATTATTTAATAAGCCGCATAAATATTTATCATAAGAGCAGTCTTTTGATCGTGAACGGGGGCCAAAAGCCAGTCCAGTCTGCGCTGGGGACTTGGCTGGGAGGCTGTTTCTGCCCTTCGGAGCCTCCTGTAGACTGAAAAGTTAGGTAAGGCTCGGGACGTGTGTGCAGCCAGCTTGAATTTCTCCCTGTAGCTTTTCTTTTCTCTTGGCCTTCACAATCTGTGTCCTTATTTCTCTGTCTGACCAGCCTCCCTATATTCCCTATTAGTTGTTTTTCTTCTTAGAGAATTTATCTTTGACTGAAATGAATGAATTGGAACTAATGTCCTGACTCTCAGCATTCACCCATTGGGCTCTGGAGCCATACCGTCCTGGCCTGGAGTCCCAGCTCCTCTGGTTTTGTGCTCTATGACGTTAAATAGCTTTATTGCTGAGAACCTCAATCTCCTAAGCTGGAAGATGGGCTCATAGTGCCAACCACACGGGGTTGTTACAAAGGTGAAGTGAAATCACAAAATCGGGTGGGCGATTTGCAGAGCAGAGTTTAATAAATGCTAGTTGTTGCTGCCTTTGTTGTTGATATTGAAGAAGATTTTGAAGGATTTGGTTTTCACTTTTAGGTTGGTATGTGGAAAGAGCCCTAATTACTGCCTTAAGAGGCCAGGGTTCAAATGCAGGTGCTGCTGTTGTTTACTGTTTGTGGTACTCAGGGCAAATTTCCCCATCCCACCAAGGTATAAAATGGTGATAGGGTTACCAGCTTGACTGGGTTTCAGTCAGAAGATATGAACAAATGTATAAAAGTGCCAGGCATGTGGGAGGATCCTAATCCTTTTTTAAAAAAACAAATTGGAAAAGGGAATAATGTTTTCCATTTTGCAGTTACTTTATTTCTTTGAGGCCAAGAGGAACTGGAATACAGTTTGGAGTCTAGGACACAGCAGAGAGTACCTATGACCCAGGAACAAAGGGCACAGAAAGGGGAGACAAAGAATCTGAGTTGCAGAAACTCCTCTGGCAGAGTTTTTATAACTCACAGGGTTGAGTTTCAGGGAAGCTGCCTAAGGGCTTGAACTTCTTTGTTTCCCTTCTTTCAGGGTCCAGGTGTGGAAACAATCATAAAGAGATCACTTAAAACTATAGTAATGGGAAACATGGTGAACTTGAAATATTTAATTAGGATCTATTTCTTACAAAAACATGAACTGGGAGGTCTGTGCGAACAGTGCAGGGAGGGTATGATGCCCTTGTTCCCGTGGGTTTGACTCTCTTCCCAACTGATGTCTCAGTTAAATGGTCTAGAAGTAGGTAGTTTGCCAGAGAGAGGCCACCTGGTGTTGAGGAAGGGTCAGTCTCTGAAGGTGGGCAGCCTGAGTTCTGAGTTAGCCAGTTGTAGACAGAGTAGGCAGGAATACCTAGCAGAATCCTTGGCAAATGGGCATTTACTAAATGGAGGGTATCAGGCAGTGTATCATTCCTGAGAATGGTTAGGGATTTGGGAGCCAGAGGGAATGAGATTGCTCTCAACTCCATCCCTTGTGAGTTATATGACACACTGGAGCAAGTTATTAACTAGTCTAGGACTCGTTTTCCTCATCAGTAAAATGGGGATGATAACAGTAATTATCTTCAGGGGTCGATGTCAGGATAAAAAGTGGATTAAGAATGTAAGCAAGCTGCTTAGCAAAGCATCGGATACACAGTAAATTTGTACCTTTTATTATTTCCCTAAAGATAGGTTTTAAAGGTGTCCACTGAGTCTCAGAGACTTGGTGAGTTCGTGCTATGTGCCAGGCACTGGGCTGGCACTGGGGATACAGCTGTGGTCCAGACAACACTGGAGTTAATGTCTAATGGCAAAGCTCCAGTCTCCATGCAAGTGTGTGTGTGTGTGTGTGTGTGTGTGTGTGTGGGTTCTCCCAAAGGATGGGCTCTTTCCTGTTTAGCCAAGAGATGGGTCCAAAACCCAGAGCTGGGGGAAGCCCTGAGTCAGCTGCAGAGTGGAAATCTGCCTCTTTGGATTTTATTGGAAGTAAATCAGGATGTCTGGGTAGTGGGTGGTAAGATGAGGAATTCCTTGTAGAGGAAGACAGTCAAAAGTGAGGGAGCCAGGCCTGAGGAGCTGGGCCAGCCCCCTGGGGGATCCTTTTGTCACTGGCGCTGGCAGGAGTACAGAGAAGCCTGGATGATGGCTGGCCAGGTCTGTGTAATCTAGAATGTTTGTATAGATTCTTCATTTCCTGTGTTTTCCCCCTTGTTTCTCCCTCCAGTGTTTAGAATAATCTTGGAAAGTTCTAGCCAAGGACAGAGAGTTGTTGGCCTGTCAGGATCAGGGTTGGGGAGCAGCATCCCTGGGCCCTTCCAAGTGGTGACAGTGGGAAGCTAAGAGAAGGAATCCCGAGTACAGCAAGAGGATGTGTATGTGGTCAGTTCGGGGAGGTGGAACAGCTAGCCCGGTCAGTCTTCCTCCTCTTTGCAGATAAAGAAACCGAGGAAGATCTGAGCCATGGCACTGTCCTATTTTGTCCTTCACTGTATCCTCAGCTCTTAGCAGGGTGCCTGGTGTCTGGCACAATCTGCATTTCTTTGAATATCAGTCATTGATTGCAAGATGCATCATTGCATCATTATTTCATATACCACTAAGAAGGAAAGAACATGCTACTGATTAGTTGTAAGATGCCATTGATTGCTGAGTCACTAATTTTGAAGAAGCTAAATGTGAAAAAAATGAGTGTCTTCGAATTAATAAAGTGTAGTTGAAGGCATCCAATAAGTATTCGTTAATTGGATGGATGAAGCATACAGAGATTAGAATCAAGGAAAAACACTAGTGCAGATAAGTACAAACCTAGGAATCCAAACTATTAAAGCATTAAAGCATGAACCTGTTGATTCTTGTTTTCTATGGATTCACTGATTTAGGTGTTCATTCCGTAAACATTTATTGAAAACCAGTTATGTACCAGACACTGTACTGGTTTGGGGATATAGAAACTGTAGGAGCTGGAGATCCAGAAATCAATCAGTTCCTTTCTTCAGGTTCAGGCCAGTAAGAGAGACGGACACAGAAACAAAAAATTCACAGAGTGGTTTTTAAAACGTTTGAAAAGAAAGTAGGGACACAGTACTCTGGTGGCACCAGGGCATGGAGAGAGGCAAGGAAGTCTTCCCTGAAGAGGTGGTGGTTGAGCTGGATCGTAAAATGAAAGTCAGCAGGCACACGAGAGAGGAAGGAAGTAGGAAGGGAAGAGAAGTATGAAGTGGAGACAGTCCTATAGCAGTGCGGTACACCTGCGGTCCTGCGAGGGGTTCAGGGTGTCTGGAGCTTGGTGTGAGAATGGGCAGGACTGAGGTAGATGTGGCTGGACAGCAGGCAGAGGGCAGCTCCTGGAGGGCCTGGGATGCCGTGCAGAGGGCCTCAGCCAATGGTTTTCAGCCGTCCTGAGTCCTGAGGAAGGACCCAGCAGAGCGATTGCTGGGGGGAGGGTAGAGGGCCAGGCAAGGGTGATCTTTGCTTCAAACAGAGCAGCTCTGCTTTGACCTGTTTTATTTCAGTTTTTCCGAGTACTGGCTTGAAGGAAAGATACCCCTTTCGGATGCTTGAAGGAATGCATGGTTTGAAAACTGGTGCCACTGGTCATCCGGGCGAGGAGATGAGAAGGCATTAAGGCTGGAGCCTGAGAGTTGCTCTCTGGAGCTCAGGTGAAGGTAGCACATGTTCTTAACTACAGATTCCCCATTGGCCTCTACACCTGCCCGTGAACCAAAGGGGGCCACACACCTTTGGGAAATCTTCGTGATCAAGTCAGAAGCTATCACTCTTAATGAAGCTGTTTTTGACTGGGATAAATATCCAGGAAGCTTTAATGGAACATCTGCTGGCTGACTTCATTTTAGAATTCCCAGGTGTGACCTTGCCAAGGAAACATTACCTTTTTGAAGTGGAAGGGTGCAGAACGCTGCTGCGGTTGAAATTAGACTCTGGGCGCTGAGGCCGCCCCGAGCTCACCTGGGGAGTTGTAGCATGTTCACCAGCATGGGTATCTTGGGGGCTTGTTCTTATTCTTTAAAAGGCCAATCTGGAAAATGAAAGCCTCTGTGAGATGTCTGTGTCGTGGGGGCTAATCTGACCAGAGGGACTCAGAGCGGCAGTGAAGGCCAAGGAATTCCTGAGTGTTCTCTGGTCAGATTTCCTTGTAACTCACAAGGGGTCTGTAAAGAAAACAGATTGTCTAACAAGTTCCTGATCCTGTCTCCCTCGAGGCTCCTTCCCAATTCCCAGTCACTTCCTGACACGGCTGCAGTATATTTACCTCTTCTCCAAACCTGTATCGCAAGCTGCTAAGAAGGAAAGGAAGGGACATGAGACAGATTGTGGGACTTTGGGTCCAGGCTGCACTTGAGTGGTGCTGGCTAAATCTCTTAACTTCTCAGAGACCTATTTGCCCATCAGTATAAAATGCATCAATGTGCATTTACTGTTCTTAAGTGTGTGGACCTAGCATTAAGAGAAAAGTTACATATCTCTTGGCGTCTCATCTTAGTCACCTGTAAAATAGATTTTTAACTATACTCACCTTCAGGGGGAGAGGGGAATTGGATGAAGGCAGTCAAAAGGTACAAACTTCCGGTTGTAAGATAACTAAATACTAGGAATATAATGTACAACGTGATAAATAGAATGAACACTGCTGTATTTATATATGAAAGTTAAGAGAGTAAATCCTAAGATACCTCACCACACAAATTTGTTTTTCTGTTTCTTTACTTTTATATCTCTATGAGATGATGAATATTCACTAAGCTTATTGTGATAATCACTTCTTAATGTATGAAAGCCAAATCATTATGCTGTACACCTTAAACTTATACAGTGCTCTATGTCAGTTATATCTCAATAAAACTGGAAGAAAAAAATAGTCTCACCTTGTAGAGTCGTAGTGAGTAGAGGGGCTGTATGTACTTTTTACAGTGCTTGTTGGCACATAATAGGTGCTCAGTAGATAGTTTTTTGAATGAATGGCCGACTGGGCAGATGAGGTTCCTTTTCAGCGCCATGGGCATTGTCCTTGTTGCGATTCAAATTCAGTGAGACGAAAATGCATATCTATTGCCTCCAGATTCTCAGCTCTATAACCCTTTATTTATCCTCATAGCACTTTTCACCCAGTGTCACGACTTTGCTTGAATAATTAATGCAGTTCGTAAATGCTCACCATCTGACTCCCTTCCAAGAACAGAAACTCCATGTCTGAGGCCATGCCTGTCTGTTCACCCACTACCTAGCTCAGTGCCTGTTAGCACACTGGCAGCAATGAACGTTTTGTTGGATGAATAAATAATCAATGGCTACCAGTTCATCAGCTGCATCCCTTCATTTCCACTTTCAAGTTGTCCCATGCTTGGCTTTGCAGACCCACTTGGTCTTCACGTGGTTTTGCCCTTGATCCCCGCAGGTGGAGGGACGGCAATGCCCGGCGGAGATCAGGAACTCGGGACCTACTACGTGGGTGTGGACGTGGGGACAGGCAGTGTCCGTGCAGCCCTGGTGGACCAGAGGGGCACCCTCTTGGCTTTCGCAGACCAGCCAATCAACCAGTGGGCGCCTCAGTTCAACCACCACGAGCAGTCCTCCGAGGACATCTGGGCTGCGTGCTGCATCGTCACGAAGGTATGGCCTCAACTCTCGCGTTCTCACACGTGTTCCCCTGCTCCCACCTGCTGAGTGTGTGTAGTGTGTCCATCTGGTGCCAGGGACACCGTCGGGGTAACTTTAGACACAGGCTTTGCCTTTAGGGAGCTCGTGGTCTATGGCAGAGACCAAGAGACAGCTGGGATGTAACGTGATAGGTGCTGGGAGCAAAGTGACTGTGGCTAGAGCTGAGGAAGGGGCCAACACTGAGGGGCTCCAGGTAGACAGGATGGAGGATGCAGAACATGTAGACAGAGGATTCAGTCGGATGTGACCGAATGTGAAGACGTCACTGATAACCGTAGATGACCTCTACTGTGCCCTCAGGTGTGCCCGGTGCTGTGTAAAACATGTTAACATGCATTATGCCGTCGGATCCTCACAACGACCCTCTAAAGGTACCTTCATTTTACTGAGGAGGAAACAAAGGCAGTTAGTAAGTAAGAAAGGCAATCTGACTCCAGTGCTGCACCCTTAGTCACTGGACTGTCCTGCCTTCCAAGTGGACAAGTGAGGGGAACCTCATTTTGTTCAGCGGGAACTGCATGTGCAAAGCCACAGTGGCCTGAGAACACGGTGGGTCCTGAGAAAGGAAGGAAGTCAGGCAAGCCTAGTGCATCTCTGAGTTGTGCCAGGTAGACGTTTATCTTGAGTGGCCTTGGTTTGCGGTCAGCTTGCTGGCTTGGGAAAAGGAGTGATGCTGGATGAGAATTGTTCCCTTTTAGTTTCACTCGACTGGTTTTATATCCTGGTGATCAGGAACGACAGAGATGCTTTTGTAGTTTTTTTCCAGAGGGAAAAATAAAGTCCTGGGTTCTCTCTTCTCGCTATTCCTAGTTTAGTTCCTTAAATATTCATGAAGGGCTTGGTAATTTGCAGATGGACAATTCTGTCCGTATTGATCAGTCTGTTTAAACTTTAATGAGCTCTGGGCTGATGTTAGTGCCCCCGGAGAAGAAGGCAGGGAGAGAAGGTCGGAGTGGGAGGCACTGGAGCATTATATAGGAATAAAAGGGGGGTACATCTTCTCTTCTGCCTGTTTAATTTTCCTCCTCCCTCCCCACCCACCGCCCCGTCCCAGCCCCCTCGTTGGTGAGAATCTTCTACTCTTTGCCCTTGGGTCTCCTTTGTTCTTCCAACATATAGCCTTTCTCGCCATTAAGGAAATTGTCAAGAAGAAAATATAATCCCCTGATGAAAAGCTACTTTAAAACAGGTCTGCTCTAAGTACAGCTTGGTTTAATGTTGGATTTTTAATCATTTCCCAGTGGCAGCCACCTCTTCATCTGCTTGAGCCCCGTTAGCCACGTGAGCGCTCTGGGCATTTGTCCTTAGTGAGGATGTCTCTCTGTAGCAAACCTGGATAAAGCTATTGGGTCTTAGGCTGTTCCCCTCACATGGGGTATGGCCATGTGGCCGCATGTCAGAAGCCATATGATAAACATGACACATCTACTCACAGCTATATTGCTATGTGAGGTTGAAGGAGGGAAGCATGTTTATATTAGAGTGGTAACACACCAGAGAGCACAGATTCTGGAGCCAGACTGCCTGGATTGACATCCCAGTTTCAACATTTATTAGCTTGTCATCTTGGACAAGTTACTTACGGTGTCTTGCTTGAGTTTCATCATCTGTAAAATGGAATGATGACTGTACCTATCTGCATTGGGTCGTTGTGAGGATTAAATGAGTTAATGCATATAAAATGTCGTAACAGTGCCTGGTAATGAGTAAGCGCTATGATTCCTACGGCGATGATGATGACAATAACAGAAATGAGTAGATTATGGAGGAGAGTGAACCTCTAAGATGAAATACTGAGAAGTCAATGTCAGTAAGGGAGGCACCTCATGGGAATATTCACTCCTTTTGTCGTTAGGGTTCTTTCCATGTAAGATTTTGAGAGGCAATGGTCTGGGGCAAGGGGTGACATAAAATGCATCCCGACCTGTCTTGTCTTTCTCAAGGACTTAAGGAAGTCAAGAGTTTGAGAGCAGTTGTACTTACTGCTTCCTTTTCCCTAAGTTGCTCACATTGCCTGAGATGCTTTCCCCTTAGTCAAGTTAATAAAAACAATAAGAACAGCAGTAACAGTATGATGATGATGATGGCAGCTCACATTTCTTGGGCACTGGTTATGTTCCAGGTACCATGCTGAACACTTTATACCAATCACTTCATTTTATCCACACAACAGCCTCTTTTTTTTTAAAAAAAAACTGAAATATAGTTGATTTACAATGGTGTGTTATTTTCAGGTGTACTATTTTTTTCAGATTCTTTTGTCTTATTGGTTATTAAAAAATATTGAGTAGAGTTCCCTGTGCTATACAGTAGGTCCTTGTTGGTTATCTGTTTTATATATAGTAGTGTGCCCATGTTAATCCCAAACTCCTAATTTATCCCCCTACCCTTTTCCTTTTGGTATCCATAAGTTTGTTTTCTGTGTTTGTAGGTCTAGTTCTATTTTGTATCTAAGTTCATTTGTATCTTTTTTTTTTTAGATTCCACATACAAGCAATATTATATGATATTTGTCCTCTGTCTGGCTTAGTTCACTTAGTATGATAATCTCTAGGTCCATCCATGTTGCTGCAAATGGCATCATTTCATTCTCTTTTATGGCTGAGTAATATTCCATTGTATATATGTACCACATCTTCTTTATCCATTCCTCTGTTGATGGTCATGTAGGTTGCTTCCATGTCTTGGCTATTGCAAATAATGCTGCAGTGAACGTTGGGGTGCATGTATCCTTTTGAACCATGTTTTTCTCTGATATATGCCCAAGAGTGGGATTGCTGGATCATATGGTAGCTCTATCTTTAGTTTTTTTAAGAACCTCCATACTGTTCTCCATAGTGGCTTCACCAATTTATTATGAACTCTGTTTTAGAGCTGGAAGAAATGAGCTGTTAAGAGGTAAAGTAACCACCCAAAGTCAGGGGTTGGGCTGCTGCTGTCTCCCTCTTGCTTTTTTTTTGTCCCTCTCTTCAGCCTCATCTTATTCCACATGCCCGCATCTTGGAAATCATATTAAGCTACCTGAATTTTTTTTTTAAATTGGCACTGAATGGAGAACTTTGAGCTTATCCTGATTGTTATATTAAGCTTTCTGAATTACAAGTGCCTTTACCCAGCTGTCTGCTTATGTGGAAAATGTGTGCCCCCCGAGCAGGGGTCATATCTTGTTTATCTGTATTTCCTTAGAGTTCCTCACTTGTAATGTGCCCCATTCATGTCTGTTGAGTACGTGAATCAGTGAAGTATCTGTTGTTTTCATTATCTGGCATGCTCTTCTCTTATCTTTTTTTTTAACCTGCCCAGCTCCTGGGTACCTTTTAAGGTAAGCTTAAGCATTACTTCCCCCAGGACCCTTCCTGGTTGACCGCTGACAGTCCCTGCCCGCCCTTGACAACCTCAGAAGAAAGAGGGTGAGAAACCCCTCTCTGCTGCCCCAGAGTGCACGTCTTCACCTGTATCATTATCTGGTCCTTACTAGATTGTGTTTTAATTGGTGACTTGTTTTAACCATGAGCTGAACTCTTGGAGAGTGTCATCTCTGTGTCCACAGCATCTAACACATTGCTTGGCACAAATTTGATGCTCAGTAAATGGTTGCTGAATTAATGTTACTTAGAGCTAAAAACAAGCAAACAAAAAACATTCTGACATCCCTCATCTTGTTCAAATGTTGCAATAACTCTATGACATAGCTTGCCATACTTCCTATTTGACACGTGAGGATATTGAGGCTCTGAAACTAATGAGTATTAGAGACAGACCTAGACCCCTACTGAGATGGCTCCAAATCCTCTTCTCTGTTCTACTCACCACTGCCCCTGAAATTGTCAAGTCTTTATTGGGTTGATACCCACACATCTAAAGATTTCTATGGAAATGCACAAGTCCTAGAGCTTATGTCGTCCTTGATTTTAAGGGCTTATATCCCTTTTTGGAGCCGCAAATCTTAATCACCTCAACAAGGCAAGAACATTGCAAGGTAGTGTCTAGTAACAGCTTCCATTAGGAAGAAGATAGCTGGAGGTACCATTCAGCCAGCAGGTATTTGTCAAGTGTCATTAGTCTGCAAATATTTATTGAGCACCTACTATGTGCTATGCTCTTTGCTAAGCACTAGATTATATATGGGAGCGAGGGCTACAACAAGTTCTCTGCCCCTAAGGATGAAATAGTTCAGTTGCGTGGAAAAAAATAATACCCGTGAAGCCAACGAAATACCATTTTGTTCTAAATTGTACCAGCTGTATGAGTAATGGTTGGAGAGAGAAGGAGCAGAAGAGGGAGTCACCCATGTGGGACTGAGCAATCATGTCAACCTCCTATATTTATAGAACCTTTATGGTTTACCAAGTACGTTCCTATCCATTTGATTGTCATACAAGGTAGGTAGGGGAGGGGTTGTTATTCCCATGTTAAATTGAAAAGAAATACTGAGATCCAGAGAGTTAAGTGACTTTCCCTAAGTCACCCGGGAAGTGGGTGATAAACCTGAACTCAGGCCAGATCTCTGCATTCCCTGCATCTCCAACACCACATACTTTCATCTTTTGTCTGGATTAGCATTGGAATGTAACTGACCTCCTCATCTATGTCTATGCCCTTCCCCTCTCCAATTGTGCTCCTTCTTGAGCTGGAATGATAGATATATGTTAATGCTAACTTGATCAGGTCACTCTTTTGCTTACAGCTCTTCTGTAGCCCCATACTACTGCCTGGATAGAACTCAGAATCCTTAACATGGCCTGTAGGCACTGTGTGGTTTGGTTTCAGCCTGCTCTCCTGGCTCATCTCATGATGCTTCTCTCAGCTCTGCCTTCCACCCATATTCTCCTTCTGTCATAATCCCACACATGCACTGCTCCCCCTGTCCTCTGGCCGGACTTTTGCACACATTCTTTCTTCTTTCTGCACACTCTTCCTGCCTTCCGCTGACATATTTCACTCCTCTTCATCCTTAGATCCATACTGTCCGATACAGCAGTCACTAGCCACATGCCACCATTTAAATTTAGTTAAAATTAAATAGAGTTTAAAATTTGGTTCCTCCATTGCAGTAGCCACGCTTCAAGGGCTCGGCAGCCACGTGTGGCTGGTGGCTGCTGTGCTGGACAGCACGGATACAGAACATGTCCATCACTGCAGAAGGTCCCTTGGGTAGTGCTGCACTGGGTCTTAGTTCAAAAGGCAGTTGTTCAAGGAGGAAGCCTTTTCTCGCCCAATGTTACCTCCCAACTAAGTCCTATTTTACTCAGTGTTTTCACATCTCTCGTACTTTTTCTTCATAGAACTTCACATGGTTTGTGAATCATTCATTTTTTGATTAATATCAAATAGTAAAATCATTCTATAATCAAGTAATAACATAACAAAATAAATGAAGTAAAATAAAATAATTCCCATTTGTGGATTAATAGCTGTCTTTTCTACTAGATTTTGTACCACAGGAGGGTAGGAACTATAGTTTGCTCACCCAGGTCCTAACGTATAGTAGACCCGGGAAATGTAAAAAGAATGAATGACTCAAGACATTGGGACCTCCCTACTCCCAATCAATGAAGAAAGCTCGAGGAAGGATGTAGGGTTAAAAGTGAGACTTGAGAACACTAAGAGTGGATGTTCAGGAGGAATATTACGGACGGAAGCGCTTAGGTGGAGAAGTTAGAGTCAACCCCGGCTGGAGCAGGTGGTTTCCAGTAGGAGGAGGAAGGGGAGCTGGAATTGGTGATGGGGGCATACCTGGGGTGGCTGGTTCTGAGGCCAATTGGGAGCTCTTCTAGAATCATCCTGAGTTTCAGACTGACCAGCAACAGATTCAGGATGGCTTGGAGGAACAGAAACTAAATTCAAGGATGCCAGTTAGGAGGCAATTTCCTTCTTCTAATGAAGTTCTGGAAGCTGAGATTTGTTTGAACCATAAGGTCTGGGAGGCCTGGGGCTATGTCTGTCTTGTTGAGCATGTGTCCTCTACGGTGGCACATGTAGGTGGTTAATACTATCTGTTTAATAAATGAAGGGCTGGGTTAGGATGTTGGCCGAGGAATAAAGAGGCAGCGCAAGACTGAGAGACTTTGCAAGGAAGATCTAACAGGACCTGGTGACGATGGAAAGGGAGGAGGTAGAGGCAGTTTCAGAGTTTCTGTTCTTGGAGGAATGTTGGTGTCACTGGCATAAATGGCAGTGTTTGGCCTCTATCTCTCTACCTTATGTTCAAGGGACCGTACCACACCTGAGCTAGGATGCTGTGTAGGTAATGGACCAGGACTGGATTTGTTCATTTTGCTGGTTACTAGAGTAGGTTTTGTAAAACTGAAGGCCTCCAGGGGCCTTGCAGGTAACATACACCCCACACAAGCTGTATTAGCCTTGTTGTTATTCCCACCTCAGGGCCTTTGCACTGGCTGTTCTCCTACCTGAAACACTTTTTCTGCAGTTTTCTACAGGGTCAGCTCCTCAGGTCCTTCAGGTGTTTCCTCAAATCTCACTTTCTCAGCAACTACCTTCCCCTTCTCCGGCATTCCTGATCCCCCTGACATCACTTTCTAGTATACTGTACATACACTATATAATTTTTTTATAATTTTTTCGGTTTATAGTCTGTTGTATATCCTTACAACGTAACCTCCAAAACAGTGAGGAATTAAAAAAAATATTTTGCTTTCTATTGTTTCCCAAATGCCCAGAAGTGTGCACAGCACGACCTTAGAAGGAGCTTGATTGTATTTGCTGATTGACTGAATGAGTAATTGAATTGTGTAGGCAACAGGGAGTGATGGGCCTGAGGGAACTGGGGATTTCATAACCTCATGCACACCCCCAAAGCTGACAAAGGCATTCAAATCAAGATTTAAAAGAATACAGTACCAGCCACACAGAACTCCACTGCAAGCTGGATTCCGTGAGGCCCCAGGCTTTGACCCTTGCTCCAAATACAGCTAAAGATAAAACCAGGTATGCCTCTGACCCTCCAGTTCTCAGTTTGGAAGATTTCTGAGGAACGCTGTCTCCCCACCCAATGTGGCACAGCCTGCTGATTTAAAACACATGCAGAATTGAACTGGTTCCCACAGTCAGAACAAAGCGATGCACAATCCCTTCCCCAAACATTTGTTTGCTGCCCCATAGCTACGAGTTGACACTTGCGAGACATGGACCAGGTTACCGAATGAAGTTGCAGAAGTCTCCTTCTCTGGAAATTCTTTAGCAGAGCAATGTGCTTTCTCTCTAGCCTAGGAAATTCCCTTGATGCCAAGCTGTTGGGGTGAGTTTACTAGCCTGCTTTCTTCTTCCATTAATGAGCGTATAAAAAAGAATCCTCAGGTCAGCAGGTCAAGTCCCAGGGGCCTTCTGGGTAGTGTGACCCTGACAGCCATCTCTCTGAGATGGTTTAGAAGGGGGTGGGGTTGGGGAGTGGAGGGGGTCCTGATGATAAGCACGATGAGCATGGTCATAAGGCATTTCCATATAAGGCTGGGGAAATGACAGTGGCTGCCTAACCAAATCAGGTTTAAATGCATGTCACAATTATTCCTCCAGTTCCTTGTGGTAGGTTTCCGTTTTAGAGGTGGAGACACTGCACTTTTGGGGCTGAAAGGCCATGGTTAGAATATAGAACTCTGTAGGTCTTCGAGGGGATTCATAAAGTAGATTGTAGAGAATATTTTCTTTGCTTCTACTGGAAAGTCACTCCCACCGTAATTCTTAGGAGGATTTGAGTTTATCCAATCTTTTCAGTTGTTTATCCTGTCATTTTATATGTGCTTACATGACACACAGAGCATGCTATGCTTCATACATCAGAAGGATTCCATGAACACAATTAGTAAGGCATCGAGTGAATTTTCCATCCTTCATATTTCCTACAAAGGTTTATCGGTTCCAGAGCACTTTCAAACTAATTGACGCTCTTGATCCTTACCTAGGAGTTCTCTCTCTCTCAGGAACCTGAGGCTCAGAAAGGTGATGAGATTAGTGCAAGATTACCTGATCTGGAAGTGGTGGAGTTGGAACCAGAAGGTGGCTCTTTTGACACTGTAGCCCATGCTTGTTTCTACTCCAAAGCTGCCTTGTGGTATTGAGTTTTATTGCATCTTCTACATGTTCCCTCCCAGTTCCTCTCTTGACTAATTGCAGGCCTATGTGGGGTGGGCTTGTCCAAGTCAGGCATGCACTGTCTGGGCACAGAGACCAATAGGGCCGCAAGACAGGTACAAGTTAGGGCTGGCTTGTTGATTGATAGATTGATGCTCCATGAGTTCAAAGAAGATTGGAGGCAGCTAATTTCCTCAAATAATGGCTGCTACTTATTGTGCACCAAATGCCAGATGTTGGGCTAATCACACCTTATTTTGCTGAATTCTCATAACATCATTAGGAGATGTAGGTCTAAGTAATAGCTTTGTGTAACCAAGGAAACTGGTTTTCTGGCTTCCCAAAGTCACATGACTAGTCGGTGGCAGAGCCAGGTTTCAAACTCAGGGAGTCTGCACCCAGTACCATTGATCTTAGCCACTACCCAGTGATTTCCAAGCCAAGTTGGAAGGACATTCCAGGTAGAGGAGGCCATGCTTATAAATGCTACAGAGACATGATCCAGCAAGGCAAGGAGGTGATTAGAATGGCTGGAATTGTGTAACATGCCCTGGGTCACATAGCCAGAGTGACAGAGCTAGGATTTGAAACCAGGTCTTTGTGGGTCATTGTCATGAGGCCATGCTGACAGGGACTTGGGTTTGCGGCTCACATTCCTCCAAGTCTTGATGGATCAGTGTAGTAAAGGTGTACAGGGCATTCACCTGGTGATGTGGGGCAAAGGTATTGCCAGGCGTCCCAGATGGCTCACTAGCGATGTTCTTGCATAGAGCACATGCCCTCTCTGCAGGGTGAGTCTCTTGGGCAGGCAGGCAGTGGTGGAGTAGGAAGAACACAGGCTCTGAGTTTGAATTCTGGCTCTGCCATCGACTGGCTGTACGACAGGATTAAGTTCAAATTCTCAATCTTTGGAGCCCGCTTGCTGTTCCCTTCCCTCCCCAGTCTTCCACTTATTTTTTTAAGAAATGGAAATACTAAATGTTTCCTCAGTGGGCTTTGTAAGGATTAAATAAGATGATGTTTGTAAGTACCTGGCACTCAATAGGTGCTCAATATATGGTGGCATTTTATAATTTATTGTTGTTATTATTTGAAAAAAATTAATGCTTTTCTTTGTTGAAAAGTCTGTAATAATTGTGTGTAGTTCTTATTTGAGGAACCCATTAAATAGTAAGAAACAGAATCCTAAATGACAAGTCCAACATTCCAAAACAGGAAAAAAGAAGACTTGTGCATTTTAAATGGTGATGGACACATTTGAGTTGACTTTTGTGGTATTTAAAAGGTTATTGTCATGTTTTAAGTTGGCAGGAAATGTTAATGAGTATGATCACTCATGCTTTTTCACAAAAGGAAACCATAGAAACAAAAATTTAAAAATAGAATTAATCAGTAAGTCTGTTATTCTCCAGCTTAAAAAATTACATGACAAAGTGAAAAATCTCCCATCTCCTCCAGCTGTCATTTCTGTTCTCAGAGGCAACCACTATTAGCAGTTTGTTGTATATTCTTTTTGGGTTTTTTGTACCTTATTAATATATCATGGGTGTATTTCCATTTTGTCTTTTATAGCTCAACTTTGTAAAAAAATATTTAACAGCTTGGGGTATAATTTACATACTATAAAATCATCCATTGTAAATGTATAATTCAGTGATTTTATTAAATTTACACATTTGTGCAATCATCACCATAATTCAATTTTAGAATAGTTCTGTTACCCCCCAAAAGTTCCCTTATGCCTGTTTGTAGTCAGTCCCCAGCCCCAGTCATAGATAACTGTTTTCTGTCTTTATAGTTATTCTTTTCTAGAAATTTCACATAAATGGAATCATTCAAGATGCCTTCTTTTGTGTGTGACTTCTTTCACTTAGCATAATGTTTTTAAGGTTCATTCTTGTGGTTGCACAGATAGTACTCTTGCTGAGTACTATACTGTTGTATGGATATAACACACATGGTTTCAACATTTGGTTAAACCATGATGAACATTTGATTTGTTTACAGTTTTAGGGTATTATGAACAATGCTGCTGTGAATATTCACATACAAGTCTTTATGTTGACATACATTTTTATTTTTCCTGGGTGGATAACTAGGAGTGAAATTGCTGAGTTGTGTGGTAAATTATGTTTCACAAAGTGCCAAACTTCTTTCCCAAAATGGCTGTATTTTACATTTCCACCAGCAATGTACGAGGATTCCACTTTCTCCATAATTTTCTAACACTTGGTATTGTCACTTTTTTATTATAGCTGTTATTGTAGGTGTGTAGTAGTAGCTCTTTGTGATTTTAATATGCATTTCCTTAATGACTAATGATGTTGAGCATATTTTTGTGTGCTTTGGCCATTTGTCTTCTTTGGTGATGTGTATATTTAAATCTTTTGCCCATTTTGTAACTGGGTTGTTTATCCTCTTATTATTGAGTTATAAGAGTTCTTTATGTATTCCATATATGTCTGTTATCAGGTGTATGAATTACAAATGTTTTCTCCCGATGTTTAGCTTATCTTTTCATTTTCTTACTGTTTCTTTTAAAGAGCAAAATTTAAAAATTTTGATGAAGTCAAATTTATTATTTTTTCTTTTATGAGTCTTGCTTTTTAATAAATCTTTGTCTAGCTCATGTCATAAAGATTTTCTCCTGTAAGTTTTATAGTTTTAATTCTTACGTTTGGGGATATGATACATTTTTTGAGTCAATTTTTGTGTATGGTGTAAGGTAAAAGTCAAAAAGTATATGTTCTTTTTTTTTTTTTTTTTTGCATGTGGGCATTTAGTTGTTTTAGTACTACTGTCATACAGTCTGTCCTTACCTGGTTGAATTGTCTTGGCACCTTATAAAAAATCAATTGACCATACAAGTTTGGGTATATTTCTTATGTTTCTATTCTGTTCCATTGATGTATAAATTTATCCTTATGCCAATGCCACACTGACTTAGTAATGGTAATTTTATTGTAAGTTAAAATCAGGTAGCGTAAGTTCTACAACTTTGTTGTTTCTTTTCAAAAGTGTTTAGGCTTTTCTATGTCCTTTACATTTCTGTATAAATTAGGAACAGCTTGTCATTTTCTTAAAAAAAACCTTCTGGGATTTTAATAGGTGTTGTGTAGAACCTGTAGATTAATTTGAGATTGCCATCTCAACAATGTTGAATTTTCCATTTCATGAATATGGCATATTTCTCCAATTTGTAGTTTCTTTTGTAGCAATGTTTTGTAGTTTTTGGAGTATAGGTCTTGAACTTCTTTTGATAAATTAATTCCTGAGTATTTTGTTTTTCTGATGCTACTGTGATCAGAATTATTTTTGTATTTCAATTTTGATATGTTAGTTGCTAGTGTATAGAAATGCAATTGATTTTTATATGTTAATCTTGTATCCTGTGATCTTACTAAGGTTGCTTATTAGTTTAGGTAGATTTTTCTTTTTGATAAATTTCTAAGGATTTTCTGCACATGGGATTATGTCTTCTGCAAAATAATACACTTTAACTTCTTCCTTTCCGATCTGTATGCTTTAACTGTCTGTCTTCTTGCCTTATTGCATTGGCCAGAACCGCTAGTACAAGGTTGAATAGAAGTGGTGAAAGAGAACAGCCTTGCTTTGTTTTTAATTGGAAGGAATCATTCATTTTATTGTAAAGTATGATGTTGACTATAGGTTTTTGTAGATGCTGTTTATCAGGTGTGGAAGGTCCCTTCTTTCTTGGTTTATTGAGTGTTTTTTATTTTTTATTTATTTATTTATTTTTTGCATCTGTTGAGATGATCATTTGGTATTTGTGCTTTATTCTATTAGTATATGTTATACATTAATTGATTTATGGATATTAAATGACTGTTGCATTCCTGGGGTAACCCCACATGGTCATGTTGTATAATGAATGTTTTATATGTTGCAATATTGGTTTGTTAATATTTTGTTAAGGATTTTTACACTTATGTTCATGGCAGTTATTGGTCTACAGTGTCCTTTTAATTTGATATCTTTGTTTGGCTTTGGTATCAGGGTAGTATTGGCCATGAAATGTTGGAAAATGTTCTCTCCTTCACTATATCCTAAACAAATTTGTATAGGTGTGGTATTGTTTATTCTTTGAATGTTTCACAGAACTTCCCAATGAATCCATCTGGTCCTAGAATTGTTGTTTTGTGGGAATGTTTTAGGTGCAATTTTATTTTTCAAGAAAGACTGTTTCTCAGTTTCTTATGTGGCTCCGGCCAAGTTCCATAGCCCCAAAATGGTTGTTTTTGATGATTTTGTCCAGTTTTATGCTTTTATTTTGCTAAGAAGATTTGCCAACCTTTTCATACTACCACACCCAGAAGATGCTTCTCTACCTCTTCATTTTTAATGGCTGTAGAAAATTCTGTTTTACAAGAATACCATAATTTATTTAATAAAAATAGTTCTTCCAATTTTTAGGTGTATTCTTAAACAGTTAACTTTTGTTTATATGTAATTTTACTTACTCATGCTAATAATTCACTAAGATAGGTTCCTAGAAGTAGGATTGCTGGGTCAAAAGTTATGCAATTTTTAATTTTAATAAATACTATACTATATTCTTTAACATTTGTACTAAATTATCACACTGTTAGAATAATGTAAAAGAAGGTCCACTTCTCTCTGTCTTGCCACTACTATATACTCTTAATTTTTTACATTTTTGCCAATAAGAAAAACAAAGATTGGGGTATTTTTATTTGCATTTATTTAATTTTAGTGGAGTTGGGAATCTTTTTATATACTCTTTGACTATTTCTTTTTATTTTATGAAGTGACTTGTCATGTCCTTTGCTTAGTTTCCAATTAGATTGGTTGTCTTTTAAATTAATTTATAGGATCTTCTGATATTTTAGTGATACTGAACTTTTATTTTTCTGTTGTAAATACTTTATTCTGCCATTCATTTCCTTCTAGTCATAACTGTTTTCAGTCTTTTAAAAGCCTGTATTTTAATTTATGTTTTTGTTTATTTGTTTTTAAAACAGAAGGTTGTACAAGGGATTGATTTAAACCAAATTCGAGGTCTTGGGTTTGATGCCACGTGTTCTCTGGTTGTTTTGGATAAGCAGTTTCGTCCTTTACCAGTGAATCATGAAGGTAGGACCATTTCTCTCTCTTTTCTTGGTGGTGGGAGACTGGCTGGGGCCCAGGTGGAGCATGATATCAGTGTTATCACTGTTAGTGAGATTTACAGGTGGAGCGTGGAGCCCCGAAATCATGTCCCTAGAGGTTAAAGCTTGGGCAGCAGTTAGTAGGAGAGGGGTGACATTGGGATTAGGTGGATTAGGAAGAGACTTGGCTCCGTAATGCACAGGAGCCACAGTAGAAAATCTGATGTAGGATGGACGTGGGATCATTAGCTCAGAGTGAGTAGCCTTGAAACAGATAAGTGGTCTGGGCCTTTTCAAGGAAGGGAGTGTTGTCTGTGCCTGCAGTTGTTTTGCATATGAAGCTTCTCCACCACATTCATTTGAGTGGATGAATCAAGTTCACTTAAAGAAAGTAGAATAAGACAGACAGGACCATATATCACACAAAAGCTGGAAACAAATGGTCTCTCTATTTTCAATAGCCAGACCAAAGACATTCCCATTTAATGACGTTGTTCTAATACACTCTCATTACACTCTCATTGCACTCTCTCATTACACTCATGAGTACTGTAATGAGCTGTTTCAAATGTAAGTGCCAACTTTTATCCACTGCAGGAACTTTTCGTGGGTGGTGAGGATGTGTCCCTTTTGGGATACTCTAGCCAGTAGTGCTAGCACTGAGGTTGCAAACCCAAAAGTCAGGTAGGTAATGTAAATGAATATAGTGCGCCAGATTTGAGAAAAACAACATCACATGTGCAGAGATAAATTTCAACTGACATTTAACCTTTTGATGAGTGGCAGACATTTGGGAGCAGTGGAGACTATGATGCACTGGAAATTGCATGCTCCATCTAAAGGAGTGTGACTCTGCATTTTCAGTCGGTTGTTGCCAACGTAGGTATCACAAGCATGTTTTGGGCTAGGCTGTATTAAAGAATCCTTAGTAGTGGACACTTCTGTAGCAGCACCTTTCTTAATTGGCGGCTATGGATACTGGGGCACACTGGGACATCCTGGCATTGGAGTCAGGCAGTCCCAGATCTTAGCCCTGCTGCTGCTGAGCTGTGACACCTTGAGTGAGTCACTTAACATCTCCATGGCTTGGTTTCTCCTCTGAAAGAATTGGAATAATGAAACAGTAGCTTTGCTGTGAGAATTAAGTGAGAGCCGGACGCCTGAATGCTCAGAAAAGTTTCTTCAGTCCGGTTATGAATTCCTTAAGTTAGGAGAATGTGTCTTACTTACTCCTGTGGACCTAATGCATGGAACAGTGATTTTTATAAATGACATGCCCTGCAAAAGTATGCAAATGGATGAATGATTAGAGCACAGTGGTAATGGTGACCATCTTTTACACACACACACATTTTTTTCTATTTATGCCACATTTACTAGCACCCCCTGTGTGCCAATCCCTGTCTGATGAAGTGTTGGGGCTTCAGAGACGAATATGAGTGGTCCTTGTTCTCAGTGGCTGACCACTGGCTCAGCTGGCATTGTTCCGGCCCAGGAGGACAGGGCAGCCCCCGTCTAGACCACTTCAGAGAGCAGAGACCCAAGGAATGGGACTGAACCTACAGACCTCAGTTCAGCAGCAGCAAGCCCTCTCCAACCATGGAGTGGGCTGCTTGGGGAGGCTGCCAGCACTTCTCTGTTGGCTTGTTTTAAGTAGCGGTCAGGTGATGGTCTGTTAGGGAGGCTGTGGGAGGAATCCTCATCTTGGATGGGACTTTAGATGTTAAGAGCCCTAAGTTCCAAGGACTCTGTACCTTCTAATCTGCTTAAAACACATGGTTTTTTAACGCTGGTAGCATATTAGAATCAACTGGAGATCTTTTAAGATTACCAATTCGTGAGCCTTACCCCCAGGGTTTGTATTCAGTTGGCTTGGGGTGAGCCTAGGGCATCAGTGTTTTTAAAGTTTTCTCGATAATTCTAATATGTGGAGAATTACTGGGTGTAGATGAATGGACAGCTAAAACATTAGGAATAAGAACATCTGAAGTAAAGGAAGAGTTCCTTGTTAAACCTGCTTATACCAGCGCCCTCCCAGATGCCATCTTTTTTCTCATTGTAGAGAGAATTGCCTCCTGTTGACAGTTCTCCTATTAAAAGTGTTACCTAGGTTGCAACCTGAATTATAAGTGTTGAAAAAATTGTATTCCACCTAAAAGGTTAAAATGTACCCATTCATCAAATGCATCCAGCTGCAGGTGCCCTCACCAGTTTCTTGCCTTTCAACAGGTTCTATTAAGGTTAGATTTTAACTGCAATGGATTAGCCTGTACTAGAAAATGAAATTCAAATTTTAAGGATGAATTAAGAGGGTCTTTAAAGACTTCTGCTTACCTGATAATGACCCATTCTTGATTGGTTAATTGGAGTAATTGTGAAGAGCAGGTAGTGGGGTCAGGAAATTAACCATCACCATTAAAACCAAATCCATAAGACCAGCAAAACTTACCTTCTTTAGATGGTAACCAAAAAGAAAAAGAAAAAGAAAAAGAAAAAAAAAATCCCAAGGAAATTAAGTACACTAGTTTGAGAACACTGACCTACAAGATAAAATAGTCTCATTGTTTGCCTTTTCTTATTTGGTCTTTCTTCCTTTTCAAGATCAGACCAGTGCTGGGTTGGACAGAGGTGCCATTGCTGTGTGCTTCCTACCTCTGCAACCCACCTGGCTCAGACCACGACTGGGTGAATCATTCCAGCCACAGTAGCTCTTGGGAGGGAGGGGAACCAAGGGAGATAATTTAGGGTCAGGGAGGAAGTTACTACCTAGGTTACTCTGTAACAGAAACCTAATATTTAGATGGTTTTCTGATTCACAGTCATTTCCTTCAAGTATCCCTGGAACACCTCCTGTGAGGTCTTCACAGTATTAATTGAATGAGTACAGGGATAAATGATCTGCCCTAAGGTAAACTGACTATGTAACCCAAATTCTGCTCTACCAGATTATTTCCAGTTCTCTTAAAATATGATGCCTTTATGGGTCTGTGCTCTGTTGGTTTCACGTGCTGTTTCTATTGTGTAGCCCCTCCTCCCTCACTCCTTCTTCACCTGCTTATCCAATGGCCAGTCATTTTCAGAATTAACCTAAAGCTTTCCTGCCTCTTGGAAGCTCCCTGTGCAGCCTCGGGCTCAGCTAACTGGGGCCTTCTCTATGCTCTTCCTTCTCTCTGTACCATGTCCAGGACTTCTGTCCCAGCAGTCATCACTCCGTACAGACTGTTTTTCCACTTACCCACATGTTCCGTAAGGACAGAGACTGTGGCACATTCTTCTTGGTATCCCGGCACCCAGCCCTGTGCCTGGCTTGTAGCAGATGCTTAATAAAAGATGAAATGAACTTTCAGTGGAGTCATTTATTTGTGATTTTCTACAGGCACTGAAAAAAAGATTAACTCCCAGGTTGTTGTCTGTAATGAATACTGTTTTTTTTTTTTTTTTTTTTTCAAACATCTTTATTGAAGTATAATTGCCTTACAATAGTGTGTTAGCATCTGCTTTATAACAAAGTGAATCTGTTATACATATACAATATGTTCCCATTTCTCTTCCCTCTTGCATCTCCCTCCCTCCCACCCTCCCCATCCCACCCCTCTAGGTGGTCACAAAGCACCGAGCTGATCTCCCTGTGCTATGCGGCTGCTTCCCACTAGTTATCTATTTTACATTTGGTAGTGTATATATGTCCATGACACTCTCTTACCCTGTGAACACTGTTAATAATCATAATAAATATAATAAAGTAATTGATTCTACACAATGCTCAGTGTGTCGTTCGGAGAGCCTCTTCATGTAGAGGTAGTAGCGGCTGATCGGTCTGTCTTTACAATAGAAAGTTTAGCAACAGGTGTTTTTGTCTTGAAGCAGCTGCAGACAGATTCTATACAATATTTAAGATGCAATGCAGATATTGTCCCCCCCCAACACCCACACACCCACATTGTGTGTGTGTGTGTTTACGAATGTGTGCCCACATACCCACAGTCTGATTCCGTGATGGTTCTGGAATAGGACCTGGACATCAGTATTTTTAAAGCTATCCCAGGAGATTCTAATGTGAAACTAGGGTTGAGAACCAGAACTTTATGCAGTTTTGTCATACAGTAGAATCACTCAGCTGTTTAAACAAAATCTTAGATGTACCTATGGAAGGGTTCATGTACTTTCTCTTATTTTAAATGTATTACTGTTGTTTGAGGAGTTTTTGTGGGACCTGAAATCTCTCCAGGCAGGCAAACCAATGAGTGAGTCCTTGACTCATTACGATGATGACCTAATTTAGATGTGTCCTTAGGCTGACTTTTTTTGTAAGTTTAAAAAATTCTTTTTCAAATATATGGAAGAGTAAGGAAAATAAGATAACAGCCTCCTATGCATGTATGAGGATAAACAGATGAGGTTTTGCCACATTTGCCACAAGTCCTTTTTTTTTTCTTAAGAAAGAACCACTTGAAGCTTCAGTCCATGCCCTCCCCCTCCCCTGCCCCTCTGTCCAGCAGGTAATGGTTCTGCCATAGCTGGTGTTCACAAACACATTTCTTCTGTGCTTTTACCACATGTGTGTATACCCACAACAACAAACAATATGTACTGTGTTTAAAAATACCCCAGCTGGTGTCATTATTCATGTTGATGTGTGTAGCTCGAGTTTAAATTTGTTTTACTAATTTATTTATCCATTCCCTGCACAGATCTACTTTCAAAGCACACTTTGTGCTTTTCCCAGCTGTGAGGTAGTAGGCATGTCTTCAATCTCGGAGTCAGTTTGTCATTGAAAACGGCCTAGATCTCAGAGTTGTTTTAAGGATTAAATGAGACGATGTGTGCAAGAGGTTCAGCACAAGGCTTGGGACACACACACACAAACGTGCATGCGCAGCTTTATAAACACTCATTATTAGCAAAATTATATAATTGCTGCAGTTATTTTGCCAATAAGTAAAATAACGTGTGAAGTGCCTATCTCAATTACTCTTGGGTCCCTTTTATCTTCCCCGTTTATAATCTCCCAGGTATATTCCTTGCTGTTCTCTGCATTTTGCCATCAGAGGAAGCAGAGGACTGTGAAAAGAATATTGGCTTGCCCATCAGTGCAGGATGAATTAGCAGAGTCTGGGGAAGAGGGAAAGGGGCAATTAGTTTCTCTGTGGGCTGCAGGATGGTAGAGGTAGGATGTGAGGGACACTGCCCATTCTCCTTTTCCAGCTGATTTTAAGTTCTGTTTCCTGTGATTTATTCCTCTTGAGGGCCTACTATGTGACAAGTACTTGCCATATCCCTTATGCACATTATCTTTTGTTCAATGAATGAAGAATCTCAGTTAAGCCTTATATGCTACATTTTGCAGATAAGGACACTTAGGCTAAGAAAAATTAAATAACTTTCTCAATATTTCTGCCTATACCGAAAGAACGTTCCCCATTAGGTCTGCCTTGTTCCAGAAAGGAAAAAAAAATTCCAGTGATTCCCACCCCACCAAACAAACCAACCGAGTGAGGAAAAACACTTAAATTAATTAATTTTAATTAGAGTGACTAGAGGAAGTGAGAATATAGGCAAATAAAAGCCATTATGTAAATGTATATGATATTATACCTAAAATATTTGTCCATATTTCAAGGAGACATACCTTAAAAAGCTGAAGTATTGTTTTAGGCTTATTTCATTGGCTCTTTTCTTGAGTATATACCCAGAAAAGTTTTTCTAGAATAGGTGGGATAGGAAAGGAAGGGGAAAAGTTGAGAGAGAATGAATGGTAATACAATTAATTGGTGGATCTTGACTGGTTTTTCCTTTAGACGTTTAACCCTGGGACTATATTCAAAGAGCACATCTCTTGAAGGGTTCGAGATTTGGGTAGGATGTACTAGTCAGTGTTGGTGGTGGTCCTTTCACTTGTTTCTTGTTGATGTGTGAAATTATACAAGCAGTTGTGCAGATTTTTGCCCTTGGGAATCCATAAGTGCCCCCTTGAATTAGAAGGATAAGGATGCACCTGTGTCCTCATCTCCCTTGTTTTTGCTAGGGGATTCTCATCGAAACATCATCATGTGGCTGGACCACCGGGCGGTCAGTCAGGTCCACAGGATCAACGAAACCAAGCACAGTGTCCTGCAGTACGTTGGGGGTGTGATGTCCGTGGAAATGCAGGCCCCGAAGCTTCTGTGGCTAAAAGAGGTAAGTGCATAGGGTTGAGGAGCGATTACTCATAATAGCAGAGGATTCCATTTACTGAATCTATTGGTACCAGGCACCCTGCTCATCACGGCTGTTGTGTTTGATTTTTGCAGCAACTCTCAGGAAGGTTGATCCCATTTTATTGATTCGGTTGTGGTTAAGTCATTCTGCTTAACTCAGGCAAGGCACTGTGATAAGTATTTGATGCAGATTATCTCTTTGAATCCTAATGGCAACCCTATAAAGTAGTTTTTTTCTTTTTCTGTATTTGTAAAAACTAAAGCTAATAGAGATTCGTCAGCTCACCCAAAGTGACTCAATAAGTATGCAACAGAACCAGGATTTGAACCTAAAAATGACTCTGAAATTGATTTTCTTAATATCCGCTGTTCTACTGAAGTTCAGAGAGGTTAATTATCATTCCAGTTAGAAAGTGGCAGAGCTGGGATTCAAGTCCAAATCTTCTGACTGGAACATTCTTTCTCTACATACTTTTAGCCCCCAGTGATTAATCTTTGGCCTTAGTGGCATTTTATGGAATGCCTTTCTCATCTCACCTGAACTTGAGTTTGCATACCCTTGTGTGATAAGGTGATCTCTGGCTAAGGCACTTGCAGGTGGTTCCCATTTCCAGATGTTAGAATCATTTATGAAGTGTGGAGAATGGTGATGTCAGCTTAATGGTTCCCGGTAGAGATGGATGTGTGAGAAAGTTCAAGTCCTCTGGGAATTGCAGGAACTTGAAAACCCCTAGGTGGTCTGGTGAGGAGAGAATCCATCTAATGATAAGACCTGCCGTGATTCATTTACTGTCCCTGAGGTTTCAGGTGGATTGAGTCTTCAATTACTCAAATGTGGGGTTGGGGAGAGTTTAAAGGTGATGAGGAGGTGTCCTTGGATTGCCACCATGGGGCAGAAGGGAGATAAGTAAAAAGGGCGTCAGTAATCAAGGCAGGAGTGGCTTGTTACTTGTTTAGTATATTGAGCCATTTTGTAAGTTTTAATTTGCAGAAAGACTTCTATATTTGCTAAGAGTTTGAAAACAGAGTGTTTTAGGAGTTGGGGGTTTCTAGGATCCTAATTCTGACTGTATTTGCATCACACTGTGTGACTTTGGGCAAAGCAATTCTCATCCCCAGGCCTCACTTTTTCCATCTCTAAAGTGAGAGAGTTGGACTGGATCAGTATGGAAACTTGATACAAAAATATCCTGAAATACAAATCAGTGTATTGATTTGTATTTGCACTGCCTCCACACTCTGCTATGTGTGCTATAGGCTTTAACTGATCTCATCCTAACAACCTCTGCCTGGTAGATGGCATGGGAAACTGAGGCTCAGAGAGAGGGTTATATGACTTTCCCAAACAGACGGTAGAGCCAGAATTTAAACCTGTGTCTCCTGGTCTCCAAATCCCAGCTCATCCCATTAGTCATGCAGTACTAAAATCCTCTGTGAAGCATGCCACTTTGGGAAGGACCAGGAATGACGGTGGTGATGGTCTTTAAGCCAGCCTAAACATGTGCAAAAGAACAAATGGGTTGGCTATGTCACCCTTCTGGACCACAGGTGAGGAATAGCTGTTCTGAATTAAGTGAGGAGGATTGAGCAGGTGGTCATTGGTGCAATACCAGAGCCTTGTTGAGCACCTGCTTCGTAGCCAGCTCAGGGCTGTATATCCCAGGAGATCTAAATATACCTTTGGTGTGAACCTGTCAGGATATTTACCTGTGCGCTTGAGATCTAACTGCACTAAATAAAGCCCATGGAAAATAATTAAGTTCTAGATTTGTGTGGCAATGATTATGACCTAAGACTGACCATCCATCCATCCATCCATCCATTCATCCATTCATCCATTCATCCATCCATCCATCCATCTAATCAATTCCATTTCAGAATTTTCTGAGTAAGGCTCTAAACGGTGCCTCACTGTGCATTTAACTAGCTGAAGGTTGAGCCTCAAATCTGTTTTTCAGACTTTTTCAATTTTTTTTTTTTTGTCTTTTTGGTAAGCATGCCCAGGAATCCTTGCTGAGAGTTCCTTTGGTTTTACTGTGATTGAAAATTCAAAATCAAAACAACTTCTAAAATCATGTTTCGTACCTTCTCCTTAAAGCCTACCAGCACGGCTTACAGCTCTTCTCAAACTTCAGTGTGTAAATGAATCACCTGAAGAGCTTGTTAAACTGCAGATGCTGACTTAGTAGCCCTGTGGTGGGAACTAAGAATTTGCATTTCTAACAAGCTCCCAGGTGATGCTGATGTTGCTGGCCTGCAGACTCACAAAACCACTTTCAATGCTAAAGGCTCTGCCTTTGTATCCTGAAAAGCATCCATGTGTGGAGAATCTGGAAACAGTACCTTCTTTTTATTGGGCTTATGGGAGACTGAGGCACCGGGGAGTATAGTAGCTTGAGTTGCTGTTCAACAGCACATTCGACGTCAGAACATGAGAGTCTGTGCCAAGTTTACTGGGCTGCCATTTGTTTACTCTTCATTCATTCCTTAATTTGCCAAATCTTACCTGAGGTCCTGCTGTGAACCAGCACTGTGGTAGGAACTGGGGACATGGGCACAAAGAGGACTCGGCCTTACCCTCAAGGGGCACAGTGACCACTGGGGACAGTGGTGGGGGAGCATAAGGAGAAGAGAGGCATGGAACCAGAGCCAGCAGAAGATGCACTGAGCGCCGAGATGCAGGAATATGCAGAGTGCTTTCAGGGAAAATAATTTGCTCCCTGCACGAGCTGCTTGAGATGAGCCTCAAGATATGAGTGGAGGTTTTGCGTAGTAGAGAAGACAGGAAGGATACAGTATTCGAGAGAGAATGAGGTTCATTATGGTAAGGTGTGTAGGCCCTAGGACAGGAGCCTGGGATGCTTCCCTGAGTGTAGTAGGAAATGAGACCAGGTAAGTAGCCCGGGCTCAGTTTGTTAAGGGCCTATTTGGTGAGAGAGATTAGTGGATGGTTGTTAGGCAAGGGGGGAAGTGTCTTAGATACCTTTGGCAGCGTGAAGAGATTGGATTAAGAGTGAGAAAATGTGTGTGGGGAGGAGTAAGAACCAGTTTATTTATTTATGTTTTTATTAGTATGTATGCATTTATTTATTGACTACGCCATGCAGCTTGTGGGATCTTAGTTCCCCTACCAGGGATGGAACCTGGGCCCCAGCAGCTAAAGCACCAAGTCCTAACCACTGGACCACCAGGGAATTCGCCTAGAACCAGGTTTCTTACTTTCCTCATTATAGCACTTAGTTGGCCTTGCTTTGCCCTTAGGATAAACTCCAAAATTTGTAACCTGGCCCAGAAGATGGTATATGATGTCATTTTCACCTCCCTCCTCTGCTTCCTGTGTGTCTCTCACTTTGCTCACTCTGATCCATCCACAGGGATCCACTCAGAGTGCCTCAAACACACCAGCTCTTTGCCACCTCAGAGTTTTGACTAGGGGTTGGCAAACTAGGGCCATGGGCCAAATCTGGCCTGTTGCCTGTGTTTGGATGTCCTGGTAGCTAAGAATGAGTTTTACGTTTTCAAATGTTTGAAAAAGAATCAAAAGAAGAGTCATGTTTTGTGACTTGTGAAAATGATAGGAAATTAAAATTTTAGTGGCCATAAATAAAGTTTTATTGGAGCACAGCCACGCTTGTTCGTTTATCTACTGTCTATGGTGCTTTTGCCCTACAGTGGTAGAACTGAGTATTTGAGATGGAGAGTGCATGGCCTGCAAAGCTGAAAATATTTACTCTCTGGACTGTTAGAGAAAAAGTTTGCTTACCTCTGGTCTTCATGATGCTCTGATGCTGTGCCTTCTGCTTGAATAGTCTTCCCTCTTCTCACCATTGATTCTAACTCATCATGTAGGTCTCAGCTTTATTGTCACGTCCTTAAAAAAGCCTTTCCTGACCCTCAAATAAATCAGAGGTCTCTTGTCGTTGTACTCTTAATTTTACTTCATTGTATCTTTCATAAATTGTAATGACACGTCAATTTGTATGATGATTTGTATAAAAGCTCACCCCCTCCAACCATAGTAATCCACAGGAGGATGGAGATGATATCCATTTTGTTCCTTGTTGTGTCCCTATCCCTAATTAAATGCCTGGCAGATAGTAGGTACTCAGTAAATATTTTCTGAATGATTTGAGTGGGCCAATAAGGAGCTATTGCAGTTTTCCAGGTGAGAAGTGATGAGACCTGAATTAGGCACTGTGGGATGGAGAGGAGATGGGTTCCAGAAATCGTTAGGGGTAATGTCAGCAGGACATTGAGGCTGATTGGCCATGAGGGGTGAGCTAGGTGGAGAAGTCAGAGCTGACCACTCATCTCAGTATTGCTGTCATTCATGTGCTCCTTGTCCTTAGCCCGGAATCAGATGTCAAAGGGAGTTGGGCAGAATTTGGAGTTCAGACTTCTCAGAAGACAGAAGTGATGTACTAGGACCACCGTACCTTTTGGGCAAAGCCACTCGGGTCCTAGTTCTGCAATATGGAATTTTAATCATGTCCTTTACACATAAGGTTTGTGTGTTTTAGGTTGACGTATGTCTCCTTAATAAGAATTGTCAGATAAAAGGAAAAATGCCATTTGATTTTTTCATAACCCCCAGCAGTCTGGCTTCTCCATTTGGTCTCAATGATTCTGACTCTCATCTTAATGAAGGCCAAATGTAAATTAAGTTCTCTCAGGCTGGAACAGCTGGAGTCTCCTATCTTTATAAACATGAAACATTGTAGGGTAACAAGGTGCAGGCTGAGGAAGGTCAAGCAAGTTAACAGGCCGATGCCGATCCTGACAGCTCAGTGTTAATGGAAGATAATTATCTGGCTTGTAGCGGATGCATGGAGCTATTCCAGTCTGTCTTTTAACTCATTTCCTCTTTTTGCTATTGTCAGCAGAACAGAAAACTAATCATTTTATAGTTTGCAATTTTCATTGTTCATTCCAAAGGTCTGGAAGCAGCTGGCTGGAATGTCAGAGGATTTTGTTGATGGGTTTAGAAAATATATCTGCCCCTTTCATCTCCCCAGTCCATGCCCTTCTGCTTCTGTTCCCCTGATAACATATTGGGAAAATGAGTAAATGATTCTCTGATTGGTTCTAATGTGCTTTATCCTGTGTATGTAGATTCTTGGGAGGAACCTGGGAGTTTGGATACCCAGAGGGGTGGTTTGATAACTTCCTGCTAGCTGTGGAAGGTGCTAGCACACCTAGCATTGGATGCTTTGCAGTAGGAACTCTTGAAAAGAAAACTCTGTTAGACTTCAGGAAAGCCTGGTCCTTGTCCCTTCTGTACAGTAAGAGGCTGGCACAGTAAGCGCCTCGACTGGCCTTATTCTTTCATTCTTCTTGATGATATAGTAACAATTACTCTCTTTTCTTTAGATTTCTCATCTTGAAACTTTATGAAAGATAAACAGTGTCAGTTTCTTTCTTGGAAATGCGCCATTTCTTTTTTGACGGCAGTTTGGTGGAAACTGTAGTCTTTTTCTGTTAGTTACTCTGGCTTTAAATTTCGTGCATAGGTCTGATATTATTTACCTACATTCGTCAGATCTTAGCAGTACAGCTCATACAAGATTGGAACTTTGGGAGATAGAACACAGTTCTGTAACAACAAAAAAAGTACAGGATTTGAAGCCAAACACACTTGCATTTAAATCTTTCTCCACCATTTACCAATTTTGCAACCTTAGGCTAAGTCAGCATCTCTGAGTTTCAGCATGCTTAGCTGTCAAATGATGATAATAATACCAGCCTTGTGGAATTATTATAATTTAGTCAGATATTTGTAAAATATCTTATTCAAAAAGTAGTTTAATTCTCACTTCCACTGTGCATAAAAATGTTTGTCTCTACTGATGGGCATGTCAATAACTTTCTAGCACCAATCGAGAGAATTTTAAACACTAGAATATCTTATTTTAAGTAGCTGAGTGTAATGAGTGGTATGTTTTTCCTGTTTGAATAATAGCTACGGAAACCATCTAAAAATGACTACAAAGTTGTCAGAGACAATCATAGAAAATAGTAGAAGAGTATAAAACATATTTTCAGAGTCATTCATTTATTTGAATCATCCACATCCTATGTGTAATACCTATACCAGAAAGCAGCCAGCTTTGAATTGCAAAGCAGATTGACTTACTGAATACCTTCTACTTGTTTTCCCTAAAATTCACCAGTGCCTCCAGCTCCAGAATTATTTTATTCCACAATGATTATTTAATCTTTACACTAGTCTTGTGGGGTAGATATTATCTCTTTTTATAAATGAGGAAACTGAGGCTCAAAAAAGTTAAATGTCTTACTCCTAGTCTCGTATCATGTAAGCACACGTACATCAAGAACCATACAAACAGCTCCATCCCCCATCCCCTCCTGTGGGGGCCTGTGCAGTTCACTGTGGGAACCCAGAAGTGGTCTCGGCCTTCACAAAATTACAGCCTTTAAAAAAAAAAAAAAATATATATATATATATATATACACACACACACACACACACATACACACGTATATGTATATGTATTTATTTATTTGGCTGAGCCAGGTCTTCGTTGCGGCATGCAGGATCTTTTAGTTTTGGCACGTGGGATCTTTAGTTGTGGCATGGAACTCTTAGTTGTGGCATGTGAGATCTAGTTCCCTGACCAGGGATCAAACCGGGGCCCCCTGAATTGGGAGTGCAGAGCCTTAGCCACTGGACCACCAGGGAAGTCCCCAAAATTACAGCCTTTTTGGACTAAGCAATAAGAACAGAATAAGGAATTAGATGAAAACAGTAGCTAAAATGTATACAGTGCTTATTATATACCTAATACTTGTCTAAGCATTTCATCCATGTTAAACTCATCGAATCCTCACAACCACCCTATGAGGTAGGTCTCACCTTTTACAGATGACAAAACAGCCTCAGAGATGTTAAGCAATTTGCCTAAGGTTATTCAGCTAATAAATGGCAGGGCTGGGGTTTGAACCTTAGCATTTCAGACCCATAGAATGGGCTTATCACCATTTTACTCTACTGCCTCTTCAAGTGTTTGCCTTGCAGGGTTTGAATAATCTAGTTCAGAGAAAAAACTTGGAAGTAACGACTTCAGGAGAATCTGAGGCTGGGAACAATGGGTGGTGGGTTCATTTTTTTCATTTAAAAAGTCTTGGCTGAGTGTCTCCTATATGATGGGCACTGGGGTTGCCAAGGTGAGCAAGACAGATGAGGGCCCTGGGTAGCCTTCTGGGAACTTAGATTCTAGCATAGAACAGCAGAAAATAGACATGGAGACAAATACATATGCAAAGTGATTTTGTTTTCTGGAAAACGCTATGAAGGAGAATGGCAGATGAACAGATTTGGCATAGCTAGTGTGCTCTCTTGGGAGGTTTTGGTTGACAAGAATGATGAGACTTTCAGGAAGAGGGAGCAGCAGATTCAATGAGGGGAGGAAAGCACCTGAGAGATCAGCATAGGAGGTCAGCAGGGCTGGCAGGTATGAGCAAGGCAGGGAGTGGCAGGAGGCGGGGTAAGAGAAGTAACCAGGGGCCAGATCCTGCACAGCCTTGAGGCCGTGGACAGGAATTTCGATTTTATTCTAAGAGCAGTGAGAAATGGTTGATGGATTTTAAACATGCGTGTGACATGATCTGTTTTATGACTTCAAAAAAATCCTTCTGGCATATGTACTGGGTAGATAATAAATATTTGTATAGCAACAACAAAGTTTACACTATAATGTGAAAGGGGAAAAAAAGTATGAGGCTGTGCAGTCTTATAAATGCATTTGTCTTAAGAAACTTACAGTATAAAAAAAAAAGGGCTGTATATTACAAAAAACAATAATGAGACACTAACCGTGGTTGGTATAGTTTGCTAATGTTATAGCACAATGATAATGCTTTTATTACTTCTCTGTACTTTTCCATTAAAAAGTAATCTTATAGTTCCAGCTAACCTTTCTGGTTGACAACACTTCGTTATTTAACATGGGATTTTTTTTTTTTTCTTCTTGGGATTATTTTCCTAAACCATCTGCACTGTATGAGGGACTTTACATGCAGTATTTCATCTAAGCCCCTCAGTGACACAGTATTATTATCCCATTATACAGATGAGGAAAACAAGACCCAGAGGGCTTAAGTAGCTTGCTTCCCCAAAGCTAGGCAATAAGTAAGTGGTAGAGCCAGGATTCTCACCAAGTCCAGCCCACCTCCAGCCCCTGGGCTCTATCCGTTGGCCCTCACTGCCCTGTTGCTCATTTCTGCCCATGTGCAGGGTTACAGGCTGGCAGCCCGCAAGCTGAATCTGGTCCCCAGATGGGTTTTGTTGGACCCACCCTGTGCTTGAAAAAAAATTCTTTTTTGAATTAGTGTCCAACATTTAAAAACTAAGAAACTTCACATAAAAATCCAGATTTTTCTGCCTCTCTAGAAAAAATAACAAAAGGATTTAGCAGTCCTGGGTTCACATTCCCACGTGGAAGGAACTGGCCAGAGCTGTGCAGGGGCTGCGCCTTGAGAAGGGGCGAGTGTCCTTCATTTCACAGTGGTCCCCACCCAGCCTGCCTCACCACTTCCTTTTCCAGCAACTACCCCTCTAGGCACTTGGATTTGAGACCCAGGCTGCGGGAATTTGTTCAAGGAATCCATCATTACTTTTCCTATAACAAAATGCTTAGAGAAATGGAAAGCCTTTCCACATGGGGAATTTCTTGGTCAGTGGATCTAAGGATACCATACCCATGTTCTCTTACACCTCTGGGTCTTTGCTGAGGTCTTCCTTCTGCCTGGCAAACTTAAAATCATTTCTTTTCACTTGGGGAAACTTATACTAATTCTTAAAACTCCAGGAAGCCTTCCTTGACTTTCTCCATGTTGACTGGGGTCCTGCCCTCTGTCCTCTGTGGCATCCTCCCCTTACCTCTACCCTGGTATTCATTAAACTATATTGCACCTCGCTTATCTCCATGTCCCTGGTGTCTAGGGCATTGCTTAGCATCTAACACTGATAACTCAGTAAATATTTTAACGGATGGATGGATGAACTTATCAAGTCATTTATCATGCCATTTTTGATTGCTGGGTTTTGTCTGTCCAGATAGTTCCATTCCAAAGTAAAGATCCACTGCAAGTTGAGTGTACTTTCATTTTCTCTTCCCTGTTGTGGAAAAGAAAGTTTGGAGTATTACTACTCCTTTCTACCCCAGAGCCATCCCTTGGCTGCAGTCTGTTACCTTGAGTCACTGCGTATTTTGTGAGATTGACGCAGTAACTCCTCTGGGCCTCTCCTCTGTGTCTTTGTGCTCTGAGGGGACTAACCCCTTTATGTTGCTCCCTTCACCCCCAAGAAAATCCAAGACACATCAACTGAATCAAACAAGCTCTCTTTAGAATGTTTATACTAGGGCCGTTTTACGTTTGGACCAGATCCCTCCCAGCCTTTGAGCACTGCGGACGGTACTGTCAGCTGATGTTAGGGCATCTGTTGTGGATTTTCTCTCCAGGGTGGTCTTCCCATAAACTGGGCTCATAACTAAAATATATGGAGTGTTGAGGCTGATGGCCTGCCTTCATTTACCTGGACAGTGAATCCTTTCCTTATCCCTGCATTTGCATATTTGATTTATGCCAAATATGTGCTGTATTCTTTTACTTTTATAGTCCAACAAAGTAATTTCAAAAAGCAGGCCAAAATTTTTTTAAAAAAAGGACTTGGCCTGATACCTAATAACATTTAATAAATGTCAGCTATTGTTATGATACTGTATTTTGTATTTTACTTTATAACTTCTATGACTTGGACATATGTTTTCTTTATTTGATTGGTGACGTGGCCTTGCAAGTTAAATATTACTATTTGTTACATTTTATAGAAAAATATAGTAAGCCTCAAAGAGATGCAATGACTTGTCCACAGGTATCAGGATTGGGTCCTTATGAAGGTCCTTTTGGATCTAAATCCTGTCTTGTTTTTTTCGTTTGTTTTTTTTTCTGCTGCACCATGTTCCTTCCTCATTTGGATTGGTGGATTCTTGGCTCCATAAGAGGAGGGACCAAATCTTTCTCTCCATACCTGACTATTGTCTTCCCCGACCCAAACACAGTGCTTGGCATTGAAAAAATATTCAATAACTATTTGCTAAATGAATTCTTGTTTCCTGGTCCGTTCCAGACTTATGGCTGCAATAGCATAGTCCACGTGCCCAGCTTCCTTGCTGCCAGCCTTGTCCGACCACTGTGTAGGGGTGTCAACTACATCTAGGCATTTACAGTATAACCAGAGAAGCGAGAGAAAGATTGCTAAGTTTGGCTGGCCTTATGCTCACGTGGTATGATTCGATGTAAAACAAAAACCGAACAAAATTCTTTCCTCACAGTGGTTAAAATGGAGGTCACATCTATTGGAGGAAAATACTGTCTTTAGAAAAGACACTAAAAAAGACAGTGCAGTTAATGTGTGTTGTGATATAGGAACTCATTAGCGTGATCAACTGCACTAAGGTGAACTGTTAGCTTGGAAATCTGGGGGCCCAGGATAGGTGGATGTTAACTGGGGAAAGGGAGGAGGGAGGCCGGAAGTCAGACAAGATGCAAGTCAGGGCATTCTTCTGGAGGGGTAAGTAAATCTCATTTCTCTGAACATATGGGTTGGTTTTATTCTTTTTTTTTTGGTTCTGTTGTCTTCAAAATGAGAATAACTGTTCTGCTATTGTAAGGATATATTCATTTAATCAGTGAAACAAACATTCATCTAGTAACTGCTATGAGGAAGGCATTGTGCCTGGTGATGGGGAGACAAGGCGGAAGCCAAGAGTATCCTTTAATCTCAAGGGGCTCCCAAGTCTAGGACACCAAGTGTAAGAGGCTGTGAAAGCCATTTTTTCCCAACATTTTATTATCAAAATTGTCAAACCTACAGAAAAGTTGAAAGAATTTTATAGTGCACACTTAGAACCATCACCTAGATTCTGCCATTAACATTTTACTGTACTTGGTTTATAACATGTATATCCATCTATATGTCCTTCTATCCATCCAGTCAATCCACCTTAAGTTTTTGGAGTAAGTTGAGATATTGTTTCCCTTGTGAAAGCAGTTTGAAATAATACCTTTCCGAGATACTTACTAAATTCTATTTAAGATATTGACCCTGTTTGATTGCTGTCTACAAACATCATCAACACCTGCACTAGAATTTATTAACTATCTACCGTGTGCTTTTAACTCTGCTATCTTATTTAATTCTTTTGAAAATCCTGTGAGGTAGATGTTATCACTTACTTCGCAGATAAAGAAGATGAGGATGGAGGGAGTTAGATGGATTACTACCTACTGACTGTTACTTCTGGCAGTGTTGGGATGCGAAAACCTGGGTTTTCTAACTCCAGGAAATGAATTTGAGACAAAAGTTAGCTGGCCAACTCCAGTCTTTATCAGGCAATGTGCCCCTGTCTACCCTACAGATGAGATACCTAGTTCTCTTAGTTTAAATTTCAGATCCCAGATACCACATTTGTATGGCTTAAATTTTTAAGATAAATATGAACTCTAGAATAAAAAAGTTATCCTAAGTTAGACTCACAGTTAAAGAGTCATGCTTGAGACTGGGTGAGGTCTAAGATTCCCTCCACTACACAAACTTCAACCCATTCCTATTTTGTCTGTGCTCCAGCACAGGGGTCCCCAACCCCCAGGCCGCATACTGGTACCTGTCTGCGGCCTGTTAGGAACTGGACCGCACGGCAGGTGGTGAGCGGCGGTTGGGCGAGCGAAGTTTCATCTGCTGCTCCCCATCACTCCCCATAGCTTGCATTACCGCCTGAACCATCCTCCTCCCTGCCCTCGGTCCGTGGAAAAATTGTCTTCCACGAAACTGGTCCCTGGTGCCAGAAAGGTTGGGGACCGCTGCTCTAGCACGTTAGAGTTACCTCCCAAAGAGCTGGCCTCTTCCTCCTCTTTGCATTTACCTCCTCCTGAAACATCTGCAGTTGGAAAAAACAAATAAATGATCCAACTAGTTCCTTAGCTCTTCTGAACCCCAGGGTCCTGGCAGTACTTCTGCAGCTAAGACCTCCCTGGAGGCCAGTCTCTGTGCATGAAGCTGTGTCCACTCTGCTGGTTGAATGACAAAGGGACTCAGGGATCCCCATCAAAGCCCACATCTCTCTGAATCCTTCCTGTATGGAGAGGCTGTGGATTAGGTGAAATTTGGGAGTGACCTCAGTAGTAAAAGGAAGTCTGATCTCAGCTCTACAGCCTCATCAATACCCTTACCCACACCCTCTCAAAAAGCTGCTTTAGTCTGGCTTCCAGGCTGTGTCATCTCAAGAGTCAGTGTCTTCTGGCTCAAAAATGCAAGACCAGGGAGTGTTCAGAGGGAATTAGAAGCTGCGTGGGTAAGTGGGTCTGCCCTCTCTGGCCTCTGTCTCTCATTCGGGCTTTGCTTAAGGGTCTGAACCGTGGCACGGATAAATGTTTTCTTCCAGTAATGCTGCATGTGCAGAGTGTTGGAGCTTGCCCAAGGAAAGCAAAGCAAGCTACCAGGACATAAGATCTTTTTACCAATTAATTATTCATAATATTATTAATAATAGGGATTTCATCTTCTCTAGTACTATTTGTATTATTCACCACTGGTTAGTGAAAATGACCAGTCATGGACGAGCACCAGTTCAGGGACTGGCATTTGGGAACAGCCATAACCCCTGAAGTTCTCTTTCAGTGCTGGCATTCTGTGAGCCTAAGATAGATGGGGAGAGAATGGGGACCAGAGTGAAACCTACTGCAGTTGTCTTGGCATGAGGCCGTGTGGTCTGGCTTTGGCCGGGGGTCAGAGACCAGACCATGGACCTGAGGAAGGGAGTGAACCACTGTGCAGGTGTTTATCAAGCACCGCCCATGTCCTGGGAAGCAGCAGCCGGGCAGCGGTGAAGGAGTATTGGGTTTGGAGTTCAAGTGGCCGAGGTTTCACACCAGGTTGTTCACTTACTCTCTGCATGATCTTGGGCAATTCATTTCACGTATGCGCCTTAGTTTCCTGTTCATGAAATGGTATTGACAACAATATTTTGTATCAGAAGTTATTTGGTAAGTTGTAGGGTGCTGGTGGTAGGGATGTATTTTCAGATGATGATTACGACAGAAGTTGATTTTTGGGCAAAAGGTTAGTGAGGTCTATTTTTCATATACTTATCTCTAGATGCAGTTAAGAGAGCTAAGAGTGAAGGGAAAAATCCACATGGTCTGAGGGTAGGCCCTTTTTTTTTTTTAACCGTGCTTAATCTTGATGGACAACTTGGGGAGTAGGTAGTAGTATTTGTGTTTGAGCTTGTGGGAACAGGCTAGGAGTGAGTGCTAGAGCAGGGCATCTAACTCAAATCTAACTCAAGCCTGTGCCCTTTCCACAGCAGCTCACAGACCCAGGGTTGTGGAGAGTGGAGGAATCAGGGGGAGAGTAAATCCATCCTCTGATGCCCCAAGCAACTGTTTAGAGAGCAGTTTCACTTGCACTGTTATTAGTAGCTTATAGGGTACTGTCTTCAGTAACCAGCATTCTCAGGATGATGGCTGTAAGAGGAGAGGTCTTTAGACCTCAGAAGAGGTCTAAAAATACTAGCATGGTACCCATCGGTTCCTGCCGGAGTTGACCGAGGACATTCATTCATTCAGCAAATATTTATTGAAAATTTGTTTTATTTCAAGTACTTGGTTAAATGCTGGGAGTATAGCGGTAAACCAGAGTCCCTGTCCTCAAGCAGCTCATATTCTAGAAGAGGGACAGAAATAAAGTCACAGTACTCTGTAGGTAGGATGGAAATTCAGTTCCTCCTGGAAGTATGCCTGGGTTAAGGGAGAGGAGTCAGGAGGAGGTGACATGTAGGCTGGAGGCTGATGGAGGTAAGCACTCAGTGGGGTGGGTGGACTGGCGTGGGAAGAGGTCTGGCAATCCGAGGAAAGGAGGCCTCCGTGGGGCTGCAAGTAGAGCATTGTGCGAGCCTAGAATGTGAGAAAGCAGTTCTAGTTCAGTCTAAAAGCACCTTTGGAGGCTCTTTTGCGTATTCAGTACCATTCATTATGGGAATTTCCTTTTTGGACATCATGGGATGGAGGCTTAGCCCCAGTCCTAGAAAAGCCAGAAGCTTCTGTCGCCCCTGTTCTGACCATCTCACCTCAGGGCCTGGACCTGAGAACCCAGTGACGACAGGCTTGGCGTGGTTCTGTGGCTGCAGTGTCCTCCCTGGGCCCAAGGAGAAGCCCTCCCCATTTCAGTCCTCTCAGGACCAGACTAGACAATGTCCCGGAGCGCAAGGCAGAGAATGAACCCCTCTTGTCCAGGAGGGTGGGACGGAACCCCGGGCGGGGCCTCCTCCTTCTCTTTGGTGGGCGTGTGACTCAGAGGTGGTGACATCAGCCATGACTTCATTCACCCAGAGGAGAGGCTGGCTGCAGACCGCGAGTGGGGCTCTGCCTTCTGCCCGTCCTTCTCCACGTTATGTCTCATTGTCGGGACCTTGTCATGGTCCTGCTCTTGTTTTCCACACGTCTTTTTCATTTTGCTCTTTTTCTGTCATTCTCACTTTATTCCCTTCTCATGTTTAAACTATTCTTTCTCTTCACCCCATCTTCCCTTTCTCTCTCTGTTCATCTTTTGCTTTTGTCTTTTTCTTCTCATTTCTTCGCCACTTCTCTCTTCTACTTAATCTTTGTTTCCTTTTCTTTCTCACTCGTCTTCTCTTTTGCCTCCTTTTTCCTTTCTTTCTTCCTTTTTCTCTGTTCTGTCTCTTTCTTCTGTGTCAGAAATGTGTATGGAAACTGGTCCTCCTGCCTTCCACCTCTTCTCCCATCCAGACTTCCCACCATGTTTTTTCTGTCCTAACCTTCCTAAAACTGGAGTCACAAATCACCCCCTGCTCAGACCTCGAGGTCCCCCCATTCTCTTGTGGCCTGTCTAATGAATTCAGATTTGCTTCCTACTCCACTTCAGTGCACATCTCTCAGGCTGACATTCTCAGGGCTCCTTTTCCATGGCCAGGGATGCAGGTGCTGCTTCTTCCTGCACTTTTGTTCAGGCCCGTTGCCTCAGCTGGACTGCCCTCCATCCCATCTTCCTTAGTCTTTGCCTTCCCTCCACAGCGAGGTCAGGCACTCCCTCCCAAGTAATACGTTTCTTCTGCTGCCTGCCCACAACAGTGCCTTTCTTTCATGACCATGCAGCATCCTTAGTTTATAAATCAGATATTTTCAAACTTGAATTATTCTGTGCTACTTCTGTATCACGGCTGGGTGTTTCCTATGCAGACTCTTTGCTATACCTCACCAATAAGCAACCTGAGGATTAGGACCAGTATATTCCTGCCTTTCATCTATGGTTACCTTCATATGTAGCACACACCTGGCCACAAACCAAGACTGATAGACAAATTATTGCATGGTCAATAAGTATTGCATTTAAGAAATAGTTATTTCATGTTAACTGTAGGGCTACAGGTGAGTTAATTATGGTCCTTCCTTAAAAGGACCTAAGAGTCTAATAGGGAAGATGGATAGGCCCCATATAATTTGAGAAGAGTAAGGATTGTGGGGGAAACTAACATTTACTGGGGACGTGCCAGGATGAGCATTGTAACGTGCATAACCTCACTGAATTGAATCCTACTATTAATATAATGAGTTAAACATTGCTGTCAGTGAACAAAGGGAAACCCAGAGATATTAGGTGACGACTGGCCAGGAGTAATGTAATTACCAAGTAGGAGAACCACGGTGTTTTTTTTTTTTAATTTTATTATTTTAAAAAATTTATTTGCTTTACAATTTTGGGTTAATTTCTGCTGTACTGCATAGTGATTCAGTTATACACACACACACACACACACACACACACACACACACACACACACACATATACACATACACATATAGACATTCTTTTTCATATTATTTTCCATTATGGTTTATCACAGGATATTGAATATAGTTCCCGGTGCTATACGGTAGGATCTTGTTTATCCATTCTCTATATGATAGTTTGCCTCTGCTAATCCCAAACTCCCAGTCTATCCCTCTTCCACCCCCTCTCCTTTGGCAACCACAAGTCTGTTTTCTTTGTCTGTGAGTCTGTTTGTTTTGTAGATAAGTTCATTTGTGTCATATTTTAGATCCACATATAAGTGATATCATATGGTATTTGTTGTTCTCTGACTTACTTTACTTAGTATGATAATCTCTAGGTCCATCCATGTTGCTGCAAATGGCATCATTTCATTTTTTTTATGGCTGAGTAATATTCTATTGTATATGTGTACCACATCTTCTTTATCCATTCATCTTTTGATGGACATTTAGGTTGTTTCCATGTCTTGGCTATTGTGAATAGTGCTGCTGGGAACATAGGGGTGCATGTATCTTTTTGTTTTTTGTTTGTTTGTTTTTTCTCTCCAAGCATGTATAATGCTCATGATAAAAGCAGTAAAACCATCACACACACACACCTTGGAAACATTATGCTAAGTGAAAGAAGCTGGTCACCAAAATACCACTTTTTCCATTTACATGAAGTGTCCAGAATAGGAAAATCCATAGAGATAGAAAGATTAGTAGATTAAGGACTGTGGGCGTCAGGGGAAATGAGTAACAGGTTTCTTGTAAGGTGAGGAGTTGGCACTAAATTCATGGTGATGGTTGCACAACTCGGTGAATATACTAAAACCCGTTTAATTGTACACTTTAAATGGATAAAATGTATGGCGTGAATTATAGTTTCATTCGGATGTATGACCAGGAGTGGGATTGCTGGGTCATATGGTAGCTCTATTTTTAGTTTTTTTAAGGAACCTCCATACTGTTTTCCATAGGGGCTGTACCAATTTACATTCCCACCAACAGTATAGGAGGGTTCCCTTAGGAGAACCAAGGTTTGAACTGAAGTGTGTCAGTCTCCAAAGCCCCAGCTCCTTCCTGAAGATGGAAACGTGGCGGGACTGACATTCTAACTAATGAGGACAATCATTTAAGACGTGCTTACTCTGAGCCAGATGGTGTTCTGAACACTTCACATACACTTGCTCGTTGTTCTCTCAACAGCTCTGTGGTGAAGGTAGTACTACTGTCCTCTGCAATTTTCATAGGACAGGGAAGGAGAAGTGAAGAGTAGTTCAGTTGCTTTCTGAAGGCCACACAGCTGTGATGTATTAGAGCCAGGATATGCACCCTTGCAGTCTGACTCTGGAGAAGAGGCAGTAGAGTGTGCAAAGGCACCTCGGTGTAGAGTAGCACGTTGTGTTACTAGAACTACCGTTTCATCAGTCAGATTGAGGAATCAGACGGGGGAGGGGAGGGGTGCTGAAACACAAAGGTGTTGAGAGGTGAGGCTAAATGGAAGCCTGGAGCCAGGTCACAAAAACCTTACAGTGTTCAGTGCCCTATACGAGGACCCTTCACAAAATGTGCAGAAGTGTTCCTTAGAAAGGGATGTTTTCTGTGACATTGGACTGTTACACATCCATCATACGGAAGAGTTTATGAAGTTCTGCTCTTCTACTAGTTGAGTAGTGAAGGGATTTCTCAGTCGTGGACCTTGTCTGTGCCCTGCAGGAAGTGACAGTGGTATAAATAAAGAAGGAGATATATATACACATATATACATACCCAGATGAGCCCCCAAGAAGTGCCAAATGGGACCGTAAAGTACATCCATCCTTTATGTGTTGGGGGTAAGCAAAGTTTGGGTTGAAGAAAATTGGGGAGAGAAAGAGGAGGACCACTGGGAGCCAGCCTGGACTGGACACCAGGTTGTCCTCAGATGTCCCAGAGCACTCGACATTTGATGGAGCACTTTTCCCACCTCAGCCCCCTCTCCAGTACGCTTGGCAGCCGTTCAGGCTGGTGCTGCACTGACGCAGGAGTCCCAGCCAGGAAGTGAATGAATCCATTTTCCAATTAAAGTGAAACTTCTCCAAAGGACCTGCTCACCCCAAGAAGAGAAATTTATCTTCCTGGCAGTCTGGCTTGGCTAGGATATGTCTCTGCCCCTAAGACAGATGGTGAAAAGCCATTAACTTGAATGAGAAAAGAGAAACTGGGACAGTCCTTATTCACAGCCTCATTCACGTATCCATTCATTTCTTATTTCCATTTACATAAACTCCTATTTAGCTTGCACATCTCTGCTCATTCATTTATTTGTTCATTCATTCACCTGATGTTATTCATCGTCTATAGATCAGATACAATGCGAGGTCCTAGGAACAGAGAGACTGAACAAAAACACAGTCCCTGACTCTTAGAGATTTCAGTTTAGGGAGAGAGATAGACATGTGAACAGATGATGGGAAGTGCTATGATGGGGCTATTCACTGAGTATTATGGGGGCATAGCACAGAACACCCTACTCAGCTTAGGGGAATCAGAGAAGATGTCATGGAGTGTGTAACACTTGAGTCCTAAATGATGAGCACATGTTGGCCAGGTGAGAGAGGGAGGGTATCCAGATAAGGAACACTGTGAATAAAGATGAAATGGTGAGAAAAAGGACAATGTACGTGATTTTAGTGCAGTATCTCAGATCTGTCAGAGACGAAGCTGGCAAGTAAGACATGGTTTGTACATGCCATGTTAATAAATTTAACCTTTAACTCCAAAGGTAGTAGAAAACTTTGAAGGGTGCAAAGGGTACTAGATTGAAAGCTCCCTGTGGGTGGGGCTGTGTCTGTTGTTTGCTCTCATTTCCCTTGCACTGAGCACAGTACCTGACATGTAGAGGATACCAAATAAATAATGAATGAATGATTTATATAGTCAAATATGCATTTTACATAGGCCATTATATGCTAACTGGCTGTGTAGAGGGTGGGAATTGAGGGGGTTAAAATTTGAAAGAGGCTGTATCAGTTAGGGTGGTGACAAAACACCTCAACACTTGATGGAGTAAAAAAGCAACCATTTATTTACCTCGTAATTATGCAGGTTACTAATTAGAGATGAGCTAAGCTAAATGGATTTTCTTGTCTCTGCTGAATGTGTTCAGGAGTCTCCGGAGGGCTGCTGGGTTTCCTGATCTTAGCTCTGTTCGGCTGTCTTGAATGTGTGGAGCCTTGGCCGGGACGGTTGGTTTTTGCTCCACGTGTCCTCTCATCCTCCAGCGGGTCGGCCTGAGCTGCCTCATGTGGCAGCTCTACATTCCAAGAAGACAAGAACAAGGTCTTCAAGAGCTCAGTTCAGAAGTAGCACAGTGATGTTTCTGCTTCATTGCGTTGGTCAAGCCAGGTCCTAAGCCCAGCCCCAGTTCAAGTGGTGGAGAAACAGATTCACCTCTTTTTTTTTTTTTTTTTTAATTGAAGTATAGTTGATTTACAGTGTTGTGTTAAATTCTGCTGTACAGCAAAGTGATTCAGTTATACATACATACATATATATATATATATCTAAACACATTCTTTTTTTATATTCTTTTCCATTATGGTTTATCATAGGATATTGAATATAGTTCTCTGTGCTATACAGTAGGACCTTGTTGTTTATCCATTATGTATATAATAGTTTGCATCTGCTAACCCCAAACTCCCACTCCAGCCCTCCTTCAACCCCCTCCCCCTTTGGCAACCACAAGTCTGTTCTCTATGTCTGTGAGTCTGTTTCTGTTTTATAGATAGGTTCATTTGTGTAGTATTTTAGTTTCCACATATAAGTGATATTATATGGTATTTGTCTTTCTCTTTCTGACTTACTTCACTTAGTATGATAATCTCTAGTTGCATCCATGTTGCTGCAAACGGCATTATTTAGTTCTTTTTTTTTTAAGGCTGAGTAGTATTCCATTGTATATGTGTACCACATCTTCTTTATCCATTCATCTGTCGATGAATATTTAGATTGTTTGCCATGTCTTGGCTGTTGTGAATAGAGCTGTTATGAACATAGGGGTGCACGTATCTTTTTGAATTATAGTTTTTTCTGGATATATGCCCAGGAGTGGGATTGCTGGATCATATGGTAATTCTATTTTTAGTTTTCTGAGGAACCTCCATACTGTTTTCCATAGTGGCTGCACCAACTTACATTCTCACCAACAGTGTAGGAGGGTTCCCTTTTCTCCACACCCTCTCCAGCCTTTGTTATTTGTAGAGTTTTTGATGATGGCCGTTCTGACTGGTGTGAGGTGGCACCTCATTGTAGTTTTGATTTACATTTCTCTAGATTCACCTCTTAATGCAAGGAGCTACAGAGTCATACTGCATAGGGCATGAATACAGGGTTGGGGAGAATTCTGGCCACTTTTGTGGTATACCATAGATAGGATAGCAATGATCCAGGTGATAGAACGTGATGGACTGAAAATAGGATAGTGAAGATGTGGTGTGATGGGTAATTTTATGTGTCAACTTGACTGGGCCACAGGGTGACACTTGTTCAAACATTATTCTGAGTGTGTCTATGAGGGTGTATCTGGATGAGATTAATATTTGAATTGGTCAGCTGAGTAAAGCAGATTCTCCTCCCTAATGTGGGTGAGCCCCATCTAATCAATTGAAGACCTGAATAGAATAAAAAGGCTGAGAAAGAGGGAACTCCTCCTACCTGACTGCCTTGAGCTGGAAATTGGTCTTTTCCTGTCTTTGACTGAAACCTTGGCTCTTCTTGGGTCTTGAGCCTGTTGGCCTTTGGACTAGAAATTACACCATAAGTTCTCCTGGTTCTCAGGCCTTTGGACTCAGATTGGAGCCCCTGGGTCTCCAGCTTGCCAACTGTAGATCTTAGGACTTCTCAGCTTCTATAATTGTGTGAGCCAATCCTGATAATAAATATACATATATGAAGAAATATACAAATGTACATAGATGTCATATATATGAAGGAGATATATATAGGATATATAAGATATACATATTATAAGATATATATTATATATATAAGGTATATATATATTACATAAGATATATATGTGTAGTCTCCTATTGGTTCTATTTCTTTGGAGAACCCTGACTAATACAGGGGGGTGAAGAGGTGGGAACCTCTTCATGGATTAATTGGGAGTTTAAATTAGAAGGATGATTGGATGTAAGCAATGAGAGAGAAGGAGAAGATGACTCCTTGGGTAACTGGATCCCCTGACATAGAAAACCAAGGAGGAGGAAAACATTTGGGGAAAATTACAGATTCAGTTATGGACGTGTCGAGTTAGAGGTGCAGTGGCGCGTCCAGGAGACGTGTCTCAGGAGAGTTTAGAGTTTGAGATCGTGCATGTTACTCAGCTAGTAGTTGGTTGGAACCTTGGGAATAATTAAAAGTGTCCAGGAAGCATGTTAAAAGTGAGAAGAGCATTTGGATGAGTCAAGAACATCTATCTGCATTTAAAGGGAAACTAAGGAAAAGGAGCTCAGGAAGGAGACAGAATAGCAATGATGAGAAGGGCATGAAGGGATCCAAGAGAGTGAGGTGGTAAGGAAGACCTCCTCACTTCTCTGTTTGTCCAAGTCTCCCACTTTATTTCACGTCTGTTCCAAGACCTTACCCAGTCCAAAGCCCTCTCTTCTCTTAGAACCCTCCCTTCCACAGACAGTACCACCCACTAGGAACTGTGTTATCTAGGTTTACCATGGCATCCTTCTCTCCTCCTTCTGCATTTTATTGTGCTTTAGGGAGGCAGACCCCTGACCTAGCACTGGGCTGGGCATTAGAGATGTACATTTTAGTCTATCTTTCCACTTATGTGTTGTGTAACCTTGGGACAGTTGTGATCCCTTTCTGGGTTTTACTTTCTTAACCTGCAAGGTGAGGTTTATAATTTCTTACCTTTCCCTTATTCTTTGCCTTAAAGAATTATACAGGTCAGATGAGATCATGCATGTCAAAGTGCTTTGAAACACGTGAAGCTCTGCAGTAGTAATTAGAGTGAAATCCGTTGACTTATCAGGCACTCCACATTATTTCATTTAACCCTCCCAATGTCCTTTGAGGTGGATGCTAGTAATGTGGCGTTTGAGGAAACTGGGGCTTAGAGAAATTAATTTGCCTAAAGCTACACAGCTGGGAAGTGGTGAGGACAGTAATCAAACTCAGGTCTGCCTGACTCCAAAGTTCTTAGGGCCCACATACCAAAGCCTTGTTTTCCTAATGCATATGGTGGTATCACATTCCTGGGCAAAGTCAGCTTTGCAGAATACGATCCGTTTTCATGCAAATGATAACATTTTTATGGTTGGAAAATCTGCTCTAGTGTGGATTATACGTTTACCTTTCTGTACAACAGTAGAGCTTTAGGGGAGGTGTGGGGGGAAGATGCATATATGTATCCAGTTCTTGAAAATTAAATAATTTAAATTATACAATGGAATTCTTTCATTTTATAAATAAATTCTGTGAAGGTACAGTTAAACAAAACCTTCTCTAAAGGGGGTGATCTACCTTGTCATTTTAGAGTTTTGTTTTTTGGGTGTCATTCTCAGCAGTAGCATAAATATTTATTCTACTTGACCTTTAGGCTTCAGCTCAAATCTATCCTCCATGAAGTCTTTTTTGGCCACCCAGGCCCCAAAGCCCTTTCCCTTCTCTGAACCCTGTTTGTGATTACTCATTAGAGGCAGATATATGGCCACACAAAAAATATTATGAGAAAGTTATGAGGCTGACTCACCAAACCTTGGTATCAGGCTCATTACATTATCATCATACATCATCTTGTTAATTACCATTTCCTTTGCACATATCTTTCTCCAGCTTCATTGTAATTTTACTTTAAAAGAGTTTGACTTTAAGTTTCTTTATACCTCCTGAAACTTTTTGCATTTAAAAAAGTTAGCGGCTTTTTGCCCTCCAGGAGTTTGAAATTTTGAGATGGACTTAGGCACGTGAATATATAATAAGGACACAGCAAGGGATGGAGGGATTCACTGAAAAGGTGGTATTTGAGCTGCATTTGAAAATCAAAGGTAGAAGTTTGGTCATGAGAGAAGATGGGAAAGTCAATCCAAGTAGAGGCATCAGCCTCAACAGAGTCAGGGAGATATGAAAGAGTACAGTGCGTTTGGGGAAGAGAAAGAAATGAGGTGAGATCAGGGTGGGGAGTGATGAAGACAGGGATGATGGACAGTGAGCCAAGAAGGAGTCATACAAATAATGGCCAAGTTGGAGCTAAGTTATGTGTCCTGAGAGCCATGCCAAGGAGATAAAATGTGATTCTAAGCCGCAAGGAACTGTCGAACCATTTTAAACAAAGAAACGTCATGGTAAGTTTTAAGTTTTTAGAAAGATGTCACTGGTAGCACAAACCTCTCAGCCTATCTGTCTGACTTAAAGTATCTCCAGTGTTTGGTCTTTTTCTCTGCGGATGGGAGTGTGAAACACAGTTATTTCATTCATTCTGGGAAGTTTCTGTTTGGGGATTATGACCCAGTCCGTGTTTTCAGCATCATTTTTTTTTTTTTTAAAGAGTGAAGTTGAGGATTAAGTTTCTTCATGAAACATCTCTCCTTTCTGGGCCATCAGCCTGTGCCCTAATTCTCAGTCTTGAATATAGAGTGAGGATAAGGTTTTGCTTTTTTAAGGGCTGTTGTGCTGGAAAACAACATCGTGAGTATTTGGGATGTTCTGGCAGGACCATTTACTGGGAGGGAATTAGGGAGCTCTGTTCTTCCCTTTCATTCACTGCACACAGCAGGGAGCCCAGATAGAATCCCACTGCAAGTCATAACAAAATACTTAGTTGATCCTTTTTTAATTGGTCATCCCTACTTTCCCATGCTGCTCCTAGACCCTCGCATCTCCCAACATACATTGCAGTGTCTGCTTCATTTTACCCCCAAGTTCCCTTGGCATCGAGAAGCCAGCAGAGACCTCACTGCCTCCCTGGACATGGCAGTGAGAAGGAAAGGGAGAAAGCCCCATCTCTCTGCCCCAGGCTGGCCGGGTGGCTGCTGCCCGGCCTTGAACCTTGGATACGCTGCTCCACCTCCGCCCTCTGCCAAGACCCGCAGCTGTGTGTGCTTTGAGTGTGGTTTTATGAAGTAATAGATGATTAAAAAAGAGATTTGTTCTCTTTGGTGGCTTTCAAGCCTGAGGGATTGCTTAGCTCAAAGGATTGTTATTGGAATGCAGAAGCCTTTATTGCCAAGTCATACACCCCAATCACTGCTGATTTCTTTTTTTTTCTTGAAAAGACTACTTTTTGTTAGTTGCTTGGTAACTGGAGGAGAGGCTTAACTCCTTCGGCACAGAGAGCTCCTAGTTTGAAGTGGATTCAGCACCCACACGCTGAGATGCACCTAAAGTTGGCTTGTGTTGGGGACCTGCTCTATGTTTGCTCTAGCCCGTGTACCATTTGTGCATGGAGGTTGTTGTGAGGGATGTAGAAGTTAAGTGAGTTGCCCAGAATTGAAAGTGAAATCTCTGAAATTTAATAAAACATTTAAAAAAATGTGTTTGGGAGCGCTTTTCTTTTTTTTTTTTTTCTTCTGTAAAGAATGGTAATAGCTTCCATCATGATGCTGCCAAAAGGCCAAAACCCACAGCTCTGCTAGATCTGGGAGCCTCAGGGTGGTGACTGTGGCCTGGGAAGGAAGGAACACTCACTTTAGAGTGGGAAGCCCCATGTGGCTTTGGGTTGAGGCCTTGTCATCCGAACCTCAGTTTCTACATCCTTCACCTGCAGACTGTTGTGTATCACCTACAACCTCTGAACCATCCTGAGAATCCAGTGAGATGAGGAACATGGGGGCACGGTTGTAAGCTGTGGAAGAATCTAAGAGGGCAGTCGCTGTGCCTGATGCAGGCCCAGTGGTTCCAAGGATAGAATTAATTCAGTAAGATTGAGGCCCTTGGCTGAGACTCTGCTGGTTGGGGAGAGGCAGGGATGGAGAGATTTTCTCATAGAACTGGATTAAGAATCCATCCACGGGGGCCAATAGGCCCTTGGCCAATCTGGCATCTGATGACTAAGCACTTGTGAATCATGTAGCCCAACCTTAGAACACCATGGGAACCTCATAGGTAGTGTCAGCATTTCCAAGTAAGGGATCTGGCTTCCGGAGACATCGCTCTCATCCAGGCAAACGCTTTCCCCCTCTCCTTTGCTGGCTAAGCTGCAGACTTTGCTTTTGTGGAGAAGGCAGGGAATACTACTGCTGTCTTCTCCCCCAAGACCACATGTGTTTTTAAGGATGCCTCACACTCCTAATATGATGCCATTTCTGGTTACTCATTCTATGGAGAGTTTGAGCCAGGGTCTCTGGCTTTGCTCGGTGAAGCCGGCGTTGTCTCAAGAAAAGATGGCGCCGCCGGGCTGCTTTGTCCCTCCTGCCCCCGAGGTGTCTCTTTCTGGCCAGAGGCCTGGTGCTGTCTCTGAGACATTCTGCCTGGGTCCCATTGTCCACAGAGGCTGTCTGCGTGGCTACAGGCTGAAAGCTCTCATTTTGCAAGGTCTGTAATGACTGTATACAAGATCTAACAGAAGCAGTTATTTTCTGAGTTGAGGAAGACTGCTTGGCTTTGGCTGGTAGCACTGATTGTTGCTGCAGTGGTTTCGTGGTTTATTTCTGATTGGCCTTGGATTTCTGAAGTCTTTAGAAGGAGGATGCCTTTTCTCCCTGAGAACTGATCACCGAAACCACGGAGCACATGGAAAGAGATTTGGGGGACTACCCAGAAGACATACTAGTAGCTTGACTCATAGTTTCAAAGGCTACCATTTTCTGACTGATCTATTAGCATATAATGATACTGCTAGTTCAGAGCTACGTTTGGCATATTTAGTCAACTTTAAGTGTTGTTTTGTTTAACATTAAGACGTATGGGTGTTCAAAGGAAAGTTTAGCCCTTTCTAGATGTAAGCGCTCACCCAAATGCTTAAGAATTTAAAACAAACAACCAACAACAACAACAGAAGATGGGCTTAACACTGCCTTTTACATCTGAGCCCTTTTGATGTTATTATTGTTTTAATGGGACCCTGTTCCTGGGTTAATACTCAGTTTCTCTGCTGTGCGTGGATGTCTGTGTTCAGAGAGTGGTGATAGGGGAAGAGAAAATAGAAAGAACTCATAGAATTTGAGGGCAAATATAGATAAAGACTAGTTGTATGTCTATAAAATAGATAGAACAGCACTCAGGACTTTTGTGTTGTTCTAAGGAGGTAACACATGTGGAAACCCTTTGTAAACTCTGAAGCGCCTCTCACCTGAGATTGGAAGGTGAAACTGAGCAGTTTGTCTAGTTGTTCAACGCATATTTATCGAATGTCTGCTGTGTGTCACCTGCTAGCAGATACTAGAATATGTCTCTTTTGGATCTTCTGTCTTGTTGCCTTTAGGTTCCCAAAGATACCCATGTACTTAGGATACATTCCTTTTTGTTGTAGCCTCTTGGGGAGGGAATAATAGAAACCAGGACATGGAGAGTTGCCTGGGTGGTAGGAAACCTTTCTTGCTGCTGCTTCTGTCTGTATTGATCTTCTCTTTATGAAGTCCTACTTCTCCAGGTCCTTGGCAAAAAAATGGCCACTTCACAGTTTCCAAGTTTATCTCACCTCCAGTTCCACTCAAAGGCAGAAGTTAAATGACTCCATTTGGATCCTGATTCTAAATTCTTGGGAGAAGGAATCTGATTGGCCCAGTTAGGTCACATATCCACCTCTAGTCCAGTTAAGTGTGTCAGGGGGACTGGAGTCATGTGATTTCTACCTCACAACTAAGGGTCCAGTCCTGTGCTGGGGAGGAGAAAAGACAGTTGTGGGATGTTACGGTGCATAAAACTGACAAGGTCCTTGACCTCACTGAGCTTACAATCTAGCAGAAGAGAAGGACATTATACAGATACTTTCAGGGTGATATGGGTTATATGACAGCCAGACCTCACCTGAGGAGGAGATCCTGAAAGACCTCCCCAGGGAAGGATGGGTTGGGTTAACCAAAGTGGGCAGAGCAACAGGGTGGTGGGTGAGGAAGGAGTGTTCTGGACAGATGTGGCAGAGGAAGGAAAAAGCCCTGTGGCAGGAAAAAAAATCTGACCACATTGGCAGTGTGGAAGAAATTGGAAGCAACAAATGTTTAAAAAGTATAAGAATAGCTTGATTCCGTACCGTTCTCTCTGGCTTAGATTGGAAGTTCTTTGTGGGCAGGGACTATCATTCCTGTTGCCTTTGGAACCAGTTAGCCTGGGGAGACTTTTTCATGGCAGGACACATTGCATTTCATTGGGTAATTTCTTAGAGTGGTTTTTCTCCCCAGTTCACAGCTGTTCAGCTTTGAAATCTTTTTATATGTCTTAAAGTGTATCCTCTTGCCCTTCACTGGGAAGATGGATTGCATACCCTTGCAGAATGTACTTCCTCCTGCTCCAGGTTGGCAAAGAGGAATAAAAGGGAAATTATAGTCGTTTTTGGAAGGATCAATAATTGCCAATTTTTCTTTCCTGTATAGTACTGCTTTTATATCACTCACCATTCCCAGCCCCTGAACAGATGTTTTATTGGGCATTGTTGGCTATGCTTTTGTTTTGAAAATTTTGAAACATTATTGAAAGAGGAGAGGGGGAGAAGAAATAGCCCATAATTGATTCTAATATGTATTTCATTTGGCAGAACTTGAGAGAGACTTGCTGGGATAAGGCGGGACACTTCTTTGATCTCCCAGACTTCTTATCATGGAAGGCAACAGGTGTCACAGCACGGTATGTTAATTACAAGTTGGATTTTATTTGTGTTCATCCATTCTCGGGTGTCTGTGTATGTGTGTGTATATATATATATATATATATATATATATATATATATATATTGCTTTCTTAACTCGCTTTGACTGGATGTACTGTTTGTACATCTGCATGCGATATTGCATACTTGAAACATCTTGAATCCATCTTCCACCTCCACTTCACATGCCCAAACACCATTGTTCCTATGAGGCCTGGAATGTGGATATCCAAGGTGAAGACCATTCATTAAAATTGGACACATTTAAAGGAGACGTGAATAGTCCATTGTGAAATGTGACTGTTTTTCCAAAGGCACTTTTTACATGATGAATAAAAGAAACATTTTTTGGCCCCTAAAATTAAGGCAAGAGTTATGTTTTTCAAGGAAGGTGATTTTAACTTTAACTAGATGGGTGTGTTAATGAAGCTATTTTGCTTTTTATATCAACGTACCTGAATCATCCCAGAGTGTAGAAGTGTGTATGTTGAAGTCAACAGTATTTCCCAAGAAATTACAAATGTTATAAATAAGTTATGTGCTGCACGTCAGAGACAATTTTAATACTCATGGAGTGTGCTTGTGGCTGCTACAATGGATGTGTGTGCAGATGTGCATATATATGGACAGATTGGACATGTATTCTCAAAGCATGCAAAGCTGTTGTCATCTTGACCTCAGATTTCAGGGGATGCACAAGGGGAGGGGGCCGTAGGGCAGGGAGGGGTCTTCTTATCTTGAAAATGATTGAGAATTGCATATGAGAAAGGGGATCATTTCCCAGAGGACCGATAAACCTGCATGAGTATGTATATATTTAGGTATATCTTAAAGTCATCTCTTTGAGAGAGGGCTAAATCCTCCCTATATTCCCTTTTATTTAAACTCATGAGAAGCTGGGAATGGGAGTACCATTTTCCCTGTGTTCTTTCTGTCTGTCTCGTTTTGTATGATTGGGACTTTCCTTGTAGAGAGTTGATGAGAGTGTGATGGTTCATTTGGCAGCATGGGCTTCCAGAAAGGAGATAGTAGAAGACGTCTTTCACAAGCACATCATTCATCTTGTTGATTATTCTCCCCTCCCACTAATGAAATGCTAGGGTGGAGGGGATTCACATGCATATTAAAATGGCCTCAGTAAACCTCAGGTACTCATCCCTCTCTGGGGAGAGGGCTCTGGAGGAGTGATCTGAACTTTAACCCAGAAGGTGCTGTTAGTCACCATTATATTGTTATCATCAGTGGGGAGGGGGTTGTTTGGGTGAAGATCTCATCTGGACATTCCTCTTTTGGTGTGATATTATTTGTCCAGAGTTATTTCTGGAAGGACCTTTCTCTAGTTTTTTTCCCTATCTTTGTGCAGTAGTGAAGGAAATGTTTTGATTATTTTAGCCAAATGGACCTAGGAGTCAAAGCAGTGCTAATAGTGTGGGTATCGGTAACAATCCATTGGCCCACAAGCCTTGAGAACTCAAAAGAAGAACTACAGAGGGAGGAGGACCTTGAGTTTCCTTCTCTTTTTCCTTGGGTGTTGATCAATCCAGCTCATTGATGTCCTCCCTGGTTTTTTCTGATGGTGCTAAATAGTCTACACCCCCATTTCCAAGTGTCTAATGCCGTATTAAGACACCAGGAAGCCAGCTTTTTGAAGCTAGCTCTGGCTCAGATAGATTTAAATGCATTGCCTTGCTTATCCACTGTGGAGTTACAACATGACTTATCCTCAATTCTGCCACACAAGAGTTTGGTGACCTTGGGAGTGGCCCTACCTTCTTTGAATCTCACTTTCCTTATCTATAAAATGGGGATCGTGATACCAAACTAGCCTGATTATAGGAATCAGCCGAATCATTTATTCAAAGCCCAGATCCTCAGGGCTTCCAGTTTCAAGCCCACTGAACCAGAATCCCTATGGGATACCTGGGAATTTGTGTGATTAACAAGTGCCCCAGGTGGTTATATGGTCAGGTAAGTTGGGACAACATTGCCTTACAGAGTATACGTGAAAGTAATATGTAAGGTGGTCCATACCTGTGAAGGATTGGACGTATTTTGAAAGGTCGGATGGATTTGGTAAATTTAAAGATGGACAGCTGCTCATTGGCCTATCAGAACATGCTTGGGGGCTTCCATTGCCCACCTGTGACAATCTGAAATCCTGAGGAAGCAGGAAGCTTAGTGCTCAGAAATGATTTATTGACTGTCCAGTCATCCCTGCCATTTTTTATTGGCTGAGACACTCATGACTTATTCTACTTTCCTTATCATGAATTTGCAGTCCCCTCCCCACCCCTTGCCCATACTCGCCAGCACCTTCAGAGGCCTCCCTTCCAGCTTCGCTCTCCTGGAGAGCTGAGTCTGTGGACCTTGGGCACCAGGCACCAAGTTCCTCTTGTAAAGATGGTTGCCCTCTCCCAGGCACACCTCTCTCTTACATCTGTCTTTCTTCTCTGTTGTTTCCTCAATCTCTTCATTCTTTCTTCTCTATTTCAACCTGCATGATCAGGCGAAACAAGTAATCTCAGAGCTTTCTCAATTATAAATATAATTGGGGTAATGACAATACTTACTCTATGGGGTTATTGTATGGACTGACTGAGTGAGATGACAGAAGAACTTCCAACACAGCACTGAGAAAGTTTTTGAAGGAATTAGCTATTTTATTTTTCTATAAATTTATTTATTTATTTATTTTTGGCTGCGTTGGGTCTTTGTTGCTGCACGCGGGCTTTTCTCTTGTCGCGGCGAGCGGGGGCTACTCTTCGTTGCCGTGCGCGGGCTTCTCATTGTGGTGGCTTCTCTTGTTGCAGAGCACGGGCTCTAGGCGTGCAGGCTTCAGTAGTTGTGGCACTCAGGCTCAGTAGTTGTGGCTCGCGGGCTCTAGAGCGCAGGCTCAGTAGTTGTGGCACACGGGCTTAGTTGCTCCACAGCATGTGGGATCTTTCCGGACCTGGGCTCGAACCCGTGTCCCCTGCATCGGCAGGTGGATTCTTTTTTTTTTTTTTTTAAATTTTTATTTATTTATTTATTTATTTATTTATTTATTTTTGGCTGTGCTGGGTCTTTGGTTCGTGCGAGGGCTTTCTCCAGTTGCGGCAAGTGGGGGCCACTCTTCATCGCGGTGCGGGGACCGCTCTTCATCGCGGTGCGCGGGCCTTTCACTATCGCGGCCCCTCCCGTCGCGGGGCACAGGCTCCAGAAGCGCAGGCTCAGCAGCCGTGGCTCACGGGCCCAGCCGCTCCGCGGCATGTGGGATCCTCCCAGACCAGGGCTCGAACCCGTGTCTCCTGCATTAGCAGGCAGATTCTCAACCACTGCGCCACCAGGGAAGCCCCTACAGGTGGATTCTTAACCACTGCACCACCAGGGAAGCCCTAGCTATTTTATTTAGTTTCCTTACTCTATCAATTTTGGCAGGGAGTCTTTGCATTAAGTTTCTGGCATAGCGGAAAGAGGGAAATCCTTGTAGTCAGACTGACCTGGGTTCAATGTCTCTGCTATGTACTGTCTGTGAGAAGCTGGAGTAAATTACCCCCCTCCCCCTCCCCCACCCCCCGCCCAAATTCAGGTCCTCATCTGGCCGTCCTGTCAGGGTTAGAGGTACTGTGGATAAAATGTGTAGCACATAGTATTTAAACAATTCACAGTTCTTTTAATGAAAAATCCCCATTGTCTTTCCATCTTCTAGAATAAGGAAGATGAGGGTCTGAGTTTGAATGTACGAATGCCAAAAAAAACTCTGGACAGTGGAACATGAACTTGGCATCCTCTGGGCCAAGGAGAGTTTCAGATTTGGTGTTTATCTGGCTCTTATTGTGATTGTTTTGGGAGGCTTTGGGGAAATGGGTGCCAAAAAGGCTAGAGGGTGTTTTTTTTCCCTTTCTTTTTTTCTTTTTATTATTCTAGTGGAGTCATGGCTAAAAAAGTGATCAGATTTCACCTTGTCTTAAGCCTTCAGACTTGTTTTTGGCAGTGACAGTGTGTAAGAAGTCTTCCTCCTCCTCCTCTTATCTGTTTTTCTCTCTTCTCCTGCTTTCCCCTCCCCCCCCCCCGCTTTATTTATTGTTCTTATCTTCTAAAATATGGCAGCTACTCTTGTTTTTCTGGGTCACTGAGAAAATCACCACTTTGGCCTATGATTAATTTGTAATTCAGCTCCATTCTTTTCATTATATTGATGAAAATAATTATTGCTATTTTTTAAAATAATAATTTATATAATTATCATCATCATCATTTATTGAGTGCATTCTCTGTATCTGTGCTAACTTTTTAACAAATATGAACCCCATTAGTCCTCCCAACCATCAGTTAAAACAGGTGGTGGTATCACCATTTTGCAGTTCAAGAACTAAAACTCAATGTTTTAGTAATTTGCCACGTTCTAGCCTTTAGTGGATAACTGTCCAGAATTTTGGTAACATGAGAAGTGGGAAGTCAGAAATTTGAATAATAAAATTTTGTATAATCAAACAAAAACATATTCATATATATAAATCCTCCCTCTAAAGAGATTTGAGGTGACTGATAATAGAAGATAAAAACAGTGATAAAAATATTAAAAAGTCACAATGGAGTGAAATATTAATAGAATAAGATAAAGCCAAGAGCTTCATAGAAACTATATGGTTCATCATAATTACTAATTGATTTGTTTCCAAGCTTCCTAGTGGCCAAAGAAAAGGTGAGAACATAATCAGGATTAACTGAGTGAACACATAAGAACCCAACTGCTGTTCAGGAGAAGAACTCCCTCTAACATTGGGGTCTGAGAGCAATTTCTCCTAGATTATCAAGGGTTGGCGATATTCTGTAAATTATCTAAAAGTATGTCCTTTGAAATTCAGTTATAGTTTCAAATAGACTTTATTTTAAACCTAGTTTTAGATTTACAGAAAAGTTGTGAAGATAGTACGAGAGTTCCCATTTACTTGACACCTAGTTTTCCCTATTATTAACATCTTATGTTTGTGTGATACATTTGTCAACAAATGATGAACCGATGTTGATATATTATTATTAACTAAATTCCATACTTAATCATATTTCTTTAGTTTTTACCTAATGGCCAAGATCCTATCCAGGATACCATATACATTTAGTCATATCTCCTTAGTCTCTTCTTGGCTGTGACAGTTTCTCAACTTTGTTTCTGATGACCTTGACGGTTTTGAAGCGTGGTCATATATATTATAGCATGTCCCTCTAATGGAATTTGTCTGACGTTTTTCTCATGATGAGACATGGGTAGTATGTTTTTGGGAGGAAGACTACACTGCCATTTTCTGTTGAGTACCATTCTCATCATGTCATATCATATCAAGGGTACATACTAGCAGCATGTCATCACTGTTGATGTTGATCTTAATTATCTGGCTGAGGTATTGTTTGCCAGGTTTCTCCACTGTAAAGTTACTCCTTTCCTCTTTCTATCTTGTATTTTTGGAAGGAAATCACCATGCAGAGCCAACACTAGGAGTAGGGAGTTATGCTTCAGTTCCTTAAAGATGGAGTTGTCTATATACGTTATTTTGAATTATTTTTATAGAAGATTTGTCTGTTCTCAATTCATTTATTTTTATTGCTTTGGACGAAAAGAAATTGATTACCAGGTTCCTTATGCACAAGAGACAGTTTGGTTAGTTTGCTTTAGAAGTTATATGTTAGAATTTCTGAGTTTTCTATGGCATATGGGGAAACAGGGCTGAGTTTCTAGAATCTCAGGTTTATTTTTCCTTACATTTTGTATATGATATATTACTCCCCCCCCCACTACAATGTACAATTCTGTGAAAGTTGTCAGTAAATATTCTATTTTCTACTTTGAGATGAATTTATGCTCTTTAGAATTGTAATCCTTTTAAAATAGCAATTATTTTCCTGATTTGCATGGCTCTCTATGTGTGGGGTTTATAAGGGATATTATTATTCTGTTATTTTTCTTATGGTTATTTGCTAATCTGTCAGGAGACGATTATGGCAGGTTATTGATCCAGATCTATAGTCATTTTCCAAATATAATCTCCAGGATCTCAAAAATAGTATCATTATTTAATGACTCTTATTACTGTATTTCATTTTTTAAATTATAAATCTGCTTTATACAATTTATTTTTTTACTCTATGTATTATTGTATTTTCCATATCAAATATTATCTGAAGACATGTTTTTGATATCTGTATAATATTCTATCTTATGTCTGTATAATGCCTGTGTTAGTTTTGCCAAGTTTTTAGGCTTAAAATGATCTCTTATTTTAATGTGCATTTTTATTATTAAATGCAGTTACCTTTTCTTATATTTATCAACCACTTGTTTTATTAATTTATGTCAATTAATGTCAATAATTGTATCTATTAGTATTACATGTATTGATTGCCTATTTCTGTCAACTACTAATATTTATATTGGATTTCAGTGTTTTCTTAAATATTGGTGAGAATTCATGTTTTTGTTTGTTCGTTTTACTATTTTCCCCAAGGTGTTATTTTTGAAAAAAATTTAAAGCTACAGAGAAGTTGAGAGAATGGTATATGGAACACCATATCTGTACCTACATCAGCGGTCTCCAGCCTTTTTGGCATCAGGGACCTGTGGAAGACAATTTTTCCATGGACCGGGGTTGCGGGGGTTGGTTTTGGGATGATTCAAGTGCATTACATTTATTGTGCACTTTATTTCTATTATTATTACATTGTAATATATAATGAAATAATTATACAACTCACCATAATGCAGAATCAGTGGGAGCCTTGAGCTTGTTTTCACTTGCCACTCACTGATAGGGTTTTGATATGAGTCTGCAAGCAATTGATTTATTATAGTCTCTGTGCAGTCAGACCTCTCTGCTGATGATAATCTGTATTTGCAGACGCTCCGCAGTGCTGGCATCACTGCCTCATCTCCACCTCAGATCATCAGGCATTAGATTCTCATAAGGAGCACGCAACCTAGATCCCTCGCATGCGCAATTCACAGTAGGGTTCTCGCTCTGATGAGAATCTAATGCCGCCGCTGATCTGACAGGAGGCGGAGCTCAGTAGCGGTCCGTGGCCCGGGGGGTTGGGGACCCCAGACCTATAATTCATCAATTAACGTTTTCGTTACATTGTGCTCAAAAGTGTTCTATCTCTGACCTGCATATATGTGTTTATTTTGCTGAACCATTTATAAATGAATTGCAGATACCACCTTCTTTCCTCATAAATTCTGCAATGTGATCCCCAAGAGTACTGTCCTTCTCCTGTGTAACCACAGTGCTGTTATCACACTTAGGACAATTAACATTAATCCTCATTATTTAAATTCCTAACAGGTGCCCTATTGTTAACTGTTCAAAGTGCCACTCACTTTTCCTTGCCATTGGAGTTCTGACTGATAGAGACTACATACAGAGCATATTAGCTAGATGAAGAATGAAAACCTACCTCATTATCTTAGAAAATACTTATGAACCTTTAATGTATAGAACTTCTGGTATACTGGGTGGATAATGCAGCTCAGAAGTGAGGCTAAACCAGCACTTACATGTTCAGGTGTATGTGTTCTTATATGGAGGAAGGCAGGCCCGATATGCCAACCAGATGTCATCAAGTCAAGTAACTGAGTCAGCAGCATGAATGCAGACCCTGCTGAGGTGTGCTTAGCTAAAGCCAGGGCACACTGGTTGCACCTGGGCGTGGAGAGTGAAGGCGTGGACTCGATGTTATTCTAGGAATGACTTAGTACCTTATCTTTCACACAGTGACCCCTTCAAACATGGCTTAATATATTCCAGTGTCACAACAATCAGAAGGATTTCCCTTACCCCCTTGGAGAAAGTTAAGTCAGGGGATGGGGTGCAAATTCAGCTGTGCTTCCTCTGGTGCTGCTGTCAGTGGAGAGCGCGGGCAGGGAGCGGGCTCATCCTCCCTAAGGGCTGAGACAGCAGCATGGGAGGAAGAAGGGGTAGACTTCCACGATACTATCTGCCTCTGGTGGCGTGCCCGCAGTCCACATCCCTTCCTCAGTACTTGACGTCCTGATTACCTCACTCAGTTGCATATCTAAGATTAGACTTGATTTAAAAAAAAAACAGCTTTATTGACAGAGAATTCACATACTATACAAGTCACTCATCTAAAGTATATAGTTCAGTGCTTTTGATAGATTACATTATTTTTATGAATTTTAGTAAAATATCTATAGCATAAAATTTACCATTTTAAGTGTACAATTCAATGGCATCAATTACATTCGTGGTGTTGAACGTCTATTACCACTACCTATTTCCAAAACTTGTTACCCCAAACACAAACTCTGTAACCATTAAGTAACAACTCCCTGTTCCTGCCTTCCCCCACCCCTGTTAACCTCTAATCTACTTTCTGTCTCTATGAATTTGCCCATTCTAGATACCTTATATAAGTAGGATCTTATATGTCTGGCTTATTTCACTTAGCATAATGCTTTCAAGGTTCATCCATGTCGTAACGTGTAAGAATTTCCTTCCTTTTTCACGGCTGAATGATATTCCATTGTATGCATATGCTACATTTTGCTTTTCCATTCATCTGTTGGTGGACCCATGATGGATAATTGGGTTGTTTCTTCCTCTTGGCTATTATGAATGATGCTGCCATGAATATTGATGCATAAGTATCTGTTTGAGTCTCTGCTTTCAATTCTTGTGGGTATATATCTAGGAGTGGAATTGCTGGGTCACATGGTAATCCCATGTTTAGCTTTCTGAGGACCCACCCACTGAACTTTTCCATAGCAATTGCATCATTTAACATTCCCACCAGCAATGTATGAGGATTCTAATTTCTCCACAGCTTCACCTGTTTTTATTTTCCTGTTTTTTTGTTTTTGTTTTTTTTTTAAATTATAGTCACCCTCGTAACTGTAAAGTGGATTCTCACTGTGGTTAACGACTTGATTTTTTGTTAGAAATCTATTGAATGAAAGTAAAATTGATTGAATTTAGGTCATCCTAGAGGTAACATTTTTTGGCCAAAACTTGGTTGAAACTTGACAAGGATTCTGAAGGTAGTGTCATAAAATTAAAGAGTTCTGGGAAAAAAATAACAGTTATTTCTGATATGATTGATGCTAAAACTCTTTTATATGCATTGTTTTATGGTTGTGTTGAAGGATGATTTCTCAGAACAATGGTATAAAACCGTTCTTCTAGGTTCTAGGAAGAATGATTCAGTCATCCTCTCGCATCAGCTTATTTTTTGGTATCTTTAATAGTGCTGAGAAATGGCCTGTAAATATTAGATTTCCTTTACCCTTATTTTGGGGAAAGAAGAGTGCTCTCACTCTCTACAGAAGAAAAATTATCCTTATCTCTTCACTGATGAGTAATAGAAATAATAGAAAATTAAAAATCACAGTGGGGGCTTCCCAGGTGGCGCAGTGGTTGAGAATCTGCCTGCCAATGCAGGGGACACGGGTTCGAGCCCTGGTCTGGGAAGATCCCACATGCCACGGAGCAACTGGGCCCGTGAGCCACAATTACTGAGCTTGCGCGTCTGGAGCTTGTGCTCCGCAGCAAGAGAGGCCGCGATGGTGAGAGGCCCGTGCACCGCGATGAAGAGTGGCCCCCACTTGCCACAACTGGAGAAAGCCCTCGCACAGAAACGAAGACCCAACACAGCCATAAATTAATTAATTAATTAATTAAAAAAATGGAAAAAAAATACTGCATTATACCATTGTGGCAATTAATAAACTGATTTATAAAAAAAAAAATCACAGTGGTTTGAACACACAAGCGTTCATTCTCTTCTGTAAATAAATACAGATGCATAGAGTTTTGGGCTACTATGACAGTCCCACAAACTCATGAAGGACACTAACTGTTTTGGCATTTTTACTTCGTTATCTTCAGCCCTGACTTCCATTCTCAAAGATACCTCATGGTCCAAAATGGCTTATGGAGTCTCTGTTTTTCAGCCCACATTTCAAATAGCAGGAAGAAGGAAGGTGGGAGTTGCATAAAAAGGATGTGCACACCTGAGTCAGCCTTCTTGAAAGAACCTTCTTTGAAGAGCTACGTAATACTTCTGCTTGCATGTCATTGGTTTATGCCCACACCCAGCTAGAGTGGAGCCTGGATAAAATAGGCTTTTAGTTGGTGCGTTGTGACCTGAATAAAATTGAGTTTCTCTTACTACTAAAGAAAAAAAAGCGAGAATTAATACTGAGCAAATAAAAAGATAATCACAAAATTGTAATTTCTCAGTAAGTTACACTGACCGATATCCCAGATGCTAATGTATAATCCTTCTATGATAGTGACAGAGAGAAGGGTGAGCACAGGACAGGTCATAGGGGTGGTGATATATAGTTTGAAACAACTGTAGCTCACAGTTTGCTTCCTTCATTCATTTCACTCACTCATTCATTTATTCTTTGCATGTATGTTAATAGAGCACCTAAGAGGTCTCTTCTCTCTAGTCTAGCAGTAGGTAGGTACACATTTATTTAAACTATTCAAATTCATGTAAGGGCTGGAGCCAAATACTCCTTAGCTCAAAGTTTTGCTCTGCCATTTATCAGCTGGGTGAACATGGGCAAGTCATTTAATCCTTCTCAATCCCAGGTTCCTTCTATGGTTGAAGGGGGACAAAAATTACATGGCTTTGTTTTATGGAGAAAATGGAGCACCCTGGGTGAAACCTCTAACCAGTCTGTAGTCCAGAGTAGTGCACAGGAAGTGCTACTTTCATTTATTTTTGCCTTCAGTCTTTATTTTTTAGTTTTACATTTTAAGGTGAAGCTAAATTCAGTTAAACAGCTTACCGGTGGGGTGTGGACAGTGGGCCATTTAGAGACCAAACAACCTGTTGGACAACTTCTCTCCCCCACTGGGTTTTGTCTTGCCTTCCTGAAGGGTTCTGTGAGTCAGGAGGTGTGAGAGTGTCTCCAGAGGTCTCAGAGCTGTTGTGGGCGTGAAGAAATGAGCAGGTGGCAGGAGACCACAGGCCGTCAGTATTCAGAGGCTGAAAGTCCAGGGAGGGCAGGAGAGAATGGAATATGCCAGGGCTGTCGGGGCAGGAGGGGAACGGAGTGTTCATATCATGGCTTCTCACCCATGCCTACAGTTGAGGCACAGACCCCCAGTGACTGGGAGTCCTGCTGCTACCCTGCACTAATGCTTAACTATGGGATCAATGACTGTCCCTCTTTATCTGCTCCGTTGAGTCAAACCCTGGGGAAGGTTGAAGTTTCTTCTTTCACTTTTCATCAGTAAAGCAAATCTCGATGGAAAAGGTTAGGAATCCCCACATTTGTCCTTTGGGACAAAGGTGGTAAAAATGTGTGACCTTGGGTGGTTATGATGTGCACCCTTCAATAAGAGCCACTAGTCTGAATTTTCTCAGTTCCCATAACTTCTTTAAAAAATAATAACAGCCAGTTTTTATTGAATACCTGCTGTGTATCAGGTACTGTTCTAGGTCTTTTTTTTAAGATATATGTGTATATGTGTGTATATATATATATATTGAAGTATAGTTGGTTTACAATGTTGTGTTAGTTGCAGGTATACAGCACAGTGATTCAGATATATATATATATGTGTATATATATATATACATATATACTTTTTCAGATTCTTTTCTCTTATAGGTTATTACGAAATATTGAGTATAGTTCCCTGTGCTATACAGTAGGTTCTTGTTGGTTATCTATTTTATATATAGTAGTGTGTATATATTAATCCCAGCCTCCTAATTTATCCCTCCCCCTTTCCCCTTTGGTAACCATAAGTTTGTCTTCCATGTCTGTGCGTCTATTTCTGTTTTGTAAATAAGTTCATTTGGATCTTTTTTTTTAAAAATTCCACATATAAGTGATATCATAGGATATTTGTCTTTGTCTGGCTTATTTCACTTAGTATGACAGTCTCTGTGTTCATGTTGCTATAAATGGCATTATTTCATTCTTTTTTATGGCTGAGTATAGTATGTGTGTGTGTGCGCGTGTGTGTATGTATACCACATCTTCTTTATCCATGCCTCTGTCTTTTTTTTTTTCAGATCTCATGTGCATACCTCTAGACATGAGTTCTGTATGCATGAAAGATAACGGCCAGTATGACTAATTTTCCAATTGAGCAGCTATGTAGCATTTCCTTTACTTAACAGTTTTCTCTGAGACTTCGAATCACTTTTAGAATTTAGTTTTGTTTGCTCTTTAATATGGTAAAGTGGAACAATCTTGGGATGGGGTTCCTCATTTACAAATAGTATGATGGTATAGTCTTTGCCAAAAATGTTTTGGAACTGTAAAAGTGCTAAAAAATAGAGATCTCATTTTCCAGGTGATATGACAGACTCCCAGAAGGGTCTCACTCTGAAGGTGAAACTAGTAAGTGAAGTATGAGTTAGGTTTTAAGGGGAACATCCCCACATCATACATTGTTTAGGGGTCCTTCCTCTGACCCGAGAAGGCCTCCCTCGGGATGGACAGGACATCTCAGTCTTGGGGGCCTCTTAAATTATTTTGCTATCCAGGATGGCTGTCACTGTAGGTGAACTCTTGTGAACCTAGTTATTGGGCCTTTTGAATATGCTGTACCTGTGCGACTCTGGGTAACCTGTAAGTTTCATTCACTCTGATTAAAGGTATCAGTATTCAGTCTTGGAACCCGTGATACTGTAAGGGCTGTGAGGCCTTGGCGGTGCTCAGGACCCACATTATTAAGAAACACACGGTGGCGTGGTTTGAAGCTTGGGAGATGTGTGTGTTCCAGCCAGGTAACCTTGGGCCCCTGGCACTCAGTCTGTCTGCAAGATTTGGTGATTGAGCTAGTGATCCATTTAGCCCCTGCCAGGACTAAAACTCTGAGTCTGAGAGGTAATGGTGTTGACCAAAGTCTTGCTTTGGCTTCTTTCTTAAACCTCATTTTTTGGAAAAAGTACTGTAAAAGTCTAACATTAAATTCAACCTTTGGGGATGTAATTTAGTGTCAAAATGCTATACTCTTTCCTTCTTTTTTTCACCTCTTCCAGTTGGTTTAATATTTTTTAGTATACCTTCTTTTTTTCTTGTTTTCTTCCTTCCTCTCTCTAAATTATTGTCAAGGGCCTTTGAAGAGAATTCTTAAATGTTATTGAGAAATTGCAGGCAGGGAGTCCTTTGTTCCCAAGTCATTTAGAAGATTGCCTTTCCTTTTCTTAAATACGAAAAATTGTCAACCTGTATTGTGAGAAGGTGCCAAAAACTGCATTCACCAATAAAAAGCGTCAGCTCTCACTGTTGCCCAGATATTATTCTTTTCAAAAGCTGAGTGCTCTCCGCAGGCTTTCTAAACAATCTTCGGCTCATTCATCTTCCTGGTTTCGTTACATTTTGAACCTCTCTGGGTCTGTATAGAGTGGCAGCCTGTCTTTTAAAAATTAATGGGTTCCAAATGCCATTCAAGCCTATTTCTGCCCTCAACCTCCTGCTCCGTTCTCCAGCTCTGCCTGTTAGGAGTCTTATATTCTGTATAAATATTGAGCTGGAGATAGTTTCTAAAGAGGTGTTTGGACTTTTAATTAGCACTGACAGCCTGTCTGCTTGGGCTTTTGCTCTGCGGTCTCCATGGAAAAGTCAGGCAGGTCAGTATGGAGGGGGCGGGGAGGCCCGCAGTGGATATGTTCCTGGCGGCTGGCCCTAGAGACACTGAACTCTGAGCCAACCATGAAGTCATTTTGAATTTAAGGAGTCTTGCTAATCCAAGGCAATGTGTCTTAATTTGACAAAGTAAAGACTGCCCGATAAGCAACCCTAACTACAAGTTCTGTGAAACTGGGGGTGTTTGTAAGTTTAGATTGTGCTAGAGAAATGTGGTGATGTGGAAGAATGGGTTCATTTTCTTCTGTTTACTCCCTTTCCCAGCCCCTCCCCCCTCCCCTCCTCCTCTCTTCCTCTCTCCTTCCCTCCCTCTCCCTCCCTCCCTCCCTCTCCCTCCCTCTCTCTCCCTCTCTCTCCCTCTCTGTTTCTCTCCCTCTCTGTCTCTCTCCCTCTCTCTGTCTCTGTCTCTCTCTCTCTCTCTCTCTCTCTTACTTACTTTGGCCCAATTCAGCCCTGCAGTCTGGCCTCTGCAGTGGCTTGATGTGAAATTTGAGAAACATATGTAGTTTTCTATTTCAGGAAAATGATCTCAGGAATTGAATGTGTTTTTTTGGTTGGCTGTTAAGCTCTGATCTTGCCCAGTGTGGTTTTTTGATGATGGGAAAGAGGCTTCAGAATGCTTTTTATCAGAATTTCGTGTCATAAACCTTACAGCTTGGTTGCTTTCGCTGGGCCCCCACCCCCTCCCCAGCCCACGACACAATGTCATCTATTCTGTCAGGAGTGGGAAGAAGTGCGCATTGTTCACGTTACAATCAGTTCATTGCTGCGGGCACGCACATACACGAAAATGGCCGCCGTGTCTGTCCTTCACAAAAGCTATTTTAAATGTAGTTCAGTGGAGGACCAGGGGTCTGCACACTGTTGCCCATAAAGGAAAAGGGATCCATGGGGGAGAAGTTGGCCTTTGTTTTGCCTTGGAAGGGCCAGTATTCTTCTTTGTTCTTGAGGTGAGAGCCAACAGTGGGCCCAGTGCCCTGCAAACTAAACTTCATTGATCTAGCCATGCGATGGATGTGCAGACCAGCAGCGTCACTGGGGCCTGATGAGAGCGGAGCTGAGAGAGGGGCTCAGGCGAGTGAGGCTGGCACAGGCGCTGGCTGAGAGTTGGGTTGGTGGCAGGCAGTTTCACTTATTTTCAGTTGGGTCCGACCTGCCCCATGTCTAAGGGTTTCCAGTGGAATGAAGCATGGCCCTAGCCCGGGAAAGGCTCCCTGACCTGTGGTTCTCCACTAGACATGAGCTTCTTAAAGATGGTAGCATGTCCATGTTCATCTTTGTATCCAGGGAGTACTTGCTGAATTAATAAGAGAATCATGTGCTCAAGCGGAGGTCTCTACAGAATATGCTGGGAGTACAGAGAAGGGACTGACCTACCCACCTCAAAAATTGGGGTGGGGTAAGGGACACAAAGGAGGAGAAAGTCCAGGAAAGGCTTACCTGGAGGAAGGGAGCTGACATTCCTGGGCAATATGCAAGTTATCCTATTTGATTCTTACAGTGTATCATTTTTATAGATGAGGAAGCCAAGACTCAGGGAGGTCAACGAACATGTTCAAGATCACACAGCTACTAAGGAGCAGAGGCTGGATCTGAACCTAGGTTTGCATGGCTCCAAAGCAGTGCCCCTTGCAATGGCCCATCCTTCTCTCAGGGGAGAAAGGATGGAAACCCTAGTGCCTTTCACACTGCACTTGTCTCCTCCTCTTGTTTGGTCTGTAGTGAACTGATCACCTCCTTCTGGCCCTAAGATCTGACCTTTGTCAAAAGGGTTTGGGAAAGTTGAAGAGACTTTCAGGCGGTGGTGGAGGTGGGCTTCCCAGGAAGTGAACGCACTGAAGCTTCAGCTTCAGGGACCCTTGCTCGCATGGCCCTGTGAGTGCAGGTAGTTGTTGGGAGTCATAGAATGTTCCAGGTGGAGGGGGGTTGCAATCAGGAAGCATTTCTATGTAGGCATTTCTGATCTCAGGAAAAGGGAACCTAAATCCCCAAGGCTCCAGGTATTTGTTTTAGTTTTTTTCTTATTGTAAATATTCATTACTGTACGTGATCTTGTATTCATAATTTTGTATTCCCTTCTTTACGAGTTCCCCCATATAAAAGCTTCAGGCCCTTCAAGATGTGGATTTGCCCTGGAAGTGGTGTGAGAGCACCCTTCACGGAGGAAGGAATGTAAACTCAAGGAAGCCACTGAGTTTGGGCTCTGGGGTAACACGCCAGCCCTGGGACTCATTGTGTGACCTGGAGCAAGCTTCTTACCTTTTCTGCACTTCATTTCCCTCTTTGTACCCTGTGGGCTTGCTGTAGAGACTGTAAGCATTCACGGGTATAAAGCTTGTAGGACAGCGTGCTTAGGACTCAACAGATGTCAGCTGCCCCTGGTGCTGTGATTGTTATTTGTTACTGGTATATGAGACCCACATAGATGGAGCTGAATACCCGTGTCTGCCATTAAAACATTGACCTTCTGAGGGGGATAGTGCAAGGACAACTTCAGACTTACATTAAAAAGCCCACAGACTATCCCTTTATGCATTGATTTCCTTATCATCTTTGACCATCATCCAAATGGCTTCAAATAAATTTCATTATGTGGAAAACTGGTGATATGTTCACAGAGCTGAGACAGGAGCTGTCTTCATCTCCAGCCACTCTTCATCACACACCAAGATTCCAGCCCTGTCAGACGTCTTGCCCAGTCCCTGGGCCTTTTCCTGTCTTCTTTGCACATGCTGTTCCTCTCTCTAGAACATCATCTGCCTGCTTTTCTCCTTGCTGAGCGGTTGCTCATCCTTCAGAACCCATCTTAAATGTCCTGTTGTTTGTGAAGCCCTGCAGACTCCCCGGGGCAGTTAGACACTCCCTCTTCATTGTTCCTCTAGTTTTCTAGCACTTCTCTGGTTGTACTGTAATTATTTCTCGGCACATGTTTTTGTTGTCCTAGCTTCGGAACCCTTTGGATGAAGAAACCACAGTTTATTCACCTTTGTAGCGTGTATGACGCATATTAGGTGCAGAGAAATTTGGGAGGGATTGGAAAAAGTGTTTCTTTTCGTGTCATTACAGTATGTCATTTTTACAGATGAGGAAACTGCGACTCAGAGAGATCAAGGAACACATTCAAGATCACACAGCCACTAAGGAGCAGACAGGCTGGATCTGAACCTAGGTTTGCATGGCTCCAAAGTGGTGCCCCTTTCTGTGGCCCATCTTTCTAGCAGGGGAGAAAGGATGAAGACCCTAGTTCCTCTCACACTGCACTCGTCTCCACCTCTTGTTCGATCTGTAATGAACTGATCACCTCCCTATGGCCCTAAGATCTGGCCTTTGTTGAAATTATTTGGAGAGTATAGGACACATATTAGGTGCAGAGAAGTTTGGGGGGATTGACTGGAAAGAATTTTTCTTTTCATATCATTATACTTTAAAAGCCACAATCATTTGTTCCAGAAGAGCTGCATGGTATGATTACACAGAATCATGTTTTCCCATTGGTTTTTACTCCAGTTTAAGAAAGGTTCTTAATGTCTGATTGATCTTCAATTTGAAATGACTTTGTAGCGTTTTCCTTGTTTCCCTGCTTCCAGCCCTCTGATTTAAGCAGATGATGCTCTGTAAATAATTACTTGTGTCTTCCTTGCTCTAAACTGTAACTTGGTGAGTATAGGGCCTTTCATGTTTGGTCTACAGCTCTATCCCCAAGACCTAACCCTGGGATTGACACAGGGTAATAGTTCTAGAAGAACTATTACCTCTTCTAGTAGAAAAAAGTATAATAATAATTTTAGTGGTATTTTATGCTAATAACAGTATTTAACACATGCTGGCACTGTTGTGTGCACTTCAGACATACGGGCTCCTTCAGTCCTCCCAGCAGCTTTGTTTGATATGTACTATAATTACCATGCATATTTTACAGAGAAAAAAACTGAGGCTCAAAGAGGCCAAGGACCTTCTCCAAGACCACACAGCCGATGGGCAGCAGAGCTGGGATTTGAACCCAGGCAGTCTGGCCCCAGAATGCAGGCTTTTACCACAATGGTGTACTGCCTGTGATTAGTACTAATTAGCTCGGCACTTATCTGTTAACCGATTATTAAGGGAATCCCACAGAGACCTGTTTTTCTAAAGCACGGAGTTCATTTGTTAGGTGTTTATTTACCGTAAACCAGTGGTTCTCAAAGCATGATCCCCAGACCAGCAGCATGAACATCACCTGGAAATATATTAGAAATGCAGATTCTCTGGCTTCACCCCATCTACTGAATTAGAAACTCAGGGAGTGGGACCCATTAATCTGTGTCTTAACAAATCCTAGAGGAGCTTCTGATGAGAACCACGGCCCAAGACTAAATCATTTTCTCTGGAATTTTACTTCCTTCTTTTGGCTTTTCTTCTTTTTCTTCTTCTTTTTTTCTTTCCCTTTCCCTTTCCCTTCTTTTCCTTTCCAGGGTAGAAAATAAGAACATTTTAATTTTTCCCAGGTTTATTGAGATATAATTGACATATGACATTGTGTAAGTTTAAGGTATGCATTGTGTTGATTTGATACACTTATGTATTCAAAATGATCACCATGGTAGCATTTAAGATCTATTCTCTTAACAACTTTCAAGTATATAATAAAGTGTTATTAGCTATAATCACCATGCTGTACTTTAGACACCCAGAACTTATTCATCTTATAACTGGAAGTTTATATCTTTTCACCAACGTCTCCCCATTTCCCCCACCCCCAGCCCCTGGCAACCACCATTCTCCTCCCTGTTTCTATGAATTCCACTTTTCCAGATCGCACATGTAAGTGATATCATACAATATTTGTCTTTCTCTGTCTGAGTTATTTCATTTAACGCAATTCCCTCAAATTCTGTCTGTGTTGTTGTAAGTGACAGGATTTCCTTCTTTTTCGTGGCTGAATAATATTCCACTGTATACCTATGCCATATCTTCATCCTTCCATCCATTGACACTTAGATCATTTCCATTTCCAATTTACATTTCCCACCAACTGTTTAAGCCTTACTGGTTGGTTGTATCTGTGTTGAGGGAAGCGGTAAGAGCTAGAGCTAGTCACTAGCATCCTTGCCAGAGGGTGTCCTAAGAAATGGATTGTAGGTTTTGCAAAGCAGCAAGGACTCCAAAGTACTCCAGAGAGTGACTGGTATTCCTAGGAATGGAATTCTGGGAGGTCCAATTCCAGAGAAAACCAGGCACCAGGTGAGACATTTTATGTTTTAAATCTCCTTGTTTTCAAAAAGTTATCTAAAAGCGATTTAACTATGTCAAGATTTAGTCTTAAGGTTTTTTTTGTGTTAAAGAGGCGATTGGTGCAAGTCAAGACCTAAGGACTGTAAAAATATTGATGCAACTGTCAGAGGTACATGGTATTTGACCTTCTATTAATAAAGACAAATTACCGCATTTCTGTGATACTTGAGTCTGCAAGAACGTCCCTTAATTCTGCTGGTAATCCATTCCACAGCTACTGGGGCTGAGGGGACAAGGGACACAGGCTTGTGTTTCTGATTTATGAGGTGGAATAGTAGTCTGATTTACTAAACTGAAAGTCAGAGAAGGTTCAGATAACAACAGAGTGAAACTTCATGAATGATAACAGCCACAGCAACAACTCAAGTATTTGCTGGTATAGCAGCAAGTTTGGCCTGAAGTCATCCATAGAATAAGATACAAGCTGGGGGGAGTGATTAGTAGGGGAGCACAAATAAATAGAGGGCAAGGCGAGTACTGAGCTGATTAAACTGGAAGCAGGAGGACTTTGAGGGAGGTTTCTTCGTGGAGCTTTCCAGGATGTAGGGAGGTGGGGTGTTCATTGTGGCTGTTTGCTAACACCGTCCCACTTCAGGGATTGTTCCTTTTCACCCAGATTTTAATGGCGGGTCATGCCAGCATGGCAGAGTAGGGTAGTACACCCTGAGTTACTTAAAAGACGTCTCAGCGTACACAGGGCAGCGTTTTGATTTTTCACCCTCGTCTTTGCTTCGTTTAAAGAGAGCACTTCGGAATCGGTTCATCTAAGCCTCCAACTTCAAAGGGAGCTCATTCTAGTTTGACAGCAGTCACATCCATTTTTTGCCAATTCTTTGACCTTTAGGACAACATGCACTCAGGTCTGACCTGTCAACTGTCTATAAAAATCCATCCCCATCAAGGACTTAATATTTTCAAGAGCACATCTAAAGGATGGGAACCCTTCTAATTTTGTTCCTGCAGGACTTGTTTTGGGAGAAACCAGCTGCTGCTTCTAGTCTTAATGAGATGTGACTTTAGAGGGGGCCTCGACTTACATTATGGTCCTGTACCCTTTTATTACAAGCTACGCATGATGTTTTTAGCCATTCACGTCAGCATTTTTCTCCAGCTGCAGTCAATTTTATCTCATTCTTGTTGATCATGATCATTTGACTGTGAAAGTATAAAAAGAAATTAAAAAAACACAAGTGTTTCCAAAGGCCATTTGCCATGGGAAAATAGAATATGGTGACCTTTCCACTTACGTCCATTTGGGGGCTTTTGGCCACGAGGGTCAGTTCACATGTGGCTTCTGGGACCATTCTTTGGTGTGTCTCAGGCAGTCCAGACGTCTTGAAATTCTGCAGAATGAAAAGGAAAAGCCAGAGAGGAGTCTGACTCGATTCAACTAGAACCTGATTGGCTAATTAGGATAATAAAATTCCTGATGCATCTTATTCGTGTCTCTGCAAAATAGTGAAAATAATATTACTTTAGGCTGAAATAGTTCCTGTCTTCTTAAAGAACTCAAGCAGGGTCCCTTTCTTTACGCCCTCTGTTCCCACAACATATCTGAGATGCTGTGCGTGGTTTCAGAATGCAGGCCCATCATCCTGAAGGGTAAATGACTGTGGTGTTGGGAATAACATATTTTTGGAATTACCTAAAATGGGGACTGCGGAAGCCTGTCAAGCTCCTAATAGCTATGAGGCATTTTTGTGTCTCAGTTTCTTTATCTATATTGTAGGGATAATATAGTATCTTTCTCACAGGCTTATCAAGACCGTTGATTGTGTTAATACGTGTAAAGCTTTTACATCGTAATATTGGCACATGGTAAGTTCTCAGTAAGTGCTGTCATTTGTGTTGGTTTTAGAATCAGTCAAATATGAGTTTAAATGCCTCCTCCGTCACTTACTGGTCATATAGTCTTGGGCAGTACTGATAACGATCAACATAGCTGCCATTTACTGAATATAACTTATAATGCCAAGCATTATATTAGGTACTTTATATACACTCTTTTTCTCTCAAAACTTACTTTAACTTTCCAAGGTATGTATGATTATACCCACTTCATGGATGAGTCAGTTAAGGTTTAGAGATACTAAGAAGCTTGCCCAAAGTAACAGAGCTAGATTAGTAGCAAAGCTGACTCTCTAAAGTTCTTGTTCTTAGTTAGCTACTTAGGTTCCCCAAGCCATAGTTTTATCATTTCTAATAGGAATAACAATAACTCTTTGTCAGGATTACATACTGAACGTAAAGTATTTGTTAACTACTGGGCACTTTTGACATGATGCACTGTGATATTATTATCACCTCCTATTACAGCTTTCCATGCAATAGAATTTTCCTTTTTTCTGTTCCTCATGTCATGTATATATCTGTAGGGATTGAAAGAAAGTTCTTAAGGATGGGTTCTTGCATTTCTGAGGGCTTCAGAATCACATGTATGATTTGGTGCTATATTTGGTGTCTGGGTATCTGTGTGTACATGTACTTTCTATCCAGTCTAGAAGTAGATGGATGGGTATTAAATCTGGGTGCTATGTAAAGAAACTCACAAATGTTCAAAATCATGGACTTGAACATGAAAATGTCTTGGCTCGACATTTTGCTTTTCTGTTTATTCTGAAAGTTGTTAAAAAAAACTGGCTCAGCTGAAGCCAAGCATTTGGGAACCAAATCAGTTTGGATGGGTAGGGTGGACTCAGCATTATACATACATATTTGGCACTCAGAAGCAACAACAATCCTTATACTAGTATGTAAAGATATAATATATTCCATGATGTTTTAGCTTGTGTTGCCTGCCTTGGTAAGTGAAAACACTTTGTAAAATTGGGCTGCAGACTACTGCCCCATTTCTCCCTCTCCTTCTGGTGTCAGATCCTCCACATGAAGGAACCTTGCCCATTTTCTTCATTTATCCAATTACCCATTCACTCCTTAACCCCCAGCAATATAGTTTCACCCTTACTACCCACCTTTGGATCTAAATCGCTTACCTATATTTAGAAGTGATATTACGATATTAACATTAAATCCCAAACTGCCTTGTATTACTGACATGGATAGAGAGGATGGAGACCTCACTGTGATCGTTGTCACTGATCACACAGAGGTTAAGTGATGCCAGAACTGGGGTTGAAATGAGCAATGCAAAGACTGAGGCCAAAGACGAAAACTCGCAGTGCTTTGGGGTAGGTACTGTCACCGTGCTGAACTTCGGTGTATTCCTGATTGATCCCCACTTTAGAGATGTGGACAATGTCGCGGGACTGAGATATTAATACCCTGCCCAAGGTCACTTGGCTTGTAAGTACTTGCCAGGATTTAAACGATAAAACTCAGACTCATAATCACTACAGTCCTGCAAGCCGCTCAGTAAGTATTTGTCAATTAAAAAAGAATCAGTTCCCTCAGTTCTCAAAATGAAGATAAATGATCATGTCATACATTATGTTTCACTGTGAAAAATGTTGTAACTGCAGAGTGTACAGTACAATGAGAAACATGTGAGGCACAATGAATTATGGTGGGATTGGGGGCAGAATGAGGGAAGGAATGGGGAGACCAGCGTCTCAGGGAGGAAGCACCAAGACTGGGTTCCAGGCCTTTCCTCTGAGCTACCAGGGCAGCCTGCATTTCCCCCCTGCCCTGGGGCATACTCTTCAGTGTTCTCATGTGTTTACTCATCTTTACCTCCCACTGGACTGTAAGCTCTCTAAAGGCAGGGCCTAAATCTTGTATCTTCATCACTTAATACAGGAGCTGGTACCTAACAGCTGTTTAATAAATACAGAATGATGAGTGAATGAGCTGCAGGGGTGAATACAGTGCACAGGTGGAGACAGGACATTACAGCCAAAGACTTGAACGTGAATGAAGGTGTGAAAAGTCATTGCATGTCCAGAGAAAAGTGGGTGGTGTGGAGTGGACGGGGCATGGAAACGTAGACTGGGGTCTTGTGAAGGGTTGGGTCTGTCATCTGTACTTAAGTGTGCCATGATCAAGGGTGATACCCTTCGATTTCTTGAGTGCATGCCTTTCTTCAGTACCTCTTCATCTTTTCAAGGACAAAGACAAAGGACCAAAAGCTGGGGTATATCGTGGGAGTGACAAAGATCTATTTTCATATCCCACTTCTGCTACTCATCACCTGTGTGACAGTGGGCATGTCACCTAGCTTTGTTGTCCTGCTTATTATAGAGCAGGCATTCAGTGAAGATTGGTTGAATGGACTAATTAGTGTAATTATATCTTTTTGAAAGAAAGCTTTGAGGAATTTGAGATAGAGCTACATAAAAGACCTAGTGCTGTGCCTGGTGTTTATTCACCTAGTGGAAGACATGGCTTAGGAATTTCTAGGCATGAGGGACCCTGGGCGTTTAGACACAGTAGCAGCGGTGTGGTTCACAGTGGCTGGTCTGCCTGGAACAGAACCAAGCTAGTGGCAGGGTAGGCTAGGGGCAGTCAAATCCCCAGGGGGAGGGACAATTGGGCGAAAGGAAGCAAGGTTTGTCGGGGCTCATCAGGTCAAGGAAAAGGCTCCAGTCTCAGTGGAACCCTGGATGGCAAATCAAGCAACAGCTGAGATGCTCAGTGGTTTAGACCTCGGCTGGTAGAGAAGCCAGGGTTCAGGGAAGCCTGGGAGTGGGGCCCCTGGGCTCCTGAGGCCTTGGACTCCAGGCTAGGACACAAGTAGCACAGTCAACTCCAGACTGCCTTGTGTGGCTGAGCCTAAGCCTACGGTTCGCCCCCTGCATGGGCTGGAAAGGGCTCATCTGAAAGCTTGTAGGGTCATGGAAGAAAGGGACTCATGCATTTTGATTGTCAAAAAGTAAAACAAGGTATGCATTATCAGTGAGCTGGATGCTTCTGGAAGAGTTTTATAAGTGTTCTTTGGAGTTATAAAGTAAAATATGATTTTTCTTTTCCTTTCTCTCTATAAATCATACCAGAGAGTAACATTTTTTTTCTCTATACTAACTTTGACAAAGACTGGACCATGCTGTGTGTATGGCCAGTGTATAGGTTTAGAGAACGCTCAGTTTCTTCACTCCTCACACACTTATCAAAGCTCTGTTGTGTGCCCTGCCTTTAAGGGACGTTGAGATGAAACCAAGGATCCCCCAGTCACATTGCAGTGCAATGAGCACCATAATGGAGGCCCTGTAGATTCTAGATTCTGCAGCAGCAAAAAGGGGAGTGATCAGCTCTGTCCAGGCAACCAGCACAGGCCTCACAGGATAGGAAAGGGATGAGCAAGGATTTACCAGGTGGATGACGAGGGCCACCTGGCAAACAGGCAGCAGGTGCAAAGCCGTAGGTGTGAAAGACCATGATGCGTCTGCAAAGGTGGAGCTTGTTGGCATAACCAGAACGTAGGGCACATGTCAGGAGCATTTGGAGAGAAGAACAGGCTGTCCCCATGTACTTTACTCAGGCTTTGGGCTTTTGGGCGCAGACTGGAGTCAGACTGCATGGCTCTAAACCCTGGCCCCATCGCTTCGTGCCCCTGTGATCCTGGGCAAGCACCTCGATTTTCTGTCCCTCCTTTTCCTCACCTGATGTAATAACAGGACATACCTCACAGGGTGGTTGTGAGAATCTGAATAATAACATAAAGCACTTCGAACAGTGTCTGGCGTATCGATTATGATGATGATTATATGAGCTATAGAATCATATAATTAACAATGATCATTGTTCTTAAATTGTAACCTATAGTCCGGGTGGAACAACCTGATAAGAGTGATGCTTAAAAAAGGTGGAGTGGAGTGTGAATTGGAGCAGAGGACTGGGGATGGCAGTGGACAAGTACTGCAGTATTCCCAGGGATGTTGGAGGGCTGACCTAATGTAGTGGAAGAGGAGACAGGTCTGGAAGATGCTGAGAAGGCAGGCTTGCTCGAGTCTGGTGAGCGATAAGATGAGGAGGGTGAGAACCCTTTTCTCTCAGCATTCAGGAGTTGTGCTAGATAGATGCTGATGTTCAGGGCTAGCATGTCCATATTTCAAGGTACCACGGTGGTTTTTATGAAAGTTCTGCTTCCTGCGTTGCCACTGAGCTCACATCCATACTGTGCATGCCGGGCTGCGTTCTCTTCATGATGTTTTCAGCCGACTTAAATGTAACCCATGATGATGACCATATTTACATAATGTGTGGCTGGTGAAATCATGGAAGATTGGAATTTCCCATTTTAATTCCATTTTAAAGATGCTTGTTAAGCAGAAGGTTATAATTCATTTTTCAAACTGCTGAAATGTTATTTTGGCCTCTTGAATCAAAGGCATTCCGCAAGTGTTTTCTTTATTACATGCCTTAAACTTTAATTAGAATTTAATTATAAGATCCTGATGGCATGAGTAAGAGGAGCAGATGGGACAGTAAAAGCAGCTTAGTGAAGGAGGATTAAAGATTAAAAGTTGCTCGTTAATGGCGTAAGGAATGAACAGAGAGCTAAATTACTATGCTTTTCTGCTATTCTGATGCTTTTTCAATTCTGCAACTTAGTTTTATTCTGGTTTGAAGCTGAAGAATCTCATAAAAGAGATTTTTTATTTCATTTTTTCAATCACTGGAGTAGGTTTGTGCGTCTAAAGTAAACTCAATGGACACTTTTTATTTGAATCTCCATTCTAAACTCAGAAGGATCCTTTACTGTTGGTCAATATTTTTGAACACAAAGATAGAAAGCAGTACCAGGGTACAGACTTTTCTCCCTCTCTTGCTTTATGGGTTAAAAAAAAAGGAAATAAAGATGGATAGATGTTTCAGTAGGTGTTTATGCAATTGTGCTTCTAGAACTTGGCTGGACTCAAGTCATTTTTATAACATGCACCCTGTGGGATGTGTCAGCTCTGGGACAGGGAAGGAACACTGTGTGTGGGGTCAGGGTCAGCCTTCATAATGTGCTCTTGGACAAATCACTTCATCCCTCTGATTCTCTTCCCTAACCTGTAAAAATTATTAAATAATTCCCACTTTAGTGTTGTTGTGAAGATTTCATCTAAACACAGTAATTCTGTAGCGCTTACTGAGGGCCTACTAGGGCAGTGCCTGTCCTCAAGAAGCTAGCTCAAAGACTAGAGGGGAAGTGGACCAATAAATAAATCAAGATGATGTAATGTGTCATAGGAGAGGTATGCATACAGTGCCAGAAGGATGCAAATCACTAACACAGACAATTGGAGCCCGGCGATAATGTGTATGTAAGAATGCTATTAATATAAAATGCTTTACAAATGTAAGCCATTTATCAGTATAAGGTGATGAAGTTAGGGGTCCAAACCTTCTGATTATTCTCAAAGCAGATAGAACATTATTTACAAACAGGTAAAACACAAAACTGGTAAAAGACATGGCAAGATGATGCTTTATTTCTTCTGGCACCTTGTACAGCAGTTTGTACATATCTCACACAGTTTGGGCTCAAATCATATTTGCTGAATTGATCTGAAAGAGGCTCACGTCTTCTCATGAGTAAACTTGAAATGAGCATAAGAGAGATTTTGCTAGAGGTGGATGGTGAAGGTGTGAGTCCATGAAGCCAGGGTAGGTTGTTCCATGGGAACGTTGGCTGTCTACTCAGAAGGTAGCTCATGTGCCCCTGCTGCCCTCAGCCTGCCCCACGATTGGCCTTTGCAGCCATCCCCCTCACTCCTTGGGTCGTTGGCTGGAGGCGTGGTAGAGATTTGGAGTGGGGGCACCTTGGGACTGCCCCTCACATCACACAGTGAGGATGACCCATTCTGCGCCCGGGGGTATATCTAGCATGACCTTCTGCTCGGCTAAATGATTCCACTTCTTAAATGCTTTTGCTCCTAGTTTATCTTTCTCTTTGAAATCTTAAATTTTGAATCTCTCTCCTCCCTCCACTAATTACAAGCTTAATGCAGACCAGGCGACAGTTGAAAATAAAGAGGAAGGAAAATTACATAATGAAACAAAAAGCATTTCATCTCCTATCGTCTAGGGACAACTTTTTTTCTTTAAATATTTTGATGTCTGCTCTGTTCTCGTTGTTTGCAAATTCTGTATTTTCAAACTCACCTACTCACTGAAATTTATTTGTAACTCCCAAATTAATACGGAGTGGTGCTTTTGTGGTCATTCTCAGACATGCACGGAGTAGCAAAAAAATTTCTGAGTTGCTCTGATGTGCTCATTGCCAGCGGAGTTTGAGCAAGGTGACCCTCTGCCCTCAGGTTTCTGTTATTGTGTTATAAATGTGTCCTTTTTGTGGTCCATTAGGTCCATTGTTCTCATTTTTGTGCTTCTTGTTGGTGATTTTACTGTTTAAATGAGCCCCAAGCCTAGTGCTGAAGGGCTGTCTGTGTTTCTAAGTGCAAGAAGGCTGTGTTGTGCCTTATGGAGAAGATATATTAGATAAGCTTTGTTCAGACATGAGTTAAGTGCTGTTGGCTGTTGAGTTCACTGTTAATGAATCAACAATACATATTAAATGGCGTGCTTTTAAACAGAAGCACACAAAAACAAGGTTATGTATTGGTCAGTTGGTAAACATGGAACCGGAGGCGTGCAGGAACCTAACCCTGTATTTCCCCTAGGAACGGTGAGTCTGTGTTTGTGGAGACTTTGTAGAACCTAATACTGAGAACCGCCTGTGTATCTTTCTACTCTTCTTGCTCTCTCTTCCATCTCACAATAGCTCAATCTCTGTGTTGTGTGCAGTATGTATATATTTGCTTAAGTCACATGTGCATATGTTTAGCAGTTATGGTGTCACATGACACACTGTTCTGTGACATATCTTTTAACTCATCAATTGTGTTGGCCTTTGGCCTGTTTGCACCCAGATCCATTTGTTGCCCTATCCTGCTCTATTCTGCATTCCAGATCGTTGACCCCTGCCCTCTGGCAATTGGACACCAGTGGGAGATGGGAGGACAGGAGAAAGGGAAGCCAGAGCATTTGTCCTTCCCTCTCTGCCTCGGACAGCATTGCTGGCAGTGGCCACGTCCTCTGCATGGCTCTCCCACCCACAGGGTAGGTCCCCATGGCTCCAGCTTCTGCTGAGTGACCCTGGCTCTTGGGCTCCAGCAACCATACCTCCTCCCTTTGTCCTTTCAGCCAGCAGGTGGGAGCAGCTTCCTGCTGCTGCTAATCTCTGAGTTTCTTCCCTGTCCCCTGGGTAAAGCATCAGATTCAAACACCAAAACAAGACCAAAAAAAAAAAAAATGAGAGAATAGTAGCCAGGGTCCAACACCCTGAGACTGAGAGAGACTGAGAAAGGAGTGGAGAGAGTCATCAGCACCAGGGCCATACGTGCTGTGTGGTGCTGGTCTCTGCGTTGTGCACAGGTTAAGCAGCTGAGATGCCGTTGGTGGTTGGAAAGCAGCCAGTGCCTCTGGTCCTGAGCGTATTTGTCTGGAATATGATGCCCCTTAACCTGACTAGCTCATCCACTGAGGGAGAAAAAAAATCCATTCTGATAATTATACTGACAGGGTTCTACCAGGGCCTCATTCCCTAGAATATATATATTTTTTTCTGGTCTCTTTTTATTCCCTTCTTTACTTTAGGACCTTATCCCAAGAGTATGAGGTCCCTTGTGGGTCTTACATTCCATTTTGAGCCTCTTGTGTTGGCACAGTGCTTATTAAAAATGTATTTTCTCTGAGCCTTGGCCACACCCCTTGAAGTGTGGATTCACATAAGGGTCCTCAGAGGCGAGAGACATTTTTGAAGAACCACTGTACCAAGCGGCATTAAATATTTATCACCTGCCACATGTAAATTGTTCATCTATTTGCTTTACCTCTTGGACCAAAAGGTTTCTTGTCTTGTTTCTGTTAAAGTGGAGATCACAGAAAAGCTGCCTTCTACCTTACTTTCCTATCCCTTTGGTGTTTTCCTGTCCCAGGAATATGGGACTTTTCTCTATCCTCATAGCAATACTGGGAAAGATTGCTTCAACCTTTCAGTATTTCATTGGAAGGAAATGTGGAATGATGATGGAAAAAGCCTCAGATTCTGGGGCAAGCAGAATGGGCTCTGCAAGCTGTGTGGGTTTGGGACTCTGACATTTACAGTTTAAGTCGGTTGGGCAGGTAAAATGGGACAGCACGTGAACAGCACGTAGCACCATTCCTCGTACCCGGTGGGGCTGCCATAAAAGGAAGCTCTCTCTTCTCATTTTCTTAGCTCCTCTATCTGGGACTTTCCAAATACATTTTTAAGCAACCTAGAATAAAATATGCTATTAATAATAACCAAAAGCATGCAGTTTAATCTTATTAAATAAACCTGAAATGTTGCTCAGACACCCTTCACTATTTATGGAATGCCTTTGTAAAAAAATTTTGGTTTTGCTTAAAAAAAAAAAATACCTGCTGCATCTGAAAGGCTGGTTTCGGCCTTTGTTATTCACACCTGGAAACATACAGAAGTTTGGGTAAGTTTGGCATCCGCATGTGCATGCATATATATGTATATATCAATATTTATTCTTGCTTTCTCTCTCTCTCTTATTCTTTCTCTCTCTCTTATTCTCTCTCTCTCTCTCTCTCTCTCTATATGTATGTATATGCAGGCACACATATAACTCTTTAAGAAACGTTCTTCTAGTGTTTTATTTTCTTAAAGTCTGTACTTCACATCATTTTTTTTTCCCCCAGAACTGTTTATCCTCACTCCAGACGTGACCGTTGGAAAGGTGGTAGAAAAAACAAACGGCTTGTGTGTTTTGGGGCAGTCTGCATTCCTTTTAACTCCCTGAAACTGGGCTTATGCTTGGGCTTTCAATCTATTTGTCCTGGGGCCCAACCCCTTTGATTCCTGCTTGAAAATTAGCCTGTTGTTCAAGCTCACACGAGAGCTGCCCCAGAGCTCTCTCGGGTTCGCGAACTAGAGATCTATGAAGTGTTTGACTTTATTTGTAACTTTAACCACGGCAGCCTTAACCGGCCTTTTGTTTTCTTCTTTAACTTTATCCTTGTAACCTTAACCTGATTTTGTCTTCAAATCTCCATCCTCCCCCATCCCACAATTCCTAATCCCTCTTTTATCCTCAGATTTTCCTCCAAAGTCAAGAGTATGACATTTAAATCCATCCTTTAGGAAGTGTCTAAAATCTAACACAGACATAGAGTTAGGTCTTTTTTTTTTCTGGGTTGCTTAGGAAGATTAAATAAAGGTTTTAGAAAGTAGAATTCAAAAAAACACAGGCAGAAGTTGTGGTGTGGCTTGGGAGTAGGAGTGTGGGTTTTAGAAAGTACCACGATGCTTCACTTGGCCTTGGGGGGGCTTTTTTTTCCTCTGCGAGGAGCCAGGAGCCAGGACCGTGGATGGTTTAGGCAGAGAAGGATTGAAGGGATAACTGCTTCCAGACCCTGAGCCTTGAACTCTCAGCGATGGTTCAGGCTCTCGAAAAAGGGAGCAAGAGGCATTAAGAGGATGGGGGAGTCTCCACACAACTTCCTTTAGCTCCAGCTTGTGTGCATTCATCTCCCAGCGGGTCCCTGGCCCCACGGAACATACTTCCATACCTCCATCAACCCTCACAAGCCTGCGAAGGAGACCGTAGTGTTTCTCTTTTACAGTGGAGGAAACCGAAGCTCTTCAAGGTGAAGGAAATTTAGGGTCTAACCAGGATTACAATGAGTCTGGATTGCCCAGTTTGTGGATTGTCTTTCTCCTTCCTCCAGTACTTTTTCCTCCTTGGTTTCCATGGCCCCTCTTTGGAGCTTACTTTCTTTTAATATTCCTGCCAAAGGGAGGGACTAAGATGTGTGCATTATCTATGATGCGTCAGGCACTGTTTTATGCAATATACATCCATGCAGGGTACATTCTAATCAGAAGCCTATGAGAGGGTGGTGGTCTCCCCATTTGAGACAGGAAATCCCTGAAGCTTTGAGGGTTAGGTCATTTGCCCAAGATCACATGGAAGCCCAGGTGTGACTGCATAACCTTTGCCCTGCCCACTACACCAGCTCCCCACGTTAGGACGACGTCCCAATATTGGGGTGAAGCCACTCAGATTAGAAGTGGTAGGTATGTGGCCACGAGCGCAGAGGTGTTGTGTGTCACGCTCTTTTGCAATCTCGTTTTATTTCTAGAGATTCAAGGCAGAGGTAGGCTTGCTTTCTCAGTCTCAGTTTCCTTAAAAACAAAGGTAGCAAGAATAATGATGAATATGGCTCGGATGTGAGTATCTGTGTGTATGTACCAGGCACAGTTACTTGGTTTTTATCTATCTTTTATTCTTCCAGGTCAACCTTATAACAACTTCAAAGTGTTCTCTCATTTACAGATTTGGAAATACTCAGGGAAATGGAGTCACTTCCCTGTCCCACCTCACACTAGTAATTAAGTGGAGGAGTAGGGATTTGAACCTACACCAAAACTATTTCTTACACCAACACTATTCTCCTTCCACTCAGCATATGGGGCACACATCCCTGGGAGCACATGTGGGGACCTCAAGGGATACATAAGATGACTTATAGTAGTGGAAGGATAGGGGTTAAAGAACACTGATTCACAGTTAAGAAGTGACACGCCCCTTTTCAGCTGTCTTATAAACCACTGGATTACATCAAGGAGAAAGTCTTAAGTGTAAGGATGCCTTTTATAACTTCCTAAAACTTCATCCTTTTTTTTTTGTTTTTTTTTTTTAACCAAGAGAGAACAGGGCTCAGGCTCTGAGCCTTAGGCAACAGAACCTAAAAGAACACAATGACATTTGTTATGCTTTCATTGTACTTAAGAGTTTTCCCTATTTAAAAAAGTATTATGGCATGTTTATACATGCAGAATAATATAATGCATATGTAAGGTATAAAGAATATTATAATGGATATCCATGTACCTATTACCTACTGAAAAATGACACACTATTTTCAGGTACTATTAGAAGCTTCTGTGTATCTCTCCCCGTCACATTTTCCTCCTCTCTCTCCCACCAACATCTTTCATAGTCATTGTACAATTGTCAAAATAAAGTAATTAACATTCATACAATACTGTTATCTGATGTATAGAATTTATTCTAGTTTTGCCTGTTGTCCCACTGATGTCTCTTTTTCTGGACCAGAACCTAATCTAGGATCACAATGCGTATAGTTGTCAGATCTTCTTTGTCTCCTTTAATTTGGGACAGTTCCTCAGTCTTGTCTTTTATGACCATGACATTTTCGAAGCATCCAGCCAGTTGTTTTGTGTCATGTCCCACAATTTATCTGATGTTTCCTCCGGATTACATTCAGGTTATGCATTTTTGGCAGGAAAACCACAGAAATTATGTGCTCTTCACAGTGCACCGTATCAGGAGGCACGCGATATCAATTTGTCCCATCACTGGTGAGGTTAACTTGTGATGTCACTTGGCTAAGGTTGTGTCTTCCAAGTTTTCCACTATAAAGTTACTATTTACCCCTTGGTAATTAACATTACCTTGTGGGGAGATAACTCTGAGACTGTGTAAATATCATGTTTCCTATCATACCTTTGCCCTCTAATTTTGGCATCTATTATTAATTCTTGCTTGAGACAATTATTCCTGTGGTTTTGCTAGGCGCTTTTCTATGTTTATTATTCCTTCTGTATTTATTAGCTGGAACTCTCCTTAGGTGGCTTTCCCCTTGTCTCCCATTTATTTATTCTTTCAATTATTTATTAATATCAGTATGTACTTTTGAATTCTTATTTTATTCTATTGGTTATGATCCATTATTATCATTATTTTGTTGCCCAAACAGTCATCGACTTAACCATTGGGAACCCCTTCATGTTGGCTTCTGTGTCCTTTAGACTTGTCCCCATCTTTGGTTGAGCACATGTTTACTTTCGGACACTATAGGCTGTCACTTAGTACTTTCCTTGCCCAGCCCTGGAATCAGCGATTCTCCAAGGAGCTCTAAGAGAAGCCGACTCTTGCTGTGCTGCTTCCTTTCCTCCCAGTCGCTCCTTCATCCACTATAATATGATTTCTACTCTCCCCAGTGCACTGATGCTGCTGTTGTTACAGGCAGTGGGTATTCTTGGTTCTTATGTTACTGTGTATCAGGCACCTCTTAGGCCCATATCAGGTCCTCCCAGGAGGATGGTAAAGAAAAGTTGCATTGTTTCTTGTTTCAGCTGCTGATGCAGCACCCAGGTGTGCGTGGGCTCTGAAAGACATCCCACAGGTATAAACTGACAGTGCCTCACCTATCCATCCTGAACCATGGGGCTTCCCTGTTGGCGCCACCTGTGAATCTCCCTCTGTACCCACACATACACAACCTGGATGTGTAGGGGGACTGATGCTCCCTCTCTCCCCATGGTGGGTATTCTGAGACAGTTTATATGGCTCGGGGGATTGGAGTGTGGAGGTTGGGGGATGGTACTATGGGATGGAGAATCAGTCTCTTTTAGTGGGGCTAGCTTGCTAATGCAAATTCATCTTGCCTCTCCTCCTTATCTGTTTCACTCCCTTTGTTTACGCTTCCCTCCTGCTCCCTGAGATTGCACTTCCTGTTGTAGTATCGGTACTTAAACCTCTTGCTCAGGCTCTGCTTTCTGTGTTTAATACTCATTCTCTATAATCCCTTAACTTCCATAATATCATATGTTCATGCATTTATTCCAATTCATTCACTCATTCATTTAAAACTTACTTCTTGAGACCTTCTCTGTGTGAGGCATTATAAACAGGTAGACAAAGACCTTGGTCACGTGGAGCCTATTATAGTGGGGGAGACAGACATAACCAAGTAACCAAATAAAAATAATTCACCTCAGTGACAAGTGCTCAGAAGAAAATGCAACAGGGAGATGGTAGAAGGGTGGTCAAACGAGGAATGGCATGGAGAAGGTTAGTGAGTATTCTCTAAGAAGGTGACCTTGAGCTGAGAGGGACTAAGGAGAAGAAGTGAGCTCCAGAAAGAGGAGGAAGGGCAAGGACTCCCAAACCGGGATGTACACTTGACCTGTTTGAAGAGCACAGCAAGGAGGCCAGTGTGACACAGTGAGCAAGGAGCTAGTTGTTGGAGTTCTGGCCAACAGAGGTGGAAAAGGACCACTCCTTGTAGGACCTTATAGGGTGTGCTTCAGAGTTTGGATTTTTTCCAGATGTACCGGGAGGCCACTGCATAGTTTTGGCGAACGAGTGACATGATGTGATTTACATTTTAATGAGCTCTTTCTAGCTGCTGTGTGGAGAACAGATTGTTGGGAGATAAGAGTAGAAACAGGCAAGAGGCAATTGCAATAATCCAAGTGAGAAATGACTGCGCTTTCGACCAGTCATAAAGATGATGGAAAGTGTTTAGATTGAGGATCTAGTTTGAAGTTGGTGCTGAAAAGACTTGCTGGTGTGGTGGAGGGGAGGTTTCAGGCAAAGAGTAGTCAAGGATAAATCCCTGACCCTTCTATTCCCTTGAACTTGATGATAACATACGTGCTTACACCTTTCTGACACTTCTGTCTGGGTCTCATTCACAGGTTCCTCTTCTAGAGTCTCTTTACGTTAGTTTTCAGAGGCTCCTGACCTTAGTTCTTTGCTCTTTTTATTCTGCCAGGGGTTGTACAGCAGAAGACACAAACTAGCATTCCTGTAGGATCCCTGGAGGTAGCAGATAAGAGGTACAGGCTGAGATAACTGCACATGCTGACACCATGTGAGTGGGGACAGCCATGGTGAACCGTGTAGCAGGAGCCTGGTCTCAAGGGGGCTTCCTGAAATGATCTCAAGAGAGGGGATGCTGGCCCCGTATTGCAAAGCCTTTTGGTCTTTCAAGACAAACCAGAAATCCAGATTTTAAAAAAAAAAATTGCAATCTTAAGGGTTTTATACATTGGCTGAAACTTTTTTTAGAACTCTGTGGGGGCCAAACAAAACAAGTCTGTGTTCCAGATGTGGTCCATGGGCCACTGGTTTGCAACTTCTGCCGAAATATTCTTTCTGGGGTAACTCAGTGTACATGGCTTGGTTTTCTTGATTTAATTTATAAGCCAGTGACTTCCAAATCTGTATTTCCAGCACTTTTCTTCAAAATATAAGTAGCCACTGGACATAGCTACATAGCTTTTTTTGAACATTTTTATTGGAGTACAGTTGATTGACAAAGTTGTGTTAGTTTCAGGTGTATAGCAAAGTGAATCAGTTTTATATATATATATATATATATATATATATATATATATATATATATATATATATATGGAGTTATATATATATGTATATATCCATTCCTTTTCAGATTCTCTTCCCATATAGGTTATTACAGAATATTGAGTAGAGTTCCCTGTGCTGTACAGAATGTCCTTGCTAGTTATCTATTTTATATATAGTAGTGTGTATTGGACATAACTACATAGCTTTCCACAGTTGTCTCCTACCAGAAGGTCCCAGGTTCACATTCCCCACCACCCTGCCCCTTTCCTGCCTGCTTCATCCTAATGACTTGCCATCTTTTCTCAGAGGTCCAGGCTGAAACCTGGCTTCAGTCTTGACGCCTGCCTTTCCGACCAACGTCGTATTCAGAAGTCCATCTCCATGTCTTGTTTGTGTTACTTTCTAAATAGTTTTCAATGTGCCTTCTTCTTTTCCCTCTTCTACAACCTTAATTCGGTCATTGAGGTAGCTTTAGAAGCAATTTATCTAAGGCTCCATTATTATACCCATTTTACAGATGATGAAAACTGAGACTTGGAGAAAACTTGTAATTTGTCCGGATCACACAGTAGCAAGTGGCAGAATAGCAATTTGAACCCAGGCAATGTTAATTGCAGAATGTGTGTTCTTCATCAGTACAATATAATGAATTGCTCATCTATATTTTAGGAGATGTAAGTAACAAGTATGTGATCTTGGTATTCATTCCACAGTGTATATGTATGTCAAATAATCATGTTGTATACTTTAATATATACACAATTATATTTGTCAATTATTCCTCAATAAGTTGGAAAAAAAAAAAAAGAGAACAATTCTGTGGAAAATGGAAAGTGTGTTAGAAGTGGAAGTAATCAACTAGAATTGCCTAGATTTGCTTATAGCAGACCTCTTCTAGTAAGTTGATAAATTTATATATTTTTGGTTACAATATCATCTTGATATAAAATGGTGCTTGATAAGTACTCAGGGGGTATTTGAAAACACATCTTTCCCTTGCAGATTTTTAGCTCCTTGTTTTAGATACATTTTCTTCATCCATGAAATCAGCTGAATCACAGAGAAGTTCAGTACAAATTGTGAAAGTTCAGTGTTCACACTGAAGATGCTTTAATGTCATTTACAAATATGATATATAAGGGAGTCCAGGTGTCTGAAAGTAAACAAAATTGACCCCTGTGACGGGGAGCCTGTTGCCTGCTGTCTCTGAGTCCCGTTTTTGGATGGGTTCTCTGTAGGTCGTCTGCATCTTCTGGCAGCCTTCGCCCAGCTGTCCCCAGCAGACAGGCCTGGCCTGGGCTGGCTCTGGAAGGAGATTCTGCCTGCCTCCCCTTTCCATGGCATTTTCTAGAGAGTTTTATTTTGTTTTGTTTTAATGGAGAGCTGCTGGCAACTGCATTATGACCATGTGGCAATACCCAGTTGATGGTCAGTTCTCTGCTTACTTTAGAGGGTAGATTTTATTTTGGACAAATTTTAGTCACCCGCAAGAGAGCAAGCTTGTTCCTTGGTACTCTGATGCTCTGAGTTCAAACACAACCAAAAGCCTTTGCAAGAAACCCTCGGGGATTTTTCCACCAAAAAAATGTAACTGTGGTGAGTGAGAGCTTGAACTTTGGATTCAGACATTCCTGGGTTTGAGCCCCACCTCCTTGCTCTGAGCCTATTTTTTAGTCTGTAAAATGGGAATAATAATACTGCATAGTATCCTTATGTCCACTGAATTAGATAATGTCTGTGAAACCCTTAGTCAAGTACTGGCCTATAATAAGCACTCAGTAAATGTCACTTATTACTATTATTATTGTATTAATTGAGTAATTATTATATTAGCTCAGGTAACATTTCTTCACTCAGCTCCTATAATGTATTCCCTTAGCATAGCTCTCCCATTGAAGGAACGGCTTAATTATTGTTAAGCCGTGCTTGGTCAGCATTTCTTCCTGCCCAATTTTGAATGCATGAATGAATTAAACAAACACTTTTTGAGTATTTTCTAGGTGCCAAGAACTGCACTAAATACTACATGATTAAGAATGACGTGCTGTGAAATTTCACCCCTTTTTACTCCCTGTTTTAGACCAGAACTGCATTACTGTGTTTCCTCAAATGTGCCATCTCTCTCCTACCTCCACACCACTGCGAAGATTGTTCCCGTGGCCTGGAGCGCTCTCTCTCTCTCTCTCTCTCTCCCGCTCACTTATCAAGCTGGCAGATTTCTACCCTTTGTTCAAATCTTATCTGAAGCCAACTTGACTCCCCCAGGGAGATTTAAGTGCTTTTTCTATTGTCCATGTGCTGTGCTTTGAGTACATTATTCCTTTGTAATATGAGTGTGTGTATTATAATTGTTTGCTTGCCTGTGTCTCTTCTCACTGGACTAGGAACGCTTTGAGGGCAGGGACCGTGTCTTTCTACTTTTGCCTTCTTAACAAAGTGCTTACAGGAACGTAATTCTATTTATTGGTGAGTTGGATGGATGAATGGGTGAGTAGATGGAAGAAAGAAGAAAAATGATATGTGAATTAAAACAAATGAATAAATAAATGAAAGAACCGATGAAAGACACAGGGACCTGACCTTAAAACCTTAAGATATTGTCATGCTTATAGAGGAAACAGGAATGTAAACACTCTCAGGGTGCAGCGATAAATGCTTAGAGATCCTTAGGGTATAAATAGCAAGTGGTAGTCAACAGGTTCTGCCTGTAGATGTGTCTTGTTTCAGCTACTCCGTGTTTGTTTATTTATTTAAAAAAGTAATTCAGGTACTGAATATAAAAATCCAGACCTCCGGCTTCTCAGATTTGGCAACAACACTGGGCCATTCATTCTTTGTATGGAACAGTGTCCTAGAGCTGGAGGAGCTGACAGGCAGGGGCTGCCTTTAAGTGTTAGGTGAGTGCTCTGCGGTCCCCTCAGCTTTACTCATTTATGTTACCATCCTGACCTTGAATGCACTTGGGTTTGCAACCCCTTCTGTAGAGGGAGATTGGGAATTTCTCTAGGTGGGGAGTGAGAAAAAGGACAGTTTAGTGTGGATGGAAGGAAGGAGTGGCAGTGAGTAGAAATGCCTGGAGATGTGAAAACTATGTGGGATATTGGCATAATTCCCATCCACCTGAAGCACACAGCTGGTAGGGGACTAAAGGGATGGCTAAGGCCAGAGGAGCCTGCGGGGGCCCAATCAAGGGTCTTTTTTGTGTTTTTTGCTAAGGAGTTTGGCTTTCAACCTAGGGTAAATGGGAGGAATGACATGGTTGTGCCTTGTAAGGTGGATAAATTCCAAAGGGCGAAGAGTAGATGGAGGTGGACCTGATAGGAGGCTATTCTCTAATTCCGTGGTTCTCAGCCTGCGTGATTTTGCTTCTCGGGGGACACTTGGCAAAGTCTGGAGACATAAAGAGGGAGTATGGTGTTGGCATCTTGGGAGTAGAGGCTAGAGGTGCCGCTAAACATCCTACACTAACAAGACATCCTCCACAACAAAGAATTATCCATCCCCATATGTCAGCAGTGACAAAATCGAGAAGCCCTGCTCTGTCCAACTGAGACATCAAGAGGTCATGAGCTCCTTAGTGACAGAGTGAAAGGGATACAGTCAGTGTATCTGGGACGTAAAATCAGTGGGCCTAAGTGACTGATTATTTGATTGCGTTTGTTTGAGGAGAGAAAAGGAGGATGAGCAAGTAGGGAGATAAAGCTGAGCAGGATTTATTTAGCAAATAAAGAAGAAGCCAGCCTTGAAAGGTAACTGAAAATGCTATGTTATCAACGCCATCGTTCATGCCTGTTGATTAAACAGCACAAACAAGCGCTTATCTTTTTTCATCTTTAAGAACAAACTGATATTTGTAATTGTATTGGGATCTAGCAAACTTAGCCTCTTAGGGGAAAAAATATAGAAAGATTTCCATTTATAGTCTGGTGTGTTTTTTGCAAAAGATTTTTACTTTAGGGTTTTGAGATAAAGTCATGAGGCAAAGATCAGTTTAAGTGTGGTCCCAGGTCACTTTTCTGATGTTTTTTCTCCCTCTAGAAATTCGTTGATCCTTTAGTACAGCGGTCCCCAGCCTTTTTTGGCACCAGCAACTGGTTTTGTGGAAGACAGTTATTCCACGGACCAGAGGGCGGGGGATGGTTTCGGGACGATTCAAGCACATTACATTTATTGTGCACCTTATTTCTATTATTATTGCATTGTAATATATAATGAAATAATTATACAACTCACCATAATGCTGACAGGAGGTGGAGCTCAGGCGGCAATGTGAGGGATGGGGAACGGCTGTAGATACAGATGAAGCTTTGCTCGCTCACCCGCCACTCGCCTCCTGCTGTGCAGCCCGGTTCCTAACAGGCCTGTGGCCCAGGGGTTGGGGACCCCGGCTTTAGTATGTATCCCTTACAGAAATTCATTGGAAAATGGGAAATTGTGAAGGTAACTCTATCAAAGCGTGTTTGAATTTTTCTTCTAACATGACTGTTTTGGCACTTGTTTTTACTAGTTAAGGGGAAATGGAACTTGGAATTGACAGCCCTTAACCTGCCTTATGCTAAAATTAATTTGATCTCTTCTGTTGGTGCAGGAGAGTCAGCTTTTGAAGGGCCAGGAAGAGGACGGGGTGGTGGGGAAGGAAAGGTTGATTAATAGTGACCTGGCATACTACTCAGTCTTGGACAAAAGCTTTTTAAAGTCCCAGATCTTCACCACAAATAGTGCTTCATCCAGGCTCTGCTTACCTGGAAACATCTTATGTCCATTCAGGGTATATAGATCAGGCAGGATTATGAGGAATGAGATGGAGAGTACACTTAACCTCCATCTTCACATAATCATAGCTGTTCTTTGTTTCCCCTCTCTGGAAACTGCCATTATGAGAAGAGTGAGAAGGTGGGAGAAGGTTCCACTGGTATTTGTCCAGTCCCCACTGGAACACATGTGTCCATTCTGTTTTGTCAGTGTATCAGCCAGAGTCCCCGCAAGAAGCAGGTGGCACACTCCAGTGGGGTAATTTGAGAAGAGTGGGCAAGTGTGGGGTAACCTCAAGGGAGAGTGTGCAAGACCCCTGGGCTACCAAAAGTGGAGCTGGCGGCAAGGGCAGGGGGCGGCTGTGTTACCAGGTCCTGGAGAGCTTGTGTACAGAGAGGCTTAACAGTGTGACCTTTGGTAAAGAACCACAGACAGGTCATACTTCCCTCTTGCCTGCTGATACCCCTCAGTGTCCCCCGCATTGACCAAACCCAGGCCAGAGGGCAGAGAACCTTTTGGTGTGATCCACACCATCAGCATCCTGGGTCAAAAAGCAGGGTGGAGAAGGAGAAGGAGAGTGAATCTGGAGAGGCAGATGGAAGATGTCTAGGACATGGGGGCATTCCTTCTGATTGCTTGCTTCTTGTGGTCAGATATTTGTGGAAGAGTCAGGTGGCGATGGAGGCTGTGCTTTGGAGTCGGGAGAGTCTGGCACAGAATTCTGTCTGCTCCACCTGCTAACTGAGCGAGTCTCAGCTCTTCTAAGTTCCCCAAGCCCGTGTTTCCTCATCATATAATGGGAGTGAGGTTAATGCTACACCAGAAGGTTTGGGAGAGCCTCAAAAGAGAAAATATTTCAGTGCTGTTGACTGGGACTTGGAAAAGGCTGGAAGAAGCTATAGTAAAATGTGAGCAGTATACCTCAGTGTAAGTTGTTTTTCTATATAAAACAGATACAACTGTGTTTTGAGCTTATAGTTGCTTTTTTTGTTCCTTGTATTTTTCTGTATTTCAGATTCCCTACTGTCAGAAAAGGAAAGACATCCATAAGGGCTATTAATAAATACGTTGGTACTGCCCTTCAAATTATGATTGTTGGCTAATACTGTGCTCTCTGCCTTACTGAGGTGTGTGAATTAGCAGGCACAGCAGAGCTGGCTTGACTGTGGACAGACCGTCGTACGTCATCTCTCGTGATGTGGCCCTAGGCTCAGTTCTAGTGTTCCATCCCCAGGAAGCCTCCGCTGGCCCCCCCCAGTGCTTCTCCTCTGAGCACCTATAGCCCAAGGCTATTCCCAGCACTTAGCACATTGTGTTGCAATTACTTCCTGTACTAGACTGGGACCTCCTTTAGGTCCATGCTATGTTTTATTCATCTCCATATCACCAGCCTTGTCTCTTATTTGTAAATGCTGCCTTCATTGCTGTTTCTCAGGTTCCCCTACCTCTCTACAGGGAGTCCTCAGGCTCATGTACCATAGCTTCTACAATGGAGAACAGCAAATTCCAAAATCCTGGGAAGAATTTTGATTGTTTTCATATGGGTCAGGTCCACCCCCTTTATTGAGTCAACTATACCCATGGGACTGGTATGTTATAAAGATCTCAGCTTTAGTCAAGGATCTAGTCCCAGGGGAATCTGTTGTGGCCAGTGGGGTGGGGTCTATACAATCATGTCAGCTCTTATTTAAATCCATTGGTTGCAGTGGAGGAGGATGAATCAGTTAGGAATGCATTCAGCTTCATGACAATACTAAGAAGCTTTTATTTAGATCAGTGGGTTGCAGTGGGGAAGAAACATGGATCAGGAATATATTTGCAAGAGTGCAAACATTGTTTTCTGGAGGATGAAAGAATCTTAGATATTACAGTGGTTTGTGGCTTTCTAAATCTCATCCCTACCTAACACTGTAAACAGATGTACAAGTATTAAAATTTCATGGGGGCAGGGATAAGGAAAGGAATGTCTAAAAAGTCTCTTTAGTGGGGTTGATGGTGAAAAAAAGGTTGAGAAACACTGAGTTATAATGACAATAATAATACCTAACACTTACGGAGTATTTAACAAGTGCTAGGAACTTTTTTGGATGCCTTATTGTATAGTATTAATTCGTTTAACAATATACCCATTTTACAGTGGTGTAAACAAGTAAACTTGATTTCCTACTCCTGCACTCCTAAATAAAAGTCCAAAGGGGGTTTGACCTTGTCAAAGCCAGTGTATCTTTAGTTCTGTAGACTTTTCCTTCATGCTAATTACCTCATGGTTGCAAGATAATTGCTGTAGCTCTAGACGTTACGTCTATCTTTAATGCTAGAAGAATGGGGAAGAAATGGAGAAAGCTGTATCTCCTTTTTTCTTTTTCTTGTTCCTCTTCTTCTTTTTTTTTTTTAATGAGAAACGTAAGAACTTTTATACTCCCACTGGACTTCTGCTTAGGTGTCATTGGGTGGAATTAGGTTGCATGGCCACTTGTAGCTACAAGGGAGACAGGGAAAGGGAGAACAAGATTGTCATGGTTCACTTAGGTCTACATAATCTAATCTGATAGCCAGCTATGACTATTTAAAATTTTTTTCTTATGGAAATATAATTCATATTCCATAATATTTATCATATTAAGTGTACATTTTGGTGGTTTCTAATATATTCACAAGATCATGCAGCCATCACCACTATCTAATTCTAGAACATTTTCATCATCCCCAAAAGAAATCCAATTTCCATTAGTAGTCACTCCTCATTACCCCTACCCCCAGCCCCTGGCAACACTAATCTACTTTCTGTCTGTATGGATTTGTCTGTTCTGGACATTTCGTATAAATGGAATTATACAGTATGTGGCACTTTGTGTCTGGGGTCTTTCAGTTAGCATAAGTTTTTCAAGGTTCAGTTAAGTTGTAACATGTATCAGTACTTTTTAAAAATCAGTTCCTTTTTATGACTTGTTAATAGTCAACTACATGGATATACCACATTTGTTTATCCATTCATTTGTTGATGGACATTTAGGTTGTTTCTGCTTTTTAGTTGTTATTATAAATACTGCTATGAACATTCATATACAAGTTTTTGTGTGAACGTATTTTCAGTTCTCTTGGGTATATTCCTAGGAGTGCAATTACTGGATTATATGGTAACTCTGTGTTTAACCCTTTGAAGAAATACTAGACTGTCTCCAAAGCAGCTGCAGCATTTTATAGATCCTGATGGAAATGAATCAGTTTCTCCACATTCTCACCAACACTTGTTGTTTTCCATTTGTTGATTCTACCCATCCTAGCAAATGTGAAGTGGTATCTCATTGTGGTTTTGATTTGCATTTACATAACAACTACTGATGTTGAGCATCTTTTCATGTGCTTGCTAGCTACTTGTGTATCTTCTTTGGAGAAATGTCTATTCTGATCTCTTGCCCTTTTTTTCCAAATGGGTTGTCTTTTTAATTGTTGAGTTATAGTGGCTATTTTAATTTAGATCAGTTAAAATGAAATAAAATTAAAAATTCAGTTTCTCAGTCTCACTGACCACATTTCAGGTGCTCAGTCGCCATGTATGGAAAGTGGCTGCATTACTGTAGGGTGCATGTATAGAGCATCTCCATCACTGCAGTGTAATGGACAGCACTGGCTTAGACCATCAAGACTGATCAGTTGGAGGTGGGGACATGGCCACTGTAAACAAAATCAGAATTATCTTATGCTAAGGGAAGTGGCTTAAACATTAGAACATTCTTCAGAGAGAGTAAGATGTCCTGGTCCTCAGAGATAGGGATAAACATATTTAGTATAAACCTCCTGAAGATGCATAGAATTTTCCCAAGGGAGGAGCTGGGGCAGGGAGTGAGTGGGAGGCCAAAATTCTAGACCAGGGATTGGCAACCTTTTTCTGTAAAGAGCTAGATATTAAATATTCTTGCCTTTGCTTCTACATGGTATCTGTCACAACTATTCAGCTTTTTCGTGAAAAAGCAGTCAGAGACGATGTGTAAGTGAATGGGCGTGACTGTGTTCCAATCAAATTTGGTTTACAAAAACAGGTTGTGGGCTGGATCTGGCCCACAGGCCATGGTTTGTGAGTAATATTATGTAGAAAGGTATGGAAGTTTATAGAGGCCTACCATGCTACAATAAAGGGAATGGTAAGATATTTGGCTTTAGAAAATAGGCTTTGGGGATAATGGTATATAGAGAATCAGTAGGAAGAGAGACAACCAGATTGTAGGTATCCTCAGTGCATGTCAAAGTTGTTTTGTTTTGTTCTGGCATTTTTGTTTGTTTTTTAAAATATTTTAAGTGACAAGAAACCATCAGAGGTTTTTAAGTTGGAAATTATACAGTTATGTTGGCTTTTTAGACAACCCTCTGGCACCATTGTGAAAAGCAGATTGGAGCAAGGGAAGCTAGAGGCAGAGAAGACCAATTAAGAAGCTGTTGAAGAGCCTGAACAAAAGTAGTAGTATAAACCAAGTCATTCTGTTAATGAGTATACATACGTGTCTCCCTAATCATGTCAGGCTGTTTACAGAATACCCATGACAGTGCCACAGGTTAAGCGTTTGTGTCTTGGGTACAAATAAAGATCTGCTAAATATCATGCTAATTGCATCTGTACAGATATTGACAACCAAGCAGATAACTTGTCCCCACTGACTTCTTCACTGTGGGCTGGTCAAGAAGCAATGTTGATTTAAATGAGGTGTGAAGAGTGGGACTTGGGCATGCTCTTTTAATGTCCTGGGAGAGTCACCTGGAAAGCCAGAGAATTGGTGCTGAATATTACTCTGAGAACATTGGTGACCTTTGGAAAGCTGTGAGACTGGAGTTGAGTGGGGAGACTTACTGTGGCCTTGGAAGAGTTATTTCTAAATGGGGAGGTGAGCTCCTTCGCCATGGCTCAGTTCTGAAAGGCCCTTGGAGGGGAAAAGGAAACCTTGATGCACTCCTCATTTATGAAGTTGGGTCCAGAGTTGAGCACAGTATGGAGGTTTGCCTGGGAGTGTCTGCCATCAGCAAAGATGAATTATCCACGTGTACTTCGAAAATAGCAAATGCAAATTATGTGTCCATGGATATTTTTTTTCAACATAGTAATCCTTCCCTGTGAGTACACAACATATTTTCGAAGCCAATTTTGCAGACTGAGGGACGAGAACTCTACAATAAATGTTGCTAAGCTGTTGCTAGGTTGGTTTTCCTACTGGTAAGCATATTAGTACAGAATCCTCTGAAGTTTAATTTGGAGTGGGATAATGCGTAGTGATTTCTGAGAGTCTTTATTATGTGACCATACTCATCAAGAAAGCATCTTGGCTTGTTCACTAGTTAAATCATCACTGATTCCTAAAATTATGAAATATAAATTAAAATATAAGAAACAGCTTTGGGCTCTTCACAAAGCAGAATTATACCTCACCCTAGGAATGAAAATGAAGGAATATCGTACTTGCACAGCTATTTTTCTCTCCGGATGTCCTGACTTCAGATACTGTGAGCATCAGAAAAATGTCTCCTGAACCTGATTTTGAGTGGCCAGACCTATGTCCAGTGGGAATTATGAGTAGTTCCAAGGGTGGAGTGGACAGAGGTGATGACATGAAAAGAGACTGCCCCTTTGACCAGGCCTGGTTCATGAAGTCATCTTTCCCAGAGTGGGTGGTGGGTGGGTGTGTACCTGTGCAGGGCCCTGTGGAAGCAGAGGTCCGCTGCCTCTCCAGTAACACTCGAAGGGCAGAGGCTGTGGCTCGCCCTGAATGTCAGTCTTTGATGTTCTACGGAGGTCTGATGAGAGGAGTGAGGGAACCTCATCCCTCCTCTGAGTCCAGCACCCTTGAACAGAAGGGACAGACTGAGTCCAGAGCATACAGTGTTCACTGAGTTTGTCAAATTATTTTTCAATCTTGTAGGGTTTGGGACTTCCCCAAGTGTATTTTGCCAAGTGTTTGTACACTGGTGTCTATTAAGAGCAGTGCACTCTGTACATGTCTGATTCGTCTCCCCTGGAATGATCAAAACACTGTAGCTTGGAGATCTCTGACGTCCAGAAAAGGTCTTCTGAATTTTTAAATGTCCTTTTTGCTCTTTAATAAGACCAACAGAAATGGGTGACTCCAGTGATCACAAAGAGGCCCAAGTTTGCTCCCAACTTCCTGGCCACCAAGGAGCTTTGGGCATGAGTATTTTCTGGGGTATTTGTGCCAACAGTGCTATTCTAGGGCATGTTTCTGATTGCTTTACATACACCTGCTCAGCAAAGCTGTTTTTGAGGGATTTGTCCAGCAGTCATTAACTTTTTCTTTTCTTTTTTTTTTTTTTTTTAATGAAGCTTCTCAAGTCTTTTCTTAGAACAGGGAAATCTCTTTGTGACAAAGAATAAATAAACGCTAGCTAGTTAGATGACCTAGTTCCTTCAACAACAACAACAAAGAAGTGCAGAGGGGGGAAAAAGAGAGAGGGAGGAGAAACTATAATGAAAAAGACTTAGGAAACATATGGACCACTCTTGATATATGGTTCTTATTTGAACCTTCACTCAAAAAACAACTGTTAAAAGAAGAAAGTAAAATAGTAGGAGAAGTAGGAACACAGAATGGACATTTGGTGATATTAAGGAATTATTTTAAATTATGATACTATTGCAATTACTTTTAAAAAGATATCTCACATTTTATAGATGCATGCTTAAATATTTGCAGAAAAATAATACGAAGTCTGGAATTCTCTTAAAAAGAACTGAAGTGAGATACAGATGAAACAGGATGACCATGAGTTGAAATTACCTGAAGCTGGGTGATAGGAATATGAAAGTTCACTAACTATTCTTTCTAATTTTGAACATGTTTATAATTTAACATACTAAAAAGTTTTTTAAAATTGACAGTTTGGAATCTCTGGAAGTCTTGGGTTCCTAAGGGAACTTCTTTTGGTTGCCTTTGCTTCTATTCCCACCTCCCTAAACCCCAATGGAGGGATATTTTCCCCTTTAGTTGTGGCTGTTTCCCTCTGTCTCTTTCTCCCTCCCTCCCTGTTTCCCTCCCTCCCTATTTCCTGTCTGCCTGTCTTTCTGTTCCCTCCCTTCCTGTCTGTCTTTTCTGTTTTCCTGTCTTTCTATCTTCTTTTCTTGCCTTTCTTTCCTTTCCTGACCTTCACTGGGGCTGACAAGAAGACACATGTTTTGTATCAAGTTGCAAATATACTTGGGACATATTATCATGGCAATACAGAGGCCAGGCACTTTCTGGAGACTCAGATGAAAGAGGCAGGCTGCCAGTGCCTGCCTGACCTCTAAGTGGTCTTACTGGGCTGAGGACAAAACTTGACTAAGCCACCCTCCCCAACATCAGTCATTGCAACTGGTTTGTAAAATTATTTGCCATGATGAGAAGGATTGGGATCAAAGTTAACTTCTTATCATTAGTGTGGATTTTCAAAGGAGACGTTGGGACCCCAGTCTTATGTTGTCAGTGTCTGTGACTTGGAAGGAGTTCCTGGCTTTGAGGTTTTGCTATGAGATTGGTCTGATTTGGTCAGTGTCTGAGCAGACAGAGAGATTAGATTATTGACCCCCAAACTAGCCTCAGAAAGTAAGTCATGATGGCAAGAATCACCTGCAGAGATTTTTAACTTTTTTAAAAAACCTTTTAGTCAAGATACTTGGGCAACCTGCTGGGAATTCTGATTCAGTAGATCTGAATGGAAACAGAAGCTCAAATCTGTAATTTTGTTAGCTTCCCATGATTCTTATGATCATTCGGTTGGGGATCTTCTAGATTCAGGGTGGTTTTTTTTGATAGATTGGAGGGATTGCAGTTGCTCAAGGAGCAGATCGAGATTGTATTTCCATATAGTTCTGCTTTATTAAAATGGATGTGGCAAGTTTTCCATTGGTGTTATTGTTTTTAATTGTTTTCATTTAAGGTGACCTGTTTCTGAGCAAGGCTTTGCATCTAGTAGTTATTACCATAAGCATAAGGTAAATAAATGGTGAATACAGAAAGTCAGGAAAAGGAAAGATAACTAATACTTATCGAGTGCCTGGTATTGTAGTCGACTTGACTCATCATTTATGTTTTCTCCTTTAATTTTTGCCAGAGCCCTGGAGAGCAGTTATTACTACTCGGTTTTGCATTTGATGAGATTAAAGTTCAGAGAAGTTCAGTATTTTATTCGAAGTCACACAGTGAACCCGTGACTGAAGGAGTATTTGAACCCAGATTTGTTTGTCTTTTGTGTCACACAGCCTTTCTGAACTCTCCCGCCCATTTCCCAGTCCTTTCTTGGCCCCAGAGGATTGTGTAACAGGAGGGGAAATCTGTTTAGAGGTCAGGAAACCCTACCAATGGGGCAGGCTGCCAGAGCTTCCTTTGCTGGGCTGTACCAGAGTGTTTGTTTTTCTTGGTCCAATACTGGGTAAAGGTCCCACTGATAGCTTTGTCACTGCTCAGAACGCCAGGTGTCATCACTGGGAACTGTTTGGCAAAGGAACATGACAGCTGAGGGACAGAAGCCTCTTCTAGGTGGTTTGCCCGTATCTGAATTTGTGTGTGTGTGTGGCACCTTGTCACAGGCCTGAGATGTGGGAGTTTTGTGCGCACCATCCAGCATCTTGGCTTTCTCTGACAATGTGAAGGTCAGAATGTCAGATGGAAAGAAAAAATTCCCCCAGTGGATTCCAGGCACTCACTGTCACTCACCTGGTGTATTGCACACTGGTCTTCCTTCCTGTGGCCTGTTTTCCAAGTCACTTTCCTCAGAGGAGATCCTCCTAAAAATGCAGGTCTCACTATGCTCCTCACTTGTGAAATCCCTTCAGTGACTCCCCATTCCTTGAGCCCCTCAGCATAGCAGTGAAGACCCTTCCTGGGCTGGCTCTGTCCCTCCAACTGCATTTTCTACTCCTCCCTGCATCAGGAACAGCCAGAGTCCTTGCACTTCACAGCTGTGCAGCCTATTCTAGATGCAGAGGGGAAAAGAACCCCAAGAAAATGGATAGAATTTAGTTCTAACTTGCCTGGTGCCTGGCAGTATTTGACTTTTCCATGCGATTGTTGCCTGTCTCTCCCACTGTACTGGAAGCTCCCTGAGGGCAGGGCCTTTCACTTGTCTCCTGCTGTATCATCACATGGGGAACAATGCCCAGTACATAGGAGGTGCTCACAGGATGGAACAGATGAATGGTAGTCACTATTCAGTGCCGTTCAAGGTCAAAGGAAGGCTGGGTTATTGGCTGGAGCGTTCAAGGAGGGCTTCACAATACACCCGTTGTGAAGGAGTTCAGCTTTGAGGAATCAGCAGAACTGGTTGTGGCTTTAGTCTTAAGAGAATCAGAATTTTTTGTAGGGCTCTTGATGTATTAGAAGGAAGATGGGTTTTAGAACCAAAGAGATCCAGGTTCAAATTTGGACTCTTTCACTTACCAGTTTTGTGACTTTAAGATCTCTGAGTTTCAGTTTCTTCACCCATAAAATGAGATTGATATTACTTTCTTTACTCTGAGGAATTAAAGTGTTATCATATATTAAGCATGCAGCATAATGTCGGGGTCATGTATTAGGCTCTCAATCAGTGGTACAGATACAGTGTGACTAAATGCCTGGGAAACGGGGATTATTTAGAGGAGGTAGTTAAATTTGATAAAGATGGCGCAATTGTTAAACTGGCACAGAAGAATCAGAGTTAGATTTCACAGTTTTGTGGCTATTTTCATGTGCTTTGGAGATTTCTCTCACATTTCTATACATTTTTTTTTAACTTTGAAGAACTGGGGGAGGGGTGTGTGCCTCCAGCCTGCCCACCTGATGCATCGACTCCCTCTGCCCTAACACTAGGGGCCTGTTTGAAGGGAAGGCTCTTCTGGCAGGGGGATCATGATGAGAAGAAGAGGGGGATGGGAATCAGCTTTTTTTTTGAGGTGGAAAAATTGGAGCTACTCTTCCCATGAGAAACAACATACACCTGACTTTCCTTCTGCTGTGTGTGTGCGCACTTCCCTATAGACCTTGGTGTGAGAGTTTTCACTGAGGTCATGATCCTGGCCTCTACCTAATTCTTCCCCTCGTCTTACGCCATCCCTCCTTTTCTCCCTTTCTTCACCCACATCTGCTTCTCTCGGGTTCCTAGAAGATGCCGAGTTCTTTTCTGCCTTGGCTTCTTTGAGTCTGCCAGTCCCTTTGACTGAAGTTCTTCTCCTCCGGCTCTTTTCACTTTTCAGAAGGTCAGCAGGCTCCTTCTCCTGCAGTAGTATTGGAGCAAAATACTGGAATTGGTTTTTCAGTGTTTATTTTACATCATACCAAGGAATAATATTTTAAGCGTGTTTGCAATTCTTAATTTTTTTTAAACAGTGACATTTAATACATTTCAAACACACAAATGTAGGCACGTGGTAGGAAGCCTTCCTCTGGGCGCTACTGCTGGTCCTGCTCTTGGTGTCAGTCCCCGCTCCCCTGGGCTCCCTGTAAAGCTCCTGTCTCTTCAGGGAGGGCGGTTAACATCACGCTCTGCACCCGCACCCGCACCCTCCTCCTCCCCCTACCTGAGCCTTCAGAACCACCGCCTCCGGGCAGTTCTTCTGCCTTCATCTGTTGCAGGTGGTTTCGCCCCTGTCCCTATGAATCCGGTAGGTGGCCCTGCTGGGGACCCAGTTCCTCCCCCTCCCCAGTGGGAGATGGGTGGGGGCAGAGGGGTTACGGGAGCGGAGTGGCAAAGAGGGGCCGGGAGTGCTTGTCATTAGGGTATCCAGGAGGGGAAGGAGGGCACAGTTGGATGGGAAGAGTCAAGAAGGACAAAGTTGCTGACAAACGTCTGAAATCACAGTATCATGCCAACAAAAATAGCAGTAATTCAGGACTCAAAAAACCAGCACAGTATGCTTTCATACCAAAACGTGGTGGTGTATTCACAATTCTCACCTTAGAAGTTATCTCCTCAGGGAGGACCCCTCAACTGGGACTCTTCTACCTCCCACGTTGAAGTCCCCGCGGCACTTACTACTCTCTGGAAATACACTGTTTCCCCTTTTGTATTGTTTAGTCATCTAAATATATTGTTTAGTCGTTGGAATCCCCCAAATGTAATCTAAGCTCCATGAGGGCAGGACCCCTGCCTGCTTGCTCCCCAGTGCCTAGACCTGTGTCTAGAACGTAGTCAGTTCCAATCAATATGTGTTGAATGAGTGGACGGGAACAATTTTGGCAATCCAGGTTGCTTTGGGTGAGATGAACATTGAGGAAAGGGGTGTAGTTGCCTCCAGTTCTCTAAGCCAGGTCAGGCAATGCTGATACAGGCTTGGTTATTGTCATTACAATTATTATTTTGTTTCAAAATCTTTGAGGATGCCAGGCATGTTGTGGAGTTGAGGGAAGTAAAAATCTTGCAACAGATGGTACCACCTGCAAAAGAGAATAAGTCTAATTTTCTACCCCACCCTCCGTTCCCTATCACAGATATGAATAAACACACACCAAATTGTTTTTAATGCTCCCTTTGGAGGGAGGGCACGTTTAGTATTCTGAGTCAGGCAAGGAGAGTCTGTAGCCACAGGACAGCTGGGAACTCAGGTCCATGGAGGGCGCCCGGGATGGAGGTGAGGAGAAGGCGCCTCCTTGTCTGGTGACAGCAGCTGGGGCCTTCTCTGCTTCCCTCCCCACAAAAATCCAGTTGGAACCAGCGCATGCTGGGATCCTGCCTGCCAGACAGAAACAGATGGCCTCAGGCCGCCGCCGATCTGGTGGCACCAACTGCATAGCTGCTGCTTTACTCATGGTCAAGGGAGACGGAGATGGAGACGGTGGAGGTGAGGGCCGGTCACCTTGCATTCCCTCAGCAGCTGAAGTGACTCACTTTGCCGTGGCTGAAGTTTCAGGTCAGGTTCTGTGGGCTGCAAGAATTCTGTCTGCTCACGCCAATGAGAAGCAGGCTTGGCTGGGAATATTTGTAAACCTGTATATCTTCAATCAAAGCGTTTGAAAAAGATACTTTATTTTTTCCCCTTCATCCTTCACCTGCCACAGAAAGGGCTTGTTGGAGTTAGCTTAGCAGTCATTTGTTAAGTGCACTCTCCCCCCGTGCAGCTCTGAGGAGGATAGCAAAAGAGGGCGTCAAAGAAGCTTCCCTCACATCCCTGAGGATGTATGAGCAACTCGGAAAGGCAGAGCAGGAGATGGAAGTAACATTGCATGAGGAGTTAGATGGTTTACTTTCTGGGACCAGGATCGTCACCCACTAGAGGCGGGACCCTTGGCAGGTCACTTAACCTCCATGGCCTCCTGCTGTCTCATCTCCCACAAGGGAAGGTAGGACTGGATTGGGAACATCGGATAGATTAGCTCTCATGCCTGTTCTTATCGATTGGAAATTGCTGTCTGGAGCAGGGTGGGGGATGACTGGTAAGTCAGTCTCAGCTAAGCGAGAAAGAAATATCCACTCTTGATGTTCTCCAAGCGTATGGACCCAGGGATAGTGGCTCACAGGCCAGATATTACCTGACTTGATGGTAATTTCTGCCCCTGTTATTTTATGATTCCATGTGTCCTACAGGGATCATTTTCCAGTCTTAATCATTGTCTGAGACTTTATTAATGAAGGTGAGGAACATACACACAATCTGACTTTTATTGAGAGTTTGAGATTCTGTCATTTGACCTTCCTCTTTTTAGAGAGAGAAACTATTAAATGACTTGCCCAAAGTCATTCAGCTAATAAGTGATAGAACTGGAATTCAAACTCAGCTCCGCCTGCCTTCAGAACCCAAGTGCTCAACCACCACCCTGCACCACTCCCCAGCTGGAGATTGTCATTAAACGTCCATGGGAATGGCACTGGATGTTAAGGACACAGAGATCAGAAGGGTGCTCGAGAGATTTGTTAACTGCTATCTGCCCATCCCTTTTGAGCTTACAAAGCACTTTCGAAATACTGTGAACATATACTGAGTGCTAAAGACCTATACAGAATTTTTTTTTTACCTGGATTATTTCATTTAAACTTTCAAAGCTATTACTGCTTTTGTTCAGGGGAGATAACTGAGGCTCAGAGAGTTAGGCAGCTTGCCCCCCGTGGCTGGGACTAGAGCCGAGGACTGCCCACCTCTGGAGTCTGTGATGGCACGTGTTAGTGCTGGCGAGTACTGAGTGGACCACTTGGCAACATTAGAGGTGCTTTTGAGTATGAAAGGTGGCGTAGGTATCCCCCTCACTTAGGTCTCTTTTGTCCTCTAGAACTTGGGGAAAATACTGTCCTTACTTCCCAGCGTGAGCAGGGAAGGTTCCCGGCTGCACTTCCTGGGCGCTGTCCCCTGGCTGGGGCCGAGGGGGCTCCTCTGGTCCAGGAGTGCTCAGCCAGCGTGTGAGTGAGTGGCTGGTCACCACGTGACTGACCTCATGCAGCGGGAAAATTTCTTCCCCTTCGTGAAATCTGAAAACATTAGACCATCAGATGTATGACTGCACTGAATGCAAGAGATTACAAAGAGGTGACCTGCCGAATAGGTGACCTGGAGTAGACCTTTAGAAAAGTGAATCTCCCGTTGGCCCTGCTAAAGATAGTTTCAATAATTCTGGGTTTTTTTTTAAAACTATCTTAGAATCTTAAAGGTTAAAGAATAATAAATACACATACCTAAGTATATATAGAGAGAGATTTAAAATGTGTGTGAAAATAGGGCTCTTCAGAGGGTAAGTGGAATAGTACTTTCTACTTCAGCAGTCTCTCCTCTTGATTTTTTTGCTTGGGGAACTTTCTGTCTTTCCAATCAACTCAATTCATTTGGTGCTGTTGCTTTCCTTTTATGAAAACGATTAATTCTGGGGATTCAATCAAAATAGACTTGAAAAGACAACCCTCAAATTGCAAATATCAGGGAATCTGGAATTTGCCTTTTCTGGGCTGAAGTTGTTTGTGGGTAAGTTTGCTGCCTCGCCCCTGCCTCTACCCCACAAGAAGAAGTCTCACTCTTTTCCAGGTCCCCCCTCCCAGTTCTTTTCCAGCAGACATGCATACGCACCCATGCACACCCACGTGTGCCTGCATGCTCACACACGTTTTTGACTTTGTGCTAATAGGTAAAAAAGGCCAGCATCAGCAAGGCTGGGCCGCAGGCCTGTCTGGTTTAAATCTGAGCTGCCTGGGAGATCTGGGGTAATAAGTGAGTGACAACAGGTGCAGATTTTGTTACACCCTTCTGAGCTCAGCCCACAGTTCTTTCTTTGATTCTTTTCACCCAACACCCTTGCCTTAGTTGCGTCCAATAAATTTTATAGCTGTGTGATCCTGTTTCAGAGCGGAAGGGAGATTTTTCTCTCCACTTGGCTAAATGGTGCCTAAGTCAAAACCCCACTTCCTGCCCCCTCCTCACTTCTTAAGAAGTAGTAATAAGGAATAACCGCCAGCCAGAAGCTGCTGGTGGGTCCGGTATCTGCAGTCTTGCACGTGAAGAGCTAATTTTCGGGTCCTGTTTTAGAAAAGCCAAGAATTAACTTGCAGAGAATTAACCATTTGGGAAGAAAATAATTACTGGGCTTTTTCTGCCCTGTGATAACTGGAGCTACTGGCGGATCCTTCATAGTGGTGTCAACGCCCACTTCTGTTTAAAACAAAGTATTGCTCTAGGGGCCTTGAAAGTACTATCTGGATGTGCTCTGTGGCACATTTTTGTGTGAGCCACACTGAACGTTGGCGTTACAAGGGGATTTGTTTCATATCTTTTTGGTGCAAAGTCCCAGGGCAGTGAGACATTTTCTTTCTTTTTTTTTTTTTTTAATTTTGTATTGGAGTGTAGTTGATTTAACAATGTTGTGTTAGTTTCAGGTGTACATCAGAGTGATTCAGATATACATGTATCTATTCTTTTTCAAATTCTTTTCCCAATTAGGTTGTTACGTAATATTGGGCCGAGTTCCCTGTGCTATACAGTAGGACCTTGTTGGTTATCCACTTTAAGCATAGCAGTGTGTACATGTCAATCCCAAACGTGTATGGCTTCTGCAGGTGTCAGATGTGTTCGTGGGCCCTGCATGCAAACTTGTGGTGAGGCCCCATCAGGGTTCCTTCAGAAACAGGCTGTGGTCTGAGAAGAGGATTGTTTCTGATACGGTCCAGTGTCGTCTAGAAATTTCGAACCTTGCCCAGCTGCTCTGTTGCCCAGTGTGTGGATTTTTTTTAAAGTATCCTAGCCCACGATACGTTTGGAAAGGAGATGGTGGACTTTTCCACTGGTTATTGGAGGGGACCTGAATACAGTGGGTCAGATGCCTCAGTCTTATCAGAGTACAGCAGAATGTCACATGGTCTCATGATGCAGATACCCACTGTCCGCTGCCAGCTTCACAATCTGGATGTCTGTCCTGCGTTCTCTCCTGATCTCCAGACTGCACAACGAACTCATCGTTAGGTACCTCTACTTGCCGGCTCACAGGCACCTCAGGCTCCACTCCTTTTCCCTGAAATAATTTTGCTTTTCTTTCAGTGTTTCCTGTTATAGGGAAGGTGCTATCAGTATTACCCAAACCAAAAACCTTGATATCATACCTCCCATATCCATTACTGTTCACTAAATGAGGGGCAAAAACTATTATATTGCCCATTCACTATCTCTGGGATCCATTATCCTCCTGACTGGGCTCCTTGGCTCCCACCATCCTCCCTGCCTTTCCCCCAACTTCTATCCCACCTCACCTTCTCACTTGCAACTTCTACCCCACCTCGCCTCCTCACTCCTCACCTCCCTCCCCGAAACCGGTGGTCCGTCCACATCTAGTCTTGTCTTTGAACGTGGATCTGTTACTTCTCCATTTGAAACCCTTCGGTAGCATCCCATGCCTGCAGTTTTCAAGTCTTACCTCCCTAGTGCGGAGTTCAGGCCTGCTGTGATCTAGCTATTCCCTGATGCTCCCAGCTCACCCTCTGCCACTCTCCTGGTGGAAGGGATCAAAAAACCTGGATCCCTTCATTTTCTTTCAACTCTTTGTATTTTTGCACATGCTATTTCCTCTGCTAGTAATGCCGTTTCCTTAACTGACTTAATCAACTTCTATACTTTTGTGTTATTAGGTTATAGTCCTATTTGTGGCTTGTATAAGATGGCATCTTTCTTTCTTACGTGGTAGTCTAGAGATGGATGCTTTCCATGAGCTCCTCCAGGAACCCAGGTGGCTTTGAACCATCCTTATGTGATGCTCTTGTACGCATGATCCAAGGTGGCTTTCAGCCTCGGTCTCCTTCCAGGCAGCAGGATAAAAGATGGATGAAGAAGAAACATACTTTTCCCTTTAGGGGCACATTCTAGAAGCTGTACATATCTCTCCTTCCCAATCTTTCCCGCCTCCTGGCTGTCTGGTACTCTACTGTGGTGGTAGAAGTAGTAGCAGCAGCAGCGACAGTAATGGTGGTGGTGGTAGCAATAGATCTCTAGCAGAAGTCGTAATAATAGTAGCAGGAGCAATAATAGTAGTAGGAGTAGAAGTAGTATCATTTCCCATTCACAGTTTCAGAAGAAGTTGAAAGGTTAAGTGGCCTTGGTCACAAAGTCACACAGCTAATACGTCGACAGCCACATCAGCATTCGAACCCAGAGCCCTCTTACTCCAGAGCCCACCACCAGCTCTCAGTCCAATCACACTGAGTGACAGTTGTTTCTTTACATGATTATCTCTCCCTCTAGAATCTGAACTCCTTGAGAAAAAGGACTTTTCCAGTTCACCTTTGTCTTTGTAGAGCTTGGCATAAGACTTGGCATATAGTCAGTAATCAGAAAGTAGTTTAGACATATAAATCAAGGTTTCTTAACCTTGGCACTCTTGACGTCTTGGGCCAGATAATTTTCTGTTGCAGGGCTGTCCTGTGGGGTGTTGTAGGATGTTTAGCACCATCCTTGGCATCTACACACTAAACGCCAGTCGTACACCTCTCTACCTCCCTGTTGGGGAGACCAAAAATGTCCCCAGGCATTGCCAGCTGTCCCCTGGGAGGCCAAATTCCCCTGGTTAAGAACCACTGATTTAAATCAAGTGACGGCCAAGGAGCCTTGAATGGTGCTCACATCCAGAAAGGACATCTTCAGGATTGGTAAGGCTGCTGAGTCTCTCAAAGATGATGATGTGTTTTCCAGGCCTCTGTGTGTCTGGTGTGCAGAGAGGAGGCTTGCTACACTCAGAGGGTGTCTGCGGAGGCGGCCGCAGTGATCTCCCTGAGTATGCCAAGCCTTCCTGGGAAATGCCGGAGAGGGTCCCTCTGGAGGCGGATCTCGCTGGGCCCTGCAGATCTGCTGTCTGGCCTGGCACCATGTGGCAGGATCTCATCGCCTTACCCAAAAATATGCTTTTGTAACTCTCCTGGCAAAACAGGGACCGTGTTCTGTTTCCTGATTTCTCTGTTCTATTTCCAGATGTGTCACTGGTGACATGTGGAGCCCATGGAGAACTCTGTTGCAACCCAAGTCTCTTATTCTCTGCCAGCCCAGTTGTCATAATTTTCCCGCCATCTAAGCCAGTCTAAGTTATGTTACCATGTGGTGGTCAGTGTCTGGGTATCGTTGTCACCTACGTTATTCTCGGGCCTGTAGCATGTTGCACGGAGAAAGCTTTATAGGTTTTTCTACAAAGGGAGTTAGCCCTTCTGTGCTTGCATTGCCTTTACTGATGACAAGGGACAGGAATTCTAAATCTGCCATTTATTTGTTGTGTCATTTTGGACAGTATACTTAGCTTCGTTGATACTTCATTTGTTTACAAAATAGAGTAACCTATTTGTCCAGGCTATCCCTACAGAGTTATTATAAGAGCAGAATAAGATAATCTGTGCAAAAGGCTTAGACTCCCCAGTGTTATACACTATTAGTGCACGTTTTGCACCCAAGAAGACTGCAGCATCCTCGTTCTTCGGCGCTGGTTGTAAGTTGAGTTAAGGTAGACTCTATGTCTGCCTGTTTCTCCCAGTTCCTAGGACCTAGAAAGTATTCAGTAAATACGTGATGAATGACTGTATGAAGAAAAGTTGGAAAGTCAGACCCTGTGGTCCATTGCTCCACTGGGGGCTGGAGACAGGGGTAGAGAGTTATTGCGTGGTTTACGTGTCACTTACATTTGTGAAAGACGTTCCAAGCAATCACATTTTTAAGAGTTCACAGAGTGTTTACTAGAGGTCACAAACTTGAGTGCCTGCAGAGGCAGTACACACATAAGACACTGGCAGGCATGAGATAAGACAGGTGAGGAGGGACCCAGGAAGCTGGGGAGAGCACCCACAGCCTGAAGACACACAGTTCATGTACTTCGAAGTCTCTGCATCAGCCAAACAAAATATGTCTTTGGGCCAATTTAGGTCTTCCGGCAGCCATTTGTGACTCCTAATTTACAGGGTACCTAGGATAAACCCTGGCGCAGGTGCTGGGCAGATAAAGATGAGGCGCTCAGAGTCCAGTAGCAGAGATGGACAGGAAATGAATAGTGGAAAAATGAGAGTAGCTAAGATGTATTGAGAACTCCGCCAAGCTCTGTTCTGTGTCCTTTACAAATGACAACAGCCCAGTGTGAGGTAGGGGGTATTATTGCCCCTGTAAATGAGGCTAGTTAAGATGCAAAGAGGTTGAGTAACTTGCCCAAGGTTGTGAAGCCAGTAGCTGGCTGGTGATGAAATGTAATGTGCTGTAGCCAGTGGTGGAAGAACACAGCAGCCCCCTTCTAGATCTCATCCTTCCACTCTTGCCCCCCTCCTGTCCATCCTGCACACATCAGCCTAAGTGATCTCACAGGGTCACTGAGATCAGGTCCCTCGCAGTCTCCCAGTTGCTCACGCAGTAACGTCCCTTCTCCGAGGAGGCCCCGTGCCATCAGGTCTGCGCTCAGCTCCACTTGCTCAGCTGCACAGGCCCCAGGCCCTTATGGTCACTCTCCCCTCTGCCCAAGTCTCTCCTTCTTCTGAAGGACCGTTGTCATTCCTCTGGCCTCAGCTCCAGGGTCCTCTCCTCAGAGGCCCACCCTGCCAACCCTGTCCAAAGGCAGCCTCCTGTGTCACTCTCCTCCTTGTCATCCTGCTGGTTTCCTCCCTGGCACGTGTGTTTGCCTGGCTGACTCCCCCACTGGGATGTAAGGTCCAAGAATGCCAGGACCTGTCCTGTTCCCTGTCTCATGCCATTGGTGACACATGGCCAGCACAAAGTAGACACACGATAAAGACATGTTTGTTGACTGAACGAGGCAGCAAGTGGGAGGAGGCTAACTTCACGGTGCAGAATCAGAGAGATTGAGACCCACCCGACGTCATATAGATTAACGATGGCACAGTCGAGATTTGAGCTGATCATGACAGCGCCTTGCTTGAAACCCGTCATTGCCTCCCCATATTTCTCCAGTTAGCGTCCCCGGCACTTGGCACTTGGCACGGCCGTAAACCTTGATGTCTGGCCTCGCATGGCCTCCAGCGCCACGGCCCCCGGTTCTCTGCACACCCTCCCTTCCTGCTGTAGCCACGCCGACTTTGCTGCCGCCTAGTCAGTCCACGTTCTGGCCGGTGCAGCCCTTTTCACGTTCTCTTCCCTCAGCTCTCATTATCCTTCAAGTTTCAACTTAAACACGCCTTCCCCAGGAGTCTGTACCCAATCCCCCGGACCAGATTCGATGCCTCTCAAGTACGCTTCGTTGCATTGATCACCACTGTCGTTACATAGTCATTTTTGTGATTCACTGTCTGATTCTGGCTCTTCTGCCCAGGCCCCCAAGAAGGGCAGCTGGTTCATCTCACTCATCTCTGTGTACCCAGGGTCACCTCCTGGGCCTGTTAGGTGGCAGGTGCTATGTAAACATTTGTCCAGGGACTGAGTGAATGAATCACTGTCAGTAAGTGAATGAAGAGCACCTGAATCTACTGTACCCACCTCCCTTCTCTGGGAAAGCTCCCTGATAAGATTCCACAGCCTGGCGGGCGCTTGCCCTTCACAGATGTCTGTCTGTATCTGGTAACCAGAGAGGTCGAGCTACAGGGATAAGGAGCCTTGTGTTTGTCTTGTCCCAGCGCAGGAAAGGGAAGAGCTTTGGCTCTGACTGTTATAGTGAGGACTAAAATTAGCCCTTCGGGGGTGATCTTTGTTTACCACCGCCTAAGGCCACTGTTCTTGGAGAAAGGTCAAGAGAACTGGACAGGAGGTGGGTGTTTACAAGTTCTGTCCCGACTAGCCCACGATACCATGCCTCAGACTCTCGTTTCCCTGACCCCTCATTAATTAGATCTGAGGAGGCAACTTCAGATGTGGATTTTGTCTTTGAAGAAGGATCTAGAGCCCAAGACACCATCCTGAAGGCTTTGTTCTCCTCCTCCCCCTCCACGCTCAGTCAGTCTCTCACCAGTTCCTTGTGATGCCAGCTCCTCAGAAGCGTCTCCTCTTCCTTGGGGGATGGGCAGGGGCATGGCGGGGGCGGGGGGTCAGAGCTCTGCTGTCGCCTGAGGAGCCCTGTGTTTTAAGTTGCATTACGTGTGACGGTATCTGCCGTGACCTCCAGGTTGGGCGTTCTTCAGGGTTGATGGTGGGAAGCCAGGTCTGTACAGAGGTGCAATCAGAAGGGAAAAGTGTGGGGCAGGTAAACCCGCTTTTGCCCTCAGAACAACTATCCCCCCACCCACCCCGTCGTGGAGCTCTCTCTGCAGGCCAGGCACTAGCTAAGCACACAGCCTGCACCACCCTGGACTGGCCCGTTCTCAGTCACGGTAAGAGCCAGACATGGCTCACTAGCTCACCTCCAGGACTTCTGTACCTATTCAAGCCTAAGGACGGCACGTCAACTCTTGCTTTTTTAGCTAGTAACACTATTTGAGACCTAGAACTTCATTGGTTTCTAATCCCACCAACACAACTACCTCGTGTATACACATCTCACTGTATACACATTCATAGGGACTTGTAAAACGGTAGGCAACTGATATTTGTTGAAGAGGACCTGGAAGAGAAATCGCAGTTGCTAATATTAGTGAGTAATTTTGGCTCTGCAACTTTGAGTCAGTTACTTAGTTTAATTCTGTTTCTTTTTACCAGGACTGTTGGGAGGCAAAAATCAGATGTGTCAAAGGTGCCTAACCATTTTTCCTTTTGATCAGCATGGCTGTCCTCCTGGTTGGGACACTGCCCTCTCCCTCACGCCTCACTGGACAATGCTTGTTCCCCCTGCGGGTCTCACTGAGATGCCACTTCCCCAAGCAGTCCTTCCCTGACCCCCAGGGTTAATTGGGCCCCTCTTAATTGTAAGATTTCATGGTACCCTGTACTTTTCCCACTTAAGACAGCTGTAAGTATTTATATAATTTTATGTTAAATGCTGACCTCTTCTGCTCCCTCCAGGGTACAGGAGGGTAGATACCATATCTATCTTATTTCCTTCCTTGACTGGCACAGAATTGGTATTCAGATTGACTTTCCCTAAGGTCAGCGTTAGACCTCCATGTCACTAAATCCTCTTTCACTTGATTTCACTTTTTATTGTGGAAACCTTCAAAGGTACACAACAGTCAACAGAAAAGAAATTTCATACAGGTACCCATTACCTGTAGTGGCTGAGAACATATTTGTCCTGCATCCCACTTCCTAAGCGATGGGTCTAGTGACTGCTTTGGGGGAAGTGTTAGGGAAATACTTAGTACCTATTAACACTGATGTTACAGATATGTCAGCATGCGGCTCGCTCTGGAGATTATGTCCGTGTGCACATATGCATGTGGCAGTGATTGGTCTAATGGACCAGGATGACGGTAGACATTTAACTTAATATGTTCTGGTTTGGAGTTTTCACATAAACGCCACTGAAAACATGAATATTTCAGACCCTTTCTCAATCTCGAGTGGTTATTAAGCTCAGGGGAACAGACTCTGTTTGGAGGGAATCTGAGCCAATTTATAGGCTGACAAGAGAACTGGGTGATGATATAAAAATCCACCCTCCCCATGTGGTCTCTGCAGCAGTCAGGGAGAGATCTTGGGGTTTCAGAAGAGACCATTTAATGGGGAGATTTTCCATAGGTTTGATGGACAGATTTCAGGAGAAGTATGTAGTACGTGTGTGTGTGTGTGTGTGTGTGTGTGTGTGTTTAAATGAGCCAAGTGAAGCTGAAGAAAAAGGAGTACTGCTAATACTAGGTATTGTTAATGAAGGCTTGCCCAGGTCAGTTGCTGTGCCAGGAGGTCCTTTACAGTATATCTGTTCCTCACAGCAAGGTTTTAAGTTCAATGTCATTACCCCACCTGAGATGTGAGAAAATGGAGTGGTTCAGAGAGTTGCCCATGCCTAATCACATAGCAAGTGGCAGAGCTAGAATTTCAATCCAGGACTACCTATTTCCAAAGCCTTTGCCCTTTCTATTACACAACATCCTGAAACATTCTTTTGTTTACTTGAGAGGTAAGTACCAGTTGGGAACTTACTCACTTCCTCCTTTATTCATTGTAAACCCAGAATGCTTTACAAATTCTGCAGCAGCAGCCAGCTCTAAGGTTTAGGCATGTCATAGATTTTTTTTTTTTTTTTTCCAAATGGCTGACGTTGGTGTTTCTCTGCTTCTGGCTTGGAAGATTTTTCAGAGTCAGATATCTATTGTGACAATATTTTTAAACCCTTACTGAAAGTGCCAAGGCTGTCCCATTAGCTGTTCTTCCACTAGGCAATCCAATCCATATCGGTGCCTTATGGGTGCATTACAGTGGCTGGGAAGTCCAAGACTTTGCATGTGTTTAGCAGTTATCAGTTAATTGCCTAAGTTGTAACTTTTCAGTGTTAGGAATTCTGTTAAGAAACACCATAATAAATTTGGTCTGACTTATTCCAGTTGAGGGGGAAATAATTAGGAAATGACTTTATTTTGACCCAAGGATAATAAATATCTCTCGCCTCACCTTTAGAGATTTAACATACTGGGTCACTTCCATGACCCAAGCTAAGTTTCAAGTTTTTTTTTTTTCCCCATTATTTCCCAGCAGCTACCTTTGTTCAGTTTAAACGAGGCCATTCCTTGTTCCCAGGCATGATTCAAGTATTCATACTTCTGTGTCTTTGTTTATAATGTGTATAGCATTTACCATCTTATGACTTTTTTTTTTTTTAATTTTATTTATTTATTTATTTATGGCTGTGTTGGGTCTTCGTTTCTGTGCGAGGGCTTTCTCTAGTTGTGGCAAGTGGGGGCCACTCTTCATTGCAGTGCGCGGGCCTCTCACTATCGCGGCCTCTCTTGTTGCGGAGCACAGGCTCCAGACGCTCAGGCTCAGTAACTGTGGCTCACGGGCCCAGCTGCTCCGCGGCATGTGGGATCTTCTGGGACCAGGACTCGAACCCGTGTCCCCTGCATTGGCAGGCGGATTCTTAACCACTGCGCCACCAGGGAAGCCCCCATCTTATGACTTTTTAATACCAACTTCATCATCTACTTCTTTCTCAGATTTTTTTCCAGCACTTGAAAGTGCAACTGCATATTGCCTTTCTATGGTTTGTTTCTCCATGGTTTGGATTTCTGTTAAGGCTGCTTATTAGTGTCACTTACACCACAGTAATGAATGGGCTCATTTTCCCTCCTTCATTGGACTGAGGACTGGGACTCAACGGTTTATCTCCATGCTCCTGGCACCTCCCACAGAATCTGCACTGCGTAGCCGCTCGGCATCTTTTACTAAACTGCAGTCTAAAGGGAAACTTGTGTGCTTTTATTTAAATAAGACCATAAATTGGGCACAACTGTTTTCATGACTTCGAAATTCCCAGAAGCGTTACTCTTCAGTATTGTTCTTTTGTTGAGATCGAAGGGGTTGGCTTTACAGTAAATCAAACTAATTGCAGAATCTTAGGACCAGAATAACAACGATAAGAATGATAAAAACTAGAAGTCACCTGCATCATCCATTCTCTTCTCTTCAGGCCAGTTCCCCAGCCACTTTAAACTGACATGGCCGTCCTTTCTTAAAGATCCCTTTGAAGAAGAATGTCATCTCATGCCAACTCGTGTCTTCTAGTCTTGTAAGTTAGGCAGTTTTCTCTCAGTTAATCTGAGTCCTCCTTTACTGAAATTTATGCTCGTTGCTTTCATAGAAATGGAAAACAGTTGCTTTCAACTGAAAATATTTCCCTTCCTAAAGATGGTTATTCCATCATTCCATATCCTTCTCTTCCCCTGGTGTAATTTTCCCTTCCATCTGACATTCCTTTCTGTTCTCTATTTCCAAACTATTGAATGCTACACTCTTAATTTACTGGTCTTTTTCCTAAAAATACTCAGGCTAGGTATGATTAGTAAGTGATCATTGATTTCAGGTGTACCTAGAAATATGTCTCACACCATTAAAATCAGTGGATCCAGCCAGGTTGGTGAGTAACTGAAATACTGTGACCCTCTGTGATCTGTGGTGGTTTCTTTCTAAGCCTGCCATCAGTCATTCCCATCTCAGTTTCTCCGGTTGCCTAATTTACAAGACATGATTTGTTTGTCATAAACCTTGCTTTGCAAGGTTCAAAAGAAACAGAAATGATGCACAAGGGAAACAGTAAATATAGGCCATGGATTTTTTTTTTTCAGATCTGGTTTATAAATAAGCCTTTCTCAATTAGAAAAACACATGATCATCTTAAAGGAGATAAAAAAAAAGACATGGTACACTGTAAGTGCACTTTTACCTTTTTGTATGGTTTCTCAATTAAGAAACCCCATGAGCTCCTTTGTGCTAGTTATTAAAAAGAATAGGGCTTCCCTGGTGGCACAGTGGTTGAGAATCTGCCTGCCAATGCAGGGGACACGGGTTCGAGCCCTGGTCTGGGAAGATCCCACATGCCGCGGAGCAACTGGGCCCGTGAGCCACAACTACTGAGCGTGAGTGTCTGGAGCCTCTGCTCCGCAACAAGAGAGGCTGCGATAGTGACAGGCCCGCGCACCGCGATGAAGAGTGGCCCCCACTCGCCGCAACTGGAGAAAGCCCTCACACAGAAACGAAGACCCAACACAGCCAAAAATAAACATAATAAATAAATAATAAATAAAAATTAAAAAAAAAAAAAGAACAGTAAGCAGGCAACTTCTCTTCCTTATTTAGTTTAGCAAGGATATTGACTTACACTTGAGCAGAGGCCTCTGGGCCCTTTTGTTGGTTGGTTGTTTTGTTTTTAATTTGAATGCATTTAAAAACTCAGCATATGGACTGAGTTGCAGTGGTAGAGCTCCAGTTCAGCCCTCAAAGCCGACTTCCAGTACAAGAATAAAATGGGTATGCATGCAGGTTAAAGAAGACATCAGTGATAGGTACTGAGTCAACAAACATTTATTTAATGTCTTCTATGTGTTAGCCTTACTGGAAAGTCAAAAAAGCAGAATGTACATCTAGTTTACAGTTGAGGGTGGGAGACAGACAGTTTAGCAGGCAATCATAATGCAGCGCATGCTAGGATAGGGACCAGTGGAAGCACCATGGAGGGGGGATGAACAACACACCCTTGGACAAATTCCCAAAGGAATCGACACCTGAAGGTGATTAAGATTTACCAAGGGTCAGTAAGGTAAGGGTGTTTCAGACAGAGGGAACTGCATGACCAAGCACAGAAGCGAGTGGGAGCAGGACCCATTCAGGATGCTGCAGTTTGTTTCAGCCAGAGAATAGGCAAACCACCGATAACTTAGTACTCCTCACCCTAGTTTCCCTAGGATGTGTATCTCAGGCACGTTTTTCATTTTTTCTCTGGTTCACGAAGTTAATTTCTCAAGCCTTCTGTGCTCCCCTAGAGCTTTGTATTTGCTCGCATTAAAACCCTTCTTACATTGTTTTTTGCATTCCCCCCTGTACGACTATGTTCCCTTCCTCCCTCTGAGCTACTCAAGGGAGGAGATCCAGTACTCGCCTCCGTATCTCTGTGACGCCATGCTCAGTGCTGGCAAAAATGTGTCTGGGAATTAATGAATCACTCCATGAATGCATGAAGTATTCTGACTGGTTTTGACCCTAACTTTGCTGAGGGAGCACAGTTTGGGCCCAATATTGGTATGCCAGATATGAATCAAGAATTTGGTTTTTAAATATTGTATATTAACGCATGTATGTGGAATCTGAAAAAATTGGTATAGACGATCTTATTTACAAAGCAGAAGTAGAGGCACAGACGTAGAGAGCAAACATATGGATACCAGGGAAAGGGGGGGGCGATGGGATGAATTGGGAGATTGGGATAGACATATATACACTATTGATACTCTGTATAAAATAAATAACTAATGAGAACCTACTGTATAGCACAGGGAACTCTACCCAGTACTCTGTGGTGACCTAAATGGGAAGGAAATCCAAAAAAGAGGGGATCTATGTATACGTATAGCTGATTCACTTTGCTATACAGTAGAAACTAACACAACATTGTAAAGCAACTATACTCCAATAAAATTAAAAAAAAAAAAAAGAATTTAACTCAATTTTACGTTGAGTTGAGCAAGAGTGAGCTGGGTTGCTTAGGTTATTATTTCATTTAGTTCACATAATGGTCAACTCAGAGCAGAAAACCCATCTCATTTCTCTGCAGTGTTCTTAACATTGTCTCAAAGCAAGGTTTCATTTGAATATTTCTTTCGTTAGTCTTTCCTTGATCAGAGGTAGCTGTGATACGGTGATGATGATGAAACAATGAGGACAAAAATGGCTACTGTGTGTTGGGCATGTGCTGTATACCAGGTGCTGTGCTACATGCTTTATGTGAATTAACTCACTTAATGAACTTACGAGATAAATACTACTATTCCTCTCCTTAAGGGATGAAGAAAATGAATGCAGGGAAGCATCACCGTGTCTGATCCAGACTCTGTACATGCTCAGTAATGCTTTCCTCATAGCAGCAGTGAAATCAAAAGACTGGAGGAGCCCTGAGGAGGTTGGGTATTTTGTCTCCCATCTGGAGGCAGGATCATGCTTGAACTGAATGCCTTGGTATACACACTATGCCTAAAACATCTCATCCGCAACCTCGGTTCCCCTGGCGAACGTCTATTCACATTTCAGGACTCACAGCTCAAACTACTCCTCTAAGGGAAGCTTCCTTAATATCCCCAGGTAGGGTTGGCCTCTTCCTGCATTGTTCCTCTTAAATACATTGTATTTCACCTGTGAAATCCCCCTGTCAGTGTCACACAGAGGGTATGCTCCTGGAGGCAGTGTGTTTTATAGTTAAGGACATGGCTCTGAAGCTAACTGTTTGGGTTCAAACACTTGCTCTCCCCATGTGAGCTGGGTGATCCTAGGGTGCTCTGCTCCCCCAAGACACTGTTAACCCCCTGAGGCTAGAGAGATGATATTTACTATAAATGCTTAAATGGCTAAGTCACAAAATTGCCATTTTCTTGACATTAATAGCAAGGCTGACTGTATCCTCCTTCTGAAGAGCTGATGTACTGTTTCTTGATCTTGATCCCTGAAGGATATTGAGAACTGAAATTGTTGTTGTCATTGTTTTTAGTGGACTATTTTTTAGAGCAGTTGTAGGTTTACAGCAAAAATGAGCAGGAGTTACAAAGATTTCCATATACCGCCTGCCCTACACATGCGTATCAACATCCCCACCTACAGTGGCGCATTTATTACAATGGAGGAACCTACATTGACACATCATAATCACCCCAAATCCATAGCTTACATAATGAAATCCATAGCTTATATTACTGTTCTCTCTTGGTGTTGCACATTTTATGGGTTTGGACAAATGTAAATATGTGTCCACCATTATAGAACCATACAGAGTAGTTGCACTGCCCTAAAAATCCTCTGTGTTCTGCCTGTTCATCCCTTGAGAACCTAGGTTTAAGGCCATCTTTTTGTTTGCTTCTTTTTCTTTTCCATTTCCATTTCATTTTCCTGTTTTTGTTCCTTTCCTTTCCTTCCTTTTTTTAGAGACAAGATATCTTGAAAGTTATGAAAACTTCAAGTCTATACTTGTAGTTCACCAACTCTTTTTTTTTTTTAAGTTTAATTTTATTGGAGAAGAGTTGATTTACAATGTTATGTTAGTTTCAGGTGTACAGCAAAGTGATTCAGTTATACATATACATATATTCATTCTTTTTTAGATTCTTTTCTCTTAGAGGTTATCACAGAATACTGAGTAGAGTTCCCTGTGCTCTACAGTAGGTCCTTGGTTATCTATCTTATATATAGTAGTGTGTGTGTATGTTCATCCCAAGCTCCTGATTTATCCCTCCCCCTACGTTTCCCCTTTGGTAACAGTAAGTTTGTTTTTGATATCTGCAAGTCTGTTTCTGTTTTGTAAATAAGTCCATTTGTATCACTTTTTAATTCAGTTTCACGTATGCGTGATATCATATGACATTTGTCTTTCTCTGTCTGACTTCAATTAGTATGGTAATCTCTAGGTCCATCCATGTTGCTGCAAATGGCATTATTTAATTCATTTCATGGCTGAGTAATATTCCATTGTATATATGTACCACATCTTCTTTATCCATTCCTCTGTCAATGGACATTTAGGTTGCTTCCATGTCTTGTCTATTGTAAATAGTGCTGCAATGAACATTGGGGTGCATGTATCTTTTCAGATTATGGTTTTCTCTGGATATATGCCCAGGAGTGGGATTGCTGGATCATATGGTAGCTTTATTTTTAGTTTTTTAAGGAACCTTCATGCTGTTCTCTATAGTGGCTGTACCAATTTACATTCCCACCAACAGTGTTAGGAGGACTCTCGTTTCTCCACACTCTCTCGAGCATTTATTGTTTCCGGGCACCAACTCTTTCTTTTAATGTTTTCTCCTCTTTGTCTTGTTTGAAAAGTCTTAATCTGGCTCTCTCCCCTTTGTGCTAGAGAGATACTACTTTGTGTTAAAACTCTCAGCTCTGCAAGCTAAGTAAGCAGGCAGCTCCTTGGTTGCTAGAACAGTTGGCATCGTAACTGAGAAGGGCACTGGCATCACCGTGGTGACCTCCACTTATCATTATGGACATCCTCATATTGGCATCCTCAGTACCTGGAGTATAGTGAGTCCTGACAAAGGGAGAATAGGTGAGGGAAAGAATTCTCCAAGCACTTGTGCATTTTGCACCATGGGAGAAGAATGGCATCATTTCTAGAGACCAAACCAAAATTGATAGAGAAAGAGAACTACAACTATAAGATCTGCTAAGTATTCTTAGGAGCTATAAGTATTGAATGCCTGCAGGTGGTATCACTGGACAAAATCAAGCGTAGCAGTTTGGAATGTTTATTGTAAAGGAAGTCACTATGTCTTTCAAAACAGTTGAAAGACAAAAAAACAGTTGTCAATGCCTCTTAAAAGATAAAGTAAAACATATTTGTTGAGTGCCTACAGTATGTTAGGTACTATGCTAAACTATAGCATAGTATAATTCTTATTATAACTAGGGGAATTTGTAAAGGTAATCCCAGCTTATCAAGGAAATGTTGGTTTTATAACTTGTTTATGCATTTATTTATATTGAAGAGTATTCTAGAGTTAAGATGATGTTTGTTGGGTGCTCCAAAGGCCTAATAGCCAAATGGCCAAATGGAATAAAGGAATGCATGGGGCCAAATGGCAAGAGCTATTTGAATCTGCCCCTTTCTCATCCTCTGCCATGAATCTTAAATTATCTCTTCAAGGCAGACCAGCCCTAAATGACCATATATTAATATAACTCTCTTTTCCTTGCTCCCCACCACAAGTAGTTGCATTAGAATAGCTTTGCTCTTTTTCACATATTTCTTGTCTGTAGCATTAGATCCCAGGCTTACTGATGTGTACACTTTAGATAACGTTGGATCAGGCCCAGTGCTCAGCTTGACAAATGGCACATTTGGGATGCCATTAGGACTGAAGAATGTTGAAAGATAAGGATTGTATAGACACCACTGTCTCTGTTGATACACAGTGTGTTGTCCTCTAATAGGATAGGCCAAGATGAGCTAACCTTGGAAGAGATATTTTAATACTGGAACTCATAAAATGTTTGGGAAAGTTCTCCCTTGTGATTCAGACTGGGATAGGTGCATATGTCCTAATCTCTTCTAAGTTATACTAAGATACAGCTATGATTGGGAATAGGTCTTGGTATGAATAACCTCATATTCATACTAAGGTAGACCTTGCAGAGAAAGCCAGTGCCAGAATGTGGGACCTTAAAGACAAGAGGTTTGGAAGAACTAGAAGGGGGCCAGTGGTGAATCTTTGGATGACCAGAGCCAAAAGGCTGAGATCAAGGCTTATGTCCAAGAAGTCAGAATAAGCCTGAAATGATTGAGTTAGAAACCCAACATCACCAGAATGGAGAAGAAGCTAGGGCAATGGCAGAGGCAAACCAGAGGCAGGGTCGGGGGGTGGGGGTGTGAAATCTGAGGATGTTCCCATCAAAAGGCAGCCCCAGCAGCCCCATTTTAATGGCCTTTAGCTCTGTGGTCTGCCACTGGAAACCCTTGGGCCCATAGCCCTGCCCACTTAGTGGAAGAACCTAGGGCAGGATATAAATTCTTGTCATTCTCCATGTCTTTTGATACCATAAGCTCTATGAACACCCTGTAATGCCCTTCATAGTATTTATTAGAAATTCGAGTGAGCCCTTCATGGATTTTTCTCTCTTGCTAGATTCTAAGCCCCATGAGGGAAGAGACAGTATCTGTTCTTGGTATACATTAAGAGCTTACTGAATATTTGTTACTGAATGTAGGACGGAGGGAGTGAATCGCTCTTTTGTTCCTTTTTCCTCATTTGGGGAAAACGCTCAGCCCTTGAGGTTTGCAGGCTCTCTCTGAGACGTGCTTTGCACTGTACTGTTTCCCACTGCCAGCCCCTGGCACATGTGGTTCTTTCCACCTGGGACTTTCGTCCCTTTCCCCACTGACAGTCATCTCTGCCTCTCCGTCTTCTGCTCCGCCTCTTCCTCTGCTCATGTAGACCAACCATCCATCTGACTAACATATTTTTTCTTTAGCCATCTTGATGCTGTCAGTCTGGTTACTGGGAGCTCTGAATGTCCTGGAACCCCTTTAGTCTTTTTAGGATAATTTTGCAGATTTCTACTCTTATTCATGACAGATTGACATTACAGCTGAAATCTCAAAAGCAGTCTTAATTTCCCTATCTTGAATGAGCATCTCGTTGTTGTCCCTGTGTCCCCACCTATGGTGTGCATCCTGAACAGCTTGACTTTTATCAGACCATCCTCACAGGAAACCTAAGGCAGCAACTCATTTGCTCCCTAGAGCTCTGTGTTTCTTGAGCTCTTCATCCCTTTTTAGTCTCATATTTTTTCTTATTAAGAAAAGGAAATCACAGACAAGGTCAACACAAAGAAATCAAATATCTCAAATTTCTTATACTCTTCACATGCTCTGATTGGCCTTTGCAGGGATGTATAAATAGCCTTTCATGAACTGTCCTGCATACGAGCATAGTTAACAAGTGTGGACTTTTAATGGTTCAGACCAGGGTTTGAATTTCTGCCTTGCTCCTTCCTAATGCTTGACTTCAAATGAGTTACCCAACCTTACTGAGCCTTCGTGTCCTGCTCTATCATGGGGATACTGATAGTATCCTTACCAGTTGGTTGTGGGAACAGTTGCGATAACCTCCATAGAAGTCCTGGGTACGGTGCCTGGCGTATAGCAGGGACTCAGAAAGCTCTCTAGTTCCTTTCTCTTTTGCCTTTATTCTTCCCCCTTCTCTCATAGTCCCTCTAATTGTTATTATCCTTATATCTTAGGAGATAAATCCAAACCCCTGAGTCCAGGGGTTTCACCAAGATCTTGGAATGTTTTGGTGGCGACATTAGAATCCTTTGTTTTCTGACTCTTAGGTCTCGTTCTCTTGGGGGCATGGGAAAGCTCCCTGGACTTGATTACTTATTCATTCCTTTCATGCTCCCCATATTGTCACGGCCACCTTCGAACCGTGTTATCGGCAAGCCTAACTGAAAAGGCAATTTAATATTGCCCTGTGTTGCATCATGGCATATGTTATTTCGGTCCGTCTTGGACCTGTCAGCAAGTCTTGATGAAGTACAGAGCCAATAGTAACAAGCCTGGAGTCTGACAGCTCTTTAACAGGAGCAGCTCTGATGGGTGCAGTGGTATTTCTTCAGAAATAAGACCCTCTCGGTCCCTTTGTTGATACAATTAGCAATCCTATCCAAGTCATATCTCCCCACGAGCTGTATCATCAGGGCTGGTAATTCGGTCTGTTGTATGGCTTGGAAAAACAGAGCCATCATAGGCCTGGGGTGTACTGAATGCCATAGGCAGGAATACCTTGGTAATTTATCCCTACTCTCAGCTCCAATTATTCTGTTATCCACTCACTTGTTCGATTGAGATTCTCCAGGTTCTGCCTTCCCCAAGCAGAGAACAAAAGGTTTCCCTTGAAAGTGGGGGCCTGGCAGTGTCAATACAGTGAACTGCTTATAAATAATGCAGCAGTGCTGACTTCATTTTTATAAAATCATGTTGGAGAAATATGGGATAATGATCAGGCCCCTGGAACTCAGCAGGCATGTGCTTTTGATGTGTACCTTGGTCTGGGTAAAAGCAGGAAAGTCGAAAGTTCTCCTTGTTCTGGCTGCTTCATGGTTAGAATCTTGGTGACACTTGCCCTTTGTTTCTCCCAGAGTTTGGAGGCTCCCACCAGCCTAGAAAAACTCCGATATGTACCTAGTGGGCCCATGGTAATATTTTTTGAATTAATGTGTTTTTTTAAGATGATGATGATAATTATAGCAGTTACCACTATTGATCATCGAAAATGGTTTTAGATTCTGTCATTTTAATCCTCCTAAGACTAGAGTCATCTGGCTGGCCTGTTCTCTCTACACCCTCTATCTTCCCAACTACCCTTAGGTTTTTTCTTTTGTCTTGCCAGATTCCCTAAAAACAAATCCTCAGGGTATAAACCTAGCAGCCAGAGCTCTGGGAATTGAGTTGGGGAAAGGACCTTGAAGGCCAACCTGCGAAAAGGCAGGCCCTTACTTCATCTCTCTGGTCTTGTCAAGATGCCTCTGCTCTTATCTGAGCCTTGGACCCCACTCTGTCTGAGGGTAAACCTGAGTCTTCTTCAGGGTGTGGGGGAGAGAGAGTCCAGGTTGCTCATCATGAGGGCACACGGGGGGTCTAGTATCTTCCTGTATGGCTTTCAACCATCCTATTGATTTTAGCCCCACTTTTATTCCCACTTTCCATGTTCTGAACTTTTCTGGGTCTCTTTAGGGTAATCGTTGTGCTTCTGGGTTTTTTCCACTGCTACTTAAGTTTTATCTTTCTACGTCTACCAAGAGAGTTACTACTCATCTATCCGTCTTTTCTGGCTTTCAGATTTCTGTTGCTGTCATCTTCTATCCTGTCTTCTTTGACATTGTGGGGTTTTGCCTTTTTGAAATTTTCTTCCACTGCCATTTTTTTAGAATTTTTAAAGGGAGCAGAGGTCAACATGTCTAGTCAGTCTGGCATCTTTAACTGGAAGTGTCTTTGTTTTTCAGTTTTTAGAAGAGGAAAGGAGATGTGTTTGAGATTTGGCATGTTTTTGTGTCTGGGGAAGTAGGTGATGGGAGGTACATGAGGTAGGCAAAGTGCATTTTCAGAGCTGTCTTTGTTCCGTTTAGGGGGATGGTCTGTTCAGGGAGCCCAGGGCTCTGCTGCTGCCCTTGGACACTCCAGGATTCTAACTTCTGTCTCCCTTAGGGCCTGTGCAGAGGGAAATAGCTGAAGATCTGGGCCTTAGAATACAAACAAATAAAAAGTGATTAGGAGCCTGAAAGCTTCCTCCTATAACTGACATCCTAGGGTTCTCATTCATTACCTAATAAGCACGCATTGAGTTCTCAGAATTTGCCAGAGAGGCACTCTGCTTGTTGCTGGGGAATGACATGATGGATGAGGCAGATATGGTCCCTGCTGTGGGAGGTCATTGACAGGCCTGATATACTGAAATTCCCAGAAGGCCAGGTAGAACGTCAGGAAATGAAACAAAATAAAATAATAACATTCTGTTATGATGAGAAGGTAGATCCTTCAGTACCTCCTGGCCTTACCCACTCACACACACTCTTGCCTAAGATAGTATAAAATGCAGCAAGCCCACAGTTCTAGACTCCTCCAATCTGTCAGGTCCTTTAATCAACGTGGGCCACTGAGACCACTGAATTTCAGGCACACCTATATAAAAAACAAGGGCAACCCTAGGTGGCCACATCCAATTATACCATCATGAATCCTTGATTTCACATGCATGTTTTTACACTGCTTGTTTGTTAGTTCTGAGTTAAACAAAGAAAAAAGAAATCTGACTTTAGTTGAGTTCAAGTTGCCACTCTAAAAAAGTATGATTTCCTCTTTAACCCACAAGTCTTCTTGGTGAATTGACCCTTTTATCACTATGTAATGGACTTCATTTTCCCTGGTAATATTTCTTGTTCTGAAGTCTACTTTTTGATGTTTGTATAACTACTTCCACTTTATTAGTAGTAGTATTTCTATGGAATATCTCTTTCTATCTTTTTACTCTTTAACCTATTTGCATCTTTATAGTTAGAATAAGTTTCTTGTAGACAGCATATAGTTGAATTTTATTTTTTATTTTTATCCAGCTTGATGATTTCTGTCCTTGCATTAGAGTTTTTAGGCCATTTACATTTAATGGTTGACTTTTAATCCACCATCTTGCTATTTGCTTTTTACTTCTTCGATATAGTCTATGTAATTTTCCCCTTTACCTGCCTTCTTCTAGATTGCTGAAATATTTTTTAGTATTCTATTTTATCTCCCAAATTGGTTTATTCATTTTATCTCTTTTTTACTGGCTCTTCAAGGATTTATAATATGCATTTTAACTTATCAAAGTTTACCTTAAAATTATTTTATACCCTGTCACATATAATATACTTTCATGTCTCCCTATTATTTGTGCTGCTATTGTCATATTTTTTCTTTGTACATATAACTCCCACAATGCATTGATTTTTTTCTAAATTATCTTTTAAAGGTAAAGATTTAAAGTCAATTATCTTTTAAAGAAATTTTAAAATAAAAAGTCCTTTGTATTTCCCACATATTTCCTGGTTCTGATATTTTTCATTTCTTTGTGTAAATTCATATTTCCCTTTATTATCATTTTCCTCCTGCCTGAAGAATTTCCTTTAACATTTCTTACAATGCAGGTTTCTTGGAAATGAATTTTCTCAGCTTTTGTTTGTCTGAAAAAGCCTATGTTCCACATTAATTGCTCAAAGATCCTTTCCTTTTGCTGAACATAGAATACTATATTGATTTTTCTCTTTTTAAATTACCTCAGTGCTTTAAAGATGTCATTCCATTTTCTTCTGGGTTGTGTTGTTTCTGGTGAAAAGTCTGAAGACATTTTTATCCTTGCTCCTCTGTAATGTTTCTTTTTCTTTGACTACTTTTAAGATTTTCTTTTTACACATTAAAAAAAAAAATTTGATTATAATCTGTCTTGATGTGGTTTTGTGTTTATCTTGCTTTGGTTTCATTGAGCTTAGCTCTGTGGATTGATAGCTTTTATCAAATTGAGAAAAATATGTGGCCATTGTTTCATCAAATTTTTTTTAACTTAGTTATATTTATTTTTTATACAGCAGGTCCTTATTAGTTATCTCTTTTATACATATTAGTGTATATATGTCAATCCCAATCTCCCAATTCATCCCCCCACCCCGACTTTCGCTCCTTGGTATCCATACGTTTGTTCTCTACATCTGTGTCTCTATTTCTACCTTGCAAACTGGTTCATCTGTACCATTTTTCTAGATTCCACATATATGCATTAATATACGATATTTGTTTTTCTCTTTCTGACTTCCTTCACCCTGTATGACAGTCCCTAGGTCCATCCACGTCTCTACAAATGACCCAATTTCATTCTTTTTTAGGCTGAATAATATTCCACTGTATATATGTACCACATCTTCTTTATCCATTTGTCTGTTGATGGGCATTTAGGTTGCTTCCATGACCTGGCTATTGTAAATAGTGCTGCAGTGCACATTGGGCTGCATGTGTCTTTTTGAATTATGGTTTTTCTCTGGGTATATGCCCAGTAGTGGGATTGCTGGGTCACATGGTAATTCTATTTTTAGTTTTCTAAGGAACCTCCATACTGTTCTCCAGAGTAGCTGTATCAATTTACATTCCCATCAACAGAGCAAGAGGGTTCCCTTTTCTCCACACCCTCTCCAGCATTTGTTGTTTGTAGATTTTCTGATGATGCCCATTCTAACTGGTGTGAGGTGATACCTCATTGTAGTTTTTTTTTTTTTTTAATTTTATTTATTTATTTGTTTATTTGTGGCTGTGTTGGGTCTTCGTTTCTGTGCAAGGGCTTTCTCCAGTTGCGGCAAGCGGGGGCCACTCTTCATCGTGGTGCGCGGGCCTCTCACTATCGTGGCCTCTCTTGTTGCGGAGCACAGGCTCCAGACGCGCAGGCTCAGTAGTTGTGGCTCACGGGCCTAGTTGCTCCGCGGCATGTGGGATCTTCCCAGACCAGGGCTCGAGCCCGTGTCCCCTGCATTGGCAGGCAGATTCTCAACCACTGCGCCACCAGGGAAGCCCCCTCATGGTAGTTTTGATTTGCATTTCTCTAATAGTGATGTTGAGTAGCTTTTCATGTGCTTCTTGGCCATCTGTATGTCTTCTTTGGAGAGATGTCTATTTAGGTCTTCTGCCCATTTTTTGATTGGGTTTTTTTTTTTTTTTTAATATTGAGCTACATGAGCTGTTTATGTATTTTGGAGATTAATCCTTTGTCCATTGATTCGTTTGCAAATATTTTGTCCCATATTGAGGGTTGTCTTTTTGTCTTGTTTGTAGTTTCCTTTGCTGTGCAAAAGCTTTTAAGTTTCATTAGGTCCCATTTGTTTATTTTTGTTTTTCTTGCCATTACTCTAGGAGGTGGGTCAAAAAACATCTTGCTGTGATTTATGTCAAAGAGTGTTCTTCCTATGTTTTCCTCTTAAGAGTTTTATAGTGTCTGGTCTTACATTTAGGTCTTTAATCCATCTTGAGTTTATTTTTGTGCATGGTGTTAGGGAGTGTTCTAATTTCATTCTTTTACATGTAGCTGTCCAGTTTTCCCAACACCACTTATTGAAGAGACTGTCTTTTCTCCATTGTATATCCTTGCCTCCTTTGTCATAGATTAGTTGACCACAGGTGTGTGGGTTTATCTCTGCACTCTCTATCCTGTTCTATTGATCTAAATTTCTGTTTTTGTGCCAGTACCATTTTGTCTTGATTACTGTACCTTTGTCATATAGTGTGAAGTCAGGGGGTCTGATTCCTCTAGCTCCGTTTTTTTCCCCAAGATTGCTCTGGCTTTTCACAGTCTTTTGTGTCTCCATACAAATTTTAAGATTTTTTTGTTCTAGTTCTGTAAAAAATGCCACTGGTAATTTGATAGGGATTGCACTGAATCTGTAGATTGCTTTGGGTAGCATAGTTATTTTCACAATATTGATTCTTTCAATCCAAGAACATGGTATATCTCTCCATCTGTTTGTGTCATCTTTGATTTCTTTCATCAGTGTTGTATAGTTTTCTGAGTACAGGTCTTTTACCTCCTTAGGTAGGTTTATTCCCAGGTATTTTATTCTTTTTGTTGCAATGGTGAATGGGATTGTTTCCTTAATTTCTTTTTTTGATCTTTCACTGTTAGCATATAGGAATGCAAGAGATTTCTGTGCATTAATTTTGTATCCTGCTACATTACCAAATTCATTGATTAACTCTAGTAGTTTTCTGGTGGCATCTTTAGGATTCTCTATGTATAGTATCATGTCATCGGCAAACAGTGACGGTCTTACTTCTTCTTTTCCAATTTGTATTTCTTTTATTTCTTTTTCTTCTCTGATTGCCATGGCTAGGACTTCCAAAACTATGTTGAATAATAGTGGTGAGAGTGGACATCCTTGTCCTGTTCCTCATCTTAGAGGAAATGCTTTCAGTTTTTCATCATTGAGAATGATGTTTGCTGTGGGTTTGTCATATATGGTCTTTATTATGTTGAGGTAGGTTCCCTCTATGCCCACTTTCTGGACAGTTTTTATCATAAATGGGTGTTGAATTTTGTCAAAAGCTTTTTCTGCATCTACTGAGGTGCTCATATGGTTTTTATTCTTCAGTTTGTTATTATGGTGTATCACATTGATTGATTTGCATATATTGAAGATTCCTTGCATCCCTGGGATAAATCCCACTTGATCATGGTGTATGATCCTTTTAATGTGTTGTTGGATTCTGTGTGCTAGTGTTTTGTTGAGGATTTATCCATCTATATTGATCAGTGATATTGGTCTGTAATTTTCTTTTTTTGTAGTATCTCTGTCTGGTTTTGGTGTCAGGGTGTTGGTGGCCTCGTAGAATGAGTTTGGGAGTGTTCCTTCCTCTGCAATTTTTTGGAAGAGTTTGAGAAGGATGAGTGTTACCTCTTCTCTAAATGTTTGATAGAATTCCCCTGTAAAGCCATCTGGTCCTGGACTTTTGTTTGTTGGAAGATTTTTTTTTTTTTAACATCCTTATTGGAGTATAATTGCTTTACAGTAGTGCGTTAGTTTCTGCTTTATAATAAACTGAATCAGCTATACATATACATATATCCCCATATCTCCTCCCTCTTGCGTCTCCCTCCCACTCTCCCTATCCCACCCCTCTAGGTGGTCACAAAGCACCGAGCTGATCTCCCTGTGCTATGTGGCTGCTTCCCACTAGCTGTCTGTTTTACATTTGGTAGTGTATATATGTCCATGCCACTCTCTCACGTCGTCCCAGCTTACCCTTCCCCCTCCCCGTTTCCTCAAGTCCATTCTCTACGTCTGCGTCTTTATTCCTCTCCTACCCCTAGGTTCTTCATAACCATTTTTTTTTTAGATTCCATATATATGTGTTAGCATACAGTATTTGTTTTTCTCTTTCTGACTTACTTCACTCTGTATAACAGACTCTAGGTCCATCCACCTCACTACAAATAACTCAGTTTTGTTTCTTTTTATGGCTGAGTAATATTCCATTGTATATATGTGCCACATCTTCTTTATCCATTCATCTGTCAATGGATACTTAGGTTGCTTCCATGTCCTGGCTATTGTAAATAGAGCTGCAATGAACATTGTGGTACATGACTCTTTTTGAGTTATGGTTTTCTCAGGGTATATGCCCAGTAGTGGGATTGCTGGGTCGTTTGGTAGTTCTATTTTTAGTTTTTTAAGGAACCTCCATACCGTTCTCCATAGTGGCTGTATCAGTTTACATCCCCACCAACAGTGCAAGAGGGTTCCCCTCTCTCCACACCCTTCCCAGCATTTATTGTTTGTAGATTTTTTGATATGGCCATTCTGACTGGTGTGAGATGATACCTCATTGTAGTTTTGATTTGCATTCCTCTAATGATTAGTGATGTTGAGCATCATTTCATGTGTTTGTTGGCAATCTGTATATCTTCTTTGGAGAAATGTCTATTTAGGTCTTCTGCCCATTTTTAGATTGGGTTGTTTGATATTGAGCTGCATGAGGTGCTTGTAAATTTTGGAGATTAATCCTTTGTCAGTTGCTTCATTTGCAAATATTTCCTCCCGTTCGGAGGGTTGTCTTTTTGTCCTGTTTATGGTTTCCTTTGCTGTACAAAAGCTTTTCGGTTTCATTAGGTCCCATTTGTTATTTTTGTTTTATTTCCATTTCTCTAGGAGGTGGGTCAAAAAGGATCTTGCTGTGTTTTATGTCAAAGAGTGTTCTTCCTATGTTTTCCTCTAAGAGTTTTATAGTGTCTGGCCTTACATGTAGGTCTTTAATCCATTTTGAGTTTATTTTTGTGTATGGTGTTAGGGAGTGTTCTAATTTCCTTCTTTTATATGTAGCTGTCCAGTTTTCCCAGCACCACTTATTGAAGAGGCTGTCTTTTCTCCATTGTATATTCTTGCCTCCTTTATCAAAAATAAGGTGACCATATGTGCGTGGGTTTATCTCTGGGCTTTCTATCCTTTTCCATTGATCTATATTTCTGTTTTCGTGCCAGTACCATACTGTCTTGATTACTGTAGCTTTGTAGTATAGTCTGAAGTCTGGGAGCCTGATTCCTCCAGCTCCATTTTTCTTTCTCAAGATTGCTTTGGCTATTTGGGGTCTTTTGTGTTTCCATACAAATTGTGAAATTTTTTGTTCTAGTTCTGTGAAAAATGCCATTGTTAGTTTGATAGTGATTGCACTGAATCTGTAGATTGCTTTGGGTAGTATAGTCATTTTCACAATGTTGATTCTTCCAATCCAAGAACATGGTATATTCTCGATCTGTCTATATCATCTTTCATTTCTTTTAACAGTGTCTTATAGTTTTCTACATACAGGTCTTTTTTCTCCTTAGGTAGGTTTATTCCCAGGTACTTTATTCTTTTTGTTGCAATGGTAAATGGTAGTGTTTCCTTAATTTCTCTTTCAGATTTTTCATTATCAGAGTATCGGAATGCAAGAGATTTCTGTGCCTTAATTTTGTATCCTGCTACCTTACCAAAGTCATTGATTAGCTCTACTAGTTTTCTGGTAGCATCTTTAGGATTCTCTATGTAGAGTATCATGTCATCTGCAAACAGTGACAGCTTTACTTCTTCTTTTCTGATTTGGATTCATTTTATTTCTTTCTCTTCTCTGATTGCTGTGCCTAAGACTTGCAAAACTATGTTTAATAATAGTGGTGGGAGTGGACAACCTTGTCTTGTTCCTATCTTAGAGGAAATGGTTTCAGTTTTTCACCACTGAGAACGATGTTGGCTATGGGTTTGTCATATGTGGCGTTTATTATGTTGAGGTAAGTTCCCTCTGTGCCTACTTTCTGGAGGGTTTTTATCATAAATGGGTGTTGAATTTTGTTGAAAGCTTTTTCTGCATCTTTTGAGATTATCATATACTTTTTCTCCTTCAATTTGTTAATATGGTTTATCACATTGATTGATATGCATATATTGAAGAATCTTTGAATTCGTGGGATAAATCTCACTGTATCATGGTGTTTGTTCTTTTTAATGTGCTGTTGGATTCTGTTTGGTAGTATTTTCTGGAGGATTTTTGCATCTGTGTTCATCAGTGATACTGCCTGTAGTTTTCTTTCTTTGTGACATCTTTGTCTGGTTTTGGTATCGGGGTGATGGTGGCCTTGTAGAATGAGTTTGGGAGTGTTCCTCCTTCTGCTATATTATGGAAGAGTTTCGGAAGGGTAGGTGTTAGCTCTTCTCTAAATGTTTGATAGAATTCGCCTGTGAAGCCATCTGGTCCTGGGCTTTTGTTTGTTGGAAGATTTTTAATTTCAATTTTATTACTTGTGATTGGTCTGTACATATTTTCTATTTCTTCCTGCTTCAGTCTTGGAAGGTTATACCTTTCTAAGAATTTGTCCATTTCTTCCAGGTTGTCCATTTTATTGGCATATAGTTGCTTATAGTAGTCTCTTATGGTGCTTTGGATTTCTGCGGTGTCTGTTGTAACTTCTCCTTTTTCATTTCTAATTTTATTGATTTGAGTCCTTTCCCTCTTTTTCTTGATGAGTCTGGCTAATGGTTTATCAATTTTGTTTATCTTCTCAAAGAACCAGCTTTTAGTTTTATTGACCTTTGCTGTTGTTTTCTTTGTTTCTATTTCATTTGTTTCTGCTCTGATCTTTATGATTTCTTTCATTGTACTAACTTTGGGTTTTACTTGTTCTTCTTTCTCTAGTTTCTTTAAGTGTAAGGTTAGATTGTTTATTTGAGATTCTTCTTGTTTCTTGAGGTAGGCTTGTATTGCTATAAACTTCCCTCTTAGACCTGCTTTTGCTGCATCCCATAGGTTTTGGATCATCGTGTTTACGTTGTAGCTTGTCTCTAGGTATTTTTTGATTTTGTCTTTGATTTCTTCAGTGATCTCTTGGTTATTTAGTAATGTGTTGTTTAGCCTCCATGTTTTTGTGTTTTTTACAACTTTTTCCCTGTAATTGATTTCTAATCTCATAGCATTGTGGTCGGAAAAGATGCCTGATATGATTTAAATTTTCTTAAATTTACCGATTGTGATTTGCTTGATTTGTGACCCAAGATGTGATCTATCCTGGAGAATGTTCCATGTGCACTTGAGAAGAAAGTGTAATCTCCTGTTTTCGGATGTAATGTCCTATAAATATCAATTAAATCTATCTGGTCTATTGTGTCATTTAAAGCTTGTGTTTCCTTATTAATTTTTTGTCTGGATGATCTGTCCATTGGTGTCAGTGAGGTGTTAAAGTCCCCCACTATTATTGTGTTACTGTTGATTTCCTCTTTTATAGCTGTTAGCATTTGCCTTATGTATTGAGGTGCTCCTGTGTTGGGTGCATATATATTTATAATTGTTATATCTTCTTCTTGGATTGATCCCTTGATCATTATATAGTGTCCTTCCTTGTCTCTTGTAACATTCTTTATTTTAAAGTCTATTTTATCTGATATGAGTATTGCTACTCCTGCTTTGTTTTGATTTCCATTTGCATGGAATATCTTTTTCCATCCCCTCACTTTCAGTCTGTCTGTGTCCCTAGGTCTGAAGTGGGTCTTTTGTAGACAGCATATATAGGGATCTTGCTTTTTTATCCATTCAGCGAGCCTGTGTCTTTTGGTTGGAGCATTTAATCCAGTCACATTTAAGGTAATTATCGATATGTATGTTCCTATGACCATTTTCTTAATTGTTTTGGGTTTGTTTTTGTATGTCCTTTTCTTGTGTTTCCTGCTTAGAGAAGTTCCTTTAGCATTTGTTGTAGAGCTGGTTTGGTGGTGCTGACTTGTCTTACCTTTTGCTTGTCTGTAAAGCTTTTGATTTCTCTGCCGAATCTGAATGAGATCCTTGCCGGCTAGGGTAATCTTGGTTGTAGGTTCTTCCCTTTCATCACTTTAAATATATCATGCCATTTGCTTCTGGCTTGTAGAGTTTCTGCTGAGAAATCAGCTGTTAACCTTATAGGAGTTCCCTTGTATCTTATTTGCCGTTTTTCTCTTGTTTCTTTCAATAATTTTTCTTTGTCTTTCATTTTCTCTGTTTGATCACTGTGTGTCTCAGTGTGTTTCTCCTTGGGTTTATCCTGTCTGGGACTCTCTCTGCTTCTTGGACTTGGGTGGCTATTTTCTTTCCCATGTTAGGGAAGGTTTTCAACTTTCCCATGTTAGGGAAGTTTTCTCTTTAAATATTTTCTCAGGTCGTTTCTCTTTCTCTTCTCATTCTGGGACCCCTATAATGTGAATGTTGATGCATTTAATGTTGTCCCAGAAGTCTCTTAGGCTGTCTTCATTTCTTTTCATTCTTTTTCTTTATTCTGTTCTGTGGCAGTGATTTACACCATTCTGTCTTCCAGGTCACTTATCTGTTCTTCTGCCTCAGTTATTCACCTTTTGATTCCTTCTAGTGTATTTTTCATTTCTGTTTTTGTATTGTTCATCTCTGTTTGTTTGTTCTTTAATTCTTCTAGATCTTTGTTAAACATTCCTTGCATCTTCTAGATCTTTGCCTTCATTATTTTTCTGAGGTTCTGTATCATCTTCACTATTATTATTCTGAATTCTTTTTCTGGAAGGTTGCCTATCTCCACTTCATTTAGTTGTTTTTCTGGGGTTTTATCTTGTTCTTTCATCTGGTACAAAGTCCTTTGCCTTTTCATCTTGTCTGTCTTTCTGTGAATGTGGTTTTTGTTCCACAGGCTGCAGAATTGTAGTTCTTGCTTCTGCTGTCTGCCCTGTGGTGGATGAGGCTATCTAAGAGGCTTGTGGAAGCTTCCTGATGGGAGGGACTGGTGGTGGGTAGAGCTGGGTGTTGCTCTGGTGGGCAAAGCTCAGTAAAACTTTAATCCGCTTGTCTGCTGATGGGTGGGGCTGGGTTCCCTCCCTTTTGGTTGTTTGGCCTGATGTGACCCAGCACTGGGACCTACCCTTCTCTTTGGTGGGGCTAATGGCGGACTCTCGGGGTGCTCACACCAACGAGTACTTCCCAGAACTTCTGCTGCCAGTGTCCTTGTCCCTGTGGTGAGCCACAGCCACCCCCCACCTCTTTAGGAGACCCTCCAACATTAGCAGGTAGGTCTGGTTCAGTATCCTCTTGGGTCACTGCTCCTTCCCCTGGGTCCTCGTGTGCTCACTGTTTTGTATGTACCCTCCAAGAGTGGAGTCTCCGTTTCCCCCTGTCTTGTCAAAGTCCTTCGATCAAATCCTGCTACCCTTCAAAGTCTGATTCTCTAGGAATTCCTCCTCCCATTGCCAGATCCCCAGGTTGGGAAGCCTGACGTGGGGCTCAGAAACTTCAGTCCAGTGGGTGGACTTCTGTGGTATAAGTGTTCTCCAGTTTGTGAGTCACCCACCCAGCAGTTATGGGATTTGATTTTATTGTGATTGCGCCCCTCCTACCATCTCACTGCATCTTCTCCTTTGTCTTTGGATGTGGGGTATCTTTTTTGGTGAGTTCCAGTGTCTTCCAGTCGATGAATGTTCATCAGTTAGTTGTGATTCCAGTGCTCTTGCAAGAGGAAGTGAGTGCATGTCCTTCTACTCTGCCATCTTGAACCGGTCCCCCAAATATTTTTTATTAGATGCTAACAGGGTCAATTTTATGTTGTGAGTGTCTGGATTTTATTGGCTTCCTTTAAGGATTGCTGAGCTACTTTGCGTGGGAGGCTCTTAATGTACTTTGGGCTTAGTTTTATCCTTTGCAGACTTTTTTAAAAACTTTGTTAGTGCAGGTAGTGTAGTCACACTGCTAAGGCATGTGTCTTTTGGGGTCTCCACTGAATGTCTCAAGTGATCGGTGAGGATGTTCCACTCTTAATTGTAGTAACTCAGGTGACTCCTAGCTCTTCGTGAACTCAGAACTGTTCCGCTCATAGATTTCCAGTCACTCCTTCATCAGACCTCACGGAGTGTCAGTGTGCATATCTACATCTCAGTAGTCAGCAAAGAGTTCATGGGACACCTGTGCAAATTTTCAGGTCTCTCTTTCTGCATTGCTACCTCCTCTTAGGAAGTCTGTGCTTCCAGCTGCCTTAAATTCCCTGGATTCTGATCTCAGTCCCCTTAGCTTATGACACTGCTGTGTTTTCCTTGGCATCCCTCTTTCTGCTTTGTGGTCTGGTGTGTGCTCCCAGGCAGAAAGCCAGCACCATCTTAGGGCTAACCCCATTGTTTCCTTCTCTCAGGGAATCACAGACCTGTGCTGCCGCTTGTTCAAGGTCTGAAAACAGTTGCTTCTTATGTTTACTTGGACTTTTCTAGTTATTTAAGGCAGGGGGGTAAAATCCAGTCTCTGTTACTCCATCATGTTTAGAAGCAGAAGCTTCTATTATTCCCACTTTAGTGAGTTTCTGTCTTGATGTGGCATTTAACTTCATCAAATATTTTCTATTCTTCAATATGAGTTGATCATTTTTCTCTCTCTAAATAAAATACTGTGGTAAAATACATCCATATATCTTCTGTTATTAAAACACTCTTGAATGTTGTTCTTGATTTATTTTTTTCTGCATTTTTATATTAAATTTGGTCATGTCTTATTTAGAATTTTTATGTTCTCATTCATAATGTGAGAGTGGCCTCTGATTTTTGTTTCTTGTCTCTGCTTGGTTTTTGTAACATAGTTAGCCTACCTTCATAATTAACTTGGGGAACATTCCTTTTTTTTCTAGATTCTGAAATATTTTGGAGTACTCTGTTCCTTGAACATTTGTTAGAACTTTCCAGTGCAACCATCTGGGCTTGAAGTTTTATTTGAGCAGTGATTTTTAACTGCTGACTCAATTTCTTTAATGGTAATAAACTTAATAAGGTTTCCTGTGTTTTTGAGTCAGTTGTGATAAGTTCTGTTTTTCTAGTAAGCTGTCCATTTAATCTAAATTTTCAAGTTTACTAGCATAATGTTATTCATGTTAATTCCTTTTTTTTTTCCTGTTAATGTCTGCTTTATCTGTAGTTATAGCCCCCATTTTCATTCATGATATTTGTTATTTTTACCTTCTCTTCTTTTTTCTTCCTCAGTTTTTAACAGAGGCTTTTCTGTTTCATTTGTCTTTCTTAGAACCATGTTTTGGCTCTGTTGATTCCCTGAATTTTATCTTGCTGTTTTATGTCTTTCATCTGCTTTTATCTTTACTACTCCTTTTTGATCTTTCTTTCAGTTTAATCTATTACTGTTTTTCATAATTTCTTATGTTACCTGCTTAGGTTATTAATTTTCAGACATCTTTCTTTTCCAGTAAAATATTTTAAACCTCTAAATTTCTTTGTGAAGTACCACTTTACCCATCTGGTCTCTGCTTGTATTGTAAAACATTCTTCCTTTCTCTCCCCCATATGAATATATAGAATTGAGTTTGTTGACTGCAGTGGTGTCTTTGAATTCTTCAGTAATTTTAGTAGTATTCTTCTGGTTTACCTGTTTCTTCAAATTCTCAAAGAATAATAAAATCTTTAAATAAATTGTCTCTCTTTTCAAGTGCCTTTTTTTTACTTCTAAGAGCTCTTACTTTATATGTTTCACATTATGTTGTTCAGTTCATAAACTTAAATGAATGGTAATATTCTTCTTTGAGCATTTAGTCATTGGAGTCATCCTCTTTGTTTTGCTAATATTTTTGATCTTGTATTCTACTTGGATATTTATGTTGTCATATTTTTAAAAATTTGTATTTGCCATTTCTTTGCTGCCCTTTTTTTTTAAAAGAAAAAAACAAAACCTCTTTATCACATTTTTAAAAACCTGTACTGTAAGCAAGGTATCCCTTAATTTTAACCCCAGTGTGATTATTATCTTTCAACCAGTTGTAGAATTCAGCTCATTCACATTTGTTGTAATAACTGAAATAATTGATTTTATTCTTTATATTTTATTTTTGTCTTCTGTTTATATTACATTACTTGCTCTCTCTTTTAATTGGTTTAGTTTGGTTTCACTGTTAATTTTCTCTTTATTACCTTTTTATTCCTTGTTAATTTGAGCATTCTACTAAGCTTTTTTTTTCCATTAGTGATTACCCTATCATTTCTTACAACCAACATTAAACTTATGTTCTGCCCACAGATACAAAGTCCTTTTCCTGCGTACCCCTTGTCCAATGTCTGACTTTGATGTTTTGCTTACTTAATATTTTCAGTTCCAGGCTATCATTAGATTTTCCTTCTAATATAGCATACCTGTTGTGTTTCAAGAAAGCTTAATATTACAAATTCCTGTTTACATGATCATCATCTATTTAGATTTAAATATGTATGTACCCATATATACATGGGTATGTATATATATGTATGTACACACACCATGGAGAGAGAGAGAATATGAATTAATATCAGGGTGCACCACCACTGCTTCCTGTAGTCTTTGATTTCCTCTCTGTTGAGATAACTGCTCAGAAGCAATTGTTTTTTGGTTATGTTCTTTCTCAAGTATTGTCCTCGGAGAACATATATGGGAAGTTTACTTTTGAATCCTTGCACGTTGAAAATCTTTTCCTTTCCCGACAGCTGAATAATATTTTTTCTGGATATAGGATTTTTGGATCATTTTTCTTAATGGTGTGTACATTTTCCCACTGTCTTCTACATTCCAGAGTTGTAGATGAGAATTCCTTAGCTAGGCTGAATCTCTTGCCTGTGTAAGTAACTTATTCTTTCTGTCTGGAAGCTTGTATAATTTTCTGTTTATGCTTGAACTTCAAGTATTTCCTGGATTCACTTCCTGGACTTAATGAGACTTTTCACTGCAGGCTTAAATCTTGCTTCAGCCAGTTTAAATAAATAAATAAAAACTAGTACTGTATTTGTTTAATTAGAACATCTCCTTCATCTTTTCTTTTTTACCTTTTCCTCTTCTTTAAAAATTCCTTCTGGAATTCTTGTTATTCTCATGTTAGGCTGCCAGATCTGCCCTCCAAGCCTCTTATTTATTCCCTCATTATTCTTTGGTGTCTTTGTTATAGATAGTAAGATATTTCGTTCACTTGGTCTTCCAGATCATTAATTCAATTTTTAACAGTGCCAGTGTTTTGTTTTGTTTTGTTTTTTTAATTCTCCTACAGAAATTTTTAATAAAATTGAAAGTTAATGGTTTTAATTCAGAGTCTTTCATGCTGCCTTCTGATTTCTCATTGCTTTCATTATTGGTGTTCTCTTCCAATTGTTTTCATCATTTCTACCTCACTGAGACCTTCCTCTTAGAGGTGTTCTGTATGATCTTCTCTCTCAGGTAAACTAGTCCCCTAAGTTAGGTATTATTTTTGTTTTGCCTACTCCTTAGTTTATGTTCTTTTGACTCTCATATAGGCTATAGGCTTTTATAGTCTCTTTGACATTAACAAATCTGAAAGCTGTGAAAGATACAGCAGTTTCTGCCCTGGTGTTCTTGATGGCAGGGAACAAATAGTGAGTGACCCTTTTGCCTGGGTGGGCTCAGCTCTCCTTTCCTGCTGCCAATCTTTGAAACAATTCACCCTGCTAGTGTAACCCCTGTCTTTCTTGGGCTCCTATCTTGAATTCTGATCCTACAAATCACTCCTCCCACCCATGCTCTCACACACGAGAATGTAGGTACACGTGAACACACACACACACACACACACACACACACACTGATAGGTCAGCTTGCCTGAGGGTGAATAGCTGAGAGTGCAAGTTGTTCACTAAAACACCTGAGGGAACGACAACAGTGGTCCTAATAGAAGCCTCAGAGGGAGGCAAACCTTTTGTTCTGCTGCTGCTAGCTTGCCTTTACTTACTAACAAGACAGAGTCCTGTACTTGCTCTCTCTCTGCTGGAGGTTTCTGGAGAACCTGTGGCCTCACATGTACTCTCTAAGTATTGCCAGTTGTGCTGCTCTCGTAGATACATATTACCCAAGAGTTGTTTTAAAGAGACCCAAATGGAAGGGACACTCATAGTGTCTGAATAACCCTGATGCAGGAGAGACTTACCAGAGGCATCTGCAGCTGTAAAACTTCCTGCCTCCTGGGTTTGGTCACTTTCACTCCAAGCCTACTCTCTGGCCACTTATTCTAACTTGCTGTGAGAACTGGACATCCCTGTCCTTGCCCTTATTGGGGGTGGGGAGGGGGAGTCTACCTGGAATAGCTTAGTTATGCTGTAAAGTGTTGAGCTGTTTAACTATTGCTCTGTTATAAACCACAACCAATGCTCCATAGTTCAACACAATAATCATTTATTTGACTCACAGGTAGCTCATTTAGGCTATTCTCTGCGGGGTGGTTCTTCTGTTCTCAGCTGGACTCACTCCCTCCAGTCTTGGCTCCCTGGAGATGTGTGACCCAGGCTGGGCTTGGTGGTCATTGCTCTGCCCCACATACCTCTTATCCTCCTCCTGGGACCAACGGGCTAACCCTGAGTGATCTTCTCAGAAGTGCAAGAGAGCAAGCAGAAACACATAATGTATCTTGAAGCTTAGACTTGAAACTGGAATGCAGTCACTTCTGCCTCATTATTTTGGCCAAATCCAGTCACATGACAGAATCCAAAGTCGAGAGGTAAGAAAGGCGGCCCTGCCCACAGTGTGGGGTTGGGAGGAGGAGGGTGTAGCACTACAAATTAAGTGGCAAAGTATGTGGGTACGTAGAGAGCGGAAGACTTGGGACCATGAACTCAACCTGCCTCAGCATTTAAGAACTGCAATGAAACATTTCCAAGTTATAATGCTACTTCAAAGGAGACATCCATGAGGTTAGCTTGGAGGTAGTGAGGAAACTTGTGCAGAGGACACATTGGAACTGGACCATAAGAACAACATAGAGTTTTCCAAGTAGACAAGGTTCAGTGAAAGGAGCAAAAATCAGTCAAGACGGAAGGGGCGGAATAGAGGCACAGAAGTCTGCAAATGAATGGGGCATTTGGGGAGTGAAGAGTTGTCCTATGTGGATCGATCATTAGAAGCAATCCTTCCACACAGTCTTTTGTTTCATTGCATTGTTCTTTCCAGTGAGCTATCATAGCTTCTAAAAAGTTGGAATTTCAGGCATTGTGCCAGGAAGACTTATCTTATTGTATATTCTTCAGAACTGCTGCATAGATGGCTGCTTTCTTTATACCTCAAAAAAGTATTTTGCTTAAATAAGGTGAAGGGTTTAGCACATATGTATTGTTTCTACTGGGACTAGTGTTCCTTCAGTATATTGGTGCCACTTAACTTAGCTCAATGTGTTCTGCCACATATGCCACATGTGAAAAAAATACTGATAAATAACATTTGTTTGTTTTCAAAAGACATTTAGGTTTCACAAAATGTGAGCTCTTCTGTGGAGCCCTTCCTGGCACTTTCTCCCCCTTTCTCCCACCACGTTCTCCTGCTAAAAGTTCTCATTTCTCTCTCTACTTTCTTCAGAACATTTTTGTTAGGATGTGATTTTAGTGTGATTGTTTGATCACTGTCTCCTCAATTAAATTGTCAGCTTCTAGGAGAGCAGTAGACCAGGTCTTTTGCGTATAACTGGTTCCCCAGAGCCTAGCATAGTGCCAGGGTCATAGTGACTGAATACTAAATATTTGTTAAGTGAGTGAGTGAATGAGTGAATCAGTGTGAATGACTGAATGAGATAGGCCTAGACTATTGGCTGTATGAGATAGGTAGGTTTTGGTTTATCTGTAAAACTGCAAGAGTTCCCCAGGTTTATCACTTACCTGTGGTGAGGCAGACAGACCATATTCATTCTCTAGAGCTTCCATTCAATCAGTATTCATCATGGCTTGACATATGGCTGAATGTGGACTAGGTACTGGTGATGTGGAGATCATTAGGGCTGGTTTTGCTCTGAAGGAGTTGCTGGTTTAGTGGCAGAGAAGGAAAGGGGCAAAGGCAATCATTGTGCTAAGTGTTAAGATACAGGTATGTCCACATTGAACTTGGAGAAGAGGCTTTGGACTCAGCTGGCCCTCCACTGGGGCTTTTTGAAAAGGGGCAGTCTGAACTGAGTCACGAAGGCTAATCAGCAGTTAGACACATAACAGGGAAGAACATTCTGGGCAGAATGAAGTAAAGGCTTCAAGGTACAGGGAAGTGAGCAATCAAGGCCACTATAGGATACTTCAAGTAGTTCAGTGTTGCAGAATGGAAAAAGCAAGGGTGGGGATGGCAAGTGAGGAAGCTGGAGGTCAGCATGGTCATGTCACAGAGGGTCGCTCAAGCCCAGCTAAGGACGGGACTTTTTCCTGAAGGGAGTGAGGAGCAATTGAAGGGTTTTAGTCAAGGGTTGGTGTCATCAGATTTCACCTTATGAAGTTTGCTCTGGACACAAGGGAGAACAGATTGGAAGGCATGGGACTCTTGGGAAGAAGATGTATAAAGAAGCATTTAATTATACAGTGTGATAAGGTCTGTGTTAGATTTGGTTCCTGCTCTGTGATCTCAGAGGAGGAGCATCTAAACTAGAACTGGGGTCTCAGTCTAGGCTAAAGGAAGTGTTTCAAGTTATCAGGGTGAAGAAGCTGGGAAGAATTTTCCAGGCACCTAGAAGTAGGGCAGAGGCACAGAAGTGTTCGAGAATGTGACCTTTTCAGAGTGCTGCAAAGGATTCTTTATTGCTGGAGTGTAGAATACTAAGAGGAAATTGATGAGAAATGAAGCTGGAGAGTAAAACGCCATCCAGAAGCAAGTCTTCCTCCTGTTAAATATTGCTTTAGACTGCAGTTATCACATCTATACCAAAAACTTTTTTTTTTAACTTTTTTATCGTAGAGAATTTTGAACATGTACAAAATAGAGAAGTATAGCGAACACCCATTTAGCCACCGTCAGCCCTACAGCCGTCAACCCGTGGCCGGTTCTATTCCATCCGCAACACCATTCACTTCCCCTTCACTTGCTCTTTTAAAGCAGATCCCAGATAATATATCATTTTATACATCAGTGTTTCAGTATGTATCATTTACCTAAGAAGCCTTTTTCAAAACATAACCACAATTATCAGTTTCATACCTAACACTTAATAATAATGCTCTGTATCATCAAGTAGCTAGTCATTGTTGTAATATCTGTTTATCTCACAAATGTCATGTAAATATGAATATAGATATAAATACAAATATTTACATACACTGTTTGATCCAGACCTAAGTAAAGGGCTGGGCCCCTTTTGAAAGAGAAAGAAGATGCTCTCAGTCATTAACAGGTGTCAGTGGGGACTTTTGATTTAAACAGGGATGAGTAATTACCTACTTCAATTTATTCTACTTTTTCAATACTATTGCAGATATCTGGACGAGTATTAGGCAAAATATAAAGGAAGCCAGGCTCATATTATTGGTTCTACCTCTCTCCCATTTTCTTAGGTCTCTCTGCTCCCTGGTGTGCAAATGGACATACTCTGCAGAGAAAGGCTGGGATGACAGTTTCTGGAAGATGGTTGGTTTGGAAGACTTGGTTGCAGATAATTACAGCAAAATAGGTAAAAAAAATAATTTTTTCTGATTATGTGTATGTACACATGAATATATTGGTGTTTATTTTTTGTTTGTCTTTGTCTGAATTAAAATATAGGAACACAAGCCTGTTTTTCCAAGAGAAGCGAGTAAGTTATGATGGGTAGGCCATGATTAGTAGGCCCTTGTATTGGGGCTTATGGGAACTGAGTTATGAAAAGCTGCCTTGAAATGTAGACTCTTAGACGTGGGGCTAGACTGAGGAAGATATTTGCATGGAGCAGCTGGGAATAGCATAATCAAAGGAATGTGTGTGGATTGTCTCCAGTCAGACCTAGGAGAATGTCTTGTGATTTAGGTTCAAGGAACCAGGCAAGGCCATACAGAAAAAAAGAATTGAAGAGGTCAAAATTGGAAGGATCAGGAGCAAGACATAAACTGGAACATGAGCCAGTGGTTCCTGACTAAAGCCGTAGGGTCCCTGACTTCCAGTTTTATGCGACACTAACTGGGTAGTAAAGGTGTGGATGATTGGTAGGAATTTACCTGGTAAAAGAATTCAGATACTAGGTACATATAATGGTAGCTGATATGTTAAAGTTTCAGGTTTACATGTTCATGTCACAGAAAGATGTTTATTTCTTATCGTTACTACCTACAATTCTAGTAAGCTGTCATCAGGTAGGCAATTATACCTGATTAAAGAGAAGTACTTCTGTATTGTTTAGTGTGCAGGCTAGGAGGTTGTAACGAGACAATTTAAAAGTACTGTGGATTAAACAGGATGGCAGAGTATTTCCCTTTTATGTAGTAGAATAGAGGTAAGTGATTATCAGGCAGCTCTGCCATTCTCATAACATGTCCTCCAACTTTGGGTCCAGATTAGCCGCTTCATTTCTCATCAGTTCCCAGCCAGTTAGTGGGAAGAATAAAAAGGACCAGAAGAATCCATCCACATTCCTTTGGAGGAAGCATAACGTGGAAATGGGCCACATCATCTCTGATCACATCCTATTGACCGGCACTTGTTTTTGTTTTTTTTTTAACATCTTTATTGGAGTATAATTGCTTTACAATGGTGTGTTAGTTTCTGCTGTATAACTAAGTGAATCAGCTATACATATACATACATCCCCATATCTCCTCCCTCTTGCGTCTCCCTCCCACCTTCCCTGTCCCACCCCTCTAGGTGGGCACAAAGCACCGAGCTGATCTCCCTGTGCTATGCGGCTGCTTCCCACTAGCTATCTATTTTACATTTGGTAGTGTATATATTTGACCGGCACTTGTTAACGAGGCCTCATTAGGCTGCAGGGGTGGCTGGGAAATGTGGTAATTGGCCAGGCAGTCAGGTGACCATTCGTGTGACTGGCCAGAAGTTGAGAGCTGTGCTATAAAATATGGGTGAACAACTAGTAGTGTCTGCCATAGTTTCAACCCCCCTTGATAACTGAGTCACTTAGTAGGTCATTTCAGTCCAACCTTTCTCTGGTGGAGTCCTCATGACTACTCTTTTAGATTGCAAGAATATAAGAGTAGAAATATGAAAGATCCAAGTAGCATCGATACTGCTATGCTGTGGACAGCATAGCTCAGTTGTCCATGGTCTGTTCAACTACTAATAGCTAAATCTGGGGTAAAGAACAGAGCCAGGGTAGTATGCAGAAAGAACCCTTCTGGACTTTCCGTGGCTCGACTGAAACCATCATAGGATCTGAGCTGGTAGAGAAGGGGAGGAGCTTGGGACCAGGGGAAGGGAGGAAGAAAGCAAAGCAGCAATCATTAGTCATCAGCTGCATTCTAAGTCCTTTGGTCGGTGATTTGGTAGGTGATTAACTTATTTATCTCATTTGGCCCTCACAAACCTATTTGTCTAGCTATTTCCATTTTACAGATGGGAAAACTGAGATTCAGTTCTTTTATCTACTGTTTAGTTGTAGGGTCAATAGTAGGACTAGGGTCTCTGACTCTACACCTTTCTACCAAAGCAGACTTCCTCCTTGGGATATCTGAGACCTGAGGGAACTGATGTGGCTGTATGGCTGGCCTCCAGCAGGATTAAGCAGAAGTCCAATATTTAGCACCCAAAGCCAGTTTGAGCTTGACTGGAACAAACATCCATAGTCCACACCTAGACAGGAGTCAGAGTGTGATGGGCTCTCGGCTGATGAGTGGATATAACTTCACAGGGTATAAAAACTATTAATACTTTAAGTCATATGGTGGTTAGTTTTAAAATTCTGGGTATTCAGACCATCTGGAGCCAGCAACTGAGATAGCAACTGGGGAATAGGGTCAGTCTTTTATTCTGGGGGCTGAGGGAGCCAACCAGAGGATGGCGGGTCAGGACTCCAGCCAGCCAGACTGGGGTTTTGGACAGTGCCTCAGGTCCAGCAGGGGAAATGGGCAGCCAGACAGCAAAGTGATACTCAACCAAAAGCTTCTGGAGGGCAGGGACTGTATCTGCCGTACCCTTGAGTATCTTGGCATGGAAGATGTTGGTGAATATCTACTGACAGAATGTGTTTGACTTGAACACAGTTGTTTGAATTGAGACGGATTGGAAAGAGTTAAGAGAAAACGGTGGCAAAGAGATATCCCAGGTGTCTTTGTTTGCTCTGGCTGCCATAACAGCATACTATAGACTGAGAGACTTAAACAACAGAAATTTATTTCTCACGGTTCTGGAGGCTGGGAAGTCCAAGGTCAGGGTGCCAACAAGGCAGTTTAATTCTGAGGCCTCCTCTTGGCTTGTTGGCAGCTGCGTCTTGCTGTGTGTTCATGTGATCTCTTCTTTGTGTGTGTGCAGAGAGAGAGCTCTCTGGTGTCTCTTCTTATAAGGACACTAAACCTATCAGATCAGGGCCCCACCCTTTTGGCCTCATTTAACCTTAATTACTTCCTTGTTGACTCTTATCTCCAAATACAGTCACATTGGGGGTTAGAGCTTCAACATAGGAATCTTGGGGACACAATTTAGCCCACAACCCCAAGGTACTAGTGCACTGGTCATTAGAGCTAAAGCAGGGCCACTAAGTCCTGAGTCCTCAGTCTGGTGTTCTGGAGGCTCCCCATGAGCTCCCTGCCTTGAAGAAGAAGCATCAGGACTGAGTACTAGGGGAGGGACTCTTGTCCTGTAATTGAGGGGTGCAGGCAAGTTGGGTCTAAAACGCTGAACTGGGAGCAAGGGTAGTTTTAGTTTTAGCACTGATGGTATGAACTTAGACAAGTCTCATAATGCTGTATATCTTTATAGTCTTGCCTATGAAAGATATAGTTAATGTAGAATGAAAACTAATAGTTTACTGTTTCTGAGACACGATACTATTGCATTACAACCAGTATCCTTTTAAATTTTCAAAACAGTGTAACAGAGTTATTTTTATTTATCCTGTTCTACAGCTGAAGAAACCAAGGTTCAGAAAGGGGAAGGGTGTCTAACCTATGGTTGCACAGTTTGCAAATGGTAGAAGCAGAATTCAAGCCTATGTTTGGAGGATTCCAAATCCTGCTCTAATCATTTCGCTGTATTGACTTCCAAATAATGTTTATTGTGTGTCTATAGTAGGCAACAAATAAACGCTAATCCTCCTTCCCCTTCTATATTTCAAGCACATTTCTGTGTGCTTTCACATACCTTGTTGCATGTAATTCTTAAAACCAGTGACAAAAGTACTGTTATCTTGCTTACAGATGAGAATCAGAGATATAAGTAACTTTCTATAACCACATGCAGAACCAATAAATGATGTCAGGATTGAAACCCTCCCTGTGGGAGGCCCTAGAAGGAGCTAATATTTTACTGGAACACAAATTTCAACTTCAATTGCTTCATTGTTTAAGTGATTTTTTAAATTTATATGTCCACCCTTTCCCTCAAATTTAGTTGTTTGTTCCTGAGTATTCCCATGGTGTGTTGAACGCAGATTTATTATAGTACACATTGATTACCTGTTTACATGTCTTGATTCTACTGTAGACTATGAGCTCCTTGACCTGTGGATTTTCACTTATTTACATTTGTATTCTGGCCCCAGCACAAGACATGGCACATTTTAGCAGCTAAATTACTCTTTGATTAATAAGTGGATAAATGAATGACTGGGGTGGCTGGTACTGGGATGTCCACACTTTTTGCTTTTAAAAGCTCTAGTGATGTTTACTGATTTTAGCAGTTACCTTAGGTGACTTGGGTTCAAGTTCAACTCTGATTTTCTGATTATTTTCATCTTTTTGTGCTCCCCTCCCCTCCAACACAAGACCCATGTTTAATTAGTATATTAGCTCTGCTAATAGAGCAATACCTACAGGAAATATTCATTAAAAGTCCATAATGCTAATCTGGCAGAAAATTTCCAGAATAATTTTATTAGATTTTGCCTGTTAAGTTAATGGATTTTTAATGGATGTCCTAAGGAGCCATATCATTAACCAGAATATTACCATACATGAGTTAAAACTTACCCAGTCATCAAAATTAATTGTATGATGTTTCCTTTGATTTTCATTTCTGGTGACTTGAACTTGTAGTTTCAGTCTGAACCAGAAGTGGAGGATGTTAAAGAGGATATGAATTCTCAGTTGGGACTTTCAGAAACTCCTCTGGAAGCTACCTCTAGGCAGTCGTAGCAATTCTTGGAACTATGAGAAATGAATCTCGGAAGCCTCCCTATGAAGTGTTAAACATTTCCAGTGGACTTATTGTCCATCAAATGTGGACACTACAGTGCAAAACCTTTTAACAGATTTGAACAGCACATCATGGATTTGAGCGTTAATATAATTACCATAATTCGCTCCATGTGGAGCTTTTAGCCAAGTCTTTACCAGCCTTCCTGGGCTCATGCAGTAAATAAATGCTTTCCCTGAAAACTGAACACCTCAGCAACTGTTAGTCTTATGGAGGGACATTTTTGAAATAAATTATTTATGAAGTGTAAGTTAAGGATCAAATGCAATATTTATATGGTGCATTTCAAGGACAGGGGAAGAAATTTACAATGTTTTAAGTAACTACTTGCAAGTTTCCAAAGATAAAATGTTACTACCTAATGCCTTCCTCAAGGAGGTATTTGGATGGTTTGGTTTGGGAACATTATACAAAGTAAAAGAAAAAAATAGTTTTGTGAATCAAAAGAATATAGTAGACATTTCTTTTTTTTTAACATCTTTATTGGAGTATAATTGCTTTACAGTGGTGTGTTAGTTTCTGCTTTATAACAAACTGAATCAGCTATACATATACGTATATCCCCATGTCTCCTCCCTCTTGTGTCTCCCTCCCACCCTCCCTATCCCACCCCTCTAGGTGGTCACAAAGCACCGGGCTGATCTCCCTGTGCTATGCGGCTGCTTCCCACTAGCTATCTGTTTTACCTTTGGTAGTGTGTATATGTCCATGCCACTCTCTCACTTCGTTGCAGCTTACCCTTGACATTTCTTGACAATTAAAACTATACTAGTTGATTTCTTCTTCAGAATTGATGGAGAAAACCCAAACCAGTATTTTGTAGGGAATTATATACCCATAGTCCAATTAAATGATCTGTGTCAATAAATTTTGACCTTCAGTTCTCTGTGAATCATTCCCTGGTTACCTGTCTAATCCTAAACATGTATCAAAAGCAAACAAGAAGAAAGAGATCAGCAGGGAGGAAGGACCCTTAGGAAGAGAAGCAACATCCCACCTGTTCTAATTGATTATCCAGGCTCTCTTTCAGCAGGTTCCATTGCTTTTTCACTTCCTGGGAAAAGTGCTTCATTGTATTATTGGGGCAGGCCACTTTATGCATGTGTATAGCATGGCTGAATTATAGAGTGACTATCTGCATTACAGAAAGAGCCTTGTTACATAAAAAAGTACAGTGCGTTAGCTTATAGATCATTAGTTTTGTGGGGTCAGGGAAGCCAAGCAATGCAGGAACTTAAAGTTCAAGTAGAAGGAGTTACTAACTGTTAAATGAGAGGCAGAAATGATGATGAAGCCGATGTAAAGGGGACCATTCCTTAAGGGGAGGGAGACTGCATTTTTTCACTGGGTTTCTCTCCCTTTATGAGACCACGTTTTAGACGTCAGACACTGTGGGCCCTTCACCTGGCACATGGTACATACTGATGAAGTATTTGTTTAATATATGTTTGAATGAAGGATTTGATTAAATAAGCCCCCCTTTGGCTTTGAGTATTCCTAATAGTTAATGGACCCTATAACTTCTTTTGAATTAAATGATACTACTAGGTGATAGACCGTGTTTTTGTTTCATAAATTCAGTGTTCACAGTCCTTTTTTCACTAACCTGTTCACCACTTAAGAAGAGCTCCTGTGGAAGATACCCTCCCCCACCCCCACCCCCGAATGAGAGCTCATTTCTACAACAAGTCTCTCAGAGACTTTCTGGACAGGAAATATTACAGACTCCTTCACAAAAAGACCCCAAATAACTGAAACAACTTATTTTAGGAAGATTGGGAATATCGCTTTTCCATAGAGTAAAATAAACCCTGCAGTTAACTGAAGCTGAATCTTAGATATTTTTGTCCTGTAGGCTTAAAATTATAGCTAAAGAATCTTGACTAATGACGTGTATGTGTTTGGGACGTAGATATGCCAGTACTCACCACTGTCCCGCTCCAGAGTCCAGCTAGTTGAGAACATTTCACAGAGACACCTGAAGCACAGCATGATATTGACTTTGGTTAGACTGAATTAAAGAGCAGGGGGTGGGATCCTACCCTTTTTTCTGAACCTTGGGACCTGCATGGCACTGACTTGATCCATTCATTGGCAGGCCAAGGAGCTGAGACAAAGAGACAAGACATCTGGCTGGGCTTGCTTCGGCACTTGATCTGCTGAATTTAAACTCAAACTCCAAGAGCTCACTGGCCCTCAGGTGGTTTAAATCCAAAGAGCCCACAGGTTGTTCAAGAAGATAGACACATGCCAAGCCTGTACTGACCCCATTTCAAGGCTGTTGCTCCACTTCCACATGGCCCCGTAAATGTTGGTTTTTTCCAGAGTCTCATGGATCAGCTAAACGATTCCTCCTTCCCAGGCTGGAAAAAGTAAAGAGTATAGAAGCAGGAGATGGGAGTGTTTATACTAGGGCTACTCCATCCTTGGGGAAAGAAGAGGAAATCCCCTTGTGGAAACATGCCCAAGGGGTTTTCACCAGCAGTATTTATCAGGACCAGTGTTGGGAGCCTGAGTCCAACAATGTTATCCATAGTTGTGGAGATTATAAGATCCTCTTAAGCTATGAATACTCAGTGTTCTGAATTTGCCCAATAGAACTGGACGTGTTTACAAGGATTTATCCATTCATTCCTTAGAATGTGAAACTTGTTTTTCATTTAGAGTTTTGCTGAACTGCTGCACCATCTTGGTATCACAAGATGCCAGTGCTGTTTTAAGTAATTTACATTGGGAGGTCTGGAGAAACCTTTGGCCACAGGTAATCGCAGCATTTTCCAGGCTCTGTTGGGGCCAGTTGTATGACCTCTTCCTTGTCCTGAAGGAGGCCATCCCATGGGTGCTCTGGACTGGGCTTTGCCCTTGACCCTGAGCCTTTGGTCTTACCCTGTCTACTCTTAACATCCTTCTCATTCCTGCCCAAGTGGCAGAACACAGTCTTTCCAGTACTTGAGGCAAGAATATATCCTCTGATATATATATATCAGAGGATATATATATAATATATATATTTCTCTGAGTATCGTACTGTCTTACTTTACCCTTTAAAATTAAACTTCTGCCTGATGGAGAATGACCTAGAGTTCTTCCTGTCAGTTAGTGACCTATCCAATCATGCATCCATCCCTCCAACCATACTACTGAGTGCCTCCTATGTGCTAGGTGCTGGTCTAAGTTCTGGAGAAACAAAAATGAATTCATCATGGTCCATCCCCTTGAGGATCTCATGTCTATGGGGGTGAAGGGTGGAGATAATTGAATTAATAATCTCAGTGTTTTTTGTGTTTTTCAATAATCTAGAGATGTCCAAATTACTTGGGTAAGCAGAGCATGAAGTCACTAATAACTAGAGGCTGTATCAAAGAAGTCTTTGCATGAGCTAGCATTTGAGACGTGTCTGAAAAAATATAAGTAGTAGTTTACCAAGCAAAGAGGGGAAATGATTTGTGAGGCAGAAGAAACAGCATAGGCAGAGGCATGGAGGCATGGAAGAGTGTGAGTGTCTGTGAATGGTTGAGTGTGGCTAGAGCAGTGGACCTGGGATGGGGTGGGGATGAGTGGTGGAGGATGGGATAGGAGAGGGGCCTGGGTTTAATTTCCAGGGGGACTTCTATCCTTCCTTGAAGCTGGGGCCACTGGTAAGAGACTCAGCGTCACAAGATGGCTTCATTGCTCTCAAGAGATGGTTCCAATTACTATCCTGTCAATGCTGTAAATAAAAGTGAAGGCAGTTTTAGGAGTTTTGTAGCTCCTATGAAGATGAGAAAGAGTGTGTGTGTGTGTGGGGTGTGTGTGTGTGTGTGTGTGTGTGTGTGTTTCCCAAGCCCATTTCTTTCCCTTAATCACATACAGTACCCATTACGTACCTTCCTTTCCATCAAGATTTGTTGGGAAGCTGAAATGACATATCAGATCAGAGGACAATGTCTACAAAGCCTGTAGACATGTTAGCTGTTATCATTTTTGAGTGTACCTTGGCATTGGAGGACAACAGTCTTCACTCCCTGTATACTCTATGTTTCCTACCAGTGGGCCTCAAAGAAGTACCTGTGCTCCCCACTCTTCACCACCCTTAGATTCCCAGAAGTACTATTTCAGCTGCTGGCCCTTCCAGGAATAGTCCTGCAGAGCCAGAAGGGCAAGGGAACAGTGATGACCACATCATGTTGGAAGGTGATGGCTTTCAGAGGTTTTGCTGTATACAAGGTTTCGTGGAACTGCGCCTCCTTTCAGTATGGCGTCTGGAAGATAATTGGGAGCCTCCCAAAAGTGAGGTCAACCTCCAGCTTCTCTTCCTACCACTGGACAGCCAGTGAATACAGGAGCCAAAAGGGATCATGGAGATTTTGCTCTAATACCCTCATTTTATAGATGAAGAACCAAGACTCAGGGAGGCAGGGTTAATTTCTTTGGTCTTGCGGCATCTTAGTGACAAAACTGAGATCAGAAACGAGGTCTTCCAACTCCCAGTCCTGTTGCACTACTCCTGTCGCACTACTACTATTTTTTCAACCAGTTTTGGTCATTTAGCCAATCTGGATACTGTCACTTGAAAGGGGCTAAGCACTAGGAGAATGTCACTGAGGGAAAGACTTAGGTGAATTCACCCAACCCGTTGTCCAGTCTTCAACCTTGAACATGAAGGAACTGAACTTTGCCCAAGCAGCTGGAAATGGTTGCATCTTGGACTATATCAAGCAAGCTTTTTAGCGACTGATGTAGATAAAGTAAAATAATTAAGTAATATATTATCCATTGCCTATTTTAATAGTTAAGGGTTTGGTCACCAGAGTCAGACATTCCTGAGTTCAGTTCTGGCTCTGTCATATGTATTGTTGGATGTGGTACTTGATTTTTCTGAGCCTTAATTGGTATATTTTGAAGATTAAAGAAAACATTGCAGGTAATGTTCCTAACACATACAGAATCTTCAGAAAATGTTACTTCTTAGTATCTTAACAACATTCTGTTTTCCTGAAAACAAACTCCTCTCTAAGTTATAGGTCATGTATGCCAAGGCCAGTTCCCCTTGAGTAATCCCATGTAATTATTACCAACTTCTTCTGACTTTGGGGAATGTCTTTTTCTGAGCTCCACCTTTGTATTCACACAACTTTTTTTCCAAGTTGGATATAATAAAACTAATCAGATGTCTGCTTCTAAATCATAATCTGTTTCTAAATCATAATCACATTCTTAACTCTTTAAGAGGTTACCTTGATCTGAATTACAGGTTTCCCTAAATTCTTCAGTCCCCAAACTGGCAATCTTTAGTTTTTTCCCATGAACAAAAGAGCACATATCCACAAGCAAATAAAAAAAATACAGGATGCAGTGGTGATAATTAACTGGGAAACTCAGTGACTAATGTTCCTACAATGCTTTACAACTTTAGAAGAGTTTTTCTTTTCATGTACTATCACATTTATATTTCCCATCAAATTCGAAAAATAGGTTTTAACACAGATTTACATTTAGGGGAACCAAAAATCATGAGCTTTAAAGTCAGAAAGACCAAGGATTATATACCAGATTATCTCTTGTCTGTATAACCTTGGATGAATCACTAAACCTCTCTGAGACTGGATTTCTTCATCTATTAAACAGGTATAGGAATACCTACCTTGCATCGTCCTTATGAAGCAGTGTTTATATATATATATATATATATATATATATATATATATATATATATATATATATATATATAATATGAAGTGTCTGACTTCTGGTAAGACCCCAGTAAACAGTAACTAAATTAACCAACAAAAGAAGATTCAGTACTCTATATCATAGTGGAGCTAATATTGGGCTCCCCTAATGCCAAATCCTATGAATAACTAAAAAGGACTTATGATCATTTTATTCGAAGGAAGGAAAACAAAGAAGGTTGGGCTAATGAGGTGCAAAGACAAGGTCATATTAATGACTGAGTAAAAAAAAGAGAGGAAAGACTCTTATTTTCCTTCTTTGCTCTTGTTCATCAACTTAACAGTACTAGGCATCGTGCTGCATGCTGGAGAATAATGGTGAACCAAAGCCAGCAGGGTTCCTGCCTTCCTAGAGTGTTTAGTATAGTGGAGAGAGCAATAATCAACCCAGAACAAAATTGCCACTGAGATAAATGCTACAAAGAATGGGGAAAGGGGGCTTCAAGGGTATAAATATAAGAAGGGGTATGAACTTGTCAGAGAAACTAAGAAATGTTTGAGGAAGTGATGCTGAAAATAGGTTGATATGCATTAACTCTGTGAAGAGGGGTGGGAACAGTGCTTGAAGCAGAGGAAACAGCATTTGAATGACTCTGTGGCAAGAGGGGGCACGGTGAAATGAGGCTAGTGTGGCCAGAGCTGAGAAAGTTGGAAGCCAGCAGGATGCAAGAGGATGCTGAAATCATTATCCCAGAGAACTAGCTTCATTCGGACCAAGCGTGGCTGAAAGAAAACAAAACCTAAGAAGAGTATTTTGACTATCTCAGTCAATTTTGTACATTCATGCCTAATCAGGCATCCACAGTGAAGAAAATAAATTGTAGATATGATCTTGGAGCCCCTGAGAATAAGATTGAATTGCTACTTAGAGGTAGGAAATGGTCATATGTTATCCCAATTTTCCAAAAGTTTGGTCCCTCAAAACTATTGACCTGTGTCCTTCATATTAATGATTTAAGATATCTTGGTTTTGATTATTAAGCCTATAATTGTGAAAGAAGATGTCATCAGGAGGTAGCCTGGGTTCACTATGAATAAGTCCTGCTATCCTAACCTTAGGTGTTGCCTGTTCTTGAAATTCTTTTCTCAGTAACACTCCCTGTCTGGGTGGTTGGTGCATAGACCAAGCTCCAGTAGCATCTGGTGCTTCCATCTTGTCTGTCTGCTTTTATATCCTCTTGTAGACTCTCTGTGTTTTAAGACTCTTTGTCTCCTCTTTGTGTCCCAGCATCACCACTAAATGAATGTTTGATAGAGGCATAGATGGATAGGGAGATTGAGATCCAACACAGAACTCTTGATTTGCCCACACAGCCCAGCCGCACAACGTGCTGCTCCTTCGGGCTTCTCTATCTCAGTAAAAGGAACCACAGTTCTCCCAATTGATCAGGACCCAAACCTAGAAGTCATTCTTGATGCTTCTTTTTCTCTCACACCTTACATTCAGTTCATCAACAAGTCCTTTTTGCTTTGCTCTGAAAGAAACCCGGAATTAGGCTATTCCTACCCCTTTCCACTGTTACCCTCCCAGTTCAAGGTACTTTCATCTCTTGCTGGGTTAGTGCACCAGCCTTTTCATTGGTTTCCTTGGTTATGTTCTTCCCTCTGATAATCTGTTTTCTACATGGCAGCCAGAATATTATTTTAAAAATGTAAATCAGATCATGTTACTCTCCTGCCTAAATTCTTCCAGGGGCTTTTCATTACAATTGGAAAAAAAAAAATCTAAATCCCTTGCCATGTTATACAAAGTCCTATGTGATATTTCTCACCCTGTCTCTCTTTTTTATTGCTTACCATGCCCCCATGTAGTCACCAGCCAACCACAGTGACCTCCTTTCTGTCCTCAAACATTTCTAGTGTATGTTGCCTTTGCATTATCTCTGCCCTCTGTCTGGCTCGGCCCTTCTCAAAATATTCACATGGCTATCTCTTTCTCTCTGTTCGGGTCTCAGCTCAAATGTCATTAGAGAAGAGCCTTCCCTTCCCACCTGCCCTAACATCCCCACCCCCTGCTCTAGCCGTATTCTGTTTCTCTGTTGTGTTTTCTTCTTAGCACTTGTCACTATCTGAAATTACCTTATTATTATATTTATTTATCTGTTTATTGACAGAATAGCTGCTCATTAAATATTATTTAATAAATAAATGATTTAATTAGAATTTTGAGAACACAATAGATCAATAAAATGGCATAGAAGAGAAGTATCCTGCATGCTACACATTTTTGAGAATTTTAAAAGTTTTCTCATAATGAAAGTAGAGACATTTGAAATGAATATGTTCAAGAATGGATCCCAAAATGGCTGAGAAATTATCTCAAAGACTGTTTGTAAAGGGCCAAATCTCAACCTATTTGTGAGTTCCTGGAATGAAACGCGGCATTGCATTTTAAGTTGCCCTTGTCAATATTTTCAATCAACAACTTAGATGAATACATAGAAAACTTGATGAATAAATATGTAAATGATACAAAACAAGGAACCATAATTAATACATTGAATAATATAATCCAAAAATTATTTTGAACATCAGCAGACTAGAAGGTAGTCTAAACTTAACAAGGTGAATTTTTACCGAAGATTTATAGTCATGTCTTTTCATTAGAAAATACAAGGAAGGAATGACAGAAGATATGAATAGACATTTTTCCAAAAAGACATGCAGATGGCCAGCAGGTACATGAATAGATGCTCAGCATCTCTAATCATCAGGGAAATGCAAATCAAAACCACAATAAGATATCACCTCACACTCTTGAATGGCTGTTATCAAAAGGACAATAAATAAGTGTTGGCAAGGATATGGAGAGAAGAGAACATTTATGACTGTTGATAAGAATGTGAATTGGTACAGCCACAGTGGAAAACATTATGAAGGTTCCTCAAAAAATTAAAAACAGAACTACCACAAGATGCAACAATTCCACTTCTAGATATTTATCTGAAGAAAATGAAAACACTAACTTTAAAAGGTATATGTGCCCCCGTGTTCATTGCAGCATTATTTACAATATCCAAGATATTGAAGTAACCTAAGTGCCCATCGAAAGATGAATGGGTAAAGATGATGTGGAATGTATATACAATGGGATATTATTCATGGTTGCCAAAGGCCGGGGGTGATAGATGTTAACTAGACTTACGGCGATGACCATTTCACAATATCTACAAATATTAAATCATTGTGCTGTACACCTAAAACTAATATGTTATATGTCAATTATGCTGCAATAAAAAAAATACAAGGAAGGAAAAAAATGGTGCATATATAAACTCAGTAGTAACCTAGATTTCTTAGAGAATACTTGGTTGCTAAGGAGTAATGAACCAAGTAAATATTTGTTGAGTACTTATTATGTACCAGTCACTTCTAGATGCTTCATAACTATTAACTTATTTAATCCCCTTAACCAGTCTAGGTAGGTACTATTATACTTATTTTACTGATGAGTAAACTAAGGCCCAGAGAAGTAAGTTGCTCAAAGTCACACAGTAAGTAATGGAGCCAGAGACAGGTCTTCTCTAGAGCCTGCACATCGGACCACAAGGCTGCAGAGCCTCCTGGGGCTGAGCTGCACTAATACAGCTGCACTATTCAGATCAGGATAGGAAGAGCCACTTCTCGTCGGATTAGATCTGAAATCCTGTGTCCCATTCTAGGCCTCACATTTATAAAGGCCACTGTCAAAAAAATTAGTTTATCTGCAGGAAAATGACCCAGATAGAAAAAGATAATTTAGACCCAGTGAATGCAAGAAACAGTTGAAGAGTCTGGGGTTGTCTGACTTAATGAAATCACCTGCCCAAAGTCAAAATATTAGTAAATCATGGAGCTAGATCCTAATCCAGATCTGCTGGACACCAAAGCCCCTTCTCATTGCTGACTCAAGGAGATTCCTCAAGAAGATCACAAAAGACGCCTGCCATCTCAGAGGTTCCTTCTTCCCTTTCTCTGAAATAGCCTAGGGGAAGGAGGCCTAAGGATGTGGCTCCCAGATGAATAGAACTATCTCGGCTCCTCTGAAATTCCAGAAGAACAAGTGAACAATATGACAGCTTACAAAGCAGCATGTGTTTTAATCACATTAAAATGTACAGTTCAGTTTTGGATTTTTTCCCCCTTTTTCTGAAAGTTATTAGCTTCTAGATCCTGGTTGGACACCTGAGCTCATGCCATGATTGTCATCCCTTTAGAGGACATTTAGTTCAGTGTTCTTGGAAGGCAGCCATTTCCAGTGGTTGCCCTTCTCCATCGCGTGTAGCACGTCAGCTACTGCCTCTCCTGCTTAGCTTCTCTTGGTCACGCAGTGGATGGGTGACCACCTTGGCCTCTGAGGTGGCCCTTACCTCTGACTTCCTAGCTCCTCTGCTTTGCCCTTTACCCCAGTTCTGTAGAGTTTTGATGGTGAGATACCCATGCATGACCTTTTCAGTTTCCCAGCACGGCCTAACCTTTCTGAGAATCCACATCAGAAGGCTGCTGTGGTCAGGTTGGCAGGTCACCGGTTGACTAATGGCCTTCTCCAAGGTTTGCTGGCAGATACCACGTTGCCGTGAACTCTATTGATCCCAGAAGTTTGCCTGCTGCTCAGACAGCCTCTGCGGGCAGGAGGCAGCCCTGTCACCCATCTGTTCTCGTGGCGAGGAGAATGAAGATGATCTCTTTGCGGTATCGTAAAACCTAGAAAGACATTAAAAATTCCGTTAAATTTTCATACCCTTTTAGCTGTTGAAATGTACAATCTATTAGGAGGGGGAAAAAAACCTCCTGCAATTTTATTTTCCCCACTGCCCTTACTTCAGAGGCTACTTAAGGGACCAGGTAATGATTTTACGATGTTTATTAATACTTCATGTTCTTCCCTTCCCGCAATCTTTTCTACCAAGGGCTATGCATTTGTCTTTAAATTGAAAGTACAGAAGCTGCCAGGGGATCCTCAAGATACAGAGCTTTTGCGATATCATATGTTTTCCTGTTATGGACATTGTATGTAGATATCTGTTGTCTCAGAGATGCTGGGTGGGTGGGAGACATTTATTTTTAAAATGCACTATCAGGGAATGGAAAGAACATGGGTTTGGGAGCCATACGTATATGAGTTTGAATCTTGGCCCTGCCATTCCCTGGCTGTGTGACTAGTATGAGGCAAGTAACTGAACCTGAGTTCACCCACCTGCCACATTGAAGAAGTAATTCCTGAATAATATCTGGTCATTAGAATGACCTCATACAGAGACCTCATAATGCAGGCCTCACAGAAAAAATCTTGTCTGATCTGAGTACTCAAATTAATTTTAGTTTCTCTTAGTTTTTCTGAATAATTATTTTTATTTTCTCATGGGCATCCTGTTGAGTCACTGGCAAGATATTCCTCACCCCTTTAGCTGCTTGAGAATTTAAAGCAAAATTGAGCCTCCTTTTTAGTGGATTTTAAAGCCATTGTTACATATGTTTAGGCCCATCTCAATTCATTTTGTTCCTATCTTTGGCTTTATTTAATCTTTAATTAATCTTTATTTAATCTTTAATCCCACTCCCCTTGTTCTGTCTTTGCCTACTAGTTATAAGCTCTCTCAACTATTTTCTAAGACAAAATAGTATATAGAAAAAACTCTGGAACATAGTAGGTACTCAGTAGATATCTGGTAAATGAATGGGTGTAGAAGTGTTAGAAAATGCACGAAGAAAGGCTTCTGAGGAGAGTTAAAACAAAGGAAAGAAAGTTGAGGTCATGAGTCCTGCCTCTGAGATATCTAAATGAAGACAAGGAGTAGGCAGTTGGGTCTATGCTGAGACGAGAGATATGGTTAGAAATAGAGATTTGGAAGTCATCAGCCTAGGTGATATTTGAAGCTCCTGATATGTGTCAGAGACTCTAGCAGAAGAAGACAAATGGATCTGGGGGAAAGGAAGTGCAACACCTAAAGGCCAGGTAGAGGAGGATGTGCCTGCAGAGGAGGCTAAAGAGTAATGAACAGGGAGCTAATCAGACCAGGAGAGATGAGAATGGGAGGGAACAGTCTCCGGGGAGGTTGAGAGAGGAAATGAGATTAGGACTCAAAACTATCCATTTGGTAAAGTGACTTTATTATACTAGTGGGGGCAGGTGATAAGGGTTGAGAAATGATGATTAGTACAACAGCTACAACTAACATTGACCGGATGCCAGACACTGCCACGTGCTTAATATGGATTATTATACTGCAGCCTGTAGTCATCTTATACCTCCCCCCCATCTTTTACAGAAGAGGTAAAGTGAGTCCAAAGAAATTAATCACCCAGAGTCACACAGCTGGCTAGTGTAGATTCAAGCCACATGTCAGACATGTAGTCAGATATGTAGTCTGAGATGGCAGACTCAGAATAATAGCTGAGAAGACAGAGCCAGCAAGTGTAGACAATTCTTTTTTTTTAATTTATTTTTATTTATTTATTTATTTATTGTTGGCTCTGTTGGGTCTTCGTTGCTGTGTGCGGGCTTTCTCTAGTTCCGGCGAGCGGGGGCTACTCTTCATTGCCTCACGCGGACTTCTTATTGCAGTGGCTTCTCTTGTTGCGGAGCGCGGTCTCTAGTAATTGTGGCTCGCGGGCTCTAGGGCACAGGCTCAGTAGCTGTGGCACACGGGCTTAGTTGCTCCGCGGCATGTGGGATCTTCCTGGACCAGAGCTCGAACCCATGTCCCCTGCATTGGCAGGCGGATTGTTAACCACTGTGCCACCAGGGAAGTCCCCTAGACAATTCTTAAGAAATTTGGTTGGAAGGGAAAGAAAGAGAAATGGGGGCAGTTGCTAGAGGAGGAATAGCTGAAAGTGGATGGAGTTTTCTGTTGCTTGGTTGGTTGAAGATGGCAGAGGTTTGCTTGAGCAGGTCTACTTGCTGATGGGAAGGTTCCGGTAGTGAGTGATAGGTTGAGGATACCAGAGAGAGAAGGGAGAATGGGCACTGTAAGGTCCCAGGGAAGGCAGGAGGCAATGGCTTCTAGACAGGAGCAGGGATATAGCCCTTCTACTGTAATAGACAGGAAGAAGATGGGGAGACCCGGGGGAGTGTAGGCTCAGAATGGGAAGTTGACGGAGCTCTCTTCAGGTGACTTCTGTTTTCTCTGTGAAGCTGGAGATGAGATGATCATCTGTGAGTGTGGTAGAGAAGTGGGGGAGTCAGAAGTTTGAGAAGAGTGGAACAGGTTTAAATAGAGAATGTAGGAGCAAGATGATTAGAGAAAACCTGGAGGATGGATGAATGGTACTGAGAGCCTGGGTGAGGGGTGGTCATGAATTTATTATTAATCTGCCCTGTTGTGTAATTTTCTCCAGCAGCACTCAGCATTCTGGTTGCAAGCACAGAGGGCAGGATTGTTCATTTGTTGTTTTGTTAATCTTAGTGAAGAGTAGCACCACCCATCCAGTTCTGCAAGCCCTTGACACCTCTTTTTCCTGGATTCCCCGTATCTACTCAGTTACTACGTGCTGTCAGTTTCATCCTCCAAACATCTCTAATTCATGCCCTCTCCACCAAGTTTATATTCCTGTAATCTCCCATCTGGGCTATTCAACAGGCTTCTAGCACTTCTCACTGAGTGGAAACTTGCTTTCTTCAACCCATTCTGCATACTGCAGCCAGCATGAACATTTTATAATGAAAATGTAATCCTGTGACTTCCCAGCGTAAACCTTCCCAAGTCTTCCCAGTGCTTTTGGGGCACAAAACAGAAGTTCCACCATGGCCTTCCCTTCTGGCACCATTCTCCCCTCTGATGTCTGTCTTCTGGTCCACTGCCCTTCTTGCAGTCCTCTGCGCATCGCACCCTTTTCCTCACCACCGAGCCTCCTCTTATGGTCTTACTGTCTTGCCTCTAGTGTCAAGTCCATGTTCTAGGCAGAAGAGGAGCAGGGCCAAGGGCAAAACTGTGCATGTTCAATGAGTCTGATTCCATTTTAGAATGTTCTCTTTGACAACTCACCAGCCACTCCTGCTTACATCTCATTGGCGAGAATCGTATTACACAAATACGACTATCTGCAAGGGAAGCTGAAAAAAGATAAGTTTTTCGCTTGGTTGCATGGCAGCCTCCAATAAAATCAGAGTTGTGTTATTGAGAAAGAAGGGAAGGATGTGTGACTAGGTAGGCAACTCTTAGTCTCTGCCATAGATGAGAAAGTGTTTTCCAGGTGAAGGGTTTAATGAAGGGTATTGCTGATAGAAGTGAGAGCATACATAAAGGTTCAGAGCTGAGTAATAGGGTGTGTACAGGGAAGAAATTGCTGGAACATTGAGTTAGAGGCCAGAAAAGGGGAGGGATGAAACTGGAAAAGTAAGCAGGGACCAAAGTTATAATGGCCTTTCTATGCACAATGAGTTACTTAAGCTTTATCCTATATCTTCATGTTCTCAAAATGGTATCTTGTACCCCAAATGACGTCAAGCAAGATGGTCCATTGAGTATGGAAAGAAATTTAGAATTTCTATTTATTTTTATTTCTTTTAAAATTCCATTTTTATGTATGTTTCATAATGCACACGTATAACGCATAAATTCAAGAGCATATGTATGTAATTTATAAGTAATATATATATATTGGAAACTGGTGCTAAAGACTTAGTGGTATGCACAATCAAAATGTTAGAAACCATTGCATTAGGCAACAGGGAGCTATTGAAGGATTTTAAACAAGGAAATAATGAGGTTCATTTTGCAATTTCTTTCCTTAACAATATAAAGTTCTTTAAATTAAAAAGATATGTTTTTAGAATGTTAGTACTTGGAAAGGAACATAGAGAGCATCTACCTGGTTTTACAAGGAAAACAACTGAAGCCCAGGAAGGTGAAATAATTAGAGACGGTCTCTGATTTAGTTTGAGGCAGATCCTGGGCTCAAACCCACATCCTGTTTCCTAACGGTCCTTTGTGTGTTTTCCCTACACAATTCTTCTCTTCCTGATTCTCATCCTCTTTCTTCAACAATTACTCTCCTCATCAGAACCACAGACATGTGGGAGCCAAGAAGGGAGCAAAGGTGTACATATCTATTAAGCATGAACAACCAACAAAATAGAGTTTTTGTGAAAGTAAATTAACCAGTTTAGCCTTCAATTCTATTGACTGTTTTGCTCTCAACCTAGAAGTCTCAAGGCACAGATTCCTACAGTTTCTGTTTCCATGATGCTGAAACCATCTACAGTTCAGCTCACTGGAAAGACCTTTGACATTGTATTTGCAAAGCTAAGGGGCGACAAGATTGAACTGAACAGCTTTCTGACTTGGAAAGATAGTCTTTCTGAGGGGTGCGCTGCTCCGCTTTATCTCGGCTCTGTGCATATGAAGAAACATGTGTTCCCATGGGAATGTGTCTGTGTTTGGATATATTTCACAGAGAGTATCTTGTAAAAACTGATAGGGAAAAAATCTGATTTATAGAATCCTATTTCCTGATGCTGTGAATACTGGTTCAGGTCTATGTTAACTACTTCTTGGCCAGTGTAATTGATTTATTTCCTCATGCCATCATCAGCCGAGCTATGCAAGTAGGGGAAGCACAGAGCTGATAACCAGAGGGTGAACACGATCTGTACTCTCTCGAGTATTCTAAACTATTCAGAAACTTCAGTTTATAGGGGTACAGACCAAGGGTTAGGTGTCTCTAGACGAATGTGTTTGTCAAGTTGATGATCGTGTTTACCAAGATCCTTTTATCACCAGCTGAGTCCTCTTTTAATGGCTTAGGTCACCCTGGAATTATTTCAAAAACCAGCCTGATGTTAGAACCTCCTGTGGGCTTTGCCAGACACAAATCTGAAATGAAGTCTGTAGTCTTCATGGTAGCAAACTCCAGCCTCAAGCTCAATTATATGAATCATGGGCAAATGTTTTCATATTTGAGCAGGTTCTCGCCCCTGACCATTTATTTAAAAGAGAGACCCTGCTTAAAAACATGAAAAAGTTTTGGGATATAGGAATCTTGACTACATTTCCCAAAGGGGAAATTTTATGTATATATATGTTTTAATGTCTTTAAGCAGGCTCACTCTTAAATATATATAATTTATTTGGGATTCTATATAGAATCCTATTTCATATATATATATATATATATATGAAATTGTGTGAATTGTGTGTGTGTATATATACACACATACACTAAACGCACTTATCTGTAGTTTTAGGACCAGATAACAGTTTTTATTTGACAGTCCTGCGTAGTCTGAGATTTAGTTTGTATATTGAAATAATTGCCTTTTATGGAACATTGTAACCACTTTGGGCACAACAAGAAAGAATCCAGTATATACCATATAATTTTATGGTCGTTTCTGAAGGAACATATATATGACTAGAGTTTCTGATTTTTATTACTTAGAATGTAGGCTGTTGCTACAATAAAATCTCAAATTACCGTGGCTCAAACAAGAAAGGGTTTTCTTTCTCTTGGTCCAGGGCTGTACTGCACCTGAATGGATTCAAGGATACAGGCTTTTCAAGTGGTGTTCTGCCATTCACAGGGTTTTGACCATATGACTGAAGGAAGCCCATTCCAGCCCTCAGGAAGGAACAAAGAGGAGGGGGAACATATAGTCCTCTCCTTCAAGGTCATGAACAAGTACTTATACAGATCACTCTTACTCTCATCCCCTTGACCAGAACCTCATCACAAGGCCAGAACTCGCTGCAGGAGGGGCTGGGAAATACATTCTTTAGCTGCCGGCCATGTACCTAGCTGTACTATAGAAGGGACAGAGAATGTATATTGGGGAACAACTGTTAGTCTTTGCCATACTAATTAAGTTGATGTATGTTTTCCAACATCTTTTTTTCTATCTTCAGTAGAAATGGATGTCAACTCCTATGAGACTGTTCCTCAGTCTACCCTAAAGCGTGAGGGAACAGGATGGCATGAGAACTAAACTTAGTTGAACATCTGCTCTATTCTATGTCCTTTATTTACGGTATCGTTTAATTATTATAACCACCGTGAGTAGGTATTGTTCTTCCCAGTTTACAGGTAAGGAAACTGAAGCTCAGAGAGGTGAAATAATGTCACAAAGCCAAGTGGTAAGTTTGGTACCTTTTAATTTTCTAGTTATTATAAAATTTGATCTGGAAAAACAGCTGATTTTCCCTTTCTGTGCCTCCATTTCCTCTCCTATAAGCTGAGGGGATTGGACTATATCAGCTCTTCTCAAACTGCAGGCCTTCTTAAAACACTGATTGCCAGGCCCCCTGTAGAGTTTCTGGTTCAGAAGATGTGGAGTGGGGCTTTTCCAACGAGCCTCCAGCCATACTTTGAGACCCATTAGAGTAGATGATCTCTCAGATTTCTTTCAGCTGTTTCCTACTGGAGGGCCAGTGACCTTTATCTCCTGTATTGGTGGGTGATCAGAAACATTACTACTTCATGCAGTGACTTCCCAATGGCTTTGGCCAAGTTTAATGATGATCCAGGAAAAGTCTCAGTATTCATTTACTGATTTGTTCAACCAGTATATTTTTTTTTAATAGATTTTTTTTTTTAATTTTTATTTATTTATTTATTTATTTATTTATTTATTTGGCTGTGTTGGGTCTGCGTTTCTGTGCGAGGGCTTTCTCTAGTTGCGGCGAGTGGGGGCCACTCTTCATCGCGGTGCGCTGGCCTCTCACTGTCGTGGCCTCTCTTGTTGCGGAGCACAGGCTCCAGACGCGCAGGCTCAGTAATTGTGGCTCACGGGTCCAGTTGCTCCGCGGCATGTGGGATCTTCCCAGACCAGGGCTCGAACCCGTGTCCCCTGCATTAGCAGGCAGATTCTCAACCACTGCGCCACCAGGGAAGCCCTGTTCAACCAGTATTTATTGAGTATTCCATGTGCCAGGCATTGTGCAAAATACTGTAGATAGAGTATGATGAAGACACACCTGGCCCCTGCCTAGGATGTGCACATAGACTATGGCGAAAACAGATTATTCATTTACTGTTGTTATTGAAAAGGATGTGCAGGGCCCTATGAGGATAAAATACTCTTCTCCAGAATTTGTGATGATAGCTTCAAACTTTACCTAAACAGGTTTACTTTCTGCTGTGGTCTTAAGTCATAAATTGTCTGTTTTCTATATCTAGTTTGAATTTTGTTCTTTGCTTTTTGAGGTATTTCTGTCGTGCCAGTTCAGTAAGTGGCATTTTCAGTTAATTTTTGCCAACCTAAACGTTGCCTTTCTGTCCTAGATGAAACCTTGGCTTTGTTCAAAATTTGCATTTTCACTTTTAGCAGATAGTGACAGTGTAAATAAACAGCAAGATCAGAAACCCTTGTCTAAAGCAATTTCTGCACTATTATTCCAACTTCAATGAAGTTAGAAGTCCTAGGGAGATGAATTCAAATAGTCATCTCCATCCCCACCCATACCTCCAGCAGTTTGGCTTTTATAAAGAATAAAAGTTGAAGGATTCAGCGTTCTTGAAGGGAGGATGTCTAGTATAAAAAGAGAAGGAAAGGGAATAGCGTCGTGATAACAGTTATCGTTTGTTGAGTGTGTATTATGTGCCAGTAACTGTTGCCAAACATTTTACATGAATTATCAAGTAAACTTTCTGACAAACCAGTGAGGTACAAGTTCTATTATTATCTGCCTTTATAGATATGGAAATCAAGGCTCACAGAGGTTACATAACTGGCCCAAAGTCTCATAGTTATTTGCTGGAGGAGCAGGGATTCAAAACCAGGCCTTTCTGACTCCAAAAGCTCATGCTTTTTACCAGTAAATTACAACCCCAGTCATTTCAATCCATGCATTTTTCATGGGGATGGTGCTGAATCATTCGGCTTACTGGTTTTCTGACTCATCTCACTGAGCAGGGCCATATCCAATGTGTCTTCTGCACTTTGCCTTGTATCCTCTTTCTTCTTGCCCATTTTTCTAGCACAGTGCACCTACTCCATCACCTTCTTTCTTTCCATTGGCCGTAAAGCAAAAGCTTCTTATGGACTGTCTCTGTGGTACTGTAGAAGTCTGGTAAGCTTGCCAAGGGGTAAAAGTACATTTGTTCAGGACTGTAATGTTTATTTGAAAGGGATGTTCAATCACAGATCTGACTTTTTTATGAGCCTCATCTATATCCTTGTGATTGGAAAAATGTTTCAGTCAGTAATGCCTCCATGAAATTTCACTATCACATGCATTTATTTTTAAAGATTTGGCAATAAAAAGCACTCAAATTATTGATAATACATAATAAATATGAAGTAAATAATGTGTGTTTTAAAATGAAATTTACCACGATAGTGATGAGAATATGGGCTTTTATTTTTTGTAAGTCGAAGACTTATGAAAGATGGGTTATCCATCACTAAGGAATAGGTAAGCCCATTAATCTGGGGGTTCAGTTTTTCTCTTTTTATTGGCAAAACATGATTCTACTCTTCAAAAGAAGGAGTTAGGAGTTTTACTTTTTAAGCTCATTAAGATGGTTCCAAAAGTCTTGGCTAGCAAACACCTTTTTAAAAAATCAATTTTTCAATAATTTAAAGTGAAGCAGACCCATATAGTTACATTTCCCTTAAGGGAGATATGCTTTCAAAATAATTAAAGTAGAGGCAGCTTTATAGATCTTGAGAAAATGTGCTCAGAAAATGTCCTTTGATTTGCTATGAACCCCGAAGCTTTGATAAAACTGGACAGACCTGGGATCAACTTCCCACCTTCATCACTAGCTCATGGCACATGACCTAGAGGTACAGAGGATGCTACCTGCCCCCCTCATCTGTATACTCTTATCCCTTTTCTTAACAAAAGTCAGGCTTTCAGCTGCATATAGGGCTCTTTAAAGACTACATTTCCTGGCTTCCTTTGCAGCTATATATGTTCATCTAAGTTTCGGCCAATGAGATATAAGCAGAAGTGTTCTGTGGAATTCCTGAGAGGCCTCCTTTAAAGCAAGGTGAGGGGGCAGTTTGGAAAGGCACCCTCCTGCATACCTGAATCGGGTAGGTTGGCTGGAGTTCTTGCAGCCATTTTAGGTAAGGAAGACAAGGGCCGTACCCCACGGTTGGCAGAGTAGGGAGCTTTGTGGTGCTACCATACCTGCCTTGGATTTGCTATCTCTGGACTCCTCTACAAGAGAAATTTATTTCTGGGTTTTTTTAATGTCACTATTTTGTGGGTTTATAGCTATATTTAATCCTAACTAATAAAAATAGTGACTCATCAAGTTTGGGGAAACAGCAGGAACATTAACATAATAAGTTTAGCTGTCATTATTGAGCACCTTGTATATGCCAGGAACTGTTCTGAGAGCTTTATTTGTAGTAGCTCACATAACTCATTCAACAGTCTTCTAAGACACTGTTATCCCCATTTTACAGGTGATGAAACAGAGGCATAGAGAGGTTAAATAACTTGCCTAGTGTCATACAACCAAGCCAGGAGTTGAAACCAGTCTAGCTCTAGAACTTTCTCTAAACCACTGTGGGAAGGTGACTTGACAACATTTTCAAAACAAGCAAAAGCTAGACTCAGACTCCAGCTTTTCCCCATATAGGAGATTTATCCCCTACACCTGACTTTGTCACTAATTATGTTGAGTGTCCTCTGTCACTTCGTTTAACTCCCCCTGTGCCTTGGAGTTTCCACCAATAAGAGGCATGTAACAGTACCTCACCATGTGTATTGGGTGTCCACTCTGAGCCTGGCACTCTGCCAGGTACGAGAATACGTTAGTGACAGTTCTGCCCAAAAGGAGTCCACAGATTGCTCAAAGAGTTGAGACCTGAACCTTGAGTAAAACTGAGGAACAAGGGAAATGCAGAAGAACATTACCACGTCCAGGGAAGTTTTTGCTGCTTGGCATATAGTAGGCAACCCATGAATGTCTCTGGAACTGAAGTGACAGCACATGATTAAGTGCCGTATGAGCAGGAGGAAATAAATGTTGTGAATCAAAAGGAATGGAGACCTTTGGAGTCCAAAGTGCTCAGGCAGTAAATGTCTTACTAAGGGTAAGTTCTCGGTTAATGTTGGTGGGGTCAGTAATTGAAGGAGTCTTGCAGTTTGGTAAGATTTGGGTCGGTGGTAGGTAAATTAGGTTGCTCTCTCCTTCCTGCTCTTCCCGTATGTCAGGTTTAGTTCCTTGAACACATTCCACGCTTGCCTGCTTTGGTACCTAATAGTTTTCTCTCTTCTGGCCACGCTTTCCCAGCCTCTCTTCCTAGAGAAGTTCTGCTCGTCCTTCTGGTCTCAATGACCTACAGGGAGGCTCTCTTGAGTAGACCAGATCTCTCTAACATACCCTCCAGATGTGGTAGAACCCATCAAAATGGAAGACTTGGTTCTATAGGCAGTACATATTGTGAGAATTTTGTCAGCCAGAATTATCCTTGAAAACCCCATAGAAAGTGAGCTCCACGGTGGAAACTGACAAACCAGCACAGGCAGTAATTACAGTATTTATTTCTTCTTCCTTTGAGACACTGGCCTATTTTAGGGTCTAGGTTTATGAAAAAATCAGATCCCATTCAGCCCTCGGGGGTTCCGTAGTAGACCATGATATAAATGGCGCCCTCTGAAATTGTTCAGTGCCTGCAGAACTGTACACAGTGGGCTTGTTAGAGTCATATGTAGCCATAGGAGACACGTGCACTATGGGAAAATCAGATCTGAAGCCAACCCAGCTGGGTTCCCTGAGTGGGATGGTGAAATAAATCGCTTGCATTATTTATATTGTTTACTTTCTCTCTGCATCTCTCATTTGCTTCCTGAATCCTGTGTACAGTTGAATTTGTGTGTCGTATCTATGCAAGCCACAAATCTGCTGCACTTCCTTTTATAACGCTCATTATGTTTGAATTTTTCATGGATTGTTTGTAATTATGGGTTTAATGTTCCTACTCGATTGTACATTCCATGAGGGTAGGGGCATGTCCACCTGCTATGGCCCCAGCACAAACACAGTACCTGGCGCAGTTTTTCTAGACAGTTCCTTGCCAAACATTGATGTGGCTTTCCACTCCCCGGCCTTCAAGACGATCCACTGAACTTCTTTCTCGCTTACTCAGGGCCGAGATCTGGAGCTGCTGAGGCACTCAATTAAGCGTGGGGGGAGATAAAACCTGCCTGGGCTGGTGCTGCTCTAATGCTGCAGAAACTCCTGAAACTGATAATTATCCAGAGACACTTGATATATGAAGGGCCTTAGGAGCTTTGGCCCACCTCGGCTCATCATCACCCTATTAAGCCCCCCACCAATGAATGCTCGTCTCACCATTCCCACTGCCAACCCCAGGCCCCAAGGCTCCTCCCCAGCCTGACTTTGAGGCCCTTTCACAAGTGAACGTCACTGAAACATGACCTTGAGCATATGTCAGTGTTGGTTTCTGAAAAGACTATCCAGTAACACCAGCATTATCTTCTCCCTTTTAATTTTTCCTTTTACTTTGAAAAGAGTAAAAGTAAAGGCAACTAAAGAAAAGTCAGAAAGTAAATGAAAGCAGAAAATAATCTTACCACTCTAATACCCCAATACAATTTTAATTAACTTTGCCTTTTTTCTGGCCAATGTAACACAACTGAAACTATATACTACCAATAGTTTATAGTATACTATATACTATCAATAGTTTATAGTATACTATATACTATCAATTTATATACTATATACTATCAATAGTTTGTGACCTGCAGTTTTTAAAGTAACACTATTACATATTCATATTTCCATTTTTCCATTACGCTCTTTATAAGCATAATTTTAATTACAGCATAAACTAAAATTTTCCAAAAACTTGAAAATTTTATGTATCTAATTTTGCTTTTGTAAAGTAATAATAGACACTTACATGTAGTCCCTATCGGAGGAAAGCAATCAGGCTGTGTCATTTTCTCAGATTTCATCTTCCCAGCTCTGGAATTCTGTAAGAAAAGGCTGAGTACACTTAGGATGATAAAGGTAAAATATAATACCTCAACTCTCAGTTGTTTAAAGGCCAGTGGCTAGGTTAGTTCTACCTCTCCACCTATCCTTTTGATAATAATTATTGTTCATTTATTTTGTGTGTGCTGTCTGGTCCCACACTGTAGTATATGCATCAAGAGAGATGTAATCTCTGCAGAGTCTAATTCTGCTGTTTCCTCCAAATTTCTGTTATCTTTTGAATCTGCTTGCCTATTTGGGTTTCTGTCTTTCATGTTAGAGCCTGCCTTCAGAGTATCAGGTGATCCTTGGCTATCTGTTTACGTTCGAGAATGGTGTACTAAATAGCTGATTGAAAATTCTGTACAGGGCTTATCAGCACGGTCCTTACTGTAGGGCAAGCTGGATGGTTTGCTTAGTAAGAGGATCTTTGGGTCTCTTCTCTTGCTCTCATTGGAGTCCCCAGAAAGAGTATCTTCCAATATTTTAATATCCTATAGCAGGGATATAGGCCTGGCTTCTTGAGTTCAAGAAAGCAGGGTAGGGAAGAGGTTGGATACCTCCATATTCATTATGAAATCTTTTGCTGTTTCTTCCCCTTTTTCACTTTAACTTCCCCACTCTTAATTGCCTGGTATCCTGTATCCAGATGCCTCAGTTTTGCTTTTTCCAGGGAATAAGCATCCAGTCTTTGGCCATGTTGGGGAAAGGGATGGTCATGCCGGTGTCAAGTCACTGTTGAGTTTACCTTTTTATTAAGTAGGCTTTCAAGCAGACCTCCTATTTTCAGCCACTCTTTAACCTCATTTCCAGAGATAACATGTGCCACTAAATTCCTAAGCCTTTTGGGGTTCTGCAGGGCAAATTGTGTTGCTTCTTAGCTTTTCTTACAACCAATTTAGGATTCAGGTAGCTTAGGATTGGTAAATCTATTACCATTCATGTTTCTTCTTTCTAGCCTCCAGAATTTTGTTGCTGTTATCACCTTTTACATGTTTTTGGCCTTATTTCTTTTAAAAGACATACCTCTTCTATCTCATACTCCTCAGGATGACGACTATCACAAAAACAGAAAACAGCAAGTGTTGGCAAGAATGTAGAGAAATTGAAAGCTTTGTATATTGTTGGTGGGACTGTAAAATGGTGTCTCCACTATGGAAAACAGTGTGGTGGTTCCTTAAAAAATTAAAAATAGAATTATCATATGATCCAGCATTCCATTCCTGGGTATATGCCCAAGAGAATTGAAGGCAGAACTTGAAGAGATATATATGTACACCCATGTTCAAAGCAGCACTATTCACAATAGTCAAGTGTCCAATGACAGATGAAAGGATAAACAAAATGTGGTATATACATACAATGGAATATTATTCAGCCTGAAAAAGGAAGGAAATTCTGACCCTTTCAAGGATGAACCATGAAAAGATTATGTTAAGTGAAATAAGACAATCACAAAAGGACAAACACTATGTGATTCCACTTATATAAGGTACCTAGAGTAGTCAAATTTAGAGACAGAAATTAGAATGGTGTTTGCCAGGGTCTGGGGGGAGGGGAGAATGGGGAATTATTGTTTAATGGGTACAGAGTTTCAGTTTTGTAAGATGAAGAGAGTTCTGGAGATGGATGATAGTGATAGTTACACAACAATGTGAATGTACTTAATTGCACACTGAACTAAAAATGGTTAAGATGGTAAATTTTATATTATGTTTAGTTTACTGCAGTTTTTTAAAAAAAGGAATACCCCTTTACTTTTATTTCACGCCCATCGTGAGAGAGAAAACTGATTAATATGTTCACTCTATTACTTAAGTAGAAGTCCATTGTTTCCTGTTTCATAGGAAGACTTTTGGAAGTTAAATGACTTGCCCTGGTCACAGAGCTAGTCATAGGCAGGCGAGGATTTGATCCCATTCTGGGAGGAGGGCTGGGGCTCTTACCTGCTGTGTTACATAGACCAATTCATTCTTTCAGTAACCAGCAAATATTCATTAAGCATTTTCTTTGTCCCATCACTCTTGACAGTAACAGTGAGCAGGAATGTTTAGCTTATATTACATTACAGTGTGAAGAAGGGATTCCATACAATAGCAAGAACATACATAAACAAGACAGTGGCAACTACTGATACGTGTTACGATGGAAACAAAGTGCTGACTGCAGTGTGGTGGGAAAGACTTTTGAGTTGAGACCTCAACATGGAGATGGTTTCAGCAATGTGAACATGTGGGCAGGAGTGTTCCTGGCATAAGAAACAGCATGTGCATAGGCCTACGGAGGGGAATAAGCCTGGCTCCTTTGATGAATTTAAAAACACCAATTTAGCAGGATGTAGTCAGAGAGGGGATTGGCAAGAAATGGGGTAAAAGATGTGTTAAATGTGGAGCCTCATGAGCCTTGAAGTAAGGCAGCCAGACTTTTCCTCGGGGTTATAACAGAAAGCCACTGGAGGTTTTTCAGAAGGGAAATGATGTGATGATTTTGCTTTTTAACATGCGGTTGGCTTTCACCAAGTATCTACTGTGTAGCAGGTGCTTAGGTAGACACCAGAAACGCAACAACGAGCAGACACTTTTTCCTACAAGGAAATTATAGTCTGGTAAGGAAGAAAGAGCAGACAATGCCAGTAACACACAGCAGCATAGCCCACAGTGTGCGCTCTGGGACTAGAGATGAGTTTTAGGAAAAAGTGTTCCATGATCAGTATAGAAACCTGTCTAACTTAGTGCAGCTCGGCATTTCCCAAATTTACTTGCACCAAGAGCTTCTTCTAAATAACATCTTCTAACAGCTCTTTGAACTCATGGAGTGTGAAACACATGCCGGGAAACACTGAATTTAGGAAAGATGACAATTAAGTTATATGGTGGTGGGATGGCTCTGCTGAGAAGGGAACTAGCACAGTTCAGGGTGTGGAGGAGGCAGGCATTCAGGGTGGCCTTCCAGGAGGAGGTGAGCCCTGAGTTGCTTCCTGAGCGGGGTAGAGAGGTTAGCCATGTGAAGAAGCAGGGAAGGATATTCCAGAGAAAGAACAGCCTGAGTGCAGACATGGAGGCCCAAATAGCCACCTCATCATCCTGGGAAAATAGATGTACTAATTTCAAGCAGGACAAAGATCCATTTGCTTGTTTTGCTCTGTAGTGGAAAGAGTTGTTTTAAAATGGAGACAGTAGAATGCAATTTTCCTAATCTGGATTTTAATGTGAACTTCCAATTTCTGCTTTCCAGTAGGCCCCTGTCCTCTGTTGCCACGTTCAGCCTGTCTGAACCTTCACCGTCTCCTTTCCACACCCTTCTCTTCCCCTGCCCTGCACACTGTGCAGCTTTGTCTTGGGAAGGCCAGACAGAAACCCCTCGCTGTGCACCTTTCTTGCCTGTGTCAGATGGCGGAGCCTTCCTGGAAGTGTGGATTTCCTGTTAGTACCTACAGCTCTGTTGGCACCACTCTTTCACACTGCCGCCCAGTTTTCCCTTCCACATTCTTCCAGGTTCATTTTGCATCTGATTGGTGTAAGGCAGCATAATTAGAGGATGTCACATTTCCGCCGGAGGGTCTCCCTCCTGTGCGCCCAGCCCCTTCCATCTGATAGAATAGAGGCTCTTTACATGGATTATGTTTTCTTCATTGTTATTAAGTGATTAGTAAAAATAGCTTCCACTTATTAGCACTTACTAGGTACCGGACACTATGCCAAGCACTGTATATTACCATTTAATTTTCATAACCCTAAGTATGTGTTATTAGTTCTGTTTTACAAATGAGGAGAAGGGGGCTAGAGAGTCACTTGCCCAAGGTCACTCAGCTGATCAGACGAGAGGGCATTATTTAAACCAAGGATGCAGTTGTAAATTTCACGCATCCAGTACACAGTGTCATTAAATATTCTAATTGTAAACATTTATGTTCTGGGGATTCTGTGGTTACGTCTGCTTGTGTTTCAAACTCACCAGGAAGCTTTAAAAAGTACGGATTCTAGGGCCCCACTTCATAACCACTGAGCAGAAGTCAGATGGGGCCCGGGAATTGCTGTTTTCGAAAGCTCTCTGTGGGATAATGCAGTGGTTCTCATCAAAATCGCTTGGAGGGCCATTGCTGAGCCCCACCCCAGAGTTTCTGCTTCGGGAGGTCTGGAGTGGGGCCCGAGAATGTGCATTTCTAACAGGTTCCCAAGTGCTTTTCATGCTGCTGTTGGGGATCCCACTTTGATAACGCTGGTCTGATGCAGTAGGTAAAAAATGAGGGAACAGAGCCAAGCGATAAGAACAGGAGGGTTAGCATTTGGAAAGCAAACGCTAATGCATTTTTCTTTTCTTTTCTTTCTTTAAGTCCTTGAGGCATCATTTGGTTCTGACCAAACATTTTAATTAAGAAATAGGAAGGGAGATATGTTGGAGTGGGATTTGGAGTCAGACAGCTGGTATCAATTCCCAACTTCACCACTTAGCAAGGCTCTAGGCTTCAATTTCCTCTGCTGAAAAATGGCGATGCTAATAGCTGCCTCCCAGCCATTTCATAAATGGCATTTCAGTCTCCATCTCTTCCCTTTCCACTTACCTCAGGAAAGAATTGCGAAAATCCAAAGGCTTCACTTTTAGGTTCAGGAAGTTTTTCGGGCTATGGAAGCTAGCTATAGTGTGATTTCATTTTTTGAATTATTTAGACCTGATATAGTTGGTTTCTCTTCTGACTTTTTTGCGTGCTCCTTCATTGTTCCCAAGAGCATACGCGAGGTGGAAAAACGGTAGTATCCTGGAGCATCTGTTGGATAGTACGCTAGTTCATGGCCTGCGGCATTGGCTCTGGGGAGAAAGCAGTACCAGCCTTCCACTGGAGAGGGAGACTAGAGGTTACTAAGCAGAACCTCACTGAGGGACTTTGCAAGTAGGTTTGGAAGACCATCATTTTCCCAGGAGGAAAGAGTAAAACTAAAGCAACACCTGAGCTTTGGGATATCGGTGTTTTTACTCACTGGCTGACAGAAAGGCTTTACAACCAGAGCAACTAGATCCTAACTTCAATCCTGCTATTTATTTGAAGTGGGACTCAGACAAGTTACAAGTCCATCCTATATCTTGGTTTCTTTATCTACAATATGGGGATGACCTCCCCTCCCTCACAGGCTTAATAAGAGTTTAAATGAGATGAGAGCTGTAAGGTGCATTGTACCGTGCTTGGATCACCGCTGGTGCTTAGTGCAATGTGGCCCCCTTCCTTTGTACCATGATTTGCTTCTATGTAACTTCCTCTATAAGGGGGAAAAAAAGAGGAAAATAAAATACTTATGGAAAATCAGTTAAGTGCCTTGTGGTGTTCTAAGCTCTTTTATATTCATCATCTCATTCATTTTTTTCACAGCATTCCTTTTGAGTACTATTCTTCTCAGCTTATACAAGGAGAAGCAGCAGTTAAACACATAACCCAGATTCTTACATCTGATAAATGATGGAGTGGATTTGGACCCAAGTGTGTCTAAATTCAATACTTGGGCTCCTTCCATCCTATCTCACTATTTGAGCAAGGAACCTGGGACAACATCCATCTAAGGAAGGAGATGCAGGGTTTCAGGTTTGATTTTTCTGGCTGGAGAAAAGTATTCATACTTTTGCCTTGTTTTTCTAGTTCCTTAAGGATGTGAGCTACTGGAGGATATTAGACACCTATTTATGGCTTCCACTTCTAAGTGAGGGATAACAGAGGTGCCATTCCTAAACTCCTCAAGTAAACCATGATGCCATGCATTCAGAGATGTTCTCGACAGTATTATTTATAAAAAGAATGGTTAGAAATGGCAGTGTTGAATTTTATCTGAGCCCTGTGCTCCTGGAAAACAGTGAAGGTTTATAAATGTCCCCAAGCTTTACATTCCAGGAAATGGCCTACTGCAGAGAAGTGTCCTTCCCCATGTGACTTGGATAAGACTCCTGGATGCCTCCTTTGTTCACTTCTTACGAGGCCAGACACAGACCCTCCAGATTCCCATTCTTTGCCTTATGAATGATTAGCTGCACTGCTTGTCCCCACTGATCAGTTGGAACAAAATGCATGTTAACCAAACTTTCAGGCCCCTGAACATACAGCCCTCCTTCAGAGTCCTGTATTAGGGTTCTCCAGAGAAACAGATTGATAGGGTGTGCGTATGTGTGTGTGTGTGTGTGTTTGTGCACACGCACATTATAATGAATTGGTTCATACAGTTGTAGAAGCTGGCAAGTCCCGAGATCTGCAGGGTGAGGTGGCAAAGTGGAGACTCAGGAAGAGCTGATGTTTCAGTTCAAGTCCAAAGGAAGGAAAAAAGCCCCTGTACCAGTTCAAAGGTTGTCAGGCAGGAAGGATTCTCTGTTAGTGGGGGTTGGAGGTAGGTAGAGCAAGACATAAGCCTTTTTGTTCTATTCATGCCTTTAACTGATTAGATGAGGCCCACCCACGTTAGTGGGGGCAATCTGCTTTACTCAGTCTGTTGATTTAAATCTTAATCTCTTTCAAAAACACCCTCACAGAAACACCCAGAATAACGTTTGATCAAATATCTGGGCACCCTGTGGCCTAGTCAGGGTGACATATAAAATTAACTATCACAGGTCCCTCCCCCAAAATAGTCTCGCCTCAGGGTAAGATGCTTTCTGATCTACTATCCAGTCACACCACTCTTTCATGCCATTTCTCCACATTTTGTTCTTTCTATCCTTGTTTACTCTGTAAAAGAAAGACCCCTTTTGTCTAGCTCTTGGGACACTTGCAGATCTTGTGGTCACAGTATTCTCCTTATTGCAATAATTTTCCATCCCTTACTGCAAATGCCCCTTTACCCCCTTACAATAATCCTTACTAAGTCTCTCCTTACTAAGTCTGGATCTGTTTTTAATTTGACAGAAACAAATGAAGTGTCTGAAACTAAGGGATTAGTTAAGTAATATGGCAATCCATACTACAGAATATGATACATTTTCAAAAAGAATGTACTCACTGATGAGTAAAGAAGTCTGTGATGTATCACTGAGTTAAAAAGACAGACTATAAAATTGCATACTTGTAATATCCCTTGTATCAATACATAAAATTAAATACTTGGGTATCTTAATATTTTGGAAGGGTAGTCTCTATTAATTTCAGTAGTAGTTATCTCTAGGAGGAGGAGAATAAGGGAAAAAGGTTTTTTTTTTCTCCTATCTTTCTGTATTGTTTGATTGTCTGTAATGAAGTTGTATTATCCTTGTAAACTGAAGAAAAACCACGGTGCATAATAGCTTTGTGATCTTGATTTTTGTTTAAAAAAATAGTCAATTCTGGTTATTCAAGCCGGGGCCTGGTGGACTGGCCTCATGGACACCCCGCTCCATGGATGTCCACCCCGCTCCATGGATGTCCACCCTTGATCACCTTCCAGAGGCTGTACAATCCCCACAGTCTCTCCAAAAGGCAGAGTCCTGCACAGTTTGTCTGTTTCTCCTCCCAGCTGAAGGCACTGAAGCCTGTTGGAGATCTGGGCTGGCTTCCTCTGCCCTCGGTTCCCCCTCTGGGAGCCGTCCCTCTGGCCATTGTGAAAGGATGAGAGGGCTGGTGACACTTCTGGGCTTTGGGCCAGCCTTTTTCATTTTGCGCAAGGTCTGTTCATTCTCCCAGGTCCTGTGTCCAAAGAATGAGACTTTAAAATGGAGAAATTAGATTTTGTTTTATGTACAAAGCTTGATCTTCTTATCACTTGAGCATTTTTCCCAAAATCTCCATGAGCCTTCTCCCTCCGCCACATACATACTGGATGACCTAGAATGGAGACTTAAAAGACATTAAGTTAGAGCATCATTTTTGGACACTTCTGCTGAATTCCCACGGCAACATGGTTGAGGGCTTCAGGGATTTTACTCTGACATTTGGCTCAATGCCAGCCTGGCAAATTCCACTCCTCCCCGTGGGTCCTGCAGTGCCAGCATCCTCCTTCACTCAGAATGAGGTCATTGTCTTTGTGGTTAAATAGTGGACACTTTCTGCTCTTCGGCTTTTGTTCTACAGTACAGCCTTAGAGACTTACAGTTTTACAGCTCCAAATTACCACCCCTCCCCTCTAGAATGCCTCCACATTGGCAGCCTCTCACCACAGATTAAGTTCTAGATTAGAACCTCTGTTCCTCAGCCCCCCAAATCTGGATGTCTCTTAGGTGTCAGGGCTAGGGCATCGTCACTTTGGGGCATTTCCTTTTCTAGTTGAGCCAGATCGGATTTATATACTGATGCCATTTGGGGGGGAAAAAAAAAAGTTCTGGTCCTTAGAAAAAAGTTTAACAACCATAGCCACATTCCATTTTTTTTCATATATTTGAGATGTTTCTGGGCTTTGGTGGTGAAATAATCTAACGTCTTAGGATAAACAACAACAACAAACTTAGCCCTTTTTGCCTTTATGTGCAATATTTCTTTGTAGCTTGACTATTGAAACACAACAGCTATTAAACAGCTGTTAAACTGAGTTCTTCATAGCAGCCTCTCCTTGCCCAGTTGAGTTCCCTATACATTCCCCTCTCCTCCTTTATATGTATATTTGTCTGTCTGTATCTGTGTATTCATTTCCCTTTGAAGGATCTCAAAACACAAAGACCCTGGTCTTTTAATATTGTCTCTGTATTGTTGAGTTTTGCTATTAAACCTGACCAAAGGGACACACTGTCGTCTGCTTTCCATATTCTGTCTAGTAAATGGTTGGTTGTCAGGACAACGGCATTGAAGGTGGAGGGTCATTGATAACCACATGAATTCTTTAAACAAACATGATGAGAGCAAATTCCAGTGTGTGCTTGAAAGCTGCAAAAGAAGAGGAAAGGTTTCAGACAGGTTCTTCCTTTTACAAATTTGATACTCCCTTTAAGAATTAGCTTCAGTTGGAGTTGCTCGTACTTTCATTAAAAAACCCTGAATCTTGGCAGTGCCCTTGTTGGACAGTGTGCTTGTCCTTCCAGCATGTTAAGTGGGACTTGAATAGCACCCCGACCTGAGCACCTGCCTGTGCTCTTGACAGAGCCCCTAGCACAGCAAGGTGGTCCTCCACTGTGTCTCAGGAACAGACACAGAGTAAATGCCCAACACACATTGTAGGAATGAATGACCTCAAGTCTTCACAGTGTCCCTTATAGATGCATTTATGATTTATATCTGCAAAGAAACTGAATTCAGAGACTTTAAGTAACTTTTTCCAAGACACTTAAAAGTGTGAGGGTGGGGATATGCACAGAACTAGAACCCAATTCATCCTGGCTTCTAAGACCACACTCTTTTCATTATAGCACACTGCCTCACTGTAAAAAAATAATAACAATAAGGAAGAAACATTTTAAAAAGGCAGAACACTCCTAAGATGAAGTGTATGCTTTTCAAAACAAAGGTGGAAAACCTTTTTCAAAGGTAAAATCGTTGGGGAAAAAAGAAAAAATAATATGTAATTTAATGTTCATTGAGAATAAGCAATTAATTCTGCCCTCCAGGGGTAAATTTATGTCTAGCTTATTTGCACATGAAAGTACAAGATTGGCTTCATTTATATGAAAGTAAGACATCTGGTTGGGAAGTAAAAAATTTGGTCAATTACCTGAATCATGTTTGGTCTACATGATAGAAAAGCCCCAGATGTCTTCAAATCACCAGATGTTTGGCGTTGTGCGGTTAACACCAGACCCACCATCTGACTTTGTCATGTGAGAGCTTGCTGTTTGATTCCCCCATTGTTAGAAGGCTGTTATCATTTTGTAAACCAGCAGTTTGCAAACAGTAGTCTAGACTAGAGGCCGACACTGGCCCCGACAAAGTGTTCACTGGTGTGTGATAGGATGAGAAAATAAATTCATAAAAGGAAATGTATTTAAGTGAATGTCCTTTATTTTGAGATCATCTCCTTTCTCTTTTTTTCAGTGATAGAACATTGTGTCAAATGATCGTGATTCTAGGATTTTTTTTAATGAATCTAGGGGACCAAATAAAAAATTGAGAACCCTATGTCAGTCCCCAGTTTTTTTTATGTGATTTTTATATTTTACTGGATCGTGCAAAAAGAAAATAAAACTGGCAAGACCACTGCTCTAAATCTGGTAATATCTTCAGCATAATGACAGCCAAAATATTTTCATATATTTCCTGAATTTGCCTTCCCCTAGCAGTGGGGGAACTCTCCATGGCAGAACTGTTTGTCTGTTTCTTAAAAGCATTGGTCATCTTAACAGTCAAGGGTTTTGCTGACAAAATCATAACTTTTCCTTTTGAAGCAAACATTTGGTCCTTAAAATAACTCTGAAGGGAACACCTTCAGCGCTTTTAAAACATTTCACTCTGGAGACATGCCATGGAGACACGACCATGGGGAGACACTTTTTGTGCTGGAAAACTGAATTCCATCACTGTGAATATTTTAACAGATTTTCACAGTTTCTGCAGTTTGCTCTCATAACCCCCAAAGCATATATCTCTACATGCCCTAACATTGAGGATCTCTCCTCATGCTTTATAATAACCTCAGCCAGAATGTGCCAGGCAATATCCCATACACCAGCAGTATGGAGTCATAATAACCATGATATCTCACATTTAATCAAGCATTTGCCATGTGGCAGACAGCATCCTAAAGTGCATTATATGTATCATCTTGTTTGATTCTCACAACCTCTTTGGGAGAAAAATAGCATTATTGTACCCTTGTTAAAGGTGAGGAAACTGCAGCAGGGAAATTGAATCAATTGAATCACTTGCCCAAGTCACAAGCCCTGTGATTGGTAAAGCCAGGATCCCCACCCAAGCCTGCCCACCTCCTGACCTGACCTCCTGAGTGCTTTGATAAACTGAAAGAGCTCTACCCTCAAGGCAGTTAGAATCTAAAATAGAAGAAGGAGGCACAAGGAAAAAAGCCATTATGTAGAACAGAATGATGTAATTCCAAGAAACATGCTGTGGGATTGTAGAGGAAAGACTGATTAATTATGATCTACCCAGGAAAGGCTCTTTGGAGGTGGCCTTAGGCTAGGTGAGGACAAAATAGGGCATCAGCAATTGACTAGAGAATTAGGTCACTGTGGGTGTCAAAGTGGATGATTTCAAGCTAAAAAGACTGCACTTTGTGCTCTGTTTAGTTCAGAACTGGCCACCTACACCGCTGGAATCCACTGGATCCTTGCCACCTCTCCTGTTCTCCCCGTGACTTAGACTCTGACTTAGGTGAGCTTCCTGCTCCCGTTGGGGGAGGGGGCAGGATGGCACTGTCACAGCAGGGAGTATGGAGAAGTGGAGGACGCCTGCCTCTAGTTGGGAGCCCTAGGGTTCAGTCCAGACTCTACTACCACAGGGAGTGACCCCAGGGAACCCACCTTTCTCCTTGGTTCAGTTTCCTCTGCTGTAAAAGAAATACACTGAAGTTGATGGTCCCTAAGGGCCATTTGAAGTCTGTTTTTGAAACCTGCCTAGGAGAGGAAAGGAAGGAGCTAGATGATTCAGCATGCTGGGATTTCATGTTCCTGGACATGACCCACCATGGGAGCCTCTTGTAAATGAAGCTTCCTCCTTTTGTATCCATGACAGTCAACACACACTTGAGATCATTCTCCCTGGCTCCAATATCTACCCCCTTGAATCTACGTGGTACGGTAGAAAGATCTCACAGACTTTGGAATCTGAGAATCCTGGATTGAAACCCAGACCGTGCCCCTCATCAGATAGGTGACTTTGAATAAATTATGTAACCTTTCTGTTGTGTTTATTTCTACAACTGTAACATGGTGATTCTAATACTAGCCTAATGGATTTGTTGCTAGCATTGAAGTGGATAGCAACTAAACAATGCTAAGAACAGTGACTGAGAGTCCGTAGGTTTTGATAAACAGGCACTATTAGGATATTTATCTTCCTAAAATACAAGTTGTATATTGTATACAAGCCACTCCTCTGCTTACTGACCTATAGTGGTTACCAATTGCTTGTTAGAACAAGTCCAAAGCCCTTGGCCTGGTGTCCCTCCTTAGTGATAAGACCTGGGGCTTTTCACCTATAAGTTGACCACCATCCACTTCTTGAATCAGACTTGACCAGGCAAAGAGAATTTGAGAGCCTCTATTTCACTAAGGATGATATCCGCAATGTCTTGTCACCATAGCATCACTGTACCTAGTGAGAGGCTTGGGCCTGCTGGTCAGCCGTTTTCTAGGCACGTGCATAAGCCTTAATACATTATATTGTGCCCAAGTTAGAGAGATGAGAGTGTACAACTGGTGGGGATTATATTAGGGAACATGTTCCTTGTCTCAGCAGCATTCAAGAGTTAAACTTGAATCCAGTCTCTGCTCTTGACTCTCCCAACTGCTGATATTCAGCATCCTGGGTGGGTGTGTGTGTGTGTGTGTGTAATCTTTTTGTCTAAGTTAGTTGATCTGTACTTTATGTTCTTTTCTTTCTAAAAGAAATCTATAAATTCAGTTGAATGAATATTACTGAGAACTTATGTTCTGGACACTGCTAGGTGCTAGGGGGAGGGGAAATGAATGCAGAGATAAATAAGATTGTCTTTGAGCTATTCTCTGTCTAGTAGGAGAGAAGGAAAGAGATAGGCACAGGGAAAAAACAAAACATAGCATAAGGGTTATTTAAAATTTGATTTAAAATATATGGTATGTTTATTGATTGAACACCTACTACAGGTCAGAAGAGAAGGCTAGGGACATAAAAATATAAAAAAGAGAGTCCAAATCACAGAAGAGCTTACAAGATTATAATAGTTACAAAGTATTACTCAGAAGAGGTATTGGCTGGGAATAGTGTCTACTGAAAGTAAGCCCTATGAGGGCAGAGACCCTTATCTATCTTGTTCTTTAATTCATTGTCAACACGATAACAGTGCCTGGCACATAGTAGGTATTCAGTAAACATTTCTTTAATGAATGATGAATGCTAAGGATATCATCAGAAAATTATTTACTCAGTAATTTAAAATAGAACATAATTCCTAGTTAAAACAAGATTATTTTTAGGAGGAAAATGAAGGGACATGAACAACTTAATGTTTTGGAAGATGTCTTTCAACAGGTGGCAGAACATGTCAGGTTTGAGTTTTTCATTACTTTCTCTGAGTGAATAGTTCTGGGTATGTGTACCTCCCATTCAGGAGCAAGAATTACTAGAATGTTTTTCAGTCAGTCTTATATCAGTTGTGGTTCCAGGTGTAGAAAACTCCGTGAGCCAACCTGCCCAGGTAAGATCTCTGTAGAGGAATTTAGGTGATAGGTATGCATCAAGCCCCTGATTCTATAAGTTCTTTTAAAAATAAGTTTCCATAGCCAGTCTACTGCCAGCCATGAGCACACAATAGTATTTTGTTTTGTTTAGCTGAGGGTTTGTGGTTCACGTAACTTTCGAGCTCTACCAGAATTGGACCAGGTCTTTACACATCTTTGAAACTACCCCAGCACATAGTATGCCCATGTGAAATAACAAACTCATAGAAACCACAACATTCTTTTGAAATAACTCCAGCCTATTGTTTGAAAGTTGGTCTTGGTTTTCGTTCTCCCACCTTGAAACCAGATTGAAAGTGGATTCAATCTGAAAGGACTCAGAGACCCACTCTGCAGGCAGGGCAGGATGTCACTTAGAACTGTCCCAGCTGATCCAGTTGGCCTGCTGACCTTGGCAAAACTAAGCGGGGATGGGGGGTCCAGTGCCAAACAAGGAGGAACCGGCTTGCATAGCACCCACACCCAAACCTCTCTCTGACATTTCCACGGGCTTTGAGCCAGCTCTCCCCCTGGATTTCATCTCATGTTTGTAGGAATACAAAGGAACACTGAACCTTCCAGTTAATACAACACCCCGCCCCCAGCTCCCCCTTCCTAGAGGGGATAACAGTTCTGTTGACCATTATAATGCATTTTCTGTCTCCCAGCAATCCACACAGTCATTAATTTCTGCGGCTGACGTCAGGAAAGAGGATTATGTGTGTGTCTGAAACTGTTCCCAAAGTGCTCATTAGTCATAGATAATTGAAAAACTGGTAGGGGAAGATTTGGTGTAATAGAACCCCCGCCTGTGAAGAGAGACTGTAACCACCGGCTAATTGTAGGCCCCAGCTCGTGACCCTCACGCCAACTCTGCCCATCAGAATGGGAACCAGTGGACAAAAGCCCAAGAGCCCTCAGAGCAATTGCTTTTTTACACCCCAAGGTGAGAGTGTGTTCACAGGAACAGAAGCCAACCAGATCAAGAAAATAAGTGAACTGGCTTTGGGCCTCTCCCCTGCCTTCAGGCTGAGGAGCAGGATTTGGCAAAGGCTTGCGGTATTCTCCTTACTTTAATTTTGCTTTTATTTTAACCTAACTAGTTTCTTTTGATCACAAAAGGAATACAAGGCCAAGGTACAGAAGAAGCACAAATGACAGAGAAGAGCGCCCTGCCCTGGATCCCAGTCCCCGCTGTAGCAATATTCTGTGTATTTTTCTAGGACTTTTCTGAAAGCGTATGTGCTTACATTTCTGTGTCCTCTAACAAAATTCATAAATGGGATCATACTCTGAATGCTACTCTGCATCTTGCCATTTTCACTTAATTTATCTTGGACTCCCTTCCAAATCCATATCTTAATTCTTCCTCATTCATTTTAATGGCTATGAAGGATTCTGCTGAATACACGTGCCCTAATTTATTCACCCTGCACAGATTTAAGGGGGAAAACACCTTCAAAAATATTACACAAGAAACACATGTTCAAGGTAGAACAATTAGAAAGTATAGGTTGGGGACTTCCCTGGTGGCACAGTGGGTAGGAATCCACCTGCCAACGCAGGGGACACGGGTTCGAGCCCTGGTCCGGGAAGATCCCACATGCCGCAGAGCAACTAAGCCTGTGTACCACAACTACTGAGCCTGCTCTCTAGAGCCTGCGAGCCATAACTACTGAGCCCGCGTGCCACAACTACTGAAGCCTGCGTGCCTAGAGCCCGTGCTCTGCAACAAGAGAAGCCACAACAATGAGAAGCCTGCGCACTGCAACGAAGAGTGGCCTCCGCTCGCCGCAACTAGAGAAAGCCCGCGCGTAGCAATGAAGACCCAACACAGTCAAAAATAAATAAATAAATAAATAAATTTATTTAAAAAAAAAAAAGAAAGTATAGGTTAGTAGCAAGAAAAAAAAAATCATAATTTCACTATCCAGAGAAAACCTGTTCTCTGTATTTTTTCCCTGGGACTGTGTTTTTACAAATAAGTCCATCTACATCTTTGTTGTTGTTCTTAAAAAGAAGTCATCTCCGGGACTTCCCTGGTGGTCCAGTGGTTAAGACTTCGCCTTCTAATGCAGGGGGTGCAGGTTCAATCCCTGGTCAGAGAGCTAAGACCCCACATGCCTCAGGGGCCACAAAACCAAAACATAAAACAGAAGCAATATTGTAACAAATGCAATAAAGACTAAAAAAATGGTCCATGTCAAAAAATCTTTAAAAAAAGGAAGTCATCTCTACATAATGTTTCGCAGCCTGCATTTTTCAGTTGGCTCTGTTGTTTTAAAAATAAAAATGATTTCCTTTTCTCGCCTTTCTCGCTGCAGGTTTATTTTCTTAAATGATAAACAAAGAGCTCAAAGCTGTTGGTCATCAGGCTACATGGCCTTAGTTGGCTCCGCCTGAGGTCCCCTGCTGCCTCTCTTGTCCAGGAGGCCACAGGTCTTCTCTCCTCCCTGGTGCCCTCTTCACAAACATATGAACGCCTCAAACACTCTGTGTCCCTTGGGGCTCCCTATGGTGAACGCGCTTTTCACTCTAATGGCATCCATCTCCCCGAGCACTGAAACCAGCAATCTGCCACCTGTCTTTCCAGACCAGGCTCAAATGTCACCTTCATCTTGATTTCCTTCTCTCCCCCGGGCCACCCTCACCGTCCCTCCTCGGTGCTCTGGGATCACCACGCACATTCCCCTTTGAGAGCGTTTCATCTACAGTCTGGAGAGCCTTGGTTTGCACAGACCACTGTGTGAGCCTTCTGAGGTCAGAAGCTCCTCTTTCACTCATTCACCAGCACCTAGATCTGGGCACAGGGTAATCGAAAATATCTGGGGCCATCCTCATTACCACTGTTCTTGAAATGTTTGCTAAAATGCGTGAATAAATGGTTGAATGAAGAAGGGAAGAGACTGAAAATGCTGAGGCTGTGAAGTTCTCATTAAGTCTGGGAAAACCGATGCTGTGATTAATTTAATTTTATGGTGAAAGAAGAGCGAAAGGAGGATTATTTCCGGAAAAGTCGTCAAGACACACTAAAGCCTGCTTCTGACAGCTCTTCTGGTCCCCAGTGCACTTCTGGCTGATAAAGTGTGATTTCCTGGGACGAATTCTCAGAGATTCCCGCCTGTTTCTATCATCCTCTCTCATGCCAAGCTGTTTCCCTTTGGGCTCTAGCTAAACAAAGCTTCTTCCTGCTTGGGGTCCAGATGGACGGTTCCTGAACGCTGTGGCCCCAGTTCACAAGAGGATGTTGCTCTTTGTGCATATTTATTTTTGTTGCTAGACGACTGGATGGGGGAGAAAGCCTGGCTTACTGCCCTAGGTCGGGTTCTTTGGAAGCAGATGCTGAGACAGATTTGGGGGTTATAAGATGGTCATTAGGGGTTGCCACCTGTGAAAGGAAGGGGGCTGGAGTAGGATTGGGCGAAGGGAGAATTCAAATGTGATGAAGTCCCACGAGACCTTGGCCGACCTGGCAAGAGTATTCTGGAGTGAGTGGTGCCCATCAGAGCCCTCTGATCCCACTCTGCTAAGTCTCTAGGTGTGGCCACCCTGGGAAAGGCATCACCTCATCAAGATGATACTCGAGGAGCTGGCAGCTGTCTGCTGACAGCTGGCAGCTGACCTGACTGCCCACCGGACAGCAGGTCCATCCTTAATGGGGATCCAGGTGGTGATGGCTCCCTATCTACCGTACTCCCCATATCCAAGCAACCACCACGACCTGCCACTTCTTTTTCTTTTTTTTTTAACATCTTTATTGGAGTATAATTGCTTTACATTGTTGTGTTAGTTGCTGCTGTATAACAAAGTGAATCAGCTATGTGTATACATACATCCCCATATCCCCTCCCTCTTGTGTCTCCCTCCCACCCTCCCTATCCCACCCCTCTAGGTGGTCACAAAGCACCGAGCTGATCTCCCTGTGCTATGTGGCTGCTTCCCACTAGCCATCTATTTTACATTTGGTAGCGTATATATGTCCATGCCTCTCTCTCACTTTGTCCCAGCTTACCCTTCCCCCTCCCCGTGTCCTCAAGTCCATTCTCTACGTCTGCGTCTTTATTCCTGTCCTGCCCCTGTGTTCTTCAGAACCTTTTTTTTTTTTTTTAGATTCCATATATATGTGTTAGCATACGGTATTTGTTTTTCTCTTTCTGACTTACTTCACTCTGTATGACAGACTCTAAGTCCATCCGACCTGCCATTTCTTGCTCCACAAAATCTCTCCTATCTGCCTCTGTTTCTGCATCTCACTTGCCAATAACGTTAACGAATGCCCTTGTCTTTTCTCTGGTTACTGAGATAGCTTCACTACTGCTTTTCCTTACCCTGTTCTGTCCTCTGCTACAGTGCTGCCAGAGAGACCTTTAAAAAGATGCAACTCCATGTCTGTGAGTCTGGGTAGTATATTCAATATCTTGTAATAAACGATAATGGAAAAGAGTGGAAAAAAAGAATCTAGATATATACATATATGTATCACCAAATAACTTTGCTGTACACCTGAAACTAACACGATATTGTAAATCAACTCTACTTCAAAAAAAGAAAAAAAAAGATGCAAATCCAGTCAGCTCACTCCCTGGCTTAATGCTCTTTCAGAAGCTTACAGTGATCTTTGTGATAAATTCAAACACCTTGGCTTCCCTGGTGGCGCAGTGGTTGAGAGTCTGCCTGCTAATGCAGGGGACACGGGTTCGAGCCCTGGTCTGGGAGGATCCCACATGCCGCGGAGCGACTGGGCCCGTGAGCCACAACTACTGAGCCTGCGCGTCTGGAGCCTGTGCCCCGCAACGGGAGGGGCCGCGATAGTGAAAGGCCCGCGCACCGCGATGAAGAGCAGCCCCCGCACCGCGATGAAGAGTGGCCCCCGCTTGCCACAACTAGAGAAAGCCCTCACACGAAAACTAAGAGACCCAACACAGTCATAAATAAATAAATAAAATAAATAAATAAAGTATTAAAAAAAAATCAAAACAAAACTAATCTTTAAAAAAAAAAAAAAATTCAAACACCTTAGTCTGGATTTCCCTACTTTTCTCTCCAATCTTATAGGCCTCCTCCACCCCCTGCTGGGCCCCACCCCAGCTTATGTGCCAGTTCAGTCAGCCCGGTTGGCCGTCTCCCTTCTTTCTTGGCCTTTGCTCAAGATGCTGCCTCTGCTGGGAAATCTACCTGTGCTCCTCCAGCATGTAATTTGAACCCAGATCTTATGGCTGCAAACCCAGGCCTCTCTCTGCACCTCGCCAGCCAAGGCTTCTTTCTAGATGACTGTCCAAAAGGCTTGGAAGTGTACCCCACCCTGCTAATCCTTTTTCTCTTCTGAACCTTTTTTTTTCAGTGAAAATGACAGCCTTTGTGTTTGTGAGGATTGGGGATGAAGGTGGAATAGAAGTTCCCATTTTGACCTTCCTGTGAAAATTCACCCTGAAAAAAAAAAAAAATCTGAATGTAGTGGGCAGGATTTCTAAATGGTGCCACTCTTTAAACATACATAATGTTTGTTCTACAAATACATCTCTTGATTCCTTCATTCACTTAGAAGCTGCACCAGAATGTAAATGTAAAGAATAAGAGCACGGGTTTGGTATCCGTCAGAGTGGAATCCATGCCCTGTGCTCCAACACTTTCAGTGACTTTCCCCATCCATCTGTGCAGTGGGGACAGATTAGAACAGTACCCACGTAGGGTATGTTCCCATAGGGTTATTGTGACAATAAAGTGAGAAAATGCATGACATGTCCTTAGCACGGTCCCCAGCATAGAAGTGCTCAGTGAATGGGAATGCTGCCTTGTATGTGCTAGCTAGTAGACATAGTGACATGATTGAGACAGTGTCCAGAGCCAGACTGTCCGCAGCTAAGGGTGCTGCTCTCCTCCAGGTTTCTGCTGGTTGTGCATGCAAAGCAGACTAGAGGCTCTCTGTGCTCTCCACCCCATGACTTGAGCATCTGGACCTTATCCTCCAGTCCAGTGCTGTCCAATAGAAATATAATAGAAGCCAATATGTAATTTAAAATTTTCCAGTAGCCACATTAAAGTAAAAAGACATAAGTGAAATTAATTTTAATATATCTCATTTAACCTAATATATCCAAAATATCATTTCAATATATAGTTGATCTAAAAACTATTAATGAGATATTTTACATTCATTTTCTCATATGAAATCTTTGACTTCTGATGTGTATTTTCCACGTAGTACCTCTCAATTCAGACTCGCAATTTTCACTGTAAATACTTGATTTAGATTTCTTAAATTAACGTTGAAAAAGTAGATTTGCACGCCCAAGTTGTTCCAAACGTACTTAAAAGTTTTTCAGTAACTGAACTATCAGTTTTGAAACTGAAATGGAAATGAATTCACATGAAATTAATTTAGCACCTTGGTTACTCGGGCCACATTTCAAATGTTCAATCCGCATGTGCCTAGTGACTCACATATTGGACAGTGGCACTCTAAGAAGCCATGCAGCGGGTTCAGTCTTCTTCTGCTTCTTTTTCTTAGCTAAACTTTTTCCAAACTGGATAGAATTTGATAAATGGATAAAAATGGTGTTGTGGAGGAGCTCTGTTTTCAGTTGGGGGAGGTCGTGAGCCATTCGCCCTCTGCCTCCCTCTCTAACCGCCCCCCCCCCCTGCCACCTCCACCCGCAGAAGTCCTGCAGCACCTCTGCGTGTCCCTGGAACTCCATGGAACAATTAACAAGTGGCAGGAATCTTAGCACTGAGCAAATGGCACACATTCAGAATCCTGGACCCTTGGAGCTCAGAGGGATCTTAGCATATATAGAGGCCCAGCCCCACCCTTCTTGCAGTGCAGAAATACGATAAATTCTTTGGCTGGGTTGGGTGGAGGGCGTGACTCAGCCCCTGCTGAACACCTGGGAGCAGATGGATCCCTTCATTCTCTAATGACTTACATGGTTCTCTGTGTCCTGATCTCATCTCCCTAACTAGGTTGGGGGCAAGGATCGCCTCTTACAGTGACACAGGGCCCACACAGCGCAAGACAATCAATAAATTCTTAACTGAAGGCCTGACTGACTGCAGGAATTCAAGGTCACCCGAAATATCAGGGTCACTGCATTGCACAACTCCAAAGAACACCATTCAAATTGTACTCTGCGGTTGTGCAAGTAGCAGCCTTGTAAAGTTTGCAAAGTTTAGACTGGGCTCTCTTTTCCAGCTGAGAAAAACTTTTAAGAAATTCTTTGTTGAAACAAAATAATTTCCTCCCTTATCTTCTGATAGGAAGCAACTACATAAGTAAATTTTCTCAACTTCTTTAGGAATATACGTTAATCAGGGAGTGTGTATGGATGTGTGAATGTGTGTGCGTGTGTGCGTGTGTGTGTGTGTGTGTGTAAGGTATGCTGGTAGGGCTGCTGTGTTAGGAAGCTCGTTTGGAACAGTTTGACCATTTCAACCTAGGCTCCAAGAGGCCACTGCATTTGTATCTTTTGGAATTTCTCATGAATGGAATCTTTCTCTGATTTGAAAGATGCCGTAGAGCTCTTGGCTTTGTAAAGCACCCCAGAGCATGGCCTATGGGAACCAAGGACATATACCTAAGTCACCAAATGAGTGTAGGAACTCTTCGCAGCTGCATGGTTTCCATCTTCATGAAGCTGAGAAAAGGCAGAGGAGAGGGGAGGGGGCAGAGAGGTTCTCTTAAGAAAACCCTCTGTTTGCTTTTGTGTTTTTCAAACTGACAGGTGTTTATTTTTTCTCCTGTCTACCCAGGAAACCAAGTGCTGCCTCCTGGAACTTCTCTTGGAAATGGGCTCACACCAGAGGCAGCAAAGGACCTTGGCCTTCCTGCTGGAATTGCAGTGGCAGCTTCACTAATTGATGCCCATGCGGGAGGACTAGGTAATCTCTTACTCCATGTCACTACCAACACTGTGTTCAAACTCTCCTCAGAATCAAAGACACTCCATTTCTATTTTTAAAGCAAAGACTGAGAGCTGGTGATTCAAGATACAGTAAAGAAAAACCTTTAACAGTTAGGCATGTGGGTAGAATTGTAGAACTTTTCATCAATTATAGGATTCATTTATAATTTTATTAATTTCTCCATAAAATAATAGAAAAAATGATGTGAATAAATATCTGGCTGGTTCTTTCCTTTACCGAAAATTTGATAAAGGTACATTAACTTCCAGCCAGCATGGATGATGATGGTGTACTTACCTGTACTGCTTTTTTCTACAGATACTCCAAAACCCTTACAATTCTACTTTTATTTTCATAATATATTTGGCGTATATGCTCTGTCCAATTACTTGGGTATATCCCTGATTTCATCTTCTAAACAAGTCTCCAACCTGGCATTCCTGTATTCATTTATTCATTCATCAAAGACCCATTGAACACTTAGTATGTCCCAAGCATGGTGCTGGGGGACAGTGACGTTAATTAAAAACAAACAAACAAACAAACAAACAAGATCTCATCCCCAAATGGAAGGCAGACAATGAGACAAGGTTTACAGTAAAGTGTGATAACTCTATCCTCTTCTTCATCCTTATTGCAGTTTTTTGGCAGGGAGGGAGGCATTGTTCAGATTCTCAATATTTTTCACTTCAACTGTAGCCAAATTTTTCCTAGCCTTTCTTTCTAAGAGTGTTTCTTTTTAAATTATGGTTCAAAACTTCATGAGATCAATTTAGTAGACCATGACCATTGGATTTTCAGAATAGAATGGACCGACCAGAGTAGAAAATCTCAAGAGTATGTCTAGCACAGTAAGGGTAAGCACTTTTTTGTGGAACTTACGTTTCCACTTCCAATTTATGTGTCTGTGCATGTGTATACTGGGCCATGATGAAAGTGAATTTCTTACTGTGGGTTACAGTCCAAAAAAACTTTGAAAGATATTTTAGTCCCTACTTCATATTACAGACAAGAGTTATCTATTTAAATGCTTTCATCGAGCTGCATTCCCAGAACTCTGTCCATGCATCTTCACCTCCATGTCTTTGCACATGTGTTTCTCTGCCTAGGATGACGGGTCCTCCACTTTGCCCACTTGCTAACTTCTACTCTAAGTTGAAGACCCATCTTAGATGCTTTCTCCTCTGTGTAGATTTCCATGGAAGACACTTCCATTTATGTTGAAATTCTCTAAGCTGTCCTTCTTTCAGCACTTTTACCTACCCCTATGGAAGAAATGATTGTGTTGTAATTGCTGTTTTATCTGCTTGTCTTTTCCACCAGATTATAAGCTCCTTGAAGACAGGGGCATTGTATTACTCATCTTGTGTAACCTGTGCTGAACTATGTCTGGTTCTTATAGGTGCTTGATAAATTTATTAAATGAATAAAGTCACATTAAGGCAAGAATAAGGTAAAATAGCCCTACCCTGTAGAGTGAAAGTTAATCTGTTGCCTTATACAGCAGATTATTAAGCAGTGACTAGTTCTTCTGCATGGTCTCTGGGTTTTCAGAGCAGGATAGCTCTCATCTATCTACAAACATGTCTGTCTTATTCATCTTTATGTGTTCAGGATCTAACACAGTGCCTGAGAAATAGTAACCAGCCAGTAATGCATGTGGGTTGGAAAATACTGCTTATAGGCAAGGGTATTTCTTTCCCTTTTCAGTGTGGGCAGTGTCTGCTTTTATTTATTTATTTATTTATTTTTGGCTGTGTTGGGTCTTCGTTTCTGTGCGAGGGCTTTCTCTAGTTGCGGCGAGCGGGGGCCACTCTTCATCGCGGTGCGCGGGCCTCTTCACTATCATGGCCTCTCTTGTTGCGGAGCGTAGGCTCCAGACGTGCAGGCTCAGTAATTGTGGCTCACGGGCCCTGTTGCTCCACGGCATGTGGGATCTTCCCAGACCAGGGCCTGAACCCGTGTCCCCTGCACTGGCAGGCAGACTCTCAACCACTGCGCCACCAGGGAAGCCCGGCAGTGTCTGCTTTTGATTGGAATGTCATGATTTTGGTTTTTAAGAACAGGTACAAAGAGAATTTGTGGTCCAGACAGACATGGAGTGTTCCTGTCTCCTAGTAATCCTGACCTCCCATAACCTGCTTGAGGCCCGGGAAGCTTCCTCCATCATGCTCTTTCACTTATCCCTGGGCCAGCAGTCTCCGTCATCTACCCGCACCCAGGGGACAAGCACTAGGCTTGGACCACCACATGATGAAAGTCAGCAGGCTGCACCTTGGGAACTTGCAGGACTCTGGTTCCCTTGTCAGTTTCCCAGGCCTCCCTAAGGAACAGACCGAAACACACCTTCTCACTTCTGCCCAGGACTCGCTGCGCCCTCTAGGAGGGGAGACTGTGTCCTTACAGGCACCTGGTACTGAAGACACTCAGAGATGTAAGTTGAACCACACTGAAAGGAATCCAGGCCATGAAACGACCCCCCTCTTTTCCTAAATCAGAGATGGTCAGTGGCAGAAATGTTTACCCTTAGAAGCTTTGGCTGAGATTTTTTTTTGCCCTTTAAAACACAAATGCATGGGGCTTCCCTGGTGGCGTAGTGCTTAGGAGTCCACCTGCCAATGCAGGGGACACGGGTTCAGGCCCTGGTCCGGGAAGATCCCACATGCCTCAGAGCAGCTAAGCCCGTGCGCCACAACTACTGAGCCTGTGCTCTAGAGCCTGCGAGCCACAACTACTGAGCCCACGAGCCACAACTACTGAAACCCGTGCACCTAGAGCCTGTGCTCAGGAACAAGAGAAGCCACCGCAATGAGAAGCCCGTGCACCGCAATGAAGAGTAGTCCCCACTCGCTGCAACTAGAGAAAGCCCGCGCGCAGCAACAAAGACCCAACACAGCCAAAAATAAATAAATAAATAAAAACAAAACAAAACACAAATGCACTTACGTTAGTGAGTTTCCCTTGTGTTTTCCAAAAGTAAGTTCTTTCAGTGGAAAGATAGCCTAGGACCTTGGCTTCTTAAAGGGCTGAGCCTAGGGGCCAACAGTGGCTGGGGAGGGACCAGGCAGGCGATTCTCTGCTGCTGTGGGACAGTGAAGACCTACTGAGCAACTTTGACCAAGTTTTATCCTTCTTATACCTCCATCTCTCCCCTTCACCTTACAGCCAGTTTAGGGTTAGGATGTCTGGGAAAAAGAGATGGCCTGGGAGCAAATATTCCCTCTTGTTTCCCACGCCGCCTATGCCCCTTTCAGAATGTAGAAGAGAAGAGACGCCTGAAAATCTTGAAAAGGTCGTCCACCCATCCAGCCGTGCAGTTACTAAAGATAGCTACTGAATGTGTGTAAACATGGTGGTTACTGGTCTAGGCACTGGAGATTATAGCAGTGAACCAAGCAGCCAAAGCCCCACACCTTTTGGAGAGAAAATTCTCATTCTCTCCTGGCCTGCATGTTTGTAACTTAATAGTATTGGTTTGAGACAACTAACCCCTGAGACATATCATGATGCTGTAATAAGGGCTGTGAACGTGGAATCTGAAGATCTGGGTTTAAATTCTTACTCTCTCTACCTGTGTACCTTGGGCCAAATATCATACCTCTTCACACTTCCGAATTTCCCCTTCTGCCATATGAGATAGTGATGCCCTCCTCACAGATGTGTTATGACATAAACAGGTAAAGCAGCTGGTGTAGCATCTGGCACATAGTAGGCACGCAATAATGAGGTATCTTTCTTCAATTTTTCTCACTCTGGAGTGACAATGCCTGGCACAAAGTAGGAGCTTTATAAATGGAAGTTCCCTGAGTTACTATCCAGGAGAACTGTCTTCCCTTTGCATAGGCAGTCGGAGAAGAACCCCAGGCTCCTGGACTTCATCTGCCTTCCATGAATCTGCCCTAAATTTCCTTCCCCAATACTCTTTTACAGAACACAGGATTCACTACTTTAAGATTCTGTACAGATTGTGGTCAGAAGCAACCTCATGATCTGGTTAGATGAACTCCATGCTAAGAGATTGTCAAGTGTCAGGTTAAGAATCTGGCTTTTGAGTTGGATGCCATCCAGGCCTTGCACAAACAAGCCCCTGACAATCACGGTCCCTTCAAGTGCTGACCTGGTGTGACCTACCTTGGACCCCCATATTCTGACTGGTACGAGGGGTCGGCATTCTGCTTTGGAGAAGGACTCTTGGACTCTCAGTCTCCAGGGAAGCCTGGGATGGGAGGATAAAGATCAAAGAAGCAAGTGGAACTCAACTCATGATTTTTCCAGTTCTGGAAAAAAGAGGAGGAAGGACTTGTTGGGAATAGAAATCGAAGCTAAGAGAACATTTTGTACTTAAGGTGCTGGTTCGTAAGTTCTCCCGCAGATAGCCAGAAGACGGGAGGAGGTGTGTTTGCTCTTTGTGGGGGTGGTTCTGGCCAGGGCTCCGGCTGCTGCTCTCTTCCTAGCTTGTAAAAATAGTGGTAACTTTGTTCCAGGTCTGTTCTTGGCTCCGGCAGCCCAGCTGTCCTGAACGGCAGTAACAAGCTGATTTCTGTCTCAGGCCCTCTCCCCTAGTTGTTCTTCTTTATCAGACCAGCTTCTGATTCTCCATCACATCCTGAAGCCGGGCTGTCTCCTCCGGGAGCCTTCCCTGACTCCCCCAAGTTGACTTAAGCCCTCCTTCCTCTCGCTCTCATGATGCCTGGGACTTGCCTCCTTTACAGTACACATCACCCAGGTTTATGTGCGCAACTTTGTCTCATTTACAAGTTTGTGAACTCTTGGAGCGTGAGCCCCGTGCCATTTCATTCTTATATCCCAGCACCCAGTGCAGTGTTTTGCGTGTGGAGGACCGTTAACACGTGCATATTTAGTGAATGAGTGAATGAATGGCATCCCCTGCGTGAGGGATGGATATTCAACTGAGAAGTAGAGTAACCTCTCGTTACAGAGGCGGCTGCCCTGTACATTAGGTGCACCTGGCTCAGTTCTCCATGAAGCGAATGAGTTGTTCTGAGCACTCCCTGATCCAGTCCTGGATGTCTGGGAACTCGTGTCCTTTGTGCTCCCATCATGTTAGCAGGTGTTGGCCAAGAGCAAACGTTGTGCCTAGGTTTAGCGTCACTCTGATGCCAGATACTGGGTTCTTTGCCAGATGTTGATTCGGCTTAAATTGCTCACTAGGCCAGATGTTGATTTGGCTTAAATTGCTCATCTGAGTTGCAGAATCAAACCAAATTGAGGATTTTGAATTTCTCCCTCCCCTCCCTTCCCCTCCTCTCTCGTCTTCCTTCCTTCCTTTCTTATAGCAGAAGAATTGGTTTAGCCCGTCTTGCAAAAGGAGCTTCTGGTCCATGCCCTCTTAGAGCAACACATAGTTAATTCCAGTGAGCAGTAAAGCTTGCCAACTTTTCTTCTCACCGTTGTCAGCGCTCTAGAAGCAACACTGATTCTCAAAACAACTTTATACATACTATTATTTTGTTCCATTCGTTAAATGAAATAATGAGGCTCACAAAGACTACCTAACTTACTCAAAGTCACACGGTTAGTAAGTGGTAAATGCATGATTTAAACCCACACTATCTGATTCCAGAGCTCCCACTTCTAGTCACCATGCCTTATGGAATGCATATCTGTTACAGTGTGCTCCAGTCTACTCTTGAATTTGACACTTAAAGTAGCATTTGAGTGAGTAACAAGTATTAAAAAAAGAAGGTCTTTCAATAAATATTTATTGATGACCCCCTTTACTAGTTGATGAGAGTATAAGGTGAATATGAGAGAGAACTGGACTTGTGGGAACTTGTAGTCTAGTAGAGAAAACAAACATTAAGTAAACAATGCAATTATATGTTCCAAGTATATGAGGCTTTGGAAAAATATGGAATGGGCCCAGAATTGAGACTTGAAGAATTATAAAAGGATTCCTAGAGGAAGTGATGTCTGTAATGTAACTGCAACATTTCCTGCCCTATTATTGCTTCTTGGTAAAATGCAATTCATTTACTTGTTGTAACTTTCCAACTTCAGTTAGGCTTTATTTCTAATAATAATAATAACAGTAATACACTAATAAAACAAGAATCACTACCCTTATTGGTACTACCTTCCATGTGCCAAGTACTCTGCTGGACACTTCATATACTTTATCTCTTGCTGCTCATGATGATCCTACAAGGCTATCTGGTTATTTCCCATTCTGTACGTGAGGAAGCTGAGGGCAGAAAGAGTAACATTTCCACCATCACATAGCTAGTATTGTGGCAAGATTTGAACCTGAGTCTGACTTCAGAGCCCTTGTTCTTTTTCTTTGTACCAGTGGTTCTCAACCAGGGGGGATTTTAACTCCCCAGCCACCCCCACAGGACATTTGGCGCTATCTGGAGACATTTCTGTGATTGTCATTTGGAAAGAGGAACTGGTATGGCATGTGGTGGGCGGAGGCTAGGAATGTTGCTAAACGTCCTACAGAGCTCAGGGCAGCCCCGCAGCAGAGAGTTATCCCGCCTCTAAGTGCTGGGAATGAGAAGTCCTACTCTAAACCGAAACCCTTCCTATGATAGTATTTCCCTTCATCACTTCAGTTTATTTCCGTAGAAGCCAAAACACAGCCCCAAATAAGGGTCTTGCTGATATATTAGTACTTTGTCAAAATAGACTTTGTGAAATTAACTCTTCAGTGAAAATAGTTGAGATAAGACAGTAGAGTGAAGACTTCAGACTAGGGAGTATAAGATGATTACTGCCCCTTCCGTCTTACCCAGAGTCTGACATGAGACCACTTGTCCAGCTTTCAACACATCATATACACTCGCCTCCTTGCCTTTGGTCATGCTGTTCGCTCTGTTTGGGGTGACCCCGCTCACCACCTAGACAGTCCTACTCACATGTCAGCAGTCAGGCTACATGTTACTTATACAGTGGAGATGTCTCCAAACTGAACCCTGCTCTTAGAAACCAGGATTCACTCCCTCCTCTGTGTTTCTGCCACACTTTCACCTATTTCATTTTTCCCACCAAATCATGTTCACTCTGCCCATCATTCAGCATAGGACCCACAGAGTCAGTCCCCCGTGAATCAGTGAGTTAATTAAGATAATAAAAGTGAGAGGATTTTGAAGTATACAAAACAAGGATTGCTAAATCCAGGTAGGGGAGGCTTTAAAAAATATATAGATACCTACAGCCTACCCGCGAAGGATCCTGAGTCTGAGTGTCTGGGGCGGGGCTGGGAAACCGATTATAGGATGGAAGTTGTCACCTGGTGCCCAGAGGAGACGGTTTGCGGGACAGGTTGGCACTGGGCACACAGGTCAGAAGCAGAAGTGATGTGCAGCTCTCAGGTAGACAAATCAGACCAAACCACAGCTGTGCTGAGAAGGAGCCAGGCCCAGGCTCGGACCGGAAACTGGGGGCAGGAGGGAGTGTGTCCAACAAGAAAGAGAAGCTTGGATCCAAAGAGGCGGACGGTCTGTAAGGAGGGGGATTAGAAGAGCAGATAAAGTCTTGCCGGGGAATCTGGAAGGAGAAAAGCGGTGTCAGTGCCCAAGCAGATAGGGCGAGAATGACTCCGGGAGTTCCTGGATGTGAATCAGAAAGGGGGAGGAGGAGTTTGTTGGTGCGATTTTAAGGTTATTGTGTTAGGCTGAGTTTTGGTTTAATGAGAACCACTGCTGCCTGAGACCAGAGCAGCCGCATGAGCCTTGGTGAGGGGCAGAGGGGATGGGGGGGAAGGACGGCTTTCGGTTTGCTGTCCCCAGACCCCAGGCCTTTCCCGGAACACTGCGCTTCTCTGGACTGTGAGGGATGAGCCTTAGCTGGGAGACCACTCTTTTCTGTGGTCAGAAATCAGGGAGAAATGCAGGCCTGTGGGGCTGCAGCCCCCTCCTGCTGTCCTACCCCTCTCTAAATCTGTGCCACACAACCCAGGATATGCAGCTATGAGCCTACCCTGAAATGGTTAACTTCTTTATTTTATATACAGAGTCCTGTTTGGATAATGAGTGATCATAGGCTTAAGAACTAAAAGGTTGCTCAAAGACTTTCTGTATCAAATTCTTCAATATGCAGATGAGAAAACTGAAGCCCAGAAAAACAGTGAGTCATCCAAGGTTACCCCAGCAAATTACCGTCAGAGTTGAATTTAGAAACTGAGCCTCCTAATTCATTGGTCAGGGGCCCTGCCCCTGTTATGCCACACCATCTCCAAATTAGGAAAAGGGAATGGTTTTGGTTATCTGGAACTCTATCCGTCGTGGAAAATAAGAACAGGCAAGAAGTGGGTGTATTCACACCTGTGCTTATGTATATGTGCAGCTGTATATGCATTGCATGTATATACACGTGTATGTGTGTATACATCCCTGTATGTGCGTATATGTTATTCCGCTCTACACATGATATCCCATTTAATGGCTGCAGTCAGGATCCTGGCTGGCTATCAAATAGGTAAACTAGCTGTTCTAAGCCACTCATGAGTAAGTCTCTTCCATTTCGTGGTCACAGGCTGCATTTAAGGGTCTCCCTCAAAAGCTGGTAATAATAAAAATACCTGGCATTTCAAGTTCCTTCTAAAAAGTTCAAAACAATTGTTTTTGTTTCAGTCTGTGCCCAGCTTTGTGCTGGGCACTTAAATAGTCAGTGTCATCAGCTCACAACCACACTGTGGGCTGCCATTGTTTTCTGCATGTAATATACAAGGCTATCAAGGTTTAATAACTTGTTTCAGTGTGACATTTCAGTAAATGATAAAGTTGGATCCTAGGTCCAAGTTTTTTTTTTACTCCAGAGCCCATGAGCTTTTTCCTGCTTGCCCTTCTAGTATATTTATGTATGTCTAGATATGTCTGTGCATTTACTTACCTTAGCCTATAATTACACAAACATATGTCTATATCTAAAACGGAAGATAGAGCTTCTATTAAACATTCTTCCAGGTAGGTTTGTTTCTAGATCCATTTTATGGATGAGAGAGTTGAGGTCCAGATTGGGGAAGGGACTTAATAAAATATACTTCAAACAGCACACATGTTTGGGGCTCTCCCAGTCATGGGGAATAAGACCAGGCTTATTAGACCAGGCTGGCTATTTTTTGACTGTGTAGTGGAGAGATCAGTAATGCTAAAGTTGATAATAATTTTGTTGATTATTTTTGTTGATTAATGTTGAAATGAATGTTGATATTAAACTTATCTGTGTAGTGACTTGCCACTTTCAAACCATCATCCTGGTATTTTTGCTTCCATTAATGGTTGAGCAAATGAACACTCCAGTAGGTGAAGGGATTTGCTTAAGGATACAGGATGAGGAAGGATTGGATCCAAGACTGTAATGCTGATCTGTCTCTCCCCGTCATTTCACATTTACTTTGGTGAAGACTTTTCATCAAACAGTGGAGCAAGTGCTTCCTTCTAAACAGAGCAGAGTGTGTTGACTCAGTGTGAGTTCCTGTGCCCAGAGTCCCTGATTTCAAGCAAATCTCTGACCAGGTCATCAGCTTCAGAACCTTATCTGGTATCCAGAGGGAATTTTTAACCAGAAGGTTCTACTTATTCACTCATGTATTAATATGTGACTGAAAAGATGAGCTGCTGTTTTCCTTCGCTGTGCTTGGGAACAAAAACAAAAACACACAGAATAACCCAGCCCCAGGTTCTGATGCTGCCAACCACCTGTTAGGAGGACTTCCCACCCCAAGTTCAGAAGGTAGAAGACTGCTGGAAAAGTGTTTGTTTGGGGACCCAAAGTCTAAGATTGCACTTGCGTCACTGGCTGTGAGAGTAGCCTTACCCCAAAGGTCCACTGTTTTTCATGGCACGGAAACTCAGCACATGGTGCTTCACATCCATGTAATAACCCTGAGTGCTAATGTTTACTCTGGGGCTTGCACATCCGCAGCTGTTGGTGGGAAAATGCACATCTCCAGTCATCGCCCCTCCGCGGCAGCCTCACATCTGAACTGCTGTCTGCTTCCTTATCATCTCCCCACGGGCCTGGGTAATTTCCTTGTTTTCAATTTTCTCTTAACTAAGCATTCATATGAGTCATTATAAAGGGTGAAGAGAAAAAAAGATTGTTTTTTCCCTGCACTGAGGATCTTGAGGATTGCCTCCTGGCATCCTGCAGCCAGTATAGATGTCTAGAGAAACTAAGAAAGAAAATTTTGGGGGATATAGAAACATTGTACTAGTCTCTAGTTAGATCTTTTAGTATCATCTCCCCCACCCCAGCTTGATAACTCTAATTTTATCATGTTGTGTGCTATGATATAGGAATGTGACTTCTAAGGACAGTGAAAATGAAAAAGTCTTGAGGTAACACAACAGTAATTAAGAACACATAACTGATTCAAATCCTGATCCACTTCCTGTCTGTGTGACCTTGGGAAGTCACTTGACACTTCATGCCTCAGTTTTTCCATCTGTGAAATGGGAATAATAATCGCACCCACTTCATAGAGTTGTTTGAAGAATAAATAAGCTAATATCTGTAAAGCACGTAGAACAGTGTCTGGTAGTGCTATGTGTATTTAGGTATGACTAATGGGATCTCAGCGGATTTACGTTATGAATGATAGCAGTGAGCAAGAGAAATTCAAAGATTCATTCCTTTATTTACCAAATATGTGATATCTTCCTTTTATGTGCCAGGCATTGTTGTAGGGGTGTTGGATATAGTAGTAAATAGAGACAAGTTCCTACTCTGTAGAGCTTCTGTCTTGCTGGGGGTGTTCATAACCTTACATATAAACATATATGTGTATATTTTTGTATGCACTGTATGCATGCATGCATGTGTATGCACACACATGCACATGTATGGGCATGTTCATGCATGTGCTTATGTGTGTCCACGTGTGTGCATTTGTTATACATATCTGTATGAGCATCCATTTATACATGTGTGTGCACAGATGTGCCTATATCTGCATGCTCATAAATGTGTATGTATGTCTGAATGCTTGTGTGTATGTTTGTGTATATGTGTGTGTGCCAGTATACACACACACACGCATACACGCTTGGATATATGTGTTTATACATGTGTGGGTATATGTGTGTATATATGTATGTGTATAGGCATGCATGTGTGTTTATCAGGTACTGCTAAGTGTTATGAAGAACAGATCTGTGTAAAGCAATGGAGAGTTCCAGGAGTTGCTGCCAGTACAGAGAGTTCTGGAAAGTTTAATCCAGAGTGGTGACATTTGAGGAAACAGACCTCAGTGAAGTGAGGGAACATTTTATGGTTTAAGAAGCAAGGTAGCAATTAATTTAATCAGCAAATATGTGTTAGGCCCATTCTTGTATGGGCCTCAGATGCCATACAGGGCACTGGGGCTGCCAGAGATGACCCAGTCCTCTATCTAGAGGAGCTTAGCAGCTGGTGGAGAAGGCAGACCTGTCATCAGAAAAATCTCATTGTAACCTGCATGCTGCTTTTCCCAGATGAGAGGGAAGTGTCACAGGAGGGCCGGGAATGGATCAACTAGCTCTGCCAGGACAAGTGAGAGAAGCATCACCTAGGAGGTGGAAACGGGATAAGCATTTCAAGAAGCAGGAACAGAATGTGAAAAACTTCAGAGTGTGGAACGGCCTGACTTCATCAAGGAGCATTTCAGTATGGGAAGCTTGCTGTTCAAGTGTGAGGGGAACAGTGAGAGATGGCTGGGAAACCAGAGCCGTGTACCATGGTGTGGGCTCTGCGCTCCCAGCTTTGCCACTGGTTATTAACAAGTTGCTCAGCTGCTCAGTGCCTCAGAGTTCTCCTCTGTAAATGGTAATGACAGTGGCGCCTCGTCCGGCGGTTGCATTTTATAGACGCCTTCTCCTGACACATGGTGAGCCCTTAAGTGTTAGCTCTTCCAGGTCAGAAGCTCAAATGTAAAAAGCCTAGAATTCCAAGTCAAGGAGGTTGGATGCTAAAATTAAGTTGGATCAACCCTATCTATTCACATAGCTTCCTCAGCACTGATTGTCATGTGAAAACTATGTCAAGTGTTCTACATGAAGCATTTGCCTTTTGGAGTGCAGCTCTGATTTGTAATACCAATGGGTGATAGTGCAAAGGAACAGTTAGAGCAGTAAAAAAAAAAAAAAAAAAAAAAAAATGCCAGCTCATTTTAAGCTTAGAACAAAAGTGTTCACTTCAATGGAATGAAGCAGATGTTTATTTTCCCAGTCCCTGGGAATTCGGAAATAACCCACTTGCTGCCAGGGCTTTGCCGTCTACCTTTGCAACGTCACTTACCCAACCTGCAGAAGCATAGCTGGAAGGGAAAGTGCATTTCCCCACCTCTGACTTCTGTATCTCAGCATCGTTGTTACTCATCCATCAGGCCTGAGGGTGGGCAGTGCTACTTTTCACTGTCTCCTACCCACTCTGATCTTGGCCACTGTCTCTGTGAGAGGAGATTTATCTCTGGTCCTGTCATCTCTCTTCAAATCCAAACAGAGAATGTACAAAGTCTGCCCATGCTCACTGTAGTCTGAGCTGCTGAGTGTTCTTCCAGAGCCCTTTAGGATTTCTGTGCCCATACTTCTGAATGTTCCATCTTCATTTTGTTGGTGGCAATGACAAATTTTCCCACATAACTTCCCTCTGTTCCCATTTTGGTTAGAAATGACTGTTTACTGAACACTGAGAATGGAAAATTCATAGAGGGGCAACGTGAGAAAATAGGTTATTTACACTATTTCCAATTACCCATAGTAAATCGAAATCATAATACAGATAATCCAAAAAAATGAGTATTTTAATTTGAACATAGTTAGGTTTTTGTTGCGCTTGTTGGTACATCCGATTTCTGTCCTTATTTACATATTGTAGTGGTTTTCAAATGTGAGTATGCGTAGTCAACTAGGGAATTAGTTAAAATGCAGATTATTGGGTCCCTGCAACCACCACTATGACAGATTCACACCAATAGGTTTGACGGGGGCCTGAACATCTGCCTTGTATCTGGTCCCCACATGATCCTAATGGACTTCACCACTAACACCTTAAAAGAGGGCTTTTGTGGGAGGGCTGGTCTAAACTCAAGTTGGTTACAGTCAAAAGTCATCTGTATGTAATCCAGAAAGAACAAAACTGAGTCCAGGCTAATTGAAAGACTGCATTTTAAAATTTTTATTTCAAAAGCAGAACAATAAAGAGCTCTTCCAATCTGGTACACTTACCATGATCTGGGCACCACCTAAGCGTTTACCTAGACAACACTTGATATGCGCAACAACTATGGCTGCGTACATTCTTCCCACCCCCATGTAAGGGCCACAGTGAGACTTACCTTGGCTCAGGCATGTGGGTGGGATGGGAGGAGAACCTCGAAGGTCTGTCTGACTCTAGGTCTCCTGTTCTTACCATCAGATAGCTTCAGCCAAGCCTCTGTTAACTGAGTTAGCCATGGACAATTTTTTTTTAGTGTTCAATAAACAGAAAACTTGGAGCATCTTTGGATCAAATGCTCAGGTCTAGGGAAAGCTGTTTGTTTTAAAGAGATTGTGTTAGGCTGTTAAGCTGTATTGTTACAGTTTCCTGGGCTGAATTTAGCCTAGAGAGTTAAAAGTATGCCAGCCTTGTGACTCACCACTGTGAAAACGGAGGGGGGTGTGGACTCCGCCATCAGTATCAGTAACATGAGTGGACTCTATACACCTTTTATATTCAGGCCTCTCACCACTGAAAGTTGTAAAGAAAAACCCACATAGCTCAATTCTGCGAAATGCATTAAATATTCTGGAATAATTTGGCTCTTATTCACACATTGTCTGCTTTACTGTGGTGTAACCTTATTGCCCAGCCTAATGCATGTGGGCTAATAATTCTTTCCCCATGTGCCTGTCTCTGAATGTAACACATAGACAATAACATTTAGACACTTAAGTAGATGATTATATTACTGTCTCCCCCACTTAGACTGTGAGCTTCTTGTGGGCATTGTATCTGGTCATATTCATCTCTGTAACTTCAGATCCCAGCACTTAACCCAGGAAGCATATGCATCAGTTAATGTTTTTGTCTATAAACAACATGTTGTGGCAAAGTCAATGACGTAAAGAAATAGAGATATAACATGAGGACTAAGTTCTATAGGAATTTGAGAAAGGGAGAAGTCTCTTTCAGTAGAAACATTAAGGCAAGGGAAGAACAAAGATACTAATATTCCTTGAGTGACTTCAGCATGGCAGGAATGTGCTGGGTAGGCTCCTTGTATGATCATCACATCATCCCCAGCCGCTTGTTCAAGGTCACGCAACTAGTAATGAGAACCCCAGAACGTCAGCCGCCATGGTCCTTTGGGGAAGTGGGAGGGGTAACCTGTGAACCGTACCCAAAGTAATGGGTATCTTCTCCACTGGAAGCAATGAAATGTAGAAGAGTCTGGATAGAGAGAATAGCAATAGCATATGTGAAGGCACTGAAATGTGTTGAGAAATGGCAAGCGTTTCAATTTGGCCAAAGCCTGTGATATCTATGAGAGATTCCTGGAAGATGAAGCTGTCAGGGTCAAATAGGTGGGGAGAGAATGGCAGTACTTGAGCACCATGTTGAAAAGTCTGTGCTCCCCCGCTCTTCTACCCAGGCATTGTCAAGCCACTGAAGGTGGTTTTAAGCAAGAGACTTATTCCACGCAGGACTTATGTATTTCTATTCACAATAGTTTGGGAAGAGGAAGATGTGAAGGAGAAGGGGTAGCCTGAAATAGGGTTCTGGCAGAGGGCCTTGAAAGGAAGACAGGGAATTTGACATCTTCTTCTTCCTTCTCCCCCTCCCCTTCCCCCTCCTTCTTCTTCTTTCTAAATCCATTGATTAGGCAAGAGTTGTTTACAATTTTGGATGCTCTTTATATTTCTCCTATCTATTACTGAATTAAATGTATGAAAGTATCTTTTTAAATTTGAAATAAAATTTCTCTCATATTTGGCAGTAAATAGTAAATAACTTTTTAACCTTAAAGTAGCAGAGGAATTCATCGAGTTTCTAAGCGGGGCTTTCATTAAAACCTATTGTCTTTCATGGAGATATCCACTTGACTTGAGGGGCCATAATCAAAAGAGAAACCCAAAGAATTGGGCTTGATACTTCTACTGCTTTACATGCTGGACATTTGCTGATTTGAAATCTGCAGCTGAGACTCTGGTAAGGGTAAGTGAAACACCAATTTGGTAATCTCTCCAGGCTGGAAAGACAACAACTTGAGTTCAGGGATCATTAAGGATGAAGAGTACTGATAAACACCCTAGGCTTTTAGCTGGGACCATAAGAGTAAACTGAAAAAGACAAACTTTACAAAGGCTGAAGCCTGGCTTTGAATAAACTCAGCGCTTGATTAAATTCTGTTAATCTGTCCCTACTTCAGCTAGCTGCAAGAAGGAAAATTATATTTTTTCTGGAGGAAGATAACATAATCAGAGGTTCAAATTATAAATAAAATTTTTCATATACAATTTCTCTATAGAACAATCTAGTTATACAAAATATAAGAATTTTCATAAAACAAGAGAAAAACCAAACCCACAGAAGATCCAGATGTTGGAAGTATTATACATGGACATTAAAGGATCTTTGAGTAATTTGTTCAAGAAATTATAGGAGAAGATGGAGAATTCAGAGAACTGGGAGTTATAAAAAGAACCAAATAGAAATTGTAGAACTGAAAATGCAGTAATTGAAATTAAGAACTGAAAAGATGGTATACAGTTAACAGCAGACTCAATATAGCCAAAGGGAGAATTAGTGAACTGGACAATAGGTGGGAAAAATACCCATGCACACTAAAAAATATCTGTGGAAAAATATCCATGTATATCCATGCTGCAGCACAGTATACAAAGGATAGAAAATACACAAAATACACAAAAGAGTATGAGAGATGTGCATGGTAAAGGGGTCTAGCAGAGATACAATTGGAATCTTAGAATGAGAGGAGATATATAATAAAGCAGAAGCTATATTTGAAAAGATAATTTCCAAAAGTTTTCCAAAACTGGTAAAAAAAACTCAAGTGAATTATTTTAACATTGGAAAAAAACTATTAATGCAATTTCATATTTTAAAAAAAGAGGAAAATGATATGATAATTTTAATAGTTGTTTAAAAATGGTCTTTCATAAAAAAATTTAAGACAGAGTCATGACTTTAAAAAAATCTCGGTGGGCTTCCCTGGTGGGCGCAGTGGTTAAGAATCCACCTGCCAATGCACAGGACACAGGTTCAAGCCCTGGTCTGGGAAGATCCCACATGCCGTGGAGCAACTAAGCACATGCACCACAATTACCGAGCCTGCGCTCTAGAGCCCGCGAGCCACAACTACTGAGCATGCGTACCACAACTACTGAAGCCCGTGCACCTAGAGCCTGTGCTCTGCAACAAGAGAAGCCACTGCAATGAGAAGCCCGCTCACTGCAACAAAGCGTAGCCCCTGCTTGCCGCAACTAGAGAAAGCCCGCACTCAGCAGCGGAGACCCAGCACAGCCAAAAATAAATAAATAAATAAATAAATTTATTAAAAAGAAAAAAGAATCTTGGCAAACGAAGAATAGAAAGGAACTTTCTTATTCTGATTAAGGATATATAGAAAACAAAACAAAAAACCTAATTCAAACATTAGACTTAATGGTGAAATAACACTTTCCCATTCTCACCACTTCTATTCCACATTTTATTGTAGGTCCTAGCCAGTGCAGTAAGTCAAGAAAAATATAAAGATTAGAAGAAACAAATAAAACTAACATCATAGATGACACAATAACACACATATAGAAATTTAAACATTTTATAGATAAAATATTAAAATTTATAGATAATTCAGCAGGGGTGCTATTCAAAAAGTCAAGACAAAAATAAGTTTCATTTTTGTAAAGAACAAACATTTAAAACAGTAAAATTTTAAATAGCGTAATTAACAATAATATAAGAAATCTAATACCTAGGAGTAAATTTAACTGCACATGTGAGAGACATCTATGCAGAAAGCTGTAAAACATTATTGAGAGAAAATGAAGAAGACACAAATAAGTGGAGGGATATATGATGTTCATTGATTGGAAGATGCAATATTACATAAATGTGACAGTTCCCCCTAGTTTGTAGTGTAGACTCAATGAGTCCAGTTCAAAATTCTAGCAGATTTCTGTGTGAGGGGCTAGAAATTGATGATCAGATTCTGAAACTTTTATGGAAAGAGCCAATCATAAGACAACCTTGGAGAACAGCAAAGTTGGGAGGACTTAATACTAACAGATATAAAAAAACTTGTTATAAAGTAATTAAGGCTGGTATTAGGGCAAGGGTATAAAAAAAACTTGTTATAAGGTAATTAAGGCTGGTATTAGGGCAAGGGTAGACAAACTAGAGGAAAAGAGATTAAGGAGTCTAGAAACAGATTCACAGTTAATTTATGACAAAGGTAGTACTGCAGAGCTGTGAGGTATGTTAAGTGGATATCAATATGGGAAAGACTGAATGTTGCCCCTTGCCTTATACCATACAGTAGAGTTTATATACAATTTATAGATAATGGAATATTATTCAGGCATTAAAAAGAAGGACATCTTGCCATTTGTGACACATGGATGGACCTCAAGAACATTGTGTTAAGTGAAATAAGTGAGACAGCAAAAGGCAAATACTGGATGACTGTATGAGCTCTCTTACATGTGGAATCTAAAAACAAGCAAACAAGCAAACAAACAAATCCCAAGCTCATAAATACAGGGGACAGGTTGGTGGTTGCTGGAGAAATGGGGGAGGGGGTCAGAAGGTACAAATGAAAACTAAGAAATGAGGGGTGGATACCAAACCTTCCCAGCTAAGTTCTGATAATTGACAGTGGTTCAGTACTTCAGTGAACTGTGAAAATGACTTTGAACCCTTTCATCGTTTGTATTTTTTACATGTTCCTCCCTCTGCCAGGGTAAGAGTAAAAGCAAAAATTTACTCGTTTCCTGTTGTGTTTTTTTTCCCACTAGAGGTTTTCTTTTCTTCCCACTATTATAGTTTAAGTTTTATCCTGACAAATTCCAGGACACTAGTCAAATTCTTTTTCTTTTTTAATGAAATTTGGTTGCATTACTTGATTGATAATAGCCCAAATGGACTCAGGCCACACAGCACCATAGAAAGAGGATGGTATGAAGACGGAAAGAACACCTGTGGACCTGCCAGAATTTAGTCTGTAGGTTGGCACGTAGATGGCAGAATGTGGGGAGGATGTGGATGATGATGAGGACCAGCAAGCTTTGGGGCACTGCGCCCAGTGACAGCATAACAGGTGTGCCGGGGCGACGCAAGGTTGGAAGGCCCGGCAGGCGGAAGCTGCTTCATGTTGTCTGTTCGGTTGCTGCCTCTGGTCTGCGCTGCAGGTGGCCTTGGGAGTCGTCTCTCCAAAGAGCCCACAAGGAGATGCGCTGACATGGACACACTCCAGAGGTCTGCCCAGAGGTGCTTCGAGAAGATGGACTGAGTGTTATTTTTTAAATCACTCAAGAATTCTTCCCTTTAGAATACAGAACTTAGAAAGAGAGCAAAGGAAGAGTGAGAAATAATATGAATATACAGCATATATCCAACAGAAATGTTGGATACCAAAAAACCGCCCAAGAATACCCACAACTCCATTTCTACAGTCTCATGGTTGGAAAGCATGATCTCCAGAGCCAGACTGCCCGAATTCCTATTCCACACCATCACCTGCTCTCTGTGATCAAGGGTCATTGACTTACCGGCTGGCTCTCAGGTTCTCATCTCCAAGATGGGCCTCATAACAGTAATTGTGAGGATCCAATACCACGGTAATTTCCATAAAGCACTTAGAAGAGCTCCCTGCATAGGTATGAACTGTTATGATGATAGTGATGTAGAGAAGACCTAAGGCTTTTGAGGTAGGCTGCAGCGGGACCCAGGGTGAGTGGCCACAGCCAAGGTGGAAGAGATCTCTGACCATCAGCTCAAAGGCGAAAAAGGTCCTCAGTGGAGAAGCCTGTTTGGACCCACATGGGGTGAGTCCATTCCTTCTGCTAGAGACTTGCTGTGCCCCTGTGGCAGCCATGGTTAGGCTGCTGCGTACCAGTGTCCTCGGCTCCCAGGAGACTGTAAGCCCTTTGAAGACAGGGATTATGCTTTTTGAAGCATTATTTCCCCTGCAGTGCTGAGCGCAGTGTCTCATGGAGAGTTGTGCTCAGTAAACTTTATCGAATTGGGTCCTACTGAACGGAGGAGGGAGAGAATATTATTCGGGGCCTAACATGTGCCAGCACTTTTCTTTCAAAACAAGATTGTATTTTTACATTTTACTTTGAAATCATCACTTCCCTTTTACAGAGGAGGTACTAGAGGCTCAAGGAACTCCACTCATTTGCCTGAGGTCACGTGGCTGGAACTGACTCTCTGAAATCCAGTGCCCTTTTCAGGCCATTGCCCTGTGCCCCAGGGCCTGGGAGACAGGCACAGAGAAAAGAGAGCAGAGCCTGGCTGGAGAGCAGAGCCCAGGGCTGCTGTCCTGAGAACGTGGGTGTCAGAAGCAGGTGCGTAGGTGGAAAGGGAGGGCTGAATCTTGATCTCTGTTGAAGCAGCGATGTCGTTTCAACTACAGTTTTTGAAAAATGCCAGCGTATTCCTGTGGGATTTGCTGTAATTCATTTTTGCTCTCGTCTTCCACACTATTTATTTACCTAAGCCTTTGTTCTCTTTGAAACTATTTGAGCCACATGTCATTCATTGTGTTAAAACCCTGGGCCCTTTATCCTGCTCAGGTTTTTTTTTTCCTCTCTCCAGCTGCTCTGCATAGCACTTAATTCTCTGACTCTCTGGCCTGACTCTTATCCGGCAGTAGGTCGCCTTACACTCCCACCCCCATTCTCCCGGGAACGGGGGCCAGGAAAGGAGGATCCAGCTTCAGACTCTATTTTTCTTTTCTGTCTCCTTGTTGTCTAAAGCATGAGGCAAGGTTAGATCAATCAGTCTAGGTGTGGTGAAGCCCCGTGACCCTCCCCAGGGGAAATCCTAGCCCCATAGAAACTTGGCTGGTTTTGGCTCTGAGAGTGAATTCCAGGCTTTGAAGAATCTGTCAATGTTCAACTAACCCCACAAAACCTCTGGAAGTTTTTGATGGAACCGAAACTCCCACCAAGGGAGGAGGCCCTGAGCGTGGCATCAGAGGCTGGGGAGAGAGAGAGAGCCAGGGAGCCAACTAAGATCTTTTCCTCTGAAATTCAGGCCTCTTCCCCAGGTTCAGGTGTCCTAAAGAGTCTGAGCAAGTCCCATCTCCCCTTAGCATTTTCCTGAAGCCTCTCACTGGCCTGCTCTGTGTCTTTAAGGGGATTGTCAGGGTGCCTAGTGCCTTTCTCACCTGCAAGGAGCCTTCAGATAATTTTATGAATGGGACCATTTGTCTAGGGGCAAGAAAAGATCGCTGAAGGAAACCTAGTCCTGCTGTCTCCTGGGAGAAGTTGGATACTGATATTTATTTAGCAGTTGTTCTGTCTTGCCTTATGTGTAGGGTGACCACGTATTCCAACTTGCTCAGGACTTGGTTTGGTACTTCCTGGGACACTGGGAGTACAGTACTAAAAGCAGGAGTAATGACCCTGTAAAGCAGATACCATTACTCTCACCTCACACCTGAGAAAACTGAGGCGCAAAGAGGTGAGTTAGCTTATGGCAGGCTGCACAGCACACTTGGGGTGGACCTGGGAATCCAGGACTATAAATTGTCTGACTTCAGACCCTGAGCTTTGTCCAGCCACGTTCTCCAGAATACAAGGTTGCATCTCCATCAGACTGTGCAGCCCAGCAGCTCGCATCATCTCTTTCTCTCTCCTGTGTCTTTGTTTAACTGTCTCTTTTGTCTCCAGGGCTACCTGAGATGCCTTTCCTTTGCTGTCCCCTTCCCCTGCTGACTGAGGAAGCTCCTGGCTCACCTCCTCCAGGAAGCCCTTCCTGACCATCCAAACTAGGTCGGGGTCCTGGCTCCACGCTTTCATTAGTCGTATTCAGGTCTGAGTCACTGGTTGTCCCATACTGTCTTATAAGTGTCTGCCTGTATGCCTTTCCAGCCCTCCTAGACTGGGGTCTTGTAGAATAAAAGGAAACAACTTTCATCTTTAGAGTTCTAGTTCCTCACACAGTGCCCGGCTTATAATTGGGGGTCAATAAATAGCTGGTGAATTAATTAGTTTATAAAACATCAGAAGACAACTGTGTGATTTAGAGTCACAGTTTGAGATCTATTTAAGGATTTATTCCTTAAGATACATTTGTGGTACTTGGACCAGTTCTCTTATTTTAATTTTTTTTTTTATAGTGCTGCAATGAACATTGGGGTGCACGTGTCTTTTTTTTAATTTTTAATTTTAGAAAGTAAGTAATTTTTTGTGAGTTAACTTGGCAGTTTAGATTGGATTTCAACTTGACCCTTTACCATGTCTAATGCCTACGAGTGAAAAATTGTCTTTTATGAGGTCACAGGTGAGAATGTCCAAGTAATCTAGAGGCTGTGTTGAGGTTAGGAAGAAAGGAATTTCTGAAATCAAGTTTTTGCTTTGTCTTTACTATGGATTTTGCTAGTGTTCTCTGAGTCTCAGATTTCCAAGTTATTACCTATTAGCCTACCTTTGAGATTCAATCTTTCTGGGTAGAAGGGAGGAACAGAGTAGTGAGACCCAGTTATCTGAGGCTTTATGCTTTGTTCTCTGACCCTCCCAAAGCTCTTGTATTGACGTCTGATGGGTGCAGGTCATGGATGAGTGTAGCACTTAGACAGAAATGACATTTGCCATCACCAAGTTGAATTGCAGGACGAATGGTGCTACATGTTATCGTGGCTTTAGGGATATAAACAGCTTTTGGTTTATTATCAACAATGTTGAAAATGTTAGCCTGGATCATTCCTACTACCTGGTACCCCATTTTCTTTATTCCCCTGAGCCCCCCATTATACTGTCATCAGTTGTATACCCAAGGACAGAAAACAAATGTTCCAGTCAATCTAAGTAAGCCCAGATCCCTCTGGCAAAGCACGCACCATGCTAAGAGGGAAATGCCTGAACTGTCAGGCCAAGCCCTGCTCTTTTTTTTTTTTTTTTTTTTTCCACACACACACACACTGTATTTTATTTTTACAAGAGATAAATAGACTGACACCAAGCATTGTACATGGATGACCACAACAAAAGCAACAATGATTGCAATTACCAAACATGAAACACACTCATACTATGTCATAATATTGACATTCAGTCCAGTAATCCTCCACTGTAACAGCTCCTTTACTTCGCAGTGAAAATTGATTTGTATATTCTTTGCCTCTGAGTCCTTGTGGGATTTTTTTTTTTTTAATTCAGACAGAAAGTCACAAAAATTATACTCATCCTCATCAGTTCACTCAGTCCCATGTAATTAATTTTTTTTTTCATCTTGATCTTTTGTTAGCACTTTTATGAGTTCATCAGTTTTTCATTAGAGTTCTGAAAATGCTTATTCATTCAGTTCAGCAGTACAGTCAGTTACCAGAAACCTGTACTTGTCAGAGTCTTTTCCATGAATTTCTTGAAGATGAAACCCTTTTATAGGAACATACTTGCAAAATCATCAGAGTACACCCAGAACTGTCTGTAAATGACAGAAGACTTAAAAATGACCATGGTTAAAGATTTGATGAAAGTTCATAATAATGCAGTTGACAAGAAAATTAGTTATTTCTGAGATATACATTTTAAAGTAATAACTAGGATTATTACTTATAACCTTATACCAGAACATATAAGATTTTTAGAAGTTTCCTGTAATGTCTGAAACATTTATATTAACATATTTCCATACATATTTCCATACAAATACAAATATAAGATTTTTAGAAATTTCATGTAATGTCTGAAACATTTATATTAACATATTTCCATACATATTTCCATACAAATACAAATATAACATTTTTAGAAATTTCATGTAATGTCTGAAACATTTATATTAACATATTTCCATACAAATAACCCAATGAAAGTTTAGTATTAGTTGTTTTGTTTGTTTTTTTATACTGCAGGTTCTTATTAGGCATCAGTTTTATACACATCAGTGTATACATGTCAATCCCAATCGCCCAATTCAGCACACCACCATCCCCACCTCACCGCAGTTTTCCCCCCTTGGTGTCCATATGTCCATTCTCTACATCTGTGTCTCAACTTCTGCCCTGCAAACTGGCTCATCTGTACCATTTTTCTAGGTTCCACATACATGCATTAATATACGATATTTGTTTTTCTCTTTCTGACTTACTTCACTCTGTATGACAGTCTCTAGATCCATCCACGTCTCAACAAATGACTCAATTTCGTTCCTTTTTATGGCTGAGTAATATTCCATTGTATATATGTACCACAACTTCTTTATCCATTCGTCTGTTGATGGGCATTTAGGTTGCTTCCATGACCTGGCTATTGTAAGTAGTGCTGCAATGAACATTCGGGTGCATGTGTCCTTTTGAATTATGGTTTTCTCTGGGTATATGCCCAGTAGTGGGATTGCTGGGTCATATGGTAATTCTATTTTTAGTTTTTTAAGGAACCTCCATATTGTTCTCCATAGTGGCTGTATCAATTTACATTGCCACCAACAGTGCAAGAGGGTTCCCTTTTCTCCACACCCTCTACAGCATTTGTTGTTTGTAGATTTTTAGATCATGGCCATTCTAACTGGTGCGAGGTGATACCTCATTGTAGTTTTGATTTGCATTTCTCTAATAATTAGTGATGTTGAGCATCTTTTCATGTGCTTCTTGGCCACCTGTATGTCTTCTTTGGAGAATTGTCTTTTTAGGTCTTCTGCCCATTTTTGAATTGGGTTGTTTGTTTCTTTAATATTGAGCTGAATGAGCTGTTTATATATTTTGGAGATGAATCCTTTGTCCGTTGATTCGTTTGCAAATATTTTCTCCCATTCTGAGGGTTGTCTTTTCGTCTTGTTTATGGTTTCCTTTGCTGTGCAAAAGCTTTTAAGTTTCATTAGGTCCCATTTGTTTACTTTTGTTTTTATTTCCATTACTCTAGGAGGTGGGTCAAAAAAGATCTTGCTGTGATTTATGTCAAAGAGTGTTCTTCCTATGTTTTCCTCTAAGAGTTTTATAGTGTCCAGTCTTATATTTAGGTCTCTAATCCATTTTGAGTTTATTTTTGTGTATGGTGTTAGGGAGTATTCTAATTTCATTCTTTTACATGTAGCTGTCCAGTTTTGCCAGCACCACTTATTGAAGAGACTGTCTTTTCTCCATTGTATATCTTTGCCTCCTTTGTCATAGATTAGTTGACCATAGGTGCGTGGGTTAATCTCTGGGCTTTCTATCTTGTTCCATTGATCTATGTTTCTGTTTTTGTGCCAGTACCATATTGTCTTGATTACTGTAGCTTTGTAGTATAGTCTGAAGTCAGGGAGTCTGATTCCTCCAGCTCCATTTTTTTGCCTCAAGACTGCTTTGGCTATTCGGGGTCTTTTGTGTCTCCATACAAATTTTAAGATGATTTGTTCTAGCTCCGTAAAAAATGCCATTGGTAATTTGATAGGGATTGCATTGAATCTGTAGATTGCTTTGGGTAGTATACTCATTTTCACAATGTTGATTCTTCCAATCCAAGAACATGGTATATCTCTCCATCTATTTGTATCATCTTTAATTTCTTTCATCAGTGTCTTATAGTTTTCTGCATACAGGTCTTTTGTCTCCCTAGGTAGGTTTATTCCTAGGTATTTTATTTTTTTTGTTGCAATGGTAAATGGGAGTGTTTCCATAATTTCTCTTTCAGATTTTTCATCATTAGTGTATAGGAATGCAAGAGATTTCTGTGCATTAATTTTGTAACCTGCAACTTTACCATATTCATTAATTAGCTCTAGCAGTTTTCTGGTGGCAGTTTTAGGATTCTCTATGTATAGTATCATGTCATCCGCAAACAGTGACAGTTTTACTTCTTCTTTTCCAATTTGTATTCCTTTTATTTCTTTTTCTTCTCTGATTGCCGTGGCTAGGACTTCCGGAACTATGTTGAATAATAGTGGTGAGAGTGGACATCCTTGTCTCGTTCCTGATCTTAGAGGAAATGCTTTCAGTTTTTCACCATTGAGAATGATGTTTGCTGTGGGTTTGTCATATATGGCCTTTATTATGTTGAGGTAGGTTCCCTCTATGCCCACTTTCTGGAGAGTTTTTATCAGAAATGGGTGTTGAATTTTGTCAAAAGCTTTTTCTGCATCTATTGAGATGATCATATGGTTTTTCTTCTTCAATTTGTTAATATGGTGTATCACATTGATTGATTTGCGTATATTGAAGAATCCTTGCATCCCTGGGATAAATCCCACTTGATCGTGGTGTATGATCCTTTTAATGTGTTGTTGGATTCTGTTTGCTAGTATTTTGTTGAGGATTTTTGCATCTATATTCATCAGTGATATTGGTCTGTAATTTTCTTTTTTTGTAGTGTCTTTGTCTGGTTTTGGTATCAGGGTGATGGTGGCCTCATAGAATGAGTTTGGGAGTGTTCCTTCTTCTGCAATTTTTTGGAAGAGTTTGAGAAGGATGGGTGTTAGCTCTTCTCTAAATGTTTGATAGAATTCACCTGTGAAGCCATCTGGTCCTGGACTTTTGTTTGTTGGAAGATTTTTAATCACAGTTTCAATTTCATTACTTGTGATTGGTCTGTTGATATTTTCTGTTTCTTCCTTATTCAGTCTTGGAAGTTTATACCTTTCTAAGAATTTGTCCATTTCTTCCAGGTTGTCCATTTTATTGGCATAAAGTTGCTTGTAGTAGTCTCTTAGGATGTTTTGTATTTCTGCGGTGTCTGTTGTAACTTCTCCTTTTTCGTTTCTGATTTTATTGATTTGAGTCCTCTCCCTCTTTTTCTTGATGAGTCTGGCTAATGGCTTATCAATTTTGTTTATCTTCTCAAAGAACCAACTTTTAGTTTTATTGATCTTTGCTATTGTTTTCTTTGTTTCTATTTCATTTATTTCTGCTCTGATCTTTATGATTTCTTTCCTTCTGCTAACTTTGGGTTTTGTTTGTTCTTCTTTCTCTAGTTTCTTTAGGTGTAAGGTTAGATTGTTTACTTGAGATTTTTCTTGTTTCTTTAGGTAGGCTTGTATAGCTATAAACTTCCCTCTTAGAACCGCTTTTGCTGCATCCCATAGGTTTTGGGTCGTCGTGTTTTCATTGTCATTTGTCTCTAGGTATTTTTTGATTTCCTGTTTGATTTCTTCAGTGATCTCTTGGTTATTTAGTAACGTATTGTTTAGCCTCCATGTGTTTGTCTTTTTTACGTTTTTTTCCCTGTAATTCATTTCTAATCTCATAGCGTTGTGGTCAGAAAAGATGCTTGATATGATTTCAATTTTCTTAAATTTACTGAGGCTTGATTTGTGACCCAAGATGTGATCTATCCTGGAGAATGTTCCGTGCGCACTTGAGAAGAACGTGTAATCTGCCGTTTTTGGATGGAATGTCCTATATATATCAATTAAATCTATCTGGTCTATTGTGTCATTTAAAGCTTGTGTTTCCTTATTTATTTTCATTTTGGATGATCTGTCCATTGGTGTAAGTGAGGTGTTAAAGTCCCCCACTATGATTGTGTTACTGTCGATTTCCTCTTTTATAGCTGTTAGCAGTTGCCTTATGTATTGAGGTGCTCCTATGTTGGGTGCATATATATTTATAATTGTTATATCTTCTTCTTGGATTGATCCCTGGATCATTATGTAGTGTCCTTCCTTGTCTCTTGTAACATTCTTTATTTTAAAGTCTATTTTATCTGATATGAGTATAGCTACTCCAGCTTTCTTTTGATTTCCATTTGCATGGAATATCTTTTTCCATCCCCTCACTTTCAGTCTGTATGTGTCCCTAGGTCTGAAGTGGGTCTCTTGTAGACAGCATATATATGGGTCTTGTTTTTGTATCCATTCAGCCAGTCTATGTCTTTTGGTTGGGGCATTTAATCCATTCACATTTAAGGTAATTATCGATATGTATGTTCCTATGACCATTTTCTTAATTGTTTTGGGTTTGTTTTTGTAGGTCCTTTTCTTCTCTTGTGTTTCCCACTTAGAGAAGTTCCTTTAGCATTTGTTGTAGAGCTGGTTTGGTGGTGCTGAATTCTCTTAGCTTTTGCTTGTCTGTAAAGCTTTTGATTTCTCCATCGAATCTGAATGAGATCCTTGCCGGGTAGAGTAATCTTGGTTGTAGGTTCTTCCCTTTCATCACTTTAAGTATATCATGCCACTCCCTTCTGGCTTGCAGAGTTTCTGCTGAGAAATCAGCTGTTAACCTTATGGGAGTTCCCTTGTATGTTATTTGTCGTTTTTCCCTTGCTGCTTTCAGTAATTTTTCTTTGTCTTTAATTTTTGCCACTTTGATTACTATGTGTCTCGGCGTGTTTCTCCTTGGGTTTATTCTGTATGGGACTCTCTGCGCTTCCTGGACTTGGGTGGCTACTTCCTTTCCCATGTTAGGGAAGTTTTCGACTATAATCTCTTCAAATATTTTCTCTGGTCCTTTCTCTCTCTCTTCTCCTTCTGGGACTCCTATAATGCGAATGTGGTTGCGTTTAATGTTGTCCCAGAGGTCTCTTAGGCTGTCTTCATTTCTTTTCATTCTTTTTTCTTTAGTCTGTTCTGCAGCAGTGAATTCCACCATTCTGTCTTCCAGGTCACTTATCCGTTCTTCTGCCTCAGTTATTCTGCTATTGATTCCTTCTAGTGTAGTTTTCATTTCAGTTATTGTATTGGTCATCTCTGTTTGTTTGTTCTTTAATTCTTCTAGGTCTTTGTTAATCATTTCTTGCATCTTCTCAATCTTTGCCTCCATTCTTATTCCGAGGTCCTGGATCATCTTCACTATCATTATTCTGAATTCTTTTTCTGGAAGGTTGCCTATCTCCACTTCATTTAGTTGTTTTTCTGGGGTTTTTTCTTGTTCCTTCATCTGGTACATAGCCCTCTGCCTTTTCATCTTCTCTGTCTTTCTGTAACTGTGGTTTTTGGACCACAGGCTGCAGGATTGTAGTTTTTCTTGCTTCTGTTGTCTGCCCTCTGGTGGTTGAGGCTATCTAAGAGGCTTGATGGGAGGCTCTGGTGGTGGGTAGAGCTGACTGTTGCTGTCCAAGCCCTGCTCTTAACACCAAAGACAGAGTAGTCAAGTGATGACAACAATGGCACAACCATGTGGAGTAAACTATGATCCAGGTACCGTTCTCCTCACCTCATCTTCACAATAGCCCTATGAGCTACATTCTGTCATCATTCCGATTTTATAGACGAAGGAACTGAGGCCCAAGAAGATTCAGTGGCTTAAGACTTGCAGCTTGTAGACTTGAAGTCAGGCAGTCTAATTCTAGAGCCCTCATTGTTCACCATTATGCCCTAAATAGTGCAAATATCTAGTAAAGTCTGTTTGCATCTCATTTAAACAAAGACCTTCCCTATTATGTTTCCAGCTCTGTGGTGGGGTGGAGTGTAGGGGACAGGGATGGTGGCAGTGTCAAGGTGTGTAAAATTTCTTTGTAGACTTTTTACATGGGATTTTTTAAAAAGGTGAACCTACTTTAGGATTTAGATTGGATGCATTCTAAATAGCATTTCTTTCAAAGCCAAGGTGATGCTTCATTAAACGCTGGGATCACAGAAATCTTTTCAGCTGTTTCACTCCCTTTCATGTGTTAGGATTGAGATGAACCCTTTGGGCTTGCTTTAGTGGATTATAACAATAAATCCTGAAAGAGATCTGAGTTCAGCTCTGCTGTTTGTGAGTACTTAGAATTCTTATAAGTGGTTGTAAAGAAAGGAACTAGTTTCTGTAGCTCCATGAGATTTAAAGTTGGGTGGATCTGCGTGTGACACCGTCCTCCCCACTGTAACTCTGGGAGAGCTTGGACAAGTTCCTTGAACACCTTTTGGTCTCATTTTCTGAATTAGTAAAACAGTGTGATAATAACTACCTCTCAAGCTTGTTATAAGAATTTAATACAACAATATTTGTAAAGTGTGAGGCACAAAGCAATCTTTCAATAATCAGAAGGACCATAGGACCTTTACTCTTTTTTTTTTTTTTTTTTTTTTAGAAGTGGTCCCTGATCAGATTCAGGGCCAGTTGCTTCTCGGAATGTTTTGGTGATATTCTTTTTAAAGTTTAATTTTTATTTATTTATTTATTTATGGCTGTGTTGGGTCTTCGTTTCTGTGTGAGGGCTTCCTCTAGTTGTGGCAAGTGGGGGCCACTCCTCATCGTGGTGTGCAGGCCTCTCACCATCGTGGCCTCTCTTGTTGTGGAGCACAGGCTCCAGACGCGCAGGCTCAGCAATCGTGGCCCATGGGCCTAGCTGCTCCGCAGCATGTGGGATCCCCCCAGACCAGGGCCCGAACCCGTGTCCCCTGCATTGGCAGGCAGACTCTCAACCACTGCGCCACCAGGGAAGCCCAGGACCTTTACTCTTTACCAGTGATTCTGACAATTCTAAACAAGGTGTGTTGTGAGGCTCCAGTAAAAGTTTTACCGTCACCCATGAGTTGTCCCTCAAAACTCTTCAGTATCTTTCACTGTTAGGTATATTTAAGGCATGGAGTATTTGCCCATGATTAAATCTCCTACCTTATCTAGAAAATGTCTTGTGTTTTACCAGTACATGCCTTGTGCCACACACATTCATTCCTTTGTTAAACAACAACAACAAAAATTGGTGAGTCTGCCCTGGCCTTCATCGGCTCACAGTATGGTAGAAGGAGACAGCTGTGCAAACAAATACGTTACAGATTCAATGATAGAATCTGTACCGTGTCAGAGGGTGGGGCATAAGGAAAGAGGCCTGGCCAGTTCTCTCTGGCTGGGGTGCCCAGGGGGATAGGGGAAGACACGGTCAGGAAAGGCTTCTGATGAAAGAGCTGGGTCTTCACCATGGAGTCTGTGTTCCCCAGGGAGATTTTTTGGGGATGGAGTGTACTGTGGAAAGAACATTCTAAGAAGAAGGAAGAACATGAGGAAATGTTCAGTGGCCTGGCCGAGCAAGGCCCATTCAGGAATAAGTAGGAAGTCTCTACACTTATGCCAAGCACTCCTGTAGGTCCCGGATTTCATAGTCCCATTTATTGCATACTGGTAGGTCCCACATACATCTCACTTAATCCCTACAGCAATTTTATAAAGTAAGTGTTGTTATCCAGAATCTTCAGATATGGAAGTTGAGGTTCTAGAGATCAAGGCATTTGCCCAAGAACATGTCAGTGGGATTCAAGCCTAAGTCTGAAGACAATAATAGCAACAGGAATAAAAACAGCAAGGATTCCTGTAGTGCTAGGCACACTCTAACCAGCACTGTCCTATGCAGCACCCACTAGCCACATGTGGCTACTGAAATTAAAGTGGAAAATTCAGTTCCTCTATTGCACTAGCCACATTTCAAGGGCTCAGTTGCCACCTGTGTCTGGTGACTGCTCTATTGGAGCACACAGATAGAGAACATTTCCATCATCTCAGAATGTTCTCTGGACAGCATTGGTCTAAGCACTTTACATATGTTAACACATTTAATCCTTATAACAGTCCTATGAGGAGGATACTATTCAAATTGTACAGATGTGAAAACTGAGGCATAAAGGAGATAAGAAACTTAACCAAGGGCCCATGATGAATGAGTCCAGGTTTTTAAGCACAGCAGTCTAATGCCAAACCCATATATTATTTTCTATATAAAATGAATGAATATTAGTCAAAAGAATAAATTCAGTATCTTCTTGTGTAGAGGCTGGTGTTTGGTCCTCTTCAGAGAAAATGCATTTGATATGATTCTTACCATTCCGGGAGCTTACAGTTATTGAAGCAGGTTTTGCATACGTGAGGCTTTGCATACATGAGGCTCCAGAGAGCCTTCTCCCCGGGGACCCTATAAAGCTCTTGGCCAGCTTAGTCAAGCAACTCATTTGATGGAATTTATCAGTCAGTTCATTCCTCCAAATGGCCGATTCAAGAGTCTCAAGTTGATAACAGTCTTAGGTAATGTTCGAAATCCTTCGTGTCCTTTTTTCCTTCAGAGAGGGTATCTGGGGTTGTTATTTTAAGAGCACCTTTTTCAAGATACCAATCCATCCAAAGCAGACCTTTTTTATTTTTCAAACATAGGGAAAAAACTTCAGACTAAGAGACTAAAAATCCTAGTTTGAGCCCTGCTTCTGCCTCCAAGTAGCTAAATAAACTTGAGTAAGTTACTTTACCTCTCTGAAATTCAGTTTCTTCAACTGTGATCTCAAAATAAAATAACACATAGGATTTTTTAAAAGCTACATGAAGGGTACAGTGTTTAAGGATGCTTTGCAAGCTATAAAGTACTTTATATAGCTATAAAGTATGAGATAATTATAGCACAAATGCTAAAGCTTGGGATGTTTTTCTTCTATATAACCTTTTAAAGTTTTCAAAGCAGTTGTGGCTTGATAAATTACAGGATAACCCACTCTTAATCATAACATTTGCAAAATCTCTTTTTTCTTTGACATAAATAGATATTCAATAAATGTTTGGATGGAAGGATGGATGGTTGGTAGATGGGGCAGAGGGAGGGAGATAGCACATAAAGGAAAAGAAGTTTTAATTTTTTCTTTTAATTTTTCCTTTTTAATTTTGTGCTTTTAAAACATATTCCTTGATATGAACTGTGTTCTTGTATATGTGGAAGGGGAGGAGTCATTAAATAAAAGGCCCTGAATTGATTCATTGACTCAGTATGCTTGTTTTTCTGCTATTTGTTTTCCATTCAACAAAAAATTTACTAAGCAACTACCATTAGCTGATCATTGTGCAAGTTTCAGGGAAGACCCAGTTGAACATCTCACAATTTTATTTTTTTTGGTGCCTATTTCTTCAGCTGCTAATTTTGCCCTTTAAACTTTCTGAGGAATGCTGAATTCACTGACACATGAACAGTCATGTGAAGGGCCCCAGCAGTGCTGAGGGCTGTGCTTATCAAAACCCCGTCATAGGAATTGTTTCCTGATGTACACGTGAGGCCCATGATCCCTCTATGGATTGTGAAATGTGTTTATGCAGAAAGGAGAAAGCTCCTCCTCCCCTTTGTTGCTTTCCCTACTTTGGGCCTCTTTTCCCCGGGTCAGCCCCTCCGCACTCTATGTGGCCAAAGGAAAAATGAGATATGTCAGGGCTGGGATTCATGTGGTCTCACAGAGGCATCAGCCCTGCACAGCTCTTGGATCAGATCAGTTAGGCAGAGTGCAGAGAACCTCTCTGGAGGGGAAATTGGGCAAGACCTGCCTCTCACCAGTGTTGTACCAGCCTGGCCTGAGGTTTTCTAAGTCTCCTCAGGACTTGAGAATATAGGATCTTGGGAGGGATTTTTTTTTCCTGCCCTCCTGTTTCCAGGCAAGGAGACAGTGGACTTGGTATTTAAAAAGAATCACTGTGTATATTATGTACTGAAAATGGCTGGAAAAGAACCTCTATCTGTGATCCATTTCTCTCCTTGGGGATGTGAGGGAGCAGTTTAGACTTTCAGGTGGTTTGTGGCAGAATCAGGGCTCAAACCCAGATCTTCAAACTCTAAACCGATGGCTCTTGCTAAATTTCCCTGGTGAACTGACACTTCCAACTATATTTCCTTTATATAAGACAAGTATCACTTCATAAAGTGAGGGATTCTAGAAAGAGCATGGGTTTTAGGGTCAGACAGAACAAGGTCAAGGTGCCATATCCTGGCACTGGTCTTACATCTCTGTGACCTTGGGCAAGTTACTTTGCTTCTTCTGTGTATGTCAAAGGCAAGAAAGAATATTTATATTTTGTAGATGTTGCAAAGATTAAATGAGACAATATTTAAAGATTTTAATGCAGTATCCAGCCTATCCTAGCTATCTAACATTTTTTCTAAAAATGTGGGAAGAATACAACTGTCTCTTGAGAAAGAGTTCAGATGATATTGATAATATTGATGGCGATAGTGATGGTGGTAGTAGTGACATAGCAACCATTAATTAATCATTTAATTTTAAACATTCCCTCTGTATCAGAGCTACCATGTGCTATTGTTATCTTCTTCATTTTATAGCAGGTCTTTCTGTCTTCAAATTCCATGCTTTTTTCATTGTAGCACACTTGTTCCCAGATTTTAAGCCTAGTAATATCAACAATGAATCTGCTAACGAGAGAAGAAACAGAGAAATATTTTCCACAAATTTCTTTTTTCCCATGTTTAACCCCCTTTCAGGATTGAAGTACCCTGTAACATAAACTTTGTCCATGGTTTACATATGTGGGACCAGTAAAGGCGGTCACCATCAGGAATTCCTTGAACTTACTTATAACACCGTGGACCCGCAATGGCCAACCCCTTTTCTGTCAAGGATCTTAGGATCAATATATTTAAGGCCACAATATTTTGAGATACGCAGATGAGTAAACATCATCCACCTGGTTATTGGGTTTTTATCTTAGAGAAAAACCTAAGACCTAGCAGTTCGGAATCAGACTACGTGGATGTGATTCCCAGCCCTGCTTCTGGTGAGCTGTGTGACCTTGGTTCAGTCACTTCTCATTTCTAAGCTTCAGTTTCCTCCTCTGTAAAATGAGGATAATAATAACACCAATCACATTCAGTGGTTGTAAGAATTAAATGAGACAGATGCAGAGAGAGAGCATGCAAATAGAGCTCAATTAAAATTATATCTAGGGTTTCTTCCTGTTCGAAAGCCTTTGTGCCCTGGATGGGGAAATTTATCACCCAGGATTTCCCAGAAAAATGTAAAGCACTCTTAAGTACATAGAAAAGAGGGAATTTAATACACAAAAATGGTGACCCAGTTATGAAGGAGCCGTGAAGGGCTATATTCCCTGTGAAGCAAGCCAGGGGTCAGCAGAACGGACGCTGTTGCCACCCCCTAGCTGGAGGAACATAGGAGGAGGTTGTGTAACCAGAGGCGAGGGGCGGTGAACACAGGCCAAGTGGGAGCGTTGGTGGCCCTGTCAGCAGAGCTGAAATCATGGAGGAGATGCAGCCACCTGACACGGGGGCAGCGGGGGAGATGCACTCTGGCTCTCCAGTGCCTTCAGCCCTCAGACCTTCTGGCAGGGCTGGCCTGGTGTCTGGGAACCATGGGCTGCAGGGGCAGCCCCACGATGCCGAGCAGAGCAGGGGACTTGGTGAAAACTTCAGGTTGCTTCCATGTCTTGGCTCTTGTAAGTAGTGCTACAGTGAACATTGGGGTCCATGTAGCCTTTCAGATTATGGTTTTCTCCAGATATATGCCCAGGAGTGGGATTGCTGGGTCATATGGTAGTTCTACGTTTAGTTTTTTAAACAGCCTCCATACTGTTCTCCACAGTGGTTGTAGGCCCTGCAGTTTTTCTTGTCCCATCCTGATCCCTGCATTGAAATGCTCCATCTAGGCTTCTCCCTCCCTCCCACAGGACCGTGAGCATCCCGAGGACAGGGACTGTCGTCTTATCCTCACATCCTCAAGCACCGGTACTTTCACTTTCTACTCTGTGCTGGCCACTGTGGTCGGTGCTGGGGGACTAAGCACGTGGGCGAGACAGTGCCAGCTTCCTGCAGCTTCTATGATTAAAGGAGAGGCAGACGGGCTGTGGTAGTTCTGTAAGTTACCAGTGTCTTGTATGCTAGCGAAGCCCAGGGGGGACTGGGAGCTGCGTCTTTCCTGGAGGAACAGGGAAGCCTCCCGAGGAAGTAACATTTGAGTTAGGAAGGAATTGGAGTTCACCTGGCAAAGAGGCTGGGGAATGGCATTTCAGGCAGAGGGCAGAGCGAATGCAAAGGTCTGGAGGCGGGAAGGAGCACTGAGGATTAGAGATGGAGAGCGGGGAGGCACAGCCCCGAAGCCCATGGAGCCGGAGGGAGCTGTTCTCTCCCGCATCCGGCCTCTGTGCTCTGCCCTGATGCCTTCCACCTCCTGCCTGTGTCCTAGCTGGGAATGTTTGCATGTTTTCGGCTCCCACATCACACCCAGTATATCGTTTTATGTGTACAAAGTGCTCGTTGGATATTTGAGTAAATGACAGGCGACTCAAGGCTCTAAATGGTCTCTCTAACTCTCCCCTCGCATTTATAACTTCACTTGCCCAGCAAATATCAAGGAACACAATCTGAGTGGAGAAGCAGCCTGAGCTTATACCATTTATGGGAAACTCTCTGCCACCTGGCATTCTTTCAACAGAAACTCACTGTCAGTCACTCTATCCTTTATACCGAGAGTTCTGGGATGAGTAGTACTAAGAATGGTGAGCCAGAGATGCCGAGAAGATCCAGTCATCAAGCGATTCTTTTGCCTTCGTTGAGATTGAAATGTGATGTGTTAAACCAGATTCCCTTCAGCCCTGCTGCTTACTAGCAGTGTGACCTTGGATGGGTCACTGCATCCACAGGTGGGCCTTCCTTCCTCCACTGATGTGTGGGGTTAATAATATCAACTTGACAGGCTTAATATAAAATGAGACTATACGTATAAACATTCAGCATGGTGCCTGGTAGTTCGAGAGCAAAAATCACTGATGGCTGTTGCTTTTATTATTCTAATTACAGTTAGCATTACTATTCCAATGTTCGAGGCTGTACACTGACGAGAGTAAAGCAAAAGCAGAACATGTTTCCCTGTTCCCCTGGCAGGCCAGTTACGTTCTTTTGGTTTCTGTTTGAGACTGGCCTACACATGGAATGCTTTCTCAATGTTGTTTGGTATAAAAAAAGAGTATTTTATGTTTGTTTTAGTTTTCTTTCCTTCTTATTTTTTTTTAAGAGGATTTTGTTTTGTTTTGGTTTCTCACAGGAGTGATTGGAGCAGATGTGAGGGGGCATGGCCTCGCCTGTGAGGGACAGCCGGTGACGTCACGGCTGGCTATCATCTGTGGAACATCTTCTTGTCACATGGGGGTGAGTCTGCCCAGCAAGCGGGCGAGGGCGGGGCTACCACACTCCAGGGAGGACAGCCCAGCCCGGGAGGAGATCTGAGCTGCTGGCCCCTCCCCGCCTCAGTTCCTTCCCTTCCTGCCCGCCCCCCCGCCCCCCGTGCTGTGTCTAGTCGAAAGTTCAGCCCTCCTTCCAATAGCCTTGCTTAGATTTGCCAGATCTTTTTCCAGGGGCCAAATTCTTAAAAAGTGTGAAAAGGGTTGAGTCTGCCTTTGACATCACCCTGGCTAGAGAGCCGAGGCGGAAGGGGTGAAATCGGATCCAGAGATGGCCAAGCCTCGCTCCCAGACGGTCTGTCCCTAATGGGTAGCTGAGTCTTCTCTGCACAGGGGTGTCTATTTTCCTTGGCCGCTGAGCTCTCTCTCAATCAATATAAATCCATCTCCCTGGGAGCAGTCTGATGATGTATAGAATTAGGCTGCATATCATGACTTCAAAAGAACACTGATAAGCAATTTTCACTTTGTTAATTTTTCTTCATGAATTAGTGGAAAGGCTTTCTCCAAGATTGCAGTTAAAATTTAGTGCCTGCCCTAAAATTTATATCTTCTTTAAATGCATGAGTCTGAAAGCATTCCATTTCGATAAGTACCCATTTCTACCATATTTTTATTTAAAAGTCGTTACTCTGTTAAACTAAGATGGACGATGGACGACTCCTTGGATTTTTCCCAGATGAGTAAAATAGAGGGGAGGGTGGGGGAGGAGGAGGAAGGCAAACGGGAGAGTAGCGGGGACATGCGTAAGGATTAGAGTGGGATCTGGGATACAGCCCAGGGCAGAATCTCTACGACGATGGAGGGACTTATGTGCCATGAGAAACTGTGTTTAGTTACCGTGGGGACCAATGAGCCTTTTGTACCATGAAATATTTTGGTTGAGTAAATATTGATACCTTTACTTATCCAGTGATCCTCTGCTCTTGTGGCCGGGGCTGTGCTAAATCCTGGGGACGTAGGGATGACATAGGGCCTCCCATTGGTGAGATAGATGATGACAGGTATTACGGTACAAGGCCTCACAGGATAGATTCAGACTGAACTCGAGATACTGAGCATCTAGTATGTGCTAGGCATGGTGGCAGGGGTTCTCACACGTTTCATAAAGATGATGGGGCCGCCCGACTGGTTTGCAGTCCCAGTTCCTCCACTTCCTAAGGGTGGGCCCTCAAGCAAGGCACTTAACCCCTCTGGGCCCCAGATTCCTCATCTGTGAGATGTGGAGAGATGTAGTACATGTCTCATAGTATTGTGAGGATGGATCGAGGTGACATTGCCAGGGTTAGCTCTCCATCACTTGCACTGGTGTTGCTGGGCAGAAAGGACACAGTGGCTGCCTGGGGAGGGTCCAGGATTAGGGACAACTTCCTAAAGGGACAGTAGTGCTGGACTTCTTGCACCCCCTCCAAAAAAATTTCCTTCTGTTTGTTTCTGTGGACGAACTCTTAAATGGAACTTCTTTAAGTTTAAAAGCCCTGGCCTCTTTCTTCCCCTCGGCAGCCCTATTGTAAGGCTTGGCTGTCACTGAAGGGAGAGATCTACGGAGGCCTAAGGCCGCCTTGAGCAGGAGGTGCCCACCAGGGCAGTCAGACCTTATCTCCCCCGACATGAGTCTACACTTGCTAGCTTGTCTTCACTGAACACTGTTTTAAACCTTTTTAAATCATCTCCCATTTTCACAGGGACACATCTGATCTGGTTTCTCCTGTAAAGCCTAAATTTCAGGCATTTTTACCCCACTCAGTTGGGATTTATGAGCAAAAGCAAATCCATATGAATGTGAGTCTATGACATCCCCATGTCTCAGTTTCCTGGTCTCTTAATGAAAATGATGCTCGCTTGTTGTACAGCATCCATTTTACAAATTAAGCAACTAAGGCCTAGAAAAAGCCAGTAATTTTCCCAAGGTCACCAAGCTATTCAGCTGGAGCTGAAAACTCAGGTCCAGCTCTGTCTGAGTCCCAAGTGCATCCCCCTCAGTGCCTTATTGTGTTGTGAGTGATTATGATGTGTCCGTACAGGAGTGGAGAGAGCGTGGGCTTCAGAGTCAGATGGGTGTAGGTTTGGACATCTGCTTATGTGCTTTTTGGCCCTGTGACCTAAGGTGTGCTACTTAAGTTCTCTGAGCCTCAGATTCTTCATCCGTCACACTGAGGGTGAGGATGCCAGTCTTACAGGGCTTCTGGGTAACATGAATTATGTACATACATCCGTAGTACCTAGTAGACACTCAGAAATTGTGGGGATTCTTATTACACTTTTCTAGTGATATAAAATGCTCCCATGAAGCAACTGTTGGGCTTTAACGAGTTTGATGGGCAGCTGCAGTTGTTTGCAATGAATGAAGGCCATAAAATGCCAGTTTATTATGGTCGTGTTGTGCTGGAAATAAAGTCCCCACTCCCACCCCGCTTTGTACTTGGGAGTGGGAAGGGACCTTCTGGGCCAAGGGGATTAATCATCAGCTTTAATGTTATGTGGTGAGGGCGAGACTGTGGTCATGCTGGCGTCGGAAAATGCCTTTGATCTGGCTCAGGTGCTGGACACCCAGCAAGCCAACAGCAGTGACACCTCTGTGAGGTCTAGGAGAGGTGCAGGTCTGAGGGAAACTCAAGGACCCTCTTTGTTGTGGTTCTGGCAAATAAAACCACCAACTGTCAGGGAAAATTCACCGAACAGAACACAGGGACCAGAGGGGTCTGTGGGCTTTTCAAAAAAGTGACTTCCAACTTGGTCTGAAGGATTCTCTTTCTTCCTGTCTGCTCACTGCTTATGTTTCTAATTCTGTAGGTTGATTGGGTCAAAATTCCCAGGAATATTTTGTGTTTGATCCTGGTTGCTTCTTTCTAGCTCACCCAGAATGAATGAATGAAGGAATGTAACAAGTATTGGTACTTAGGAGTTGCCTTCCTTCACATCCCTGTTACTTCTAGGAATCTGGCGAAAAAGCCCGAGGTTGAACATAAGCTTTACTAATCAGGCCTTTGATATTTTAGAAGATACGAGTGTGGGCTGCACATTTATCTTCCTCGTAGATGATTTAATTAACAAGGAAAAAAAAATACTGTTCTTTTTTTAACTGCATGAAAGCGGAGCTGCTTGTTCAGACTTAATTACTACCAACTCACCAAAACCCAAGATCATACACAGCAGGGGTGAGCCAGAGGTTGAAAAGTCACAGGGTCAGATGGAGCTGATCCCTGCCATCGCTCCAGCACCCCTTTTCTCAAGCTGTCAAGTCAGGTTGTAACTTGGCAACTTGTCTTTAGTCAGCATGACAGATGGAGAGGGGACCGTGGGGAGGGGGTGGGGAAGACTGGATAGGTAAGGTTTGAGCAGAACGATAGCTGGTAAGAGCTGGGAATTACATCTGCATCTTAAATCACTCAGAACTGAAGTTTTCTCAAAGTCTTAGATGACTGTAGGCATGGTGGTTCTCTATCATGCAGTGGGTGTGGAATTTCTAAAATAGGCTCTTACGCTGGCTTCACCACTTACTGTGTGAGTTTAGGTTAAGATACTTTATCTTTCAGTACCTCAGTGTCTTCATCTATTATATGTGGGCAGTAGTATTTACCCAGAACGTTGTTTTGAGGATTAAATGAGGTAATCTTTGTAAGCAGCTTGGCACTGTACCTAGCACCATATACCAAATATGGTATTATTGTTAAAAATGATTCATTGAAGCTAGAATTATCCATGTGACAATGGATTTGAATTAAAGATATCAGGATGAACTCAGGTTGAGCTTAATGTAGATTACAGATGGATACATATAGAAACATTTACAGACGTGCAGGTATACAGGTTAGTAAACATACATGTATTTCCTAGCTGTGACAGCGGAGGGGGCCTAGAAACAAGGACACCCTAGCAGATAGTTGCTACAAGCACTCTTGGTGCCCAGATCTTGGTTTCTAATACCATTCTCCAATAAAAGGATCAGGGCTTCTTGGAGAAATGGTTGATCCTAGGACCAGGGCTGGAAATAGACAAGATGAGCCTAGAGTATCTTGTAGCACCAGAAAGTAGGATAGTGCTCAAAACAAAACAAAGTAACAACAAACCCTGCCTCCCCCCAACCCCACAAACTGAAGGGATTATCAGGAGCCAACCAAGGGAGCTTCCAGTGGCCAAAACTGTAACAATTTGAGCAGAATAATAAAGTGTGTTGGAGTATAACCCAAAGTATAACATAAATATTATGAGCCCATACTGATATAAATAAATGAACAGAAGAGACTAATCTATCATGCAGGAGAATTTATATAGATATTCTCCCCTTAAGGAAGTGGAACATAACTTCCTGTTCCTTCACAGCAAAGGAAACCATAAACAAAATGAAAAGACAACCCACAGAATGGGAGAAAATATTTGCAAATGACATGATCGACAAGGGATTAGTCTCCGAAATTTACAAACAGCTCATGCAGCTTAATATCATCAAAACAAACCAATCAGAAAATCAGCAGAAGACCTAAATAGACATTTCTCCAAAGAAGACATACAGCTGGCCAAGAGGCACATGAAAAGATGCTCAAGTCAACATCGCTGATTATTAGAGAAATGCAAATCAAAACTACAATGAGATATCACCTCACACCAGTCAAAATGGCTATCATCAAAAAAATCCACAAACAATAACTTCCTATTCCTTAAGCATGAGCTGCACATGGTGACTTCCTTTCAAAGAGGACAGTACAAAAAGGGAGAAAAAGAATAATTTTATAGTGGAGAAATCTGACACACTAACTTCAGCCAGGTTATCAAGGTCAACAACAACAGTGATAAGTCATGTTGATAGTATGTACTGCTGACATGGTGTGAAGAGAATGGCGCTTTATCTCTGTTATCTTCCTCGCAAAAACCCATAACCACGGTCTAATTAATCATAAGAAAAACATCAGACAAATTCCATTTGAGGGACATTCTACAAAATACCTGACTAGCACTCTTTGAAACTGTCAAGGTCATCAAAAAACAAGGAAAGTCTGAGAAATTATTACAGCCAAGAGGCGCCTAAAGAGATATGTAATGTAGCATCCTGGATGGGATCCTGGAACAGAAGAAAGCTGTTAGGTGAAAACTAAGGAAATCTGAATCAAGTAAGGTGTTTAGTTAATGATATCATTATCTTTCTTTAATTGTGACATATGAACTTAATGTAAGATATTAATGGTAGACAGAACTAGGTGTAGGGTCTATGGAACTCTGTACTACCTTCCCAACTCTTCTGTAATCTAGAACTGTTGTAAAATTAAAAGTTCATTTAAAAAAATTACTCATTAAATCATTCACTCATTACCAAAACATTTTCTTGTGTGTGCACGGCTAAATACTAAGGGTATTAAGATAAATAAGATAGCGTGTCATGCCTGCCTTCATCGAGAAAGGCAGACAAGGAGGAGATGACTACAGTTCAGAGTGGTAATTCCGATGGTAAGTTTAGGGCTGAATATGGAGAAGGGGACGACTCAAGCTTCCAGTAGACAGGGAAGCTTTCCTGTAGGATGTGCTATTTGTAGGACTGTAGTTCCCCGCCCCCCCCCCCCCCCGCACTGGGATGCTATTTCTGCCCAGTTTCAGGCACTAGACCCTGGCCTCACCCTTCTCCTCTTTCTCTTCTGTGTCCACATCACCCACAGCAATACCAGTTTGCTCCTGGGTGGGATGTGGGTATCGCAGGCCCATTGGGAGAGCACCACAGGAAGGGAGAATGTCACAGCTAAGAAGAGTGTGGGCAGGTTTCTCTGTCTTGGACTCTTTAGCAAGTGGCATTGGCAGAGGTCACTGAGAGAGGTGGAGAGGGAAGGGAGTCCATAAGGCACAGAGAGGACCACCGTTACACCTCCCAGTGAAAGAGCTGAGCTACTGTGCATGATTCGCCAGGACTCGCTGTTGTCAGCCTCTGGGATCAGTGTTCTCAGGAGTCAGTCTCTCCATACTGAGGCTCACCCTGGGCCCTGCAACTACATGCATGGAAAGCAGGCCGTATGCTAGGCATCGACTGGCAAGGAGAGGTTTAATGTGGTTCCGTGAGCAGTAAGACAGCTTGTGCATTCAGGAAGCTCAGCGTAGTGTTTCTCCGGGCACTTGGCGCAGGACAGTTCTACAGCGTGCTGGACAGAGGACGTTCAGCACCCCTGGTCCAGCCTCAGTCATTACAAGGAGACGTTAGCTGCTACCATCTGTGGAGCACCTACAGCGTGCCAGGCACTGTGCTAAATCCTTTATGTCATGTCATCAGTTCAGCAATCCTGTGAACTGGACACCATTACTCTCCCCATTTCACAAGTGAGGAAACGGAGGCAAAGAGCAGTTAAGTGGGTCACACAGTGTGACACACAGGAAGGGGGGACGCTCGTCTGAGCCCTCTAGGGGACTGACCCTAGAGTCCTTGCTCTTCCCTTTCAGGTACACAGCTTCTCCCAGATGCCTAGAGGAGAGGGAGAGCAGACTCTATTGGAATATGGGCAGATGTTGGTGCATACATCTCACCAAAGAAAAGGTTTTGAATGACAAACACCTGAGAAGATACTCAACATCATTAGTCACTAGAGAAATGCCAATTCAAACCCCAGTGAGATCCACTACATGCTTGTTAGAATGGCTGACATTGTGGTGAAGATGTGGGAAAGTGGAACTTATGTGCTGCTGGTGGGAATGTGAAATGGTACAACCACCGTGGAAAATAGTTGATCAGTTTCTTACAAAGTCAATGTACACCTACCGTGTGATCCAGCTGTTCCACTCATAAAAGCATATGTCTGTACAGAAACGCATAGCAGTTTTGTCATAGCCCCAAACTGGAAACAGCCCAAATGTCTATCAACAGTGAATAGATAAAGTGTTGGTCCATTGTTAGAATGGAATACTACTAAGCAGTAAAAGGGAATGAGCTATTAATATAAGATACAACATGGATTAATCTCAAAATAATTATGCTGAGTGGGAGAAGCCAAAGAGAAAGAGTACAAACTATGTAATTCCATTTATTAAAAATTCTAGGAAATGCAAACTAATATATAATGACAGAAAGCACAATGAGTGGTGGCCTGCAGTGGGGCAGTGGGCAGGGTAGGATTACAAATGGGCACAAGGAAACTTCTGGGGGTGATGGATATACTTACCTTGATTATTGTAATGTCTTCACTGGTGGGTGTCCTCTATGTCAAAACTTATCAAAGCAAATGTTTTAAAAATGCGCAGCTTATTGAATGCGAATTATAGCTCAGTAAAGCTTTTTTATTATTAATTAATCAATTTATTTATTTGGTTGCACCAGGTCTTAGTTGCGGCACATGGGCTCCTTAGCTGGGGCTCGCATGCGAACTCTGAGTTGCAGCACGCATATGGGATCTAGTTCCCTGACCAGGGGTCAAACCCAGACCCTCTGCATTGGGAGCACGGAGTCTTAACCACTGCACCACCAGGGAAGTCCCAATAAAGCTTTAAAAAAAAAAAAAAAAAAAAGAATACCAGAAGAAATAACAACAATAATAGTAGTGTCTGCGATCACTTATATAGTGCTTACTATATTCCAGGCACTGATTTAAATCTATCTCTAAAAATTGTTTGGTCCTCATTTAAAAAATAGTACATAGTAGGTGCTCAATAAAAATACTAGTTGTCACTTCTTTCCTTCTAACCCAAGTTAATTCTCTAGCTACTCTGACATATTTTACTGTTCTGCTCTTTCGATCCCTAGCACGGACCAATAGGTATGGTTATTTGTGTTTTAACGGTAGCAGTTTGTACCTCAGATGGAGCTGACTTGCCTAGTGTGTCCACGTTAGTGGGTCCATGTCTCCATTGCCCCCCCTTGACCCATGCTGTCCAGTTGAGAGCTGGGGCATAATAGATGCTTAGCGACCGTATGTCTGGATTGCTCCCCACCCACGCCCCTCGCTGACAAGTGTGCAAGCGCTTGGATTTTCCTAAGTCTCCTTTCACTCCTTCCCGGTCCAGTGGGGCTGTCTTTCAGCATCCGTCTCTGCTGAGTGGGGACCAACTAACTGGGAGAAGCCCCCCGTGTCTGAGGTGCTGTCAGTCTTGTTTCCCACCCCACCTTACCGGGGACACCTGCGAGTTCACTCAGCCTCTCTGGGAAGTGAGAGTCTCACTGAACAGCTTTACCTCAGTGGGGCCTGGGAGATACAAACCAGCCACACTTGCCCTCTCTTCTTTCCTCCACCACGCAGTCTTCCGGAACTCTCCATTCCCATCTATCAGCCCCCTGTGCCCTTGGGGGGAGAACAGGATCCATTCCCAGCAGCTCTTCAGGATGCACTTTGGCTCAGAGTGGATCTGCAGCCTGATCTCTGTTCTGTTGGGAAAAGAGGGTTCAGGAGCCCTAGAGTCTTGGGCTCTAACCAGAGAAAAGCCACCCTCAGACCATGCCACGTCGCTGGAGCTGCATTCTTTGGGTGATGACTGTAGCAGCTCTGTGTTTCACCCAGGCCCGAGCTAGAGCAACAAAGGATGCTGTGCATCATTCCTCACAAGGGAAATGCAAAGGCAAATGCAAACCCCAGTGAGACCCACTACACGCTTTTCAGAGTGGCTGAAGTCCGGCAAGGATGGGGAACTGGAACTCTCACACGCTCCTGCTGGGAACGTGAAATGGCACAGCCCCTTTGGAAAATAGTTGAGCAGTTTCTTACAAAGAAACTCTCATACCTACTGTGTGATCCAGCCGTTCCACTCCCATAAAAGCTGGGCAGGACTGTCTGGTCCCATGTTTCTGGAAGCCCACCAGGAACGCAGCAAAGCCAGGTGTAACACAAGGCCTTTCATAAGGTCAGAAACAAAAGCCTCTGATGAGAGTCTGTCAACTGGCTTGAGCTCAGCTTTCCACAAAAGACAGCAGGCAGCTTGCCTGGAAGAATGGTAGAAGCAGAGGGAAAAAACAAAATTAGCAGCAGTAACAATAGCAGCTAATGTTTACTTCATGATTATCATGGGCTAAGAAATGTGCATCTATTACTGTATCTAACCCTCATAATAACCTTATGCAGTTATCAGCATTATCCTCCCATTTTACAGGGACTGAAACTGGGTCTCAGAGAGGCAAAATACTTACCCAAGTCATATAGCTAGTAAGTCCTAGAGATAGTTTCTAACTCAGGCTGTTTGATTCCAGAGCTCACATTCTCAGTTCTTTGCAGAACCATGAGACTGGGGCCATAGCATGGGTTAGTCATGCACACGGGTGTTTTGCAGAAATGGGGTGAAGTGATTACAAGGCAGATCTTTTCCAAAGGCTGGTAAGAACTGCAAAGTGAGGGCTGGATGCAGCTTGACCACAGTGTTCTCAATTTCCCTCCTTCCCAGTCTTTCAAATCTCTGCCTTTCAAGGGGCCCCCAGTCTAACGATAACAATAAAAATAAATAGCATCACTTGTCACCATCATCCCCTGGGCGGAGAGTATTTATGAGACTTTTTATTTGTCATCTTCCCTGTTTCTGTGCTGCTTTGTGGTCAAGTACCGAATTAGGCAATTTGAAGACATGTGGCTAACTTCCCAAATCACAGAGATGTTTTGTATTCGTTTGGAAGAGCATGAAATGAAAACCACATTGATTATTTTTTTTCCCCTTTTTCTGTTTACCACTCATCTGCTGTATGGGTGACTGTGGTACTGTGGCTGCTGAGGACGACCTAGCAGTGATGGAAGTATTTGTGCTCTTCCAGCGAATGAGTGAGGATGAAAAGGAGGCTGAGACAGCCAGGGCAGAGCCCTCGCTAAGTGTCGGCTACTGTGCCACGGGCCTCAGCACACATCAGCGCATCTGGTTTATTAAACTACGTAGTCACTGACCGAACGAACTTTTTGGCCAGCCCAATGCATACATTTCGTCCAGGGGTTTCAGGGGTTTCGAAAGCCTTGTTGCTTCCCCCTTGTTTTTTCATCCCCATCTCCCACTCTCCTTGTGCGCTCCACCAAGGGCCTCTTTTTTTCACCTTAATTAAATTTTCATATCTTTTTGTCCCCCAGAGCCATCAGAAGTTTGGCGTAATATTCTGTTCTTCCACTTAACCAGTGTTAGAACACCAGGAGGAATAACATCTAAGAGACCAAAGATCCCAGAAGAACCCATGAGAAATTTTTTGAGCAATCAAGTGCTGAAGGATTGAGGTTGAAAGTCTCTTTCTAATGAACAGTCAGTGGCTCCCTACTGCTGATAGAAATAAAAAGGTTCAGTGTGAAAACTGAGTGGACATTTTGGCCATGTCATAGATTTGAGATATATTCAGTTGAAAAAGAATGGAAGTCTTAAATCCCGAGGAGGTGAAAGTTACTGCAGTGCTGTGATGCATTGTTTTAAACTTTTTTTTTACTGAAAGATAATTCGCATACCATAAAATTCACCCCATGCCATGTATTTTTCAAACCTCTAGAGAACTGAGTATAGTGATGTTTGAGAAAGAGAAATTCTCAGTGCCCAGATTTTAGGTTATACTGTGGAATGATACCAGCACGGGATCTTTATTACTTACAGAGGTAACAGAAAGATACCACAAAGCAGTAAATTTCCACTTGCTCGCACTTAGGGTAGCACCTGACACATGGTATGGGTCTAGTAAATATTGGATTGATAGATGGGCAGAAGGATGGACAGAAATATACTGGGCAACCATCAGGGTTTGTTGAAGAATAAATCGTGCCATACCAGTTTGGTGTCCTTTTTTTTTTTCCTTTTTTCTTTTTTCATTTTTCGATGGGTTGACAGGCTGTGTGGTGAATGAAGGGACATCCAGCATGTCAGCTCTCTGGTCTTCAGGAAGGCTTCAGGTTCTTTCTTGATGAATTGAACTGACCCTTCCCACTTGACACAGCAGCGTTGGTCCATTCAGTCACAAAATTCCGTCCACCTGAGAATTGATTTTTTTTCACTGACTTATACCGTGAAGCAGGCCATAAGTAAAATCATAAAACTGATTGAAAAGTATTCGTATCATCCAATTGCCGAATTTGTGTTTGGGCCTCCAGCCACTGGTTTTAGCCTTGTGTGGAGCGAGGCAGAGACTGAGCCCTGATTCTGTTGGTTGGGGGGATGTTTAACTGGAGGGTGCTTTTGAATGATTGGTCAGCCGCCCAGGAGCTGCTTGACGTAGACAAGTCACAGGCCACCCTGACTTACGTACCTGCCATCCGCCTTCACGTTAAACTCCACTGCAAGTTCCTCAGGTTTCTATGTAACTCTCAGCTGAGAGATTAGCTATGATCTTCAAAGACAGGGCTAGGGTTCTCTGGAATTAGGGAGATGGCCCACGAAAAAAAAAGAGGGAGCCCACAGAGAGGATGGCCAGTTATATTAATATATGTACTCATTCTTCTGTGATGTGCAAGACCCTAATTTGCGTGGACCTACTTTGACAGACTCATAGTGAAGATGGTCTTGAATACTAAGTCTGATGGCTTCACTCTCCTGATTAAAATCTCTCAGTGAGTCTCCTGAATTCTCGCACCACGTAGGAGATCTCGCGTGATCTGAGCCCTGCCCACCCCTGGCCTCATCCCCTGCTATCCCTCACTTTTCATCCTGTATTCTAGCAGGTACATCTCATATCCTTATATGAATTCCATGGGGCCAAAGTTTGAGAACAGAGAATATCCAGATTTTAGAAAGTTAATACTGTACGTCTACAGTATATTACATAACAATGCCAGTGAGATCTGGGGTAGCACCCATAATCAATCACATTTGTATATCTGTAGTAAGACTTGTGAATATTCAGACCAAGTAGGTTAAATAGGTTCTAAAGAGCAAGATATTTATTCATTTTGCCATCCAATGAATCATCAAAAAAACTTTGGTATTTGGAATGCTTTGAATTGAAGTATAGACTTCTTGAAAAGAGCCTGTGCTTTCTCACTTGGCCTTAAGACATATTTTTCTCCCTGCCTGGAGTGGCCCCATCTCCCTTCTACCTGGTGAGTATCATTACCACCAGAATCATCATCATTATTATAATTCACATTTATTGAGCACTTACTATGTTATTTGATACTCCCAGTAAACTCTGGGATGGCCCTCATTGTATTATGATCCCGAATGTTCAGATAAGGAAACTGAGGCTTGGGGAGGTCACAAGGCAAGGAGGAGGTAGAACTGAGGTTGAACCAAAGCCCAGGGACCCTAGAATCTGTGTTCTTAGTCACTACAGTATCCTCAGTATGTGTCTTCCCCAAAGTTCCCCAAAGGTCAGGTGGTACTTCCATGCAACCCTTGTTCCTTTCTCCAGCATGTCTGGTGAGTTGTACCTCCTCAGAGGCCCTCAGAGTTCTTTAAGCCCAGCTCTTGGACAGCACTTACCACTCCCTGTCTTCCCCACAAGGCTGAGCTTATTGAGCAGTCAGGGAAAAGCCTACTTCATGCTCTTTGACCATGGCATATAGTAGGCACTCAACACATCGTATGTTATCAAGTTCACCCAAAGAGGTGTGCTAACAGATAGCAAATAATTTGTATCCCCCGTGAGGTTAGATAGTAAACACCATCACAATTTCAAGGATAAAAAATTTGGATCTAAAAAAGAAAAAGAAATATTCACCAAAAGAAGGCTACTCAAGTTTATGTGTGGTATGTAAAGAAGAGGAATTTGCTGGGGACAGTATTTTAGGGATGAACAAGGAACATGTTTATACTTAGGAAACAATAGCTAGGATTTATTAAATAGTTACCATGTGCTAGTTTCTCTGCTAGGCAGTCTATATATAGAATATCTAATCCTCACAATAAATATGTGAGATTAATTTATGAAAGAGAAGGGTGTAGTAGCCATGTTTTAGGTCAGAATAAAGAGTAATACAAATATATTCAGATTTAACAAAAGTCAAATGTCATTAGAGGGCGGTAGCCTAAAATGACCCAATAGGGTATATTTCTCCATCTAAGAGATGATAGAATTGAGGTCAGAAAGATTACAGAGCTAGGACACGGCAGGGGAAGCCAGGTCTGGCTGGTCTCCTGTCTTTTATATTCACTCCTTGAAAACGTTAACATGGTACCGAAGTATATCCCACTATCCTACCCAGAACTGGGTCCGGTTTCGAGTTCTGCTTCTGGAAAAAGCTGCTGGAACTTGGAAGGAAGCACATAATACACAGCTACAATGTTTAAGAGAAAGTGAGCCCCACGAGCAAAGTTTGGGATGGTTAAGAGATGGGCTAGTTCTGACTGCTTAAGAGAAACCGTATGAGTTGGCTTAATTTTCTTGTTTATTAAAGTTTTTGGTGATCATAAAATGACTAACTCTTTCTTGGTGCTTTAGAGTTTGTAAAATGCCTTTTGGAGTGTAATGCTCGGAATTACTAAGTGAGGCAGACAGAGCAGGTGTTTTCTTTTTTTAAATGAGGCTCAAAGAAACTGAGTGATTTGTCCAAAGTCCCACAGCTAATAAGGGTTAGGGCCAAGACTCAGATACATATGTGAGCAAACCCCAAGCCTCTTCTGCCACGTGCTTAGTTGGTTCATCTTTGTTTACTCAAATTGAAGGATCCTGCAGTTGGGGAAAGTCTGGTTCCTCACAGGAAGGGCTCTTGATTCTGCGTTACTAGTCCCCATTGTGACTGTAAATTCTCCATTGAACTGCCAGCCAGTGGTTCTCAATTACTATGCATAAAATGTCCCTGGAAACTCCTTACAAATGCAGTTCTTCAGGTGCCACTCCCACGGGGAGTGATTCATTGAGTCTTGCTGGGAAGGAGTATTTATGAATCTGTCATTTTAACAAGTGCCCCAGTGATTCTAATCAGGAAAACTTTCAGAAAAATGGCTTTAAGCTCCTTCCGAGTAGCAGTTATATCTTTCCGTCACTGTTTCCTCAGCGCCTAACAGAGCGCCTTGTACATAGAAGGTACTCTAAATTTACTTCAGTGAATTACGGAGTAAATGAATGTAAAAGTAATATAAAATGTAGTACATTAAGTTGGATGGTCAGTCAGTCCCTGCTGTTTTGGGTCACGCTTGGAGATTCCTTGAGTCTCCATCCTTTCAAAGAAAGCCTCTCTTGGTAGGCTTAGGTCTAGACAGATTGAGAAGTCAGGACTTGGAGAGAGTACCTCGTAGAATCTGCCAAAAATTAGAGATTGTAGAATTCTTATTTTCTTATGAAAAGCAGGATGAAGTGAAACCATGGGGGACCCCATTTGCAGCTCTGTGCAGACAGACTCAGAAACCAAAGCACAGACACACCAGGATGCAACAGGAAACCACAGGGGTCTAAGATCTTTCAGTGTAAATAGGAAGTCAGAGTTTACTTTTGAACACACAAGTGCCAAGTTGAAGTGCAGTGTGTAATCCACCTCTCTGCCCAGGCCTTCCTTGAGCCCGGGCACAGATGAAAAATGATGCCATCTGGGTAAAAGTGTTTTCAAATGTTTGTTCTGATCAGGGCTTGGAGCTTGCTTCTTTTGTTTGTGCTGGTGAATAATTTGGGACACAGGTGCAGTTCGGACTTGAAAGCATTAATTGCTCTCCCTGGTTTTCCCTGTAGTGATATTTGAAACTCCCGTCTTCCTCTACAAAGTAATCTTAATCCACATACGTTTATAAAGCATTTGCCATTGACAGTTGCCTTTCATATACCGCATCTGTGGACCTTTGTGTCCAGGTGCATAGTAGTGGAACGTTGGTGGACACTTAATAGGTACTCTGTGCCAATCGGGTTGACATCTGTAATCGCATTTGATTGCTACCATTGCATTGGAAACTAATAAGTAGGGTACAAATGATCATCACCGTTCTGAGATAAGGAAAATGTGAGAGCGATAGAAAAGACATGGGTTTTGAAGTCAGATAGACCTATATTCACATCCAAAATACTTAAACTTTCTTATCCAGGGTGCCTTCTTTTATTCAGCCAGTTGTTCTTGAGCTTCTACTGTGTGCCAGGCACTGCAGTGAAAATGGTGAGCAAAAGTGGACACAGACCTTACAGTCTAGTGGGGAAGATGGATTCTAAGCAAACAATCACAAAAATATGTAATTACAGACATTGATAGATGCTTTACATTCATACCCTGCTGGTAGGAGTAAAAATTGCTATAATCACTTTGGAAAACAGTGAAGCGTTGTTTGAATATGCACATACCCTGCACTCTACCAATTCCATTCCTAAGTAAAAACCTGGAGAAACTATTGTACCCTTGTACCAGTGTGTACCCAGAGACAAGTACAAGAGTATTCATAGCATTATTTTTCATAATAACTCCAAATTTGAATCAACCCAAATTTCTACCAATAATAGAATGAATATACTTAATTGTGTTATATTCTTACAGTGGTATACATACTTAAATTGAAGGAACTACAGCTACATAAAACAATGTAGAGGAGTCAAACAATTTTAAGTGAAAGAAACAGGGCATGAAAGAAAATACAGAATTATTTTATTCATATAAAATTCAAAGAAACAAGAGAGTCAATACATTTTAGGAATGTATGTATAGGTGCTGAACCTAGAAAGACAAACAAGGAAATAATTTTTTTGCCATGAATATCAGGACACTGGTTACTTACATGGCGGTGGGTGGGGTGCTGGTTGTTGAGGTTAAAAACACAAAAAAAACAAAAGTGCCTTCCCAGAGGGGCTTTGGAGAAGTGGCATTTACTGGTGAAGGATGGATGAGTCTTTACTATCAGTCTTTGAATTGTGCACATCTGTTTTATACACTCTTCTGTATGTATGATATGTAAGTGCTGTGAAGTGGAGGAACAACCGTGGGAACGTAAAGCCAAGTGACTGATAAAGTTTGGGTGGTCGGCTTCTGTAAGGCAGGGATGTTTGAGCTGAGATACTTTGATTAGGCAACTAAGCAGAGTCTAGTAGGGAGCAAGGAGGGTTATATGTGGCGGTGGATAAGAGGAAAATGGTCCAGGAAGAGTACAGCAGGATAATGGGAGGGAAATTGGCAGATTGGGTGTGGGACAGGAGGGAGGCGTGACACAAGTTAAGGCTGGAGAAGCAAAGAGGGTCAGGACGTGCTGGGTTTATAAGCCTTATGAAAGATGTTGGTCTTTTATCTTAAGAGAAACTGAAAGGTTTTAATCACAGTGGGTAACATAAGTAGATTTACAAAGGATCAAAATAACTACAGTTTGGAGAACAGATTGGAGAGAGACCAGAGTGGATGCTAGGAAACCAGATAGAAGGAGATTGGAGATCGGGTGAGAGATGATATCGCAGTAGCTTGTCTCAGATTATGGCGGGGGAGATGGAGAGAAGTGGATATATTTGAAAGATGGTTAGAAGGTGAAATTTATGGTACTTTTGGCAGTGAAAATGCCGAGCTTGCAGGGTGCATGGAATTGGGGCTTCCCAGGAGAAACCTTTCTGGTTAACACGGATGTTAAGGAGACAAAAGAAACATGACATCTAAAGGCAGTGTATGATCCTGAATTGGGCCCTAGACTAGAGAAACTGTTTTTCCTTTTCCTGTAAAAGACGTTTTGTGGACAACTGATGAAATTTGAATAAAGCCTATAGATTAAATAATAGAATTGTATCCATGTTTATTTCTTTTTTTTTTTTTTTTTTTTAATTTTATAGCTACTTTATTTATTTATTTATTTATTTTTGGCTGTGTTGGGTCTTCGGTTCGTGCGAGGGCTTTCTCTGGTTACGGCAAGTGGGGGCCACTCTTCATCGCGGTGCGGGGACCGCTCTTCATCGCGGTGCGCGGGCCTTTCACTATCGCGGCCCCTCCCGTTGCGGGGCACAGGCTCCAGACGCGCAGGCTCAGTAGTTGTGGCTCACGGGCCCAGCCGCCCCGCGGCATGTGGGATCTTCCCAGACCAGGGCTCGAACCCGTGTCCCCTGCACTAGCAGGCAGATTCTCAACCACTGCGCCACCAGGGAAGCCCCATGTTTATTTCTTGATATGATCATTGTACTAGGGTCATATAAAAGAATATCCTTCTTTTTATGAAATGCATACTTAAGTATTTAGGAGTAAATGGGCATTATATCTACAACTTACTCTCAAATGGTTCAGAAAAAAATTTTTTACATACACACAATGTGTGTGTGTGTGTGTATGTGTGTGGATGCATGGATGGATAGATAGATAGATTAGATAGATAGATCAGACAGATAGATAGATAGATATAGATAGATATTCTTTTTCATATTCTTTTCCATTACAGGTTATTACAAGATAAGTAATATAGTTCCCTGTGCTATACAGTAGGACCTTGTTGTTTATTTTGTATATAGTAGTTTGTGTCTGCTAATCCCAAACTCCTTATTTCCCCCCTGACCCTTTGGTAACCATAAATTTGTTTTCTATGTCTGTGAGTCTGTTTCTGTTTTGTAAGTTCATTTGTATCATATTTTAGATTCCACATATGATACCATATGATATTTGTTTTCCTCTGTCTGACTTATTTCACTTAGTATGATAATCTCTAGGTCCATCCATGTTGCTGCAAATGGCATTATTTAATTCTTTTTTATGGCTGAGTAGTATTCCATTGTATATATGTGTGTGTGTGTGTGTGTGTGTGTGTGTGTATGTATCACATTTTCTTTATCCATTCATCTGTCAATGAACATTTAGGTTGCTTCCATGTCTTGACTATTGTAAATATGCACTTTATTAAATTATAAAATATGCATGTATTATACACTCTCTGCATGCATGATATCTTTCACAGTAAATTTTAAACTATAGAGCCAGGTGATCTTTTGTGGTTTGGATAGTCAAGGAAGGCTTCTGTAAAGCAGTGATGTTAGAAGTGTCATATTTTGGTTAGAAAAGAAAGAGGTCCAAGCAGAAGGGACAGTATGAGCTTCATCTGTGAGATCATTATCACCTGCAAAATTTCTTCTCTCTCTTCCCTTCTTTATACCTTTTGTTGTTGTTGTCAATTTTTGTATAATTGTGTTTGTCAGGACCTTCAGTATTATATTGAACAGTTATAATGATTAAAAAGCCATCTCATCTTGTTCCTGATACTAGAGGGGCTGTGTCTGAAATTTCTCTCATGAATACGATATTTGCTGGAGATTTTTGAGATATGTAGATATATCAATAATTATAGATATAGATATTCCTTTTGTGAAATTGGGAAAATGATCTTCCATAGCATTCAGGACAGATGATCAGTAACCCATGCTTGAATAACCACTAAAGTTGATTTTATTTGACAGTTCCCTTCCAGGGCCAGGGAACATCATCACTATGAACTTCACAAAGGCAGGGACTGTCGACTCTCCATTGTATTTTCTGTGTCTGTCCTAGTGCCTGGGACTGAGTTAGGCATTCAGTACTTACTGAAGGAATGAATGGAAGATACTTAATAAGTATTTGTTGAATGAATGAGTTAAAGTTAGAAATTGTTTTTTTAAGGGGAGCGAAAAACCTCGCTGCTCTCTACAGCCCCCCACACGCTGTGAACAGAGTCGGTGGTGCTGCCGTCCTTCCGTGCTCTCAGCACGTGGCACAGTCAGCTGGGCATTTGACGTGGGGAGGAAGAAATGAATGATTCAGTCACAGAACATTCCGTTGCTGGCTATTAGACTTTGCTCCTAATGATTCACCTTTATTTGAACTGGAGCCAGGTGGTAAAAGATGATTTAATCAGGACAAACATAAAATACTCTCTTTAGTGGAATAATTGCTCATTTCATTTTCTCCTTAAAGTTAGCCATTCATCTCATGCCAGTGTCTTTCAATTTATGTATGTTGCCATGAAGTATTGAAAGTGATTGTTCTGAATTAAGTCAAAAGTACTCACGAAGAATTGTCTTAGTGTGTTAGCAGGGGGTTCAGAATTCCAGTATGAAATTGGAAAGTGGTTGGTAGAGTGGCAGGCTTACATCCAAAAAGATTTGAATGCCCTAGTAAGGTTATATAAAGGTTTATTGGTGAATAACTGAGGGAAGTTGGTTGTCATAAAACAGGCAGTTAAGTAAGAATATCTTAGTAGTTTTGAATACTTTATGGTGGTTCTAATCGTATATATACTTCTCATTTTAAAGGGGATTTCATTTAATAAGTTAGTTAAAGTAACAGCCAGTATTAGAATGTCTAGTGTCCAGAGACTGATGACTTTTTCCTGACTTGGGTCTCTGTTCAAAAAGCCTTTGATGACTCCAGAAAGTAACAGTTAATTTATGGAACCCTAGCTAGCTCTGTCCACCTCCTCTCCCACGTACACTCTCCGCTCCAGCTACCTGTAACGAGATCTTATAATGGGGGTCTTCCTTTCCTCGAGCTTTCGGAAGAGGCCCTAGAGACCAGACCACCTACGTAGGGCTTCCTAAAAGACTGTAAAACTAGTGTTAAAAGCCACCCTGAGAATATAAAACAGAAGTAGAAGTCCGAGGAAAGAAGCCAAGGTTGACTGTTGTATCTGAGATACTAAGTCAGAAAGTGAGGGCTGCTCTGGGAACGGGCTGTATGTCCACTGAAGACAAGGCAAAGGTGTGTGTGGGTCCAGCACAAGGGATCCAGCTGGGTATGTCGTAAATGGGACCCCGTCCCAAAGGAATGAGTGAGGAGCAGTTGGGATTACCCCTGAGGTCCAGGAATGAAAGGGAGTCATGAGCAGAGCAATGGAGAGATGGAGAGGGATAGAGAGAGGGAGAGAAAGCACACCCCAGGCATACTACTGTGGGGTTATGGGGAGTCCCCAGTGGGCTGGTTGTAGTGAATCACCAGAACCGCATCATGAGAGAGTTCATTTTGGACCTGCACCCCACCGTGAGGACATGTCGGAGCCAGATCACGACCCTGTCAGTCAAGGAAGACCTCCCCGAGGCACCTGCCCCGTGTGGAGCAGACTGAGCGGCAGGCAGCTGGCCAGCAGAGGAGAGGGTGGAGGAGGAAAGATAGGAGCAACCTGAACCCCACACACCCCTGCCCCCAGGTATGCTTCGAAGTCAGTTGTAGCCAAAGGAGAGAGACATTTTCAATTAGATGGGATGGGAGTTTTAAATATTATTGATAAAATGGAGTGTTCACATTTAATGTTGAAGGTGGATCGAGGACTTTTTATTATTTCAGGGTGTAGGAATAGTATGGCTCTGCCTGAAATTTCATTCCAGAACTAGGAAGAAGAGTTCACAGAACAAATTTTACAGGGAGTAGAGAAGTGAACAAAGCAGTTTTCCTCCTATATGCTGTAACTATGCGGGCCCTTCCATAAACTAGGACATACTCCAGGCTCTGGCCGTTCTTCCCTCTCTCTCCTACGTTGACAAATCTTTTTCTACTTAATCATATAAGACGACAACATGCTGTAACAGCTTCCTTCTAAAGAACTGGAGAGAGGGAGGAAAAAAACCTCTCTCAACCCCATATCGGACTCCTGTATCCCCATTTATTTATCCTCATCTGCTGTCTTTACTTTTCTGCCCTCATCTATCACTTTTGTCTTTGTTCACACCACTCCAGCTGCACTGATTCTTTGTTGTTCATGTAAGATAGCAAGCACACCCCTGCCACCGGGCCTTTGCACTTGCTCTTACCTCTCTGCCTGTATCACTCCTAACTCCATGCTTCCCTCCCTCATTCCCTTGCAGTCTCAGTTTAATGTAACCTCATCGTTAAGGTCCACCCAGATCACCCTGTATTAAAATAACAACACATGCCCTCATGACACTACTTAACCTCTCTTTCCTGCTTTATTTTTCTAAAAAGCCTTATCACAGCTGACAGATTATATATTTGAATTTTCCTGTATTTTTATCACCCCACTTTCCACCACACCATATAAATTCCATGAAGGCAGGACTTTGTTTTTTTTCCCAGCTATATCCCTAGACCCTTGAACAGTGCCTTGAATATGGTAGCCACTTACAAATACTTCTTGAATCAAGGAATGCTTCCTGACTTGCTTTGGCCTTTCCGTATGCTATTTCTTCAGGCAAGAAAGCTTCTCTTTCCCTTCCTTTTTTACACCTCCACCCCAATGAGTCTGCTAAAATCCTGTGCATCCTTTGAGACCCCATTTGCATACCACCTCCTCTCTACCTCTGTCCTATTCAGATGTTATCACTCTCCCCAGAACTCTAAGCTCTCAGTTATGTTTCACTTTAATCTTCACCACTAGATCGTCCTGCTTCAGGCTCATGTTCTTTCTTGATGTTTAGGTTTCAGAGATGACTCACTCGGCAACCGCAGGTCCTTCTCATGTTGTAGAATTGCAGACTAGCTGTCTTTAAACTCCATACAACAGGATAAATCCTAAATCTAGCCTTTCTAATCCCTCAGCATTTTCCTTTCTCCTTCTCTTTCTCCTCCTCTTTCTCCTCCTCCTCCTTCTCCTCCTTATTTTTCCTCTTCTCTTCTTCATCATAAAGTCCCAAGCACATATATGTAGGTCATTTTCTTCAAGCTTCTTTCATTTACTGGTCAAGGAGATAGCCCATCTCTTCCATTGATTGGCCTTCCCTGTGACCATGCTACGTAAGGAATCCTTCTCTCACTTGGCCTATAGAACAGTTGAAATGCCCCCAACCATTAGTATTATAAAGCGAAATGGTGCCTCTCAATAACGACTTTGGTAAACTGGTCATCTAATTTTTTTTCAAGTGTACAATTTGTTTATATTTACAATACCCTACAAAAATGGAAATTTAGAAACTTTTGTTTTTATTAACTTTTTAAATAATTTTAATTCATTGAGTAATTTTAACATAATTTATACATGGGGGAAATGACATTGGGTTGTTGAGCACGTGAAATCATTTTCTATCTTCCCTGAAATGGTTTGGGAGATGAGGCTGGTCAGTCATTTTAGCTCTGTGCCTCCCTTGTAAGATCCCATTAAGGTTTTGACCAAGAAGATGGTAATATTTCATGATGAAACTTGGAGAAGTTAAAATTTTACAGATGAGCTTATGCTTTTTCTCACTTTTTTTTTTACTTCCTCCCTATTTTTATTCCCTGAGACCATTTGCATGAGGAGGAATTTCATCAGAATCCCTAGTTGAGAACCACTATAATGGACAAAATTGGACCTGGAGATAAATTCTCTCACAATTTCTATGGAGTGAGATGCATTGAACAGTAGATTAAACAGCTTGTTTATAAACTATCGGTCACCAGCTTAAACAGCACCTCATCTGTAATAACTGAGCCTCCTCCCATGATTCCAGGCAAAAGTCATCACAAGTTCCTTTGTGTTACTGTAGCACTTTATTCATATGTTATGTTGTTGCACTCATTTTATTTTATAAAAATGTAGCAAATGGGTGTCTCTGCCACTAGATCTTGAGCTCCCAAGGGCTGGGACAGTGGTGCATTCATCTCTGATACTCAAGATCTAGCATGTAAGAAACGGTGAAAGCTGAAAGAATATACTGAGCTACAGTCTGCCCAGTCCCATTAATAGTCGGTGGGCATTTCTTGAGTAACTGCTATGTGCCAGGTATTTTGAAATACTGGTGATCTTTATTCCTTATAGTGACCCTAAAAAGCTTTGTTATACCTGTTACAGATGAAAGAGGGTATAAGTGATTTACCCAGCCACAGAGTCAGTCAGTAGCACACCTGGCCCTGAACTCAAGTCACTGGGAGCCAAATTCTGTGTTCTTTCTCCCTTCTTAGAGCTTAAAAGATCTTTCAGGCACCCGTTGATAATGCTTAGCTACCGACTCTATAACATCATGAAAAATATTTCTAGAACTGTGATCATCCATTCAGAGAACAGTTAAGAGACCCAGAGGGAACTTTAAAGATCATCTAATTGCGTTCTCTCATTTATAGGTGACAAAGTGGAGTCCCAGAGAGGACAAAGGTCTTGGCCACCATCTCCCCTACCAGCTTGAATCATACTGTTCTTCCCCTTCCCATCCCCCCTGCAGTCAGTACTCTTAAGTTCTTAGCAAGTTTGATGACCCTGTGTATGGCGTAGCCCATGTTGACCTCTCTAACCCCATGTTGCACTCTTCTCCTTCCCCTTCTCTCTCCTCCAGCCCTGCTGTACTACACTCTCTGCTTCCTCTCCTTCTCCCTGAAATGCCCTTTTTTTCACTCCTCCTGGCTAACTCCCACTTAGCCTTTAAATTTTAGTTTAGGCATCATCTCTTCCTGGAAGCTTTCAGACTACATTAGGTGGGTTTCTGCGTGCCCCCATGGTACATACCTCTATCGCAGTGCTTGTTGTGTGGTTTGTTTGTTGTTAGTTGGGTGTATGTCATCCTTGCTCAGTGGCTGTGAATTCCTCAAGGTCAGGTATTGTGGCCTGTTCATTTCTGTATCACTAATGACTGGTATAGCCCCTGACACAAAGTTGGCTTTCAGTGAATTTTGAATGAAGCAGTCGCTCACTTAGGATTCAGGTCTGAAGTGGGACAAGCATTGAAGATGTGGTGGTGTTGAACGCTCACCTTTTTTTGGTATCTTGAAGGTGTTCTTGAAGGCTCTCCCAGTCTTGAGGATCCAAAAAGCCCACCATTACATAATGCCCAGGTGGTGGTGTTGAACTGCACCAAGAACTTCTGTAGAAAGGTCTGGCGTGGCCTGTGCAGCCTCCTCACCCGGTTTTGAGGCTCTCATAGTATCTGTTCTTCACTGCCACTAAGGGAAGAAGCGCTTTCAGAGCAAGGAGAGCTGGGGGAGGGCATCTAAGCCAAAGTTGTCAAGAGGAGTCAGGATATAGAAGACTAAATTCAAAGGCCAGGCCCTTGAGACCAGGCTTGTTATGAGTGAGAGATGGAGATGAAGGTCTTGGGTGAGATGTTACCTGAATCAAGGCAGAAGCGGGTCTGAAGTGGCTGACAGTTTCCCCTGCCCTTTTGAGATATCCAAGGCTCACATTTATGTATCGGCTTTTCTGCCAGTGCTGGTCAGGTGGTTTAAAAGTCCAAGGTCAAAGTAGCAAGTTTGAAACATTCAGAGCATGGAGGGGCAGAAGGTGGTAGAGAGCACAATTTGGGTAAGAGTAGATAGATTAAATGAGGTGAGGCAGTAAAGGGCTTTCTGGAGAAATGTATTAGCGGCAAAGCCTCTTTTCCCCTGCCTAGAACTGTTGACTTAGCAAAGTAGAAGAAACCACACATGCTTACACACCAGGAGGCTGATCCAGAGCTTGGAGGCTCCAGAGGGCCAGGGAAGGCCCAGCTCTGTGTGGAACACTTACGTAGCCTGTGACCGCAGGAACTTTTGGGCAACATAACAGATAATTATCATTCACTATGCATTCAGTTGTGAATCAAAACAAACCAAAATGAACCACTGTGCAATTTCGGCCTCTGGTAATCCAGAATATGTGTGCTTGAGAGGGGGCAGCAGTGGGTTTGTGGACTTCTAGCTACAAAGTAACCAAAACATAAATTGGGATTATTTCTCCCATTGCCTTCAAGAAAAAAAAAAAAAATCCCTACTCTTTAGCATGTCGTGAAAGGATTTTCATTGTCTGACCTCTGCCTGCCCTCCACTCATAGGTCTGACATTAAATATTTGCATGTCCTGCACCATGGCTGCCTGACCTTGGGCAAGTTATATAACCCCTCTGAGCCTCAGTTCTCACATCTGTAAAATGGGGATATAGACACCTATCTTACAGGCCTGTAATAATTATTACATGAGATAGTGCAGATAAAGCCAGTAACCCAGGCTTTTGCTCACAGTATTTGCCAATTCAACATTTGTGTGATTTACTGTATATTCTACATTCCAGCCAAATCATAACACCTTCTTCAAGCCATTGTTGTGCTAAGAACTTATATCTTTATTGAAGTGCTTATCAGAGTCTCTTGCCATTTTGAGATTAGCAGTCAGACATCATGATGACACTGAAAACTAGGACAAGGACAGTATCGTTTTCATCTTTGTTTCTCCAGGGCTTGACACATAGTAGGTGTTCAATTAAATGTTTGCCAAAGAAGTGTGTGAAGTGTCTCTGCTCTAGAGAGTCTTGATTCTCCACAGGCCCCAGATGTTTCCTGGGCCCTCCTCTCTTCGCCTGTCTTAGGGACCTGCTCGGTGTCAGAAACCACACCAAGTGCTTTGCATGCATGATCACAGCTAATAGCCCCACAGCCCTAGAAGGCAGCTGTGGAAACTCTTCACAGATGAGTGCAGAGCCTCAATTAACAGAAATGCTTCAAGTGTAAACATTAGATGTGTTTTTTACCATCAACCCATTAGGGACACAACTTGAGATCCAAGCCATCCTCTGGGTCTGGCATAAAAAAATGAGACACAGATTTCTTCCACCTAAAACCTACCGAATCTCCAGCCATCCACATCCTCTGCCGGCACCTCTGTTATTTGCACATGAGCAGGATTAACCAGGCTGGTCTGCACTCTTCACTCAGAAAAAAGTAGATTAAACATTGCCTGGCTTAACATTTCCTGGTTCAGAAAGTTAAATAATCAGCTATCACTTGTTGATTATTTACTGTGTGCAGGGAGTATGTCAGGGATTTCTCTCTGTTGCCTCTGATCTTCCCAGACCTTCTGGAAAGTGAATACTCTTGTCTGTCACTGACATGGAAGAAACCAAGATTCGTCAGGCTCTCATAACTTGCTGCATGGGCTGTGATTCCCAACCTGGCTGAACCGAAATGCCTCTTCTTCATGGCACTATTCAGCTTCCAGGACGCAGTCTCACCGGCCCCCAGGCCTCATTAACCAGCACTCCCCTCTGTGTATCCCCCAGGGGCAGGTATAGAGGGTGGAGGAGTATTTCCCCCTACCACGGCTGAGTGCTCAGTCACCACCCTCCAAGAGCAGGCCAGTGAAGTGGAAAAATAGCTCTTACTCCTAACCCTGACATCTGTCCCTCAGGCGAGAGCCAGATTCTCAGATTGCTAGGCCAATGGCACAAAAGCCCACACCGCACACAGAGGGTATCAACACACAGAGTGTTCTGCCAGAATTCACACATCCTGGGAGCCAGGCTGGCCCTGGTGGCCAGTTTCATTTAATCTTGTGTCTGATTGCTGCATGATGAGTGGAGAGAGGGAGAAAGGCAGGACCCTAGGGAAGCATACTGAGCTCCAGAAACCAGGCTTGGTTTGCTCATTAAGGGTACCCTTAGGCAGTGCCCTTACCCTTGCAGGCACCACAGGTCCCTTTCTGTCAACCCACAGCCCAAACTAAAACTGGGAAGGAGAAGGGCTCGTTCCACCCAACCCCTTACATTCACCTGACTTTTCTGGTTCCCAAACATCCAAGAAGCAGCTAGCTATAGTAGGAAGAGCTTTTGGAGTCAGACAGACCCGGACCAAATCTCCATTCTACCACTTGGCACCCATGTGACCATGAACAAGGGCTTTGAATTTTTGTGAGCCATGGTTTCTTCATCTGTAAACCAAAGGAAATGGCAGCGTTCTCATGAAGACTATACCTGAGAATATGTATGAAACCATCAGCACATAGTGGCAGCTTGGCAAGTGTTAGCTGGCCTTCCCTCCCTCTTTCCCGCTTGTTTATTTGCAATGCCTTTAAAAAAGAATAAAAACCATTGTAGTTGTCATTTGTTATGTTGTAAGCCAAATACATGACTGATTAATAACACAGAAACTCTATTTAAACCACTCTCCCAGAACCGTAACCCTGTCCTACATCAGATCATATATTTTATATTTTACAGATAGCTGCTTTTTTCCCTTTTCTAACCCCACCTCCACCCGCATTCTTTTTTCTAAGGTAATCCAGATGGGCCCTGGTCCGTTCTCATACACTAAATAGCCTATAGCCTAGCCAGGGGTTAAAATCAGGCCTGCCTTACATGCAGAGGATCTATTCATAACAAAAGCTGCCTCCTGGCCATTGCCCACAGCTGAACACTGTTACTCTGAAGCCTCCATTTCATTTGTTTCTGATTGTTCTGCAGTGTTTACATATCGCCTGTATTAGCCCGGTCTTTTATAAGAATACAGGCACAGGGCATACCCTCTCAATCAACTTCCCCTCCGAGCATCCTTTCTTCTTTAGTCCCCTTGCCTCTGTGGTACAAGCCATTTCTCTCTTATAAGAACTCATTTAAATAGAAAAACAATTTTTAAGTAGTTTCTGGTTTTTTGGGTTTTTTTAAAACATGTGTCTCCCTTAACATTCCTAAAGAACTGCTATTGAATAGGGAGAGTATGAAAAGATACCCTGGAATGTGTGAGTTCTCTCTCTCTCTTTTCCTTCCCCACAGTATAGGAAAATCCCATCATGTCTGTTGAATTTGCAAGGGACATATTCCATCTGAGGTCCAGGAGGAGCTGGGCTGGCTCCAGACCAAACAGCGAAGAGGGTGCTGCTCTCTGCCTGCTGTGTCCTTACCTCTCCTTTTTACAACCTTTTTTCTCTAAAAAAAAATAAAAAGTGTCTCAGAAAAGATACGGACTCTTTGGTCTGATTTGAGTTTAAATCCTGATTCTGCCTTGTTTGGAAGTTTGGGAACTTGAGTTAATATCTCAGAAGTTCAGCTCCCTTTCTCATCAAAATCAAGTGTGGCACAGGCTTGCCCAGCATCTTAGGCGGGGGAATGTATGTGAAAGGGCCCCCCATGGAATGACAGAGAGGCTTCAGGGCATGTCACTTCATTTGACTTGATGGCAGTGGCTCTCCAGCACCCTGGATGCCTCATGCAGAAATGGCAGGACCGAGGGCCGTGATCACTTATCTGCCGTGGACACGCTGTTGCATGTGCCACCTGTGTGCTCTCCCTGGTAACACAGTAGGTAGCCAGAGAAGGTTGGGTTTCACAACTTCTCTCCCTGTCTCCCTTCTCCTGGCCTTCTCCATCCAACCATCACTGTATTTTAATGTTCTCATCAGTCTCCTTTGTTACAGAGAAGGTGTAAGGGGTAAACCCCTTTACCCTATGTATTGCATAAACACTTCTCAGTTTATAATACTTCTGCAGTCATTCATTGAGGGAGCTATCCATGTAACTATGGATAGTTTTTAGTTCTCTTCGCCCAGCCAGACTGGCCTTCTCATCTTCTGTGAGGCCAAAAATGGAGAGAGAGTTCTGCAGATAAGGATTCTTCAGGTCTAGGGACTTCCCTGGTGGCACGGTGGTTAAGACTCCACACTCCCAATGCAGGGGACCAGGGTTCGATCCCTGGTCGGGGAACTAGATCCCATGTGCATGCTGCAACTAAGAGTTCACATGCCACAACTACGGAGCCCACCTGCTGCAACTAAGACCCAGTGCAACCAAATTAATTAATTAATTTTTTAAAAAAAGGATTCTTTAGGTCTAGACTTGTATGGACTTGGCCCAAATTCCCCTGAGCATTCCCTAATTAGCAGGAGTGGAGTCTTTAGGGAGCACTTCCAAAAGGCAACGACTGATGCATGTGCACTGGAAGTCTTTTTTTTTTTTTTTTTAAGGATTTTCTTTTTAATTAATTAATTTATTTATTTTTGTCTGTATTGGGTCTTCGGTTCGTGCGAGGGCTTTCTCCAGTTGCGGCAAGCGGGGGCCACTCTTCATCGCGGTGCGGGGACCGCTCTTCATCGCGGTGCGCGGGCCTTTCTCCATCGCGGCCCCTCCCGTTGCGGGGCACAGGCTCCAGACGCGCAGGCTCAGCAATTGTGGCTCACGGGCCCAGCTGCTCCGTGGCATGTGGGATCTTCCCAGACCAGGGCTCGAACCCGTGTCCCCTGCATTAGCAGGCAGATTCTCAACCACTGCGCCACCAGGGAAGCCCTGGAAGTCTTTTATCAAAAGAGGCCCCAGTATAAATCAGCCAAGGCTCTCTTTGCCTTTATATAGTATGCTGTTAACAGGGTAAAGCCTCACTTGTATTTAATCCCAGTGATAGATCTTGCCAATAGAACTGAACCCATCTGAGTGATAGTTTGATTCTTATCTTGCTCTCTCTTCTCTAGAGCCAGTACAACCTCTGTACCCTACTTTAGAATTCTAGTCAAGAGGGTGTCAGATCGTACTTTTTAAAATTAAACACCCACATGTATGCCAATCCATAAATAAGAAGTACACTTTGGCCAGTATGGAGGTGATGATATTAATACGGGCTTCATTTCCCTGGGTCACTGAATGTACCAGGCACTGCACCAATGCCTATAATAGACTGTGGCACATTTAATCTTTACAAATCTGTAAAAAGAGGTCCTATGTGCCCCGTTTTTCAGATGAACACCCCAAGGGCCAAGGTGACACGGCAAGTTAAGACAGAACGTTGAGAGTTAAACCAGAAAATCAAAGTCCCTGGTCAGATTTATGAGATGATATCTGAGGCCAGACACGGGTATTAAAGCAAACAGTCTTAATAAGGGAAATGCAGAAACTGATCAGGAGCAGGGCTGGGAGAGAAGTGGCCACAACTTAGCAGTTAAAAGCAGAGCATGTCTGACAGAAGCGCTGTGTCATAGGTGCCAAGGGCCTGTTACAAGCGAAAAGGCTGTGTCATCCTCCTCTGTACCAGCTGATCAGCCTCGGCTGAGAAACGACTCCCAGGCATCTTTTTAAAGGAACCCTAAATTCTGTAAGAGGGAGCTGCTTCTCCTAACAGCTCATTTAGAATCAAAAGAGCCTTGGTTGAGCCATGTTTGAGAACCGCTTAATAGAGTACTGTGCTCACTCGTGGAGGGTGTGACAGAAATAGAAAATATGGTTCTGATTTTAAGGGTCCAATTTGCTATGTGCCATCAGAGCAACAAGAGCTAAGAATCCGTCTGATGAATAAATACTGTGCAGAGCACCCCTCCTCTTTAGCTCCCTCCCCTACACCCCACGGCCCCCTCCCCTGTTATAGAAGAAACCAGTCATTGTTTACCCACCACAGATTGTTTGGGCTGTGAGAAAGATGCAAGATATGAATCTACATCTTTGGGGTCATACAGCTCTCAGAGCTTCCAAAGCTGAAGGCAGTCCAAGCTCCCTGGAGCCAGTCAGGCATTTGTACAGGGAAGGCCAAGTGTGGCTTCTGGTCTGCAGGGGAAAGAAAACTGGGGGGAACTTTAGGAAGACCCCAAAGTTTCCTTGGCTATTTAGTCTCTCTTGCAATCAACTTCAGTTGCGTTAAGTGGATGAGAAACATATGAATGACATTTCTGTTGTGATCACATGTGGCTTTCAGCATGATGAAGAACGAGGCTTAAGGAGTCCAAAATCCTTTGCAAATAATTCAGGACATTGCAGGCAGTATCTGGCAGCCTCCCTCCATCCCAGATTTGGGAACCATTTGGTTGGGTGATACACCTGCTCAGTGCCCTCCCTGCCCGCTTAGGCTGCTAAGCCCCAGGGGACATCTGTGAACAGGTTTCATGTGTTCTTGTTTTGCTCAGACTGAAATAAAGGAATTGGGTTTCTAGGAAAGGCAAACTCTTTACTGGAGGACTCTGAACCTTTCCAAAACCTCCAAATAGAGGAGAGGAAAATTTGGCAGGCCTGAGCTTTATTAACCGTGGGTCACTTACAGGTGATTGGACATATGTTATATTCTATTGTTGCTCTTAATGCCAGTGAGATTGTTATGTTAATAATAATTTTAGCCATGCTCTACATTTGTGTGATGATTTCATTTACAGAGCATACTGTGTACATATTGCATCATCAAGTACCTATTATGTATGTATTTATAGATCTAGGTATATACGTTCACACATGTAACATGTGTTAGGACAGCCTGCAATATGGAAGCTAAGGGAAGATGCAGGGAGGCACACTCAACCCAGCAATGGCGGAGAAGTCAGCGTTTAGAGAAGGCTTCCCAGGGCAGGTAATATGGAGTGGAGTCTTATAAAAGGACGTGTAAGAGTTAGTCAGGGGAAAGTGAGAGGGGCTGCCTTTCAGTCAGAGAGAGGAGAATTGATGAAGACTCAGAGATGAGAAAGAAAAGGGGAATTGGGGGAATTTCTAGGGCAGTTTCTCTCTTGGGGAATTTCTGGGCCTTGATGGGCTTGCTGCAGTAAAAAATGATGGGGCAAAGGGCGGGGGAAATGGTCACATGTATGATTAGGCCAAACAGATCAAAGCCAGGTCAGAAAGGTCTCATATGCCATGGGGAGCATCTAAAGGATGTAAGTAAGGGAAGTGATACAATTAGGTTTGTGTATTAGAAGGATCATTGGGGTGCAGGTATGGAAGTTAGAGTCTCTGAGTGGGGCTTGTGGAGGAGCAGGGAGAAGGACAATATTTGGGGCAGGGAAACCAGTTTAACTGCTGTTGCAATAACCCAAGCAAGAAAAGGTATGGGACTGACTAATGTAATGACAGTGGGGAGAAATGCAAAGGCTTGTGTTTGAAAAATAGAGTTGATAGTCCATGCAACCTACAGTAGAGCAGATGAGTGAGATCAAGAAGTGAAGAATGATATCCTGCTGGATGGGTAAATAGGGTACCATTCACTGAGGCAGGGACCCCCCGAACAAGAGGAGCCCCGGGAGGAAGGATGACAAGGTCTATTTTGGACATGTCAATTAGACGTTCAGGTCAAATGTCTTGTATGGAACTCAGGAGCAAGTTCGGAGTTTGGGATAAAAATTTGAAACTCAACAGCATAAAAATTATCATAATACACATGGGAGTGTGTGAGCTGACCCCGAGAGTTGTAGTAAGTAAGAAAAATCCAGGAGGGAAGAGAAAGAAGAGCCCACCAGAGAGACAGAGCTGATATGGGGTAGGGTCTGGACCTGACCCCGGGTCTTTGGACTCACATCTTTCCACTATCCCAAAAAGGAATAGAATGAAACCATCTGTGTTTCACGTTTATTGAGAGCATGTTATGTCCTAGGATCATTATATACTTTATACCATTTAAGACTGGCACAAAACTCTAGCAGGTGAGATTATCTCCGTTTATAGATAAGGAAGCTGAGACTCAAAGAGATTCAAAGGTTCATGGCTAGGATGCGACCAAACCAGAATGGAAAACCAGGTTTTCCTGACTCCAAGGTCTATGCTCTATATTATTGTACTAAACCGTGTTTATTTACTGCCTTTAAGATAAGATGTGGTTCTTCACCATTTCGTAGGAGAGGCAAACAGCTCACTTCAGTTCAATCTGAGAAGTACAAAAATAGAGGTGAATGCTAAGAGCCCCCATTCATAAACAGAATTCTCTGTGCTCTTTTTTGTACTGTGTAGTGAGCTGGGAGTTGGCTGGAATGTGTATAAATGGTTTTTTTCTAGTAAGACGATAGCGCAGTCCATTTGGAGGGAGAGATGAGCCACCACGGAAATACCCAGCCCCACACATGCCTGCGGCTACCCTCGAACATTCCCAACCTGGCTGGAGACACTCAAAACAAAACCTCCTGTTCCCTCCCAGGACCACTGGCGCCTGGAGCCTGCCTCCTGGCCCTGCCAGAGGCTTAGGCCAAGCTCGGGATGATGGGGTGGGGGAAGGCAGAGCGGACGTCTCTGGAGCGGCTCCCTGCCCTAAGCCCAGTCGTCACTCCCAGAAAGAGGTGTGAGCAGGCGCCTGGGTTTTATCAGCGCGGGGAAACTCAGCTGACAGTAGCATAGCCTTAGATCAAAGTCAGCCAATGGCATCCACTCATGGATCCAGCTTGGGGACAGACGTGAAAAGAGGCAGGAGCACATAGAGAGAGACTTCTAATCCCAACCCCACCATTTCTGATCCTTGCGATCCTGGGTAGTTTGCTTACTGCCCCTGTCCCTGGGTCTTCACCTGTAAAACGGGCTGTGCGTGCTTGACCCCATGTACTAGTAGGGTTATTCTAAGTCTGAATGCAAATGTACGCTCAGAAGTCCCTTGATAACCTGAGTTACTACCCAGCCCATCCTGCCCTCCCATACCTACTAGATTGTAAACTTCGACAGGGCAGGGATTATGTCATTTACATGGCTCTCGACACCCATCTTTCTGTCTTTTTATATTTAAATAGTAGTTTGAACTCAGTCTGTATCCAATAAGTATGTGCTGAATATTTACTCAGCTAATGTAAGATGTTATAGATAGTAGCCATTGACTATAACCCATGAAGTTGGCACTCAAGAACAGCCCCCAGTAATCTTGGCCACAGGTCAGAGAGGTAGTAGGACAAAGTGGATACTTACAGAAGCCCCAAGAGGTAGCCCCATGCAACCCCACGAGCCCCAGGGCATGTGAGGGCAGAGTCTGTGTTGAAATAGCTTGCTGGAGAGTTCTGATTGGCCAGCTAGGGGAGAATGACTCAACTTCCCAGAATCTTCGTCTCAAAGACAAGAGAGATCTTAAATATCTCTAGTCCAATCTATTTATTTTATAGATAAGGAGAGTCAGATCTAGAGACAAAAATAAGTTGGTAGATCATACCTTGGATCCTGCTTGTATCTTGTAATTACTCCTCTCGTATTTACTAGCTATTTGACCTCCTTCAGCTTAGATGTCCTCATTTGTGGAGTTTGTATAATAATAGGACCTCATTGGGTCCTCACTGGGTCTCATTGGGTTGTCATGAGTCTTAAATGTGATAATGTCTATAAAGAGCCTAGAAGAGTCTGGCACATAATAAGCCCACAATAACTGTTAGCAATTACTATTTGATTTCTATTTCTTCTTCTTATTATTATTATTTCTATATTATAATTTCTTCTTCTTACTGCCTGACTTTGAGGGTGGTTTCACTGAGACTTTTTTTCAGCCATTTTAAAAATTGAATCTTTGACAAGCAGTAGGATATGTTGATGCAAAAATATACCCATCCTTCAAACCATGTGAACTTTTATATAAAGTAAAATGTGGAACTTTAAGCCCTCATGAGAATCAAGATGCTTGCACAGCTTCATGACTCTGAGCGTTGCTGCCTGGGATGCCCTCCCTCTCTACCTAAAGAAGCACTTATTCGTCCTTCAAGGCCTGGCTCCCATGTGGCCACCTCTGTGAAGTGCTCACTCTTCTCCCAGGCAGTCTGGACTTCTACCACACTTGTCACCCACCTCACTGTAGCACTTGGCATGTTTCGTTGTAATTTTTTTATTTTCACTTCTGTCTGCCCAGTCTGACTAGGAGCTTCTTGAGGAAAAGGGCCATGCTTTATTGTTAATTCTTCTCCTCCAGCTCCTCCTCCCTCTTCCCCCTCCCTCCTCTTCCCTCCTTCCTCGTCTCTCTTCTTCTATTATTATTATTGTTGTTGTTCTTGTTATTTTGCCTTATTGTTTTTATAACCTTGTTGCTGATCTCAGTGCCTAGCATATAGTGTGCAAACAAATGTTTTGTTTTTTACATATTTTATTTATTTATTTATTTTTGGCTGCATCGTGTCTTAGTTGCGGCACGCGAGATCTTCCTTGCCACATGCAGGATCTTTCATTGCAGCATGCGGGATCTTTCGTTGTGACACGTGGGCTCTTCCTTGCAGCCTGTGGAATTCTCTCTAGTTGTGGTGTGCGGGTTTTCTCTTCTCTAGTTGTGGCACGCAGGCTCCAGGGTGCGTGGGCTCTCTAGTTGAGGCGTGCAAGCTCAGTAGTTGTGGCGCACAGGCTTAGTTGCCCCTCGGCATGTGGAATCTTAGTTCCCCAACCAGGGATCGAGCCTGCATCCCCTGCATTGGAAGGCGGATTCTTTATCACTGGACCACCAGGGAAGTCCCAAATGTTTTATTGCAGGTTTTTATAACTTTATTCACATCACACATAATTAAAGAATGTGTCAAAGGTCTACATACACTTTAAACAATACTAAATTGAATACTTATGTACCACCACCCATGAAAAAGAATATTATGGAAGAGAATATTACCGGTACCTTTTAAGTGCAGAATTTTAACTGTGTGATCAAAGAAATGTTAACTACTTTCTTGCTGTATTTTGCCTAATGTTCTAGTTCTTAAAGTAAGTTTGAATCTTGATTTGGACCTGGCTCACGATAAGTAGTCCTTCCAAGTTTATACCATCTGAAAATATAAACTTTGCTTCTGTATTGTCATCTTCTACTTCATTATTAAGACCATTGACTAAATAAAATGAAGAATGAATCTAGAGACCTCCTTAATGGTTGCAGTTACTTTTGGCTGTGGCCATTCATCCCAGTCACCTGACTATCCCACCATGCAAGCCTCATTTCAAGGAGAACTAATGTTTACTTGGTATTTAACATATAATAAGCTGTTTATATGTGACAGCTTATTTCATTTTCACAAAAGTCCTCCCATATTTATATCATTCTTCCCATTTTGGAACTGAGGAAACTGAGGCTCAGAAAGATTACCTTTTATAAGGTCACCCGGCTGGAACATGGTAGTCAGGATAGAATCAAATAGATCTTTGACTCAGCCCTTGCTTTCTCCTCTGCTCTTCACAAGTGTATGGGGGAAAACTTATCAAAAGTCTTTTGCTCATGAAGATTCCCTAACCCACTTGTCATCAAGGCTGAAGTTGGTTCAATCTGAGTGAGTCTATGTTGGCTCTAATGACCCTTGCTTTCTGCCCTTGAAAAGTAAATGAAGGACTCAAAGAATCAATGGTAGCCTAAAATCAAGGGCATACTTTGGCAGAGACAAATACAGAACCTATAGAGCCTGGCTGCTTTGTATTTTTATAACCTAGGGCATGCTATTTAAGTCTCTGCCTCAGTTTACACATCTGTACAATAGGAATAATGATAGACTCTTCCCTTTAGGGTCGTTGTGAAGATTAAGTGATTTAATTCCTGCAATGTGCTTAGAATATGGCCTTTAGTAAGTACCCAGTCAATCGTAGCTGTTGTTGTTGCCAACAGCACGTTATTGCTGGAAAGTCAGTGTCCTTTACGGATGCCTGTCATTAGTGGAGTAAAATGTGCTCCTTCCTTTTGGATCACAGAGCAGCCTTCAGGCCAAGATAGCCATCAGCATGGAAAGAGCTTTCGGAACTACTGTTCTGCTAGCACGACTAGGACCAAGGGAGGAAGTTGGGGAAGCAGTTTTCTGCAGAAGCCGTGTGGACGAAAGGCTCTTGGTGCTCCAGCCAGGCATCAGGGCCGTGCCTCTGAGGTGGGAGAGCCAACTTCAGAACACTGGTCCACAAGAGACCTCCCAGCTCCACGTAATACCAAACGGCAAAAATCTCCCAGAGATCTCCATCTCAACATCAAGACCCAGCTTCACTCGACGACCAGCAAGCTACAGTGCTGGACACCCTATGCCAAACAACTAGCTAGACAGGAACACAACCCCATCCATTGGCAGAGAGGCTGCCTAAAATCATAATAAGGCCACAGACACCACAAAATACACCACCAGACGTGGACGTGCCCACCAGAAAGACAAGATCTAGCCTCATCCACCAGAACTCAGGCACTAGTTCCCTCCACCAGGAAGCCTACACAACCCACTGAACCAACCTTAGCCGCTGGGGACAGATACCAAAAACAACGGGAACTACGAACCTGCAGCCTGTGAAAAGGAGACCCCAAACACAGTAAGATAGGCAAAATGAGACGACAGAAAAACACACAGCAGATGAAGGAGCAGGCTCAAAACACACTGGACTTAACAAATGAAGCGGAAATAGGTAGTCTACCTGAAAAAGAATTCAGAATAATGATAGTAAGGATGATCCAAAATCTTGGAAATAGAATAGACAAAATGCAAGAAACATTTAACAAGGATGTAGAAGAACTAAAGAGGAACCAAGCAATGATGAAAAACACAATAAATGAAATTAAAAATACTCTAGATGGGATCAATAGTAGAATAACTGAGGCAGAAGAAAGGATAAGTGACCTGGAAGATAAAATGGTGGAAATAACTACTACAGAGCAGGATAAAGAAAAAAGAATGAAAAGAACTGAGGACAGTCTCAGGGACCTCTGGGACAACATTAAACGTGCCAACATTCGAATTATAGGGGTACCAGAAGAAGAAGAGAAAAAGAAAGGGACTGAGAAAATTTTTGAAGAGATTATAGTTGAAAACTTCCCTAATATGGGAAAGGAAATAGTTAATCAAGTCCTGGAAGCACAGAGAGTCCCATACAGGATAAACCCAAGGAGGAACACGCCAAGACACATATTAATCAAACTGTCAAAAATTAAATATAAGGAAAACATATTAAAGGCAGCAAGGGAAAAAAAACAAATAACACACAAGGGAATCCCCATAAGGTTAACATCTGATCTCTCAGCAGAAACTCTGCAAGCCAGAAGGGAGTGGCAGGATATACTTAAAGTCATGAAGGAGAAAAACCTACAACCAAGATTACTCTACCCAGCAAGGATCTCATTCAGATTCGATGGAGAAATTAAAACCTTTACAGACAAGCAAAAGCTGAGAGAGTTCAGCACCACCAAACCAGCTTTACAACAAATGCTAAAGGAAATTCTCTAGGCAAGAAACACAAGAGAAGGAAAACACCTACAATAACAAACCCAATACATTTAAGAAAATGGGAATAGGAACATACATATCGATAATTACCTTGAATGTAAATGGATTAAATGCTCCCACCAAAAGACACAGGCTGGCTGAATGGATACAAAAACAAGACCCATACATATGCTGTCTACAAGAGACCCACTTCAGACCTCGGGACACATACAGACTGAAAGTGAGGGGATGGAAAAAGATATTCCATGCAAATGGAAATCAAAAGAAAGCTGGAGTAGCAATTCTCATATCAGACAAAATAGACTTTAAAATAAAGACTATTACAAGAGACAAAGAAGGACACTATATAATGATCAAGGGATCGATCCAAGAGGAAGGTATAACAATTGTAAATATTTATGCACCCAACATAGGAGCACCTCAATACATAAGGCAAATACTAACAGCCATGAAAGGGGAAATTGACAGCAACACAATCATAGTAGGGGACTTTAACACCCCACTTTCACCAATGGACAGATCATCCAAAATGAAAATAAATAAGGAAACACAAGCTTTAAATGATACATTAAACAATATGGACTTCATTGATATTTATAGGACATTCCACCCAAAAACAACAGAATACACATTTTTCTCAAGTGCTCATGGAACATTCTCCAGGATAGATCATATCTTGGGTCACAAATCAAGCCTTGGTAAATTTAAGAAAATTGAAATCGTATCAAGTATCTTTTCCGACCACAACGCTATGAGACTAGATATCAATTACAGGAAAAGATCTGTAAAAAATACAAACACATGGAGGCTACACAATACATTACTTAATAACGAAGTGATTACTGAAGAAATCAAAGGGGAAATCAAAAAATACCTAGAAACAAATGACAATGGAGACACGACGACCCAAAACCTATGGGACACAGCAAAAGCAGTGCTAAGAGGGAAGTTTATAGCAATACAAGCCTACCTCAAGAAACAGGAAACATCTCGAATAAACAACCTAACCTTGCACCTAAAGCAATTAGAGAAAGAAGAACAAAAAAACCCCAAAGCCAGCAGAAGGAAAGAAATTATAAAGATCAGGTCAGAAATAAATGAAAAAGAAATGAAGGAAACAATAGCAAAAATCAATGAAACTAAAAGCTGGTTCTTTGAGAAGATAAACAAAATTGATAAACCATTAGCCAGACTCATCAAGAGAAAAAGGGAGAAGACTCAGATCAATAGAATTAGAAATGAAAAAGGAGAAGTAACCACTGACACTGCAGAAATACAAAAGATCATGAGAGATTACTACAAGCAACTATATGCCAGTAAAATGGACAACCTGGAAGAAATGGACAGATTCTTAGAAATGCACAAACTGCCGAGACTGAACCAGGAAGAAATAGAAAATATGAACAGACCAATCACAAGCACTGAAATTGAAACTGTGATTAAAAACCTTCCAACAAACAAAAGCCCAGGACCAGATGGCTTCACAGGCGAATTCTATCAAACATTTAGAGAAGAGCTAACACCTATCCTTCTCAAACTCTTCCAAAATATTGCAGAGGGAGGAACACTCCCAAACTCATTCTACGAGGCCACCATCACCCTGATACCAAAACCAGACAAAGATGTCACAAAGAAAGAAAACTACAGGCCAATATCACTGATGAACATAGATGCAAAAATCCTCAACAAAATACTAGCAAACAGAATCCAACAGCACATTAAAAGGATCATACACCATGATCAAGTGGGGTTTATCCCAGGAATGCAAGGATTCTTCAATATACGCAAATCAATCAATGTGATACACCATATTAACAAATTGAAGGAGAAAAACCATATGATCATCTCAATAGATGCAGAGAAAGCTTTTGACAAAATTCAACACCCATTTATGATAAAAGCCCTGCAGAAAGTAGGCATAGAGGGAACTTTCCTCAACATAATAAAGGCCATATATGACAAACCCACAGCCAACATTGTCCTCAATGGTGAAAAACTGAAACCAGTTCCACTAAGATCAGGAACAAGACAAGGTTGCCCACTCTCACCACTATTATTCAACATAGTTCTGGAAGTCCTAGCCACAGCAATCAGAGAAGACAAAGAAATAAAAGGAATCCAAATCGGAAAAGAAGAAGTAAAGCTGTCACTATTTGCAGATGACATGATACTATACATAGAGAATCCTAAAGATGCTACCAGAAAACTCCTAGAGCTAATCAATGAATTTGGTAAAGTAGCAGGATACAAAATTAATGCACAGAAATCTCTTGCATTTCTATACACTAATGACGAAAAATCTGAAAGTGAAATTAAGAAAACACTCCCATTTACCATTGCAACAAAAAGAATAAAATATCTAGGAATAAACCTACCTAAGGAGACAAAAGACCTGTATGCAGAAAATTATAAGACACTGATGAAAGAAATTAAAGATGATACAAATAGATGGAGAGATATACCATGTTCCTGGATTGGAAGAATCCACATTGTGAAAATGTCTCTACTACCCAAAGCAATCTACAGATTCAATGCAATCCCTATCAAACTACCACTGGCATTTTTCACAGAACTAGAACAAAAAATTTCACAATTTGTATGGAAACACAAAAGACCCCGAATAGCCAAAGCAATCTTGAGAACGAAAAATGGAGCTGGGGGAATCAGGCTCCCTGACTTCAGACTATATTACAAAGCTTCAGTAATCAAGACAGTTTGGTATTGGCACAAAAACAGAAATATAGATCAATGGAACAGGATAGAAAGCCCAGAGATAAACCCACACACATATGGTCAACTTATCTTTGATAAAGGAGGCAAGCATATACAGTGGAGAAAAGACAGCCTCTTCAATAAGTGGTGCTGGGAAAATTGGACAGGAACATGTAAAAGTATGAAATTAGAACACTCCCTGACACCATGCACAAAAATAAACTCAAAATGGATTAAAGACCTAAGTGTAAGGGCAGACACTATCAAACTCTTAGAGGAAAACATAGGCAGAACACTCTATGACATACATCACAGCAAGATTCTTTTTGACCCAGCTCCCAGAGAAATGGAAATAAGTACACAAATAAACAAATGGGACCTAATGAAACTGAAAAGCTTTTGCACAGCAAAGGAAACCATAAACAAGACCAAAAGACAACCCTCCGAATGGGAGAAAATATTTGCAAATGAAGCAACTGACAAAGGATTAATCTCCAAGATTTACAAGCAGCTCATGCAGCTCAATAACAAAAAAACGAACAACCCAATCCAAAAATGGGCAGAAGACCTAAATAGACATTTCTCCAAAGAAGATATACAGATGGCCTACAGACACATGAAAGAATGCTCAACATCATTAATCATTAGAGAAATGCAAATCAAAACTACAATGAGATATCATCTCACACCGGTCAGAATGGCCATCATCAAAAAATCTAGAAACAATAAATGCTGGAGAGGGTGTGGAGGAAAGGGAACACTCTTGCACTGTTGGTGGGAATGTAAATTGATACAGCCACTATGGAGAACAGTATGGAGGTTCCTTAAAAAACTACAAATAGAACTACCATACGACCCAGCAATCCCACTACTGGGCATATACCCTGAGAAAACCATAGGTCAAAAAGAGTCATGTACCAAAATGTTCATTGCAGCTCTATTTACAATAGCCAGGACATGGAAGCAACCTAAATGTCCATCGACAGATGAATGGATAAAGAAGATGTGGCACATATATACAATGGAATATTACTCAGCCATAAAAAGAAACGAAATGGAGGTATTTGTAATGAGGTGGATGGAGTTAGAGTCTGTCATACAGAGTGAACTAAGTCAGAAAGAGAAAAACAAATACAGTATGCTAACACATATATATGGAATCTAAGGGAAAAAAAAAAAAAGGCCCTGAAGAACCTAGTGGCAAGACGGGAATAAAGACACAGACCTACTAGAGAATGGACTTGAGGATATGGGGAGGGGGTGGGGTGAGATGTGACAGGGTAAGAGAGTGTCATGGACATATATACACTACCAAATGTAAAATAGATAGCTAGTGGGAAGCAGCCGCATAGCACAGGGAGATCAGCTCGGTGCTTTGTGACCACCTAGAGGGGTGGGATGGGGAGGGTGGGAGGGAGGGAGATGCAAGAGGGAAGAGAAATGGGAACATATTGTATATGTATAACAGATTCACTTTGTTATAAAGCAGATGCTAACACACTATTGTAAGGCAATTATACTTCAATAAAGATGTTTGAAAAAAAAAAAAAAGAAAGAGCTTTCACAAAAATATTTTTAAGTATTTAGGTTTATTGCAAAGGATTAAAGCACACATAAATACATGAATGTGCTCACTCTCTCTCTCTGTCAAAACAAACTATTACTTGTTTTCTCCCAGAGTTTGGGAGTGATTAGAGGTGCTCTGGGGAACATATTTCTGTGTCCTTGTTTCCTTGCTTTAGTCATGACGTCTAATGAGAAGCGTGTGCCATTCCAAATGAGTGAGCACAAGCAGGAGCCAACTCAGAAATTTCTGGACAGAGCCAGGCAGAGCCTTCACCTGCCATTTTTGATCAGCAGAGCCCCAGTCTGCCAATGGAGTTCTTCAAAACCTGATGCAAGAACATCTTTAAATCGTGGGGTTTGGGGTTTCGGTGGGGGGAGGTGATGCAAAACTCTCCTAAGCAATTTATGTATACAAGTTTTGTTTGTTTGTTTGTTTTTTAAAAAGCATATCCTGGGGTTTGAGGCCAGTATCTACCTGAGTTCAAGTCCCACCTCGGCCATTTTCTACCTGTGTGACTGTGGACAACATGCAACCTCTCTGAAACTAATCTGTCTAATGGTGCTGGAAGAGTTCTGGAAGGGAAGGGGTGCAGGGCATGAAAAGAGATGGCTTGACTTTGGTGGGTATCCATCCACCTGTCCAAGCCCTGGATCCCAAGTGCTTGGCATGGGCTGTCTTATTCACCCCAAAGCAGCTGGGGCATGCAGTGTAGGGCAGTAGTTTCTAGAGTTGGCATGTGATAAAATTTCCACTGGCAAAGACAGAGTGACAAAAATGAAGACCATTTAGTGTGTGATTCTTCTGTCTGGAACACTCTCTGTATCTTATACCAACACAAACACACACACACACATATATACAAATACAGACAGATATACATATACTCACACCTGAATAATTTCTATGTATGTTTTCATCTTAATTCAAATATCACTTCTTCAGAAAAGCCTTACCTGACCCCTAGACTATATTAGGTCCCTCACTTACGAGCTCTTATAATACCTTTTGATATTCTTTCATTTATTTATCACAGTTTGTATTTATACGTTTGTGTGATGTCCATCTTAGGGTGACCAGTTGTCCCTTTTGCCTAGTGCTGAGAGCTTTCCAGGACATAGGACTTTTTGTGCTAAAACTGGGAGAATCCTGGCCAAACGTGAATCATTGCGTCACCCTAGTCTGCCACCCTCTGAAGAGAGCAGCTCCATGAAGGTGGAGACTATTCTCTTTTGTTTACATTTACTTTCAGTGCCTGGATCACAGTAGGAGCTCAGGAAACATCTGTTGAACCCATAAAGGAATGAGTGAATATGTCAATGAAAGCTAAACTGTCTTTTCTTGCAGGAAAAAAAAAAAAGAAAACAAAAAACCTTTTTTTCCCCCTGAGATCATTCTTTTTCCTTTAGGTGTTAAATTTACCCTTTTATAAATTACCTTTATTTGACAAAGTTTAAAGTTGCTAATATTGTATAGTCTCCTGCCTTCCCTCACCCCCTTCCTCTTTGGAGGGTGGAATTCTTGCTGATTTGAAGACTCACTCATTTAGTGAAAAGAGAACCAGAATAGTTAGAGCTCAGACATTTAAGGAAGGTTTATCCATATGCTGAAGTGCTGTACTATAAACTTTATGAGGGCAGAAATTATGGTTATATTCCGTTCACTTTTATATCCCCAGGGCCTGGCGTAGTAAGGGCTGAATAAATATTTGTAGAATAAATGAATGAACAGATTCTCTGCCCAGCCTCAAGACACGCAGGAGGAGACCCAGTGTGCCTAACTCCTTTTTCCTCCCTACCTTTTAATACACCCTTCCACAACCATAATATCAGTTCAGCATTCATCCCTGCTTGGTGGATGAGAAGCTCATGCCATTCCAGATGAGTGAACACGTGGTCCATCCCTGCCTGTCCTGGTTCATCTCTTGATGTCCTTTCCTAACACCTAATGGGCTTCCACGGTCTGCTACCAAAAAAAGATGTTGCCGTATCTTGAATAATGAGAGCATCTCTCTCACCTGCATGTCTTTGTTCAAGCTATTCCCTTGACATGGAATGCCTGTTCTAATTCATCTGGCTAAATCTTACTAGTCTAAGCTTATGTCCCATTCTCTAAGAAGCCATCTCTGGACCATTTCATTCCTCACCCGCCGTGCCCCTCCACAGTATTCTATGTTTTGTCTTTACCATCCCATGGACCACACTGTTTTCTATTTGACTATTTACTTATCTAACTACCCTGAGATGAGGAGCTTCTTGAAGACAAGAACTCTTTCTGATTCATCTCTGTGTCCTCAGCACCCAGTTGAGAGAAATGGTATGCTATAAGGTGTCTAATAAGTATTTGTAGAAGGAGGGGGATATATCAGTTATTTCATGCCATTAAAATACTAGGTTAGAAACAAACATAAAATCCTAGCGGTATACAAAAGGACATGTATTTTTGTTCACAAGTCTATCGATTGGCTGGTTGATTCTGGTGATTCGGGCTCGCCAGTTGCTGGTTGACTACAAGGATTTGCTGATCCTATTTGGGCCCTCTCATGTATCTGAAACATCACGTGTGACAACTGAGCTGACTCAGCTTGCTGCATATCCATCCAGCAGGCTCGCTGAGGCATGTTCTTGTGGCAGAGGGAGAGAAGGAAGAGCAGAAGCACACAGTTGTCGAGGCCTAGGCCTGGAAAACCGGTGCACAGTGTCACTTCCGCCTCATTCTGTTGGCCAAACCAAGTCACAAGGTTGACCCAGACTCAAGGGGTGGGGACCCCACCTCTCAACAAGAGACGCTGCGAAGTCATATTGCACAGTGGGTGGAAGCAGGGAGGGCTAGAAAATGGGGACCATTATTACAATCAGTCTACCACAGAGAGGGAGCTGGCCAGGGACAGTTTCTTTCCAAAATGATCTCTTTTGCTACCTTGACACCTGAATGAGTTTATCAGAAAGGTTTCCAGAGGTGAAGCCAGGCCTGTTCTTTGTCAGGACTAACTTCCCCACCATCAAAGGTATTTAATAAGAAGCTGAATTTCGTGGTCATAGAAACATCACATGGGAGGAGGGTAAGGCTCCTTCTAGCCTTGAGGGACAATATTTTCACATACTTTGCCCCTTTCTTTCCAGATCAGCAAAAACCCAATCTTTGTACCAGGAGTCTGGGGCCCTTATTTCTCAGCCATGGTCCCTGGGTTCTGGCTGAATGAAGGTGGCCAGAGCGTTACTGGAAAATTGGTAAGTTGACACTATCTTCGTATGGTCTTTAATGTTTTTACACCCTTGACTAGTCCATTTTGTTACATTCCCCGTATACCCAGGATCTGGAAGATTTGCAGACTCCTACGTCAGAAGAATTAACTTTCTCTTAGCCTAAAGTCTCACATATGGAGCATATGCAGCCTGTGTTTGCCAAAGGAATAAATGTTGATCCAGGCACTGATGACTAACCCATCTTCTCACCTATCTTTCTTTCTCATAACAGCCCATTTTTCTCATGGCAACAGGAGTAATATTCTACTTTGTAAAAAGGACTATGTTAATCTCCAGCCAGAATCCTTCAATGGTTCCCTGTAGCCCTTGGGACATAGCTCAGATAGTTTTCTGGGCACATCATTCCCTTTGTCGTCTGTCCCCTCCAGTCTCACCCATGTACTTGTCACTGAGGCCAGATTGCCCTACTCACAGCTTCCCCATGGCTCCTGTTATTCTACTCCTCTGTGCCTTTGTATATGCTTCTTTCCCTACTCGGAGAGTTCTTTATCACTTGCTAGTTTTACTTGATCTTTAAGATGTAACTCCAGTTCTTAGCACATTCTGAGATAATCTGTCTTTTCCAGAAATCTACGCACTCTTTAAAGGCATGGGTTATATCATACTTCTCTTTGTATTTAGCTCAGTGCCTGGTTTGTAGAAGGTGCTTGGAGAAAATGTGTTGAATTCATGGGGTCATCTCATAGGGAAGACAGAAGATCTATAAAAGTGAGATGAGTACTATACCAGAGGTACAAGGCACAGAGTTCGCACAAAACTAGATTAAGGAATTCTTTGCAGGGGAGAAAGCATTTGTACTGCACCTTAATGATAAATAGGGACCAACCAGACAAAGAAAGGTAGGGATATTCTTCTAGGTAAGAGAACTTGCATAGGAACAAAGACATGGCAGTAAAAAATAGCAAGGCCTATTTGAGGGTAATTGCAGAATTTCAGTTGTGGCATAAACTGTTCTTAGAAGAATGACTTACAATAAAAGTTAGAGAGCTGGGCAGGGACCAAACAGAAGAAGTCCCTGTAAAACATGCTAAGGAGTTGAACTTCAGGTAGTAGACCACGGGGAATAGGTGAAAGATTGGAATAGTGACGGGTGTTGTCAGACCTCTGTTATAAAAACTGGCTAGCAGCCGTCAGGAAGAAGGCCTGAGGGTGCACCACTGGATGAAGAGAGACCAGCTTTAATAGGTTAGTCCACAGACAAAAAGCCATGAGGACTTTGGCAATAATGGACAGTGGCAATAATGACTGAGAATTGAGGTCAAGAGATCAGCGGACCTTGGAGGGATTAAATGTGGAAAGCAAGGGAAAATAAGACCCAGGCTCAATTACTCAGCCTCACATTCACTATGTTGCATTGAAGTCATCTGTTTATGGTCTGCTCCCCTACCAGCTCTTCTAAATGTCCAGCCAAATCAAAAGTGATCTGATCTCACCCACAGCCAACATTGTCCTCAATGGTGAAAAACTGAAACCATTTCCACTAAGATCAGGAACAAGACAAGGTTGCCCACTCTCACCACTATTATTCAACATAGTTCTGGAAGTCCTAGCCACAGCAATCAGAGAAGACAAAGAAATAAAAGGAATCCAAATCGGAAAAGAAGAAGTAAAGCTGTCACTATTTGCAGATGACATGATACTATACATAGAGAATCCTAAAGATGCTACCAGAAAACTCCTAGAGCTAATCAATGAATTTGGTAAAGTAGCAGGATACAAAATTAATGCACAGAAATCTCTTGCATTTCTATACACTAATGATGAAAAATCTGAAAGTGAAATTAAGAAAACACTCCCATTTACCATTGCAACAAAAAGAATAAAATATCTAGGAATAAACCTACCTAAGGAGACAAAAGACGTGTATGCAGAAAATTATAAGACACTGATGAAAGAAAGTAAAGATGATACAAATAGATGGAGAGATATACCATGTTCCTGGATTGGAAGAATCAACATTGTGAAAATGACTCTACTACCCAAAGCAATCTACAGATTCAATGCAATCCCTATCAAACTACCACTGGCATTTTTCACAGAACTAGAACAAAAAATTTCACAATTTGTATGGAAACACAAAAGACCCCGAATAGCCAAAGCAATCTTGAGAACGAAAAATGGAGCCAGGGGAATCAGGCTCCCTGACTTCAGACTATATTACAAAGCTTCAGTAATCAAGACAATTTGGTACTGGCACAAAAACAGAAATATAGATCAATGGAACAGGATAGAAAGCCCAGAGATAAACCCACGCACATATGGTCACCTTATCTTTGATAAAGGAGGCAAGCATATACAGTGGAGAAAAGACAGCCTCTTCAATAAGTGGTGCTGGGAAAATTGGACAGGTACATGTAAAAGTATGAAATTAGAACACTCCCTGACACCATGCACAAAAATAAACTCAAAATGGATTAAAGACCTAAGTGTAAGGGCAGACACTATCAAACTCTTAGAGGAAAACATAGGCAGAACACTCTATGACATACATCACAGCAAGATTCTTTTTGACCCAGCTCCCAGAGAAATGGAAATAAGAACACAAATAAACAAATGGGACCTAATGAAACTGAAAAGCTTTTGCACAGCAAAGGAAACCATAAACAAGACCAAAAGACAACCCTCAGAATGGGAGAAAATATTTGCAAATGAAGCAACTGACAAAGGATTAATCTCCAAGATTTACAAGCAGCTCATGCAGCTCAATAACAAAAAAACGAACAACCCAATCCAAAAATGGGCAGAAGACCTAAATAGACATTTCTCCAAAGAAGATATACAGATGGCCTACAGATACATGAAAGAATGCTCAACATCATTAATCATTAGAGAAATGCAAATCAAAACTACAATGAGATATCATCTCACACCGGTCAGAATGGCCATCATCAAAAAATCTAGAAACAATAAATGCTGGAGAGGGTGTGGAGGAAAGGGAACACTCTTGCACTGTTGGTGGGAATGTAAATTGATACAGCCACTATGGAGAACAGTATGGAGGTTCCTTAAAAAACTACAAATAGAACTACCATACGACCCAGCAATCCCAATACTGGGCATATTCCCTGAGAAAACCATAGGTCAAAAAGAATCATGTACCAAAATGTTCATTGCAGCTCTATTTACAATAGCCAGGACATGGAAGCAACCTAAATGTCCATCGACAGATGAATGGATAAAGAAGATGTGGCACATATATACAATGGAATATTACTCAGCCATAAAAAGAAATGAAATGGAGGTATTTGTAATGAGGTGGATGGAGTTAGAGTCTGTCATACAGAGTGAACTAAGTCAGAAAGAGAAAAACAAATACAGTATGCTAACACATATATACGGAATCTAAGGGAAAAAAAAATTTAAAAAAAAAAAGTGATCTGATCTCAAGCTGGATGTGGATACAAATAACCATTGATTTCCATTTCTTAGTGTGTTTCTCTTTTATTCTTAGCTGCCTCAAGTTCTCTCTCAAAGTTGATGCACACATAGGTGGTGGCTGGATTCAAAGAGCATGTTTTGTGCCTTCACTCTTGTGCCAGGCTGTAGAGATACATGAAGTAGTCCCCCATTAGTCCCTGGTTTTAAGGAGCTCATTGTCTAGTAGGGAAGCACAGTGAGTATAAATTAAATAACATCTGATAGGTCTTAATAACCACTTAGACTTTTCTAGAAAAGTCAAGAAAAAGACATCACTCTATGCCTAAGGTACAGTGGGATTGAAACTTTACAGTCTCCTATTTAAACTAGTGTCATGTATTTACACAACTTTCAACTTAAATATCCACTCCCTTTCTATGACACATAGAAAACCCGTTACTGAAACATAGCCCTTTTCAAGCCCACGTCATGGTATAATTACCCTTAGGAGAACCAGAACTCATAACAGACACAACCCAGAGTCTTTTTTAACAAGGATAACAATCCAGTAAACTGACTCTTTGTGCAGGATGCATTGTCCATGAAGCTGTCCATCAACAGGTTTTCAGAGAGTTAGTTTACTAATTGACCATCTGTGTCAGTCTAGAAATGCTCTTCCCAGTATTTGACTCAGAGTTGGCTCTGTTGCTATGGATATAAGCCATCTTTGCCCAAACATTATGACATATCTTGGTGGGCAAGAATTGGTTATGCCTGTTTCCTAAGCCTGAATTTAAATTTTAAAAAATGACCCTTTTCTGACCATTAATAAAATCTTCATAATAGTCCACTATGGTTTTTGACAAGAATCATGGGACTTGCTGGTCTTTATCTAGCTAGTTGATTTTGCATCATCAACCAATGAAGTTGCATGTAGAGTTACACTTAGGGCAGTTCTATGTATAGAGTTTCATTGGACGTAGGAATGGGGTATGACTGACTTACCCATGGGTTACAGAAAGCAAAATCTAAGGAAGTCGAGAAGTTAGCATAATGGGGCAAAATCTGAATCAAGAACAAAACAGACTGTCCAATAAATCATCAGTCCAGAGAGGCCAAGCAAAGAGACAGAAACCACTTATAAAATAAAGAGATATAAAAATAATAACAATGATGATGGTAATAATAATAACAACAATAATTGTACCTTATTGAGTACGTTTTCCTGTGGGAAATATTTATATATATATATAATCATGTTAATCCTTGAATGATACTCATAATAATCACAATGCCTAATATTTATTTTGAAGACTTATATCCCAGTCTCAACTCCAAGAGCTTTTCATGTCCTATTTTATTTAATCCTCTGATACCCCTATAAGTTAGGTACAGTTATTATCCATATTTTACAGATGAGGAACTGAAACTCAGGGTAGCAAGCACAGCCTGGAGAGATTCCTGATGCACTGTCAATGGCCTTTTTACCTGTTTCCGTTGGTACTCACCTTTCCTTTCCATTTACTTATTCTGGTTTATCACTGGTTTTACAGCCTGTTGTCATCATACAGAACACCATAAGAGGAAGTTACATTGCTTTTATTCCGTGTTTCATATGTACATATTCTCTCATATGCTATGTCTGAAAGTGGCTGCTCTGTTATTACATTGTCCAGAATATATTATAAACATGCAGTTGTAAATATATCATCTAAAGCAGAAGGGAAGAGATAGAAGAAGAAAAGGGAAGTAAAGGAGGGGAAAGAAGAGAGGGAAAAAAGAAAAAAGAAACAAAATTTATCTAAACTCTAGATTTGGAAAAAAGATATTTTGTTTCATTTTTACAATTAAATACAGATCTTCCATCACAAAGCAAAATCCTTCATTCCAAGTATATGAATAGATTGGTACTTTAAAAAAAAATCTCCATCTGGTTAACTTCAGGATGAAGAAAAAAATAGGATAGGATCTTTTCTGGCTCTGGAGCCTTTGCAATTTCATCTGTCTGAGATTTGGGCTTGTTTTTCACTCATTTCAAGCTTGTGCTGCTGCTATTTATTTCCTCTTAGAAGGGCACATACCCCATTCCCATGGATGATTTACTTCAGTTCACCAAACACCCATCAAAGATTGTCTCGTGCTTGTTGATACACTCTCCAGAATAGTTTTGCAAAAACCATCACTTTTTGCCCAGGCTTTTTCCACAGAGCACCAACTGGTACAGTCACTGTGTCCAGATGCTGAAGCTTATTTCCAACTGGACCTCAGCCATCCCTCTCTCCAAGCACTCTTCTCTGTCTTACTTGAAGTCATTTTTATTGGGGGAGGCATCGGGTAAGAGAGCCTAAGACAGTTTCCTAAGCTGCCCTTGTGGTGGAATTGGCTTTCTGGGACAATTGGGCTTGGTGGGGAGTTACCTTTGAATTGTTTGAAGCCAGAATTTAAATTTATAAATTTGGGCCACAGGGTCATAATGTTTGCAGGGTTCTAGCTCTTGGAGTTTTAGAATTGGAGCATTGCGAATGCCTGTCTGCCTCCTTCCTTATCACCAAAGCCCCTCAGCCTGGGGCTAGCCTCAGGGGGGGTCAGCCAGCTCTTCCATATGAAGAGCTTGCCATGTCCTCAGTGCTGTCCCGGTTAGAGGTAGTGATGTCATCCCTTCATTCAGTCACTCTTTCCAGCATGTTACAGAGATTTCCTGAGGGATTACTCTGGACCAGGCAAGAATATGGTCACACATGATTCCTGTCCTCCAGTGGCTTATCATCTAGTGGGAAAGTTGGATATGGAACTGACAATTATAATTTATTGTAGCACATAAAAGTTGATTGCACTACCCCTACAGCCGACTGGGAGAATCTGTTCTATGCTCAGCACATTGAGGCCCTCACGAAGATTCAGGATTTCATCTGATCTTCACAGCATGTCTATGTGGTCAGTTTTATTATGTCAGTTTTACTAGTGACTAAGGCTCAGAACAGTGAGGTAACTTGATCAAGGTCTTAACAGTTGTAAATGGGGAGAGCCTTGATTCAAACCCAAGTCAGCTACCGGAAGCCCCAGATCTTTCCAGAATTGAACCTGACTTTTATAGAGCTGCCTTTCTGAATTTTTCTTAACAGTTCTCTTGTAGACTTCCTTGAGAAGCAATTATTGTATCAGTTAGTGTGCCTTTCTTTTCAAGTATATTAAAGCACATAGAGTTGGCTGGCTTTGTAAGGCCATGAGAGAGAAACTTATGTGTTATCAGCCTTGACAGGATCTAGGTATATAGACTTAGGTGTGTCCCCAGCATCTCACATTAGCTAATTGGAATGACTTCATGGATACAAAGACCAGCTCTGCATAAACAGATGCCTCTGTGTTCTCTCCTCCTGCCCAGGCTTTCACTGTATTTTTTGTACACCCACCTGGATTCCTGCACAGCTTCCTAATTACCTTACTCTTCTTATAAGGACACCAATTCCATCAGATTAGGGCCCCACCCTTATGATCTCATTTAACCTTAATTACCTCCATCTCCAAATGCAGTTGTATTGGGGGTTGGGCTTCAACATCTGAATTTTGAAAGGATACAATTCAGTCCATAACAGTCATACATATTTCAAAAAAGTTCTGAGAAACAAAGCATAATCCTTTGTGTTTACCTACATATTTACCATTTCCATTGTTTTTTATTTCTTTATGAAAATTTAAGCTTCCACCTGGTATTTCCCTTCAGCTTGAAGAACTTCCTTTAGCATTTCTTTTGTTGTTGCAGGCCTACTGGCAAACAAACAAACAAACAAAAACACACCTTCTTAGTTTTCTTTTTTCTTCCTTCAACACTTAAAGATGTCAATGTATTGTATTCTGGCACCATTGTTTCTTATGAGAAGTCAGACATCATTTATTTTGTTCTTCCCCAATGTACAGTGTATTCTTTTTCTCTGGCTACTTTTAAGATTTTCTCTTAATCTTAGTTTTTATTATGGTGTGCCCAGATATGGTGTTTTGGGAATTTATCCTTCCTCCCCCAGGTTTGCTATACTTCTTGAATTTGTAAATTCCTGTCTTTCACCAAGTTTGGGAAATCTTTAGCATGTATATATTTAAATGTCTTTTCTGCCCTATTTGCTCTTACTCCTCCTACTGTGACTCCAATTACACAGTTTTAAGACCTTTGTTCCATATTGTTCCATAGCCCCTGAGGGCTTCTGGGTTTTTTTATTCCCCCCAATATTTCTCTGTCTTTCTCTCTCTGTCTCTCTCCCTCTCTCTCTCAATTAGACACTCTCTATTGGTCTTTTTTCAAGTTCATTGACTCTTCTGTCTGCAATCTCCAACCAGCTCATGGACCCATACATTTCAGATATTATATTTATCAATACGAGAATTTCTACTTTTTAATCGTTTCCATTTCTTTGCCATTTCCTATCTGTTTGTTAGTTATGAGAGTGTTATCCTTTACATCCTTAAGCATTGTTAAATTACTGGCTTTAAAATTCTTGTCTTCTAATTTTAACATCTGTGTTATCTCTGGGTTATTGTTCATTAAATAGCCGTTCTCTTAAGTAAGAATTACATTTTCCTGTTTCTTCATATGTCTAGTAATTTTGACTCATATCTTGAACATTGTTAATTGATGTATTGTAGAGACAGTGGATTATTCTTATTTCTCTGAAGAGTATTTTTTTTAAGCAGGTAATTTAATGACAACTCAAACTCCAAGTTTTGTCTCTCCTTTGTTGAGTTCTTTAAGCCTTAGTTGGGCTACTTATTATGTAATTCAGAGATCATCCAGAGATTAAGGTAACCTTTAAGCATAGTGTTGAGCTCCCTTTCTATGTCTCTCTCCTTTCTGAGATCTCCTTACCTTTTATTTTCTAGTTGCTATGGTGGCCTTGAACTCTGACCTCTCATCTCTTAGCTATGAAGACTGCATATTTCTATCTATCTGAGTATTAGCTGTCCTGCATGGCACTGATTAGGGCCTGCTCTCAGGCAAAAATCTGTAAAATCAAGAAACACATATAAAACTGTTTTTTCCTTCAATGTGTCTATTCCTTCTCAGTTTCTACCTGGCTTTGGTCACTTTCCAGTATCTTCAGAGAATTGTTTGATATATTTTGATCAGCATTTATAATTGTTACCTGGGAAAGAATTCATATGATAAGAACTATTTAGCCATTTTAAGGAGTGGAACTGGGCAGAGCAGTTGTGGTGGTGGGATGAATTGGGAGATTGGGATTGACATGTATACAGTATACACTAATATGTATAAAATAGATAACTAATAAGAACGTGCTGTATAAAAATAATAATAATAAAATAAAATTTAAAAAAAAAGGAAAAATATTTCAGATGTGGAAAAAACAATATACTGGCTTCAGAATTTTTAAAAAGGCAAAATTAAAATGAATAAACATTTAATCAAAAGTCTCCAAAAAAAAAAAAAAAAGAAGAAGAAGTGGAACTCCTGACTGATTTCTTTTAAAGCAAATAAGATTACGTTTCTTCCCTGATTAAAACCCTTCTGTTGGCAATCTGTATGTCTTCTTTAGAAAAATGTCTATCTAGGTCTTCTGCCCATTTTTGGATTGGGTTGTTTGTTTTTTTGATATTGAGTTGTATGAGCTGTTTGCATATTTTGGAGACTAATCCCTTATTGGTCACAACGTTTGCAAATATTTTCTCCCATTCTGTAGGTTGTCTTTTCATTTTGTTGATGGTTTCCTTTGCTATGCAAAGGCTTTTAAGTTTGATTAGGTCCCATTTGTTTATTTTTGCTTTTATTTCTTTTGCCTTGAGAGACTGATCTAAGAAAATGTATTGCTACGATTTATGTCAAAGAATGCCTATGTCCTCTTCTAGGATTTTTATGGTGTCACGTTTTAAATTTAGGTCTTTAAACCATTTTGACTTTATTTTTGTATATGGTGTGAGGGAGTGTTCCAATTTCATTGCAGTCAGAATAGCTATCATCAAAAAGTCTACAAATAATAAATGCTGTAGAGGGTGTGGAGAAAAGGGAACCCTCATATGCTGTTGGTGGGAATGTATTTAAATTGGTGCAGCCATTATGGAAAATAGTATGGAAGTTCCTTAAAAAAAAAAATAGTGCTAAAAATAGTGCTACCATATGATCTAGCAATCCCACTCCTGGGTATATATCCAGAAAAAAGAAAACTCTAATTCAAAAAGATACATGCACCCCAATGTTCATAGCAGCACTATTTACAATAGCCAAGACATGGAAACCACCCAAGTGCCCATCAACAGATGATTGGCTTAAGAAGATGTGGTATATATATATATATATATATATACAATGGAATATTACTCAGCCATAAAAAAGAATGAAATATTGCCATTTGCAGCAACATGGATGGACCCAGAAAATATTATACTTAGTGAAGTAAATCAAACAGAGAAAAACAAATACTATATCACTTATATGTAGAATCTAAAAAATAATACAAATGAATATATATACAAAATATAAACAGACTCACAGACATAGAAAACAAAGTTATGGCTACCAAAGTTATGGAGGGAGGGACAAATTAGGAGTATGGCATTAACAGATACAAACTACTATAACCTAAAATAGATAAGCAACAAGGATTTACTGTATAACACAGGAACTATATTCAATCCTTGTAATAACCTATAATGGAATATAATCAGAAAAAAAAAAACTGAATCACTATGCTGTAAACCTGAAACTAACAAAATACTGTAAATCAACTGTACTTCAATTTAAAAAAAATCTTTCTGTATCCTCTCATTGTACTTAGAATAAAATCTAAAGCCTTTGCCATGGCCTGCTTGATTTTCTCCACTTTCTACCTCTCTATCCTCATTTTATACAACTTTCCTACTTATTTACTCCAGTCTAGTCTCACTGGACTCCTGTCAATTCCTAGGACATATGAAGCTCTTTGCTACTACAGAATCTTTGCATTTGTCTTTCTCTTTACTTGGAAATTGTTGGTTCTTTTTTTTTTTTTCATGTCTTAGCTTAAATTTCACCCTCAGGTCTTTCCTGAACCCTCTACCTAAAATCAGTGTTCATATTACAGTAACTTATCCATTTCCTTCAAAGAACTAATCACTATCTTTAATTATTATATGTATTTGTTGACTCTATACGTCAATAGAATATAATCTCTGTGTGGACAGAAAGTACACCTGCCTTAATTGCTACTGAATCCCCTGTGCTTACTGACTATGACCAGAGCAGAGTAGGTGTTCAATTAACATTCATTAAATCTATAAAGCCTTATCAGGCTAGACTATATTTGAATATTGGGATACCCATTTTCCCTTCATAAGGCAGAGCTTTGTGAAAGTGACGACTTCTATTTGTCTTTGTATCCTGAATTATTAGAATGATGCCTAGCACAAAGTAGACATATATCACGTTAGTTTCATGAATAAGTGAACTAACAAACTGTAAAAATGAACAAAGCTACCAATTTTGATGGTGAATGAAATTGACTAAACTAGCCCTTCATTAAATCAGAATTGATCGACTTGTAAGAGAAATTGTCCTATGTAAAGCTTATATTAAAGTTGTAAAAAAAAAAAAAGAACACAAAACATATAGTTTATATTTTCCTCTCAGGAATGTTTGTTGTTCCTAGGAACTGTTCAGTATTGAAACTCGCAGTCCTTTCCAGCAGTATAAAAAAAATTGTCTAGATTGGGCTTTCTTCTTTCATTAGATTTTCATGAGAATTTGAAAGCTGGGAAAAATCAGGCAAAATGTTTTTGCTTTGAGATAAGAAGATTAGGTAAGCAAAGAGTTGAAATAGCTTAGATGAGTAAGTGACATTACAGGTAAATACAAATGGAAAAAAAGCAGTTGTCACAAGTGATGAACATTGCTCTGAGCCTAATGATTGTTTTACCTGTAAAGAAGGGAAAAGACAACCTCAAGACTAATAGATAGTCTTGGTGGCGCAGTGATTAAGAATCCACCTGCCAATGCAGGGGGCACCGGTCCGAGCCCTGGTCCAGGAAGACCCCACATGTCCCAGAGCAACTAATCCCGTGTGCCACAACTACTGAGCCTGTGCTCTAGAGCCCACGAGCCACAACTACTGAGCCCACGAACCACAACTACTGAGCCCGTGTGTCTAGAGCCCGTGCTCCACAACAAGAGAAGCCACCGCAATGAGAAGCCCGTGCACCGCAACGAAGAATAGCCCCACCCCGACTCGCTGCAACTGGAGAAAGCCCACGCGCAGCAACAAAGACCCAATGCAGCCAAAAATAAATAAATAAATAAAATTTTTAAAAAAGAGCAGATTGCTCCATCTCCTATTAAAAAAAAAAAAAAGAAAAGACTAATAGATAAAACTGATTTTAATAGAGAAAAACCCATCATGCAATAAGATAGCTTTGTCTTAGCAAAATGATCATGGAACCTAAAATTCTTAAATTTTAAATTTGCCTTTGTGATGTGTTTTTCTTGCCTGTAAACTCTTTGCCAACGGTTTTGCTATCTCATGCAGTGCAGTTCTCTGTGTAATTTTACAAACTCTTTCCTATTTGTCGTATTAACTTATTCAGTGTTTTAGAGAGAGAATTAGAAATGGTCTTGTCCAAGGTCATGCCCTGAGCCAGAGTTGAGCTCAGGTCTCAGGAGTCCTTGTCTGCGTTCTCTCTGCCATATCAAGGGTCAAAAACGCAAATGCTTAAAGGAGTCAGACAGCATAAATGAATAAACAGACCAGGCAAAGAGGTATTTTTTTTACTTCTACAGAGAAGTTTCGTTTCAGCTCTCAGTACTCTCGGGCTGAATTCCATGTTCCCTCCTTTGACAGATAGATTGGCATAGAGAAATAGATTGCTACTACAAGGAAAACATTAGTGCCATCATGATGATAAATTGAGTGGTGGTGCCTCTCACAAACTGGAGGGTGCAGGCCTGGCTGAAGGGATCAGTCACCACGCAGCTCCAGCTGACCCTTGCCATGGGGGAATATGGTGACCCAGTGTTTCACGTTCACCAGTTCTTCAAGAGAAAATAAAATCTGGACTTAAAGTGAAATCTCCCAGTTTTAAAATATTGGCTCATTTTTAAAAACATTATATATCCCAAATAAAATACATCTGTGGGCCAGATGCCACCTCATACTACCCATGTATGATCTCTGTGTTATACTGTATTGCATTTCTATTTTTCCCATGTTCCAAATGCAGGTGCCACCTTAATAAGGAAATGCCCAAAAAAACCCACAATTCTAGTTGTGTATTGTAAGATGGTCTTTTCCTCTTGATCCTGACCCAAAAGCCATCCTGAAGAAGATCTGACTCCACCCAGCTTAAGCTTCCTACCTATCCAAATAGCTTGTAGCCTTTTCTGCCTACTCCTACAGCTGCCAGCTCTCAGAGCTGAAATCTGAGAAGATGGAGGAAACAAGAAAAGAGTCATAGAGTCAGGATAGTTCTGTCTATATATTTCTAAGGCAACCACTTGGCAAATATAGTTATTGTGGTCACACTTGTTATTTCATTGGGAAACAAATAACCACTTAATGGGATGCTGTGATCTTCTATACTGTGCTAAATGCATTAGAGAACAGAAGTAGAAAGATCAACCCTTGGAACAGGCGCTCCAGACTTTTGAAATGAGTACTCAGTTATTTGACAAACTGGCTCCTTCTTTGATAATCAGGGTGGGCCTTTGCCATCAGATGCTGTGGGGAAAAACAAAACAAAACAAAACTGCAGCTGACCTTTTAAGATCTTGTTCTTCCAACCATTTTTACTCTTTTGGTGGTACTTCCTTCTCTTTAATAATAGGTGTTATGATCTATGATCTAAAAGCCACCTATATATCACTCACTACAACCTTCCCTGCAAAGCAAATTTTACTGTCCACATTTTACAGTTGTAAGAGAAGAGGCTCTGAGAGGTCAAGTAACTTAGGTAGCAGAGAATATAAGTATAGACCATGAGTTTTGAACCTAAGTCTGTTTCCAAAGCCCGTGTTTTCAGCTACTGTCTTAAAATGTGGATTTTATTATTATTCAGGTATGATGAGGCCAGCAGATCTGGAGATGATTGCCACTGAAAGGATAGTTTGTTACTCACAGTTCTCAAGAAGAGGGGCCCGGCTAAACCACGCAGGGCCAAATGGGAAGCACTAAGGTTGTCCCTAGTTGTCTGGTACCTGGCTCTGGGGTGATCAGAGCAGGGAAATAGAGGACGTGGTGAGGAGGTGTGCTCTGTATTAGTCAGTTTGCATGTGAAAGGCATGCTCACAGGCCAGTGGAGTCCTTTACTATCTCTAGGAATTGGCTAGCCCTGGAAAGGGCAGTCTCTCCAGGGTCAACAGGGCCCCAGATCCCAAAGCATCACAAATACAGAAAAATAAAAAGACATGATTAAAACGACCACATTTCCTTTTCTTAGACCCAAAAGTTCAAAGTCATCCTTTCACTCTGATTTTCTTATACTCTGTAACTATTCAGTCACTAAGTTTTGTTTTATTTTCTTCAAAATGTGTCTCATTCATTCTTTCGAGATGCCAGGCATTGTAGGCACTGAAGAATGGGAAATAATGAGGCTTTTGATTTAAAAGAGCTCAGAGCGTAAGGTAAGAGATAGACATATAAACTAATAGTTATAGAAGAACTTGATAAATGCTGCAATGGAGCAAGGGCAGGGGATATTTGTGCCTCGTATTCCCAGTGTCAGCCTCTGAGCCCTGTCTGTGTTTCCTACCCTCTGTGCCTAGTCCTCTCCCCATTGTACATACCCTACTGGGTTAATTTTCCTTAACTTGTCATTATTTTGCTCCACAAATGGAAATAATTTCCTGTGGCCTACAATTCAGTAAAACAGTAGTCACTTATCTGACTTTTAAGAACCACTGTCTGTCCATACCCTCCTCATGCATCCATATTTTCACCACTTCATTTATTCTCTAATTTAACATACAGTTATCCTCTGACCATTGTGTGCCCCACACAAACAGACACAAATATAAAGCGTGGTAAGTGCTCCCATGAAGTACATGGTATTCTGTGGGCATGTGGTCCATTATGGTTTGTACATCCCACATTTATCCAATAAATACTTATTGAGCGTCTATAATATGCCAGTCTCAGGGCTAGACCAGTCTTCTTACTGTCTATACCCAGATTCGTCTTTCCATCTTCATATCTCTACTCATCACAGCCTCCATTCTGGTATCCCTTGCCTCTAGCCCTTTACTCCTCCAAACTGCCTGTTCTTGGCAATTATTATATATACAACTATATAATAATTGCCAAATGTTATATATACAACTATACAGTAATTGCCAAATTATTGACTTCTTGCTTTATGCTATTATGTATTGTATGTATTTCTTATTTTCCACTCTATCCCAGAGCCTAGTCCCAGTACCTGGTGCATTAGGCATTCGGTAAATACCAAATAACTGCATTCATGCATGTGGGACACATGCGAGCTTCTGTGCTTCCTCCGGGAAGCTCATTTAAATCTCCCTTCTCTGACCTCCTAAAGCACTTCCCATAGAAACTAGCATCAAATCAAGTAATGGCTTTAATTATCCATTATTGATGCCAGTGGCTTCATTGTGATGCTCCGACTGGATTGCAAACTCTTTAAGGTCCAAACTGTGCCTTCATTGCAGTAACCCAAAACTGAGCCTTCAGCAAGTAAATATTCAAAACCTGAATGATTTTCTTTCCATTGAAATCACCAGTCGCTTTGGTATTACTTTGAAACATTTCTGCAGCACTACACAAATGGAATTTGACAACTTATACCTGGAAGTTGCATAGACAATGTGACATGGTAGTTAAGACCAAGGACTTCAGGTACAGAGAGACCTCAGTTTGAGAACTAGATCTGTCACTTACTCCCCTATGACCTTAGGCAAGTTACTTAATCTCTTCTAGTCCTGGTTTTCTCATCTCCATGGTGGCTAATAGTATCTTCTTCACGGGAGGGTTATAAGGAATAAATGAGATAATATATGTAAAATGCATAGCTTAGTATTGGTATATGGTAAATGAGTCAGTAAATTTTAGGTGATATCATTTATTCTGTTGTTGGCATTATGGTAGGCACACTCTATGTCGCAGAAATCCTGTTTTAAAAGGAGACTAGGACGGGGTTAGGGGGAGAGGAGGTCACTGAAGCTCAGAGCAGTTAGGTGACTTGCACAAAGTCACATAGCTAGTTAGTATCAGAGCCAGAACCCAGACCCAGCCTCGGTGTCTCCAGAACAAAATCTCGTCCTCTTTATTTATTTATTTATTTATATTTACACAGACCTGACGCTCAGGAAGCATGCTCGGGGAAACTCTCTCCATGAGGCCACAATAACCAGTCTGTTCGTAGTTTGAATGAAAATAAATAGGTCAGAATGGTTGTTTTGGAGATTCATGTAAACCTTGAGCCGTACACAGATTAGGTTCAGGAACTTAAGCCCATTGTTGGGTGTGTTTTAGCAAGCAGAGTCACAGCATGGGGAAACACATCCCTTCCTGATGCACAGTGCATATTATTTTGTTTAGAGCCACCGAGTGGGTTAAGGAATAAATCCTAGACGTGGAATTTCAAATGACACGATGGTTGTCTGCAGAGCTCAGACATTTCTGTCCTTGGAGAGCTCTGTCCCAGTTTCCCATGCGATAACTTCTCAGTCAGGGGAGATTCTCTTGACAGCTCTGGGGCAACTCTTTTTTGTGTTTTTTTAAACTGGGACTCCCTCCTCATAGACTCTTTCACTCAGCTTCTCCATTAGTAAGACGCAGAGAATAATTCAGGGTCTGACATTGCCCTGGGGTAACAGCGTGGGGTAAGGGGGGGGGGGATGATGTAATCCAGAGGTCAGTGCTTTTAACACCCAGGCCGGCCCCCCTCCACCCCATTTACCCTGAGTTACACCTCCTTCTCATGCCTCTGTCAAACCTCATTCTTGGACCTGATACTACCTGCTGCTACCAGTTCAGCCTTGGGAGTTTCTTTTCCTGCTGTTCTTCTCTTTAAACTTCTTTGTTTTATAAATCCAAGAGGCCAGCAGTTGGTTAAACAAAGCTAGATTTCTGAAAGAGCTGAGACACTCTTGCTGAGTTAGCATTTTAACATTCTTGGATCCTCTGTAGACAAAGAATTGAAAGAAACAGACATTTTAATATATCTTCTTCTGGCTTTAACATGGACTAGAGAAGCTATAAAATTGACCCATCTCTCTTGTTTTTCAGATAGATCACATGGTGCAGGGCCATGCTGCCTTCCCTGAACTACAAGCCAAGGCCACAGCCAGGTAACAGCTCTCTCTGTTCTCTACAGCTTTCCATGCCCGACCACGCTGGGGGCACTGACTTTAGGCAGCTGCATGATTTTCAGATCCTGTGAGCAATGAAAATGCCTGGCAGTACTTTGTTATAAGATAGTCATCTGGATGATACAGGACATACATGTATTAATTTTCAAAACAATCTAAGAGAGTTCACAAAAAACTAGAGATCCTCCAAGAATATGCCAGTAATCATGGTTGAGAAGCTCTGACACAGAAGAAAGAGCATGGATTTTTTGAGTCAAAGTTTCTTGGATTCAACTCCAGTTTTTCTGCTTAATAACTATGTGACCTTGGGCAAGTTATTCAACTTCTTTAAGCCTGTCTTTTCATCTGTGAAACAGGATAGTAACTGATAGGAGTGATTTCTAGAATATATTGTTAAGTGAAGAAAGCACAGTATATTATTTATTTATTTATTATTTTTTTGGCTACGTTGGGTCTTTGTTGCTGCACGTGGGCTTTCTCTAGTTGTGGCGGGCGGGGGCTACTCTTCATTGTGGTGCGCGGACTTCTCATCATGGTGGCTTCTCTTGTTGCAGAGCACGAGCCCTAGGTGCATGGGCTTCAGTAGTTGTGGCACACGGGCTTAGTTGCTCCTCGGCATGTGAGTTCTTCCCTCACCAGGGTTCGAATCCATGTCCCCTGCGTTGGCAGGTGGATTCTTAACCACTGTACCACCAGGGAAGTCCATAACGGAGTGTTTATAATATACTCCTTTTTATGTAAAAAGAAGGTGATATAAGAAAATATATGTGTATCTACTCATTTATGCAAAAGAAATATAGGGAAGTTAAACAAGAAAGTAATAAGGTTGTTACCTATAGGAGGTGGGGTAGGAATGGAATGGAAATAATGGGGAAATGGGAACGGGGTAGTAGGAGGGAGCAGCACTTCTTTGAGTATACCTGTTTATATACCTCGTACTCTTAGAATCATGACGATGCTTCATGTCCCCCTGAAAATAAATAAAAGAGAGATAGATAGATAGATGGATGGATGTGTGTGGTGGGGGTGAGATACAAGCAGTGAAAAAAATGAACCTATAGTATTAATAATAAATAACATGATCACACTAATGGGGGTTTGGGAAAGAAAAGAATTAACCTATGTAATTTCTACAAAATTATTAGCCAATATGCTTCAAAGATTAGGAAACTTAAGGAATTACTAGAGAATTGTCCCAGATTTGAGGAGACTAAGATGCTACTACATCTAGAAACAATGTATGATCATGGGTTAGATCTTGGCCAGAAAAAAGCACATTAGTGGGGAAAACTGTCAACATTCAAATAAGTATGGAGATTAGTAATAATACTGTATTTATGTTAGTTTCTTAGATGGTGAGTATAGGGGAAGTCTGCATACTATTTTTGCAATTTTTCTGTAAATCTAAAATTATTTTGAAATAAGTTTGAAGAATAATTATTGAATGAATTTCATGATAATAATGCTTAGTGGTTGGGCTTTTTAACAAAAGTAAGGTATTTTATAATATTTTCAGAGAAACCCCATTCATGTAGCTAATACCTGGCAAAAGGGAGATAGTCGAAGGTGGAGGTTACTATCCTAGATCCTGGAGCCAAATTGCCTGTCTCAGCTACACCCTTTAGTAGCTTGTTACCCTGGGCAATGTACTTAACCTCATTGTGCCTTAGTACTTCACTGTACAGGAAAATAATAATAGTAAACACCTCATAAGGTTGTTGAGAAAATTAAATGAATTCAAATAGTGTCTGGGATATAGCAACATTTGCTGAGCTATAATAAGTATTCAGTAAGTGGTAGTGGTAGTGATAAAAGCTGTTGTAGTTACTCGTATTAGACATTTCCATTCCACCAAGGGACGTCTGTTCTTATGGGGAGGCACACCTGCACAGAGCAGAATGAAGTGCATACTGACTAGAATATAAACACTGTGTCATCAGGGTGTAGAGAAGGATTGATCCCACCAAGGAGTTTGAGAAAAGTTTCATAAGCTTTCCCTTCTAGGAGTCTCTAGTTACAATGTCATTACCATCTACAGGAATCATACCACTTAGCCAATAACTAGCACTTTAGTTGGCTTAGAGACCACATAACCTAGAAGAGGGATGCCTAACCTCAGATCACCAGGGAACCCCTTAATTGTGTGCAGAGTTTTGTTGATTATATACTTAACGCGTACATTTCTGGGAAGAGGGGCCATAGCTTTTATCAAATTCTTGAGGGGATCCAGCATTTTAAAACCTCTAGCCCAAAGGAAAGAGCACAGATGTAGAGTTTAGAGATCTGGATTCAAATCTCAGCTCCCACATACATAGTTGTTTGAACCTTAGTTTCCTTATCAGACTATGGGATAGTAGACATGAGAGAACCAGCCATGGATAGCTCTGAGAATTTATTTTGAGTTTACGGAAGCAATGTATTTGGAAAGGCTTTGTAAACTGTACGATGACAATGACAACAACCACTACTACTACTTCTACTACTATTACTAATGATTATAAAAGAGGCGGACATTTTGGAGGGGATTGTTCTAGAGTTAAGCAGCAGATGTCAGTCATCCATCACCTGCCTACCTTCTCATGGAGTAGCAAGAACACTGGACTGAGGTCTTGGCTTCTGGTACCAATTCTGCCATCAATGTCTTGGTGACTCAGTTTCCTCACCTATAAAATTACAATAATCCTACCCTGCTTATTAATTCATTTTCCAGGTGTTATGAGGATGAAAGTAGACCATGGAAATGCCAGTCTCTGAAGATCTTAAACCTCAACACAAATCTAAGGGATAGGTTAGACTTTGCAATGAAATACTCAAAATGTCCAGAACTTTCTTCTGTAGCTGAACCTCATGTGAGTAGTTTTGATTGAAAATAGGAAGAAAGGGAGGATTTATGGATTAGCATGTAAACCCAGAGAAACAGCAGCATAGGGTGGTCCAGAAGCAGTAATTTATAGAATTCAATCTTAGAGTCAGACTGGATTTACATCCCACGTCTCTTCACATGCCAGCTGACTTCATCCCGCTTTCCAACTACCTCTCTGTATTTTTCCCTCTCTTTAGAGCTAAGTTGCTCCAAAGCATTGCCTGTACTCTTGGTCAGTTTCCTCACTCCTCCCTTGCCCACTCCAGTTTGATTCTGTCACCATCGGCCCCTGAAACGTTTAATGTTCCGGTCCTCGGCGACCACAGGATGTCTTCCAGTCCCCTTCCTTGAGCTCTCAGCTCCATGTGGCACCAATGATCACTCCTTCTCCTTCCAACACTCTCTTTTCTTGGCTTTCCAGAATGTCACCCTCACCCAGTTTTACTTCTGTATCTCTGACTATTTCTTAATCTCCTTTTCAGGCCAATGATCCTTTTCTCTATCACTAACAACAAAATTTATCACAGCTACATTCTTGGACCTCTTCTCTCTTTGTGGTCTTTCCCGTGATCCCATCTACATTCTTGGCTTCATTTCCTTCTATATTTTGATGACTCTCAAAATTTTATCTCCAGTTCATATACTTAGTGGGCATTCAATATTGGTTCTCTTCCCTTCCAATTTCTTTTTATTGTCTTGCAAAGGAAAATGTGTCTCTATCTTATCAGGTCTATAAATAGACTATATCAAGACTAGCACTCACTATGCTTCAGATCTTAGAAATAGGAATAGTTGTTATTAAGTGAAGTTAGTTATTTGGAAGGGACAACAAATCCCTTGGAATCAAAAACTGTATGCCTCTTGTGGTACGACTTAGTGCTGTCTGCAAACAGCAATGCAGGTCACCCCTATCTCAGAGCTTAGCATCAGCAAATCCTATTTGAAACCATAGAAACAAGTGTTGATAAACAGATTGAGTATTTTATACTCTTGATTTACTGTAATCCTTCTAGGCTTCATCCTGAAGAGAAGCGTTCTGTGAGCTTATGAATTAAGTAAACAATAACTAGATGTACCCATGCATGTAAATGGCAACTGGAGTCTCTTTCTATGTAGGGCCAAATATCCAGAGATGTTACTGCGTAGCCAGAGATCGCCTTCCATTGATTATAACTTCAGCTCTTTTCCTCTAAACTGCCCATTATTGTCTTACTTTTCTTAAAGAATCTTTACCAGTGGTTCAGAATGAGGTTATGGTGATGGCACGGTTCGGTGGGAAGATGTTGGCATAATCCACAAGTGCTGGATTCAAGGTTGACAGCAGAGCCAAGGTTAAAATCCAGGTCCTCTGACTGTCTGATGAGTGTCTTATGAGCACTTATGGTATAACAGTGAACAAAGAAAAAAAAATCCCTGTTTTCATGGAAATTGTGCTCACGCACATACACACACATATACCTATATGTGAGTGTGTGTATGTTTATGTTTGTATGTATGGAGAGAGAGAGAGAGAGAGCGCACACATACTCCAGGAATTGGTAAGCATTCTAAAGAAAAATAGAGATGAGTAAGGAGACATAGAATGACGAGAGGTGTTGGAGTGACAGATGGGAACTATTTCAGGTGAAGAAGCCATCCTTGATGAGGTGGCACTCAAACAGGACTCTGAACTGAATAAAGAGAGAGATCAAGCCATGGTTATATGGAGGAGATCCCTTTAGCCCAAAGGAACAGCAAGTCCCAAGGCCGGGAAGCAGCAGCCAGCTTGGCAAGCTCAGTGGACATTGTAAAGGGCACTGTGACTGAACCAAAGTGGGAGGGAATGGGGGACAGATGAGAGCTAAAATTTAGCCAAGGATCAAACCATGCGGGTCACTGTAGAAAGCTCTAAGACCACTGCACTTTATTCAAGATTTTTGTTTTTGAGCAGACGGAAGACACAGTCAGATTTACCTTTTAAAAGGATTACTTTGGCTGCTCTGTGGAGAATAAACCAGACCATTGGTGGGGACGGAGGGTCAGTGGAAGACATGACTCCTGACCTCAGCAAGTTTATGGTCTACTGGAGGAGGAGGACTGGAGACAGAGAAGCCCAGCCTGTTCTGAGCTCCTTTTACAGCGGTCACTGCAAGCAGTGGTCATTTCTCATTGTGATTCTGTTAATTTCCGGTCTCTCAGGGGTGCAAGGTTCTGCTAATTCCCATCCTCTCTCTCAATCTGTCTTTCTTTTATCCCACTTTCCATGGAATGTTTTGTTATTCCTTTGAGAACAATCAACTTTTCTTGATATGATTTATTCTTCAAACCTCTTTTGCTTCTGTGATTTCTATAATCCCACTGAGGATCACTTTAAAAATGTACTGGTCCCCCATATGCCAAATCTCAGGGTATATCTAAATCTTCCCATTAAAATCTGTATAAATCCCCCCCCCCAGAGCAAGAAAAGGAGAAAGAAAGACCAAGAACATTTTTTAAGAATTTTCAGTGTGCCTGGCACTGTGCTTAGTGATAGTTTTATATATATATATAATCTAATTTTATTCTAGTTGAGGAAATGAGTATTATAGGGACTCCACTTCTAAACATTGTTTTCACTGTGCATTCTACTCTTGTGTTCTCAGATTGTTCCCTTGGCCTTTATGGCTTCTTCAACCTTGGTCCCTCAGTCTGACAACTGGGGCCATCAGTCTATCCACAAGTATTGACTTAGGCTCCCCTGAGCTAGGGCAATCATAGAACCAGGGTGATGATATTAACACCTTTCATCCCCTAGGGTGTGCCAGGATAAACGGTAAATTCTTGATGTCTCTTGGATGAGAAATGTTTTTCTAAATAGACGTAAGCTGGATATTACAATGCCTTTCTTTGGCTTCCATTCTACAGGCAAGGATAAGAAAGTGTTCAGGGCACTGGGGTCCTCTCAAGAAGACTGAGGGCTGTTCTGGCTTAGGAAATCAGTTCTTCATTTTCTGCCTCTCAGCAGATTCACTGTAGCCCAGCATAGTGCCTGGCACATGGGTGGAAGTGCAGGGTGGGGTGTCACAAGATGCTTATTCCTTTTCTCTGCCCCCTTCTTTGGGATATACCAGCACGCCTGGAAGGTTGTGTCCATATGACTCCAGAGATCTACTCTTTTAGCAGCTGTACTACAATGAGAGGGAGAGGTAAAAATAACCTCTAATAGTCCATGCGGGATCAATATTCATACATTCTACACTTCAGTAACCGTGTTGAGTACCTGGTGGGACGCATAAGATGTGACTCTTTGCCAAAAGGAATTCAGATTCCAGCAATGGATACAGATAAAATTAAGAGGCAATTATCATACAGTGGAGGAAGGGCCATTCATTCATTTGATGGCTACTCTTGGGTGGTTCTGTGTGCCAAGTTCTCTGCTAGATTCTGAATGTATACTGGTGATGGTCTGCCTTCATGAAGCTTAAAGTCCAGAGGAGGCCATAGGCAGTTAACAAGTAAATGAACCCATAAATAAGTCTATGGCGACCAAACATGATATGAAAGAAACTAACAGAGTACGATGATAGAATATCAGGGAAACCCCATTTAGATGAGGTGGTCAGGGAAGCCCTAGCTGATGGAAGCACAGTTAAGATCTGAAGGATATAAATGAGCTAACCATGTGGAGAGCAGAAGGGAAGAACACCGAAGGTTACCAAAGGGGAAAGGTTACTAAAGGGGAAAGGGGGGTCAGAGGGATAAATAACGAGTTTGGGATTAGCAGATACAAACTACTGGATATAAATAGATAAACAATAAGGTCCTACTCTTTGTGTGTGTGTGTGTGTGTGTGTGTGTGTGTGTGTGTGTGTGTGTGTATATATATATATATATATATATATATATCTGAATCACTTCGCTGTATATCGGGAACTAACACAACATTGTAAATCAACTATACTTCAATTAAAAATAAAAAGATGAGTCTAGGACAGTGATTGCCATAGGCAGGTAAAGAAGATAAGGAAGAGAATTCTAGGCAAGAGGGAGAAGAATAGGCAAACATTCAGAGGTTAAGACCTGCCTATTTTGAAAAATTAGAAGTAGTTTAGTGTCACGAGAGCATGATGTGTACAGGGGTGAAGAGGGATGAAGAGTGGAAGGCATGTCTGTAACATGGTACAATGTAGGGAGAGCTAGATAATGAAGAACATTATGCCAAACAAGCTTTATCTTGAGGACAATGGGGAGGAATCACTGAAGGTTTTAGATAGGTATGGAGTCATCAGAGTTGCATTTTAGACGAACCACCCAGGAAGGAGTGCACAAAACCTAGTTGGAGGGACACAATTTCAAGACAGGAGATAAGTTAGAGGGCCAGTCCTCTAATCCAGACATTTGAAGAGGGCCTGCGTAAAGTAGTAGCAGTTATGAGGGGGAAAAGCATGCTGGTTAGAGGAATATTTAAAATAATAAACTGACAGAACCTGGTCCAAAATTAAATTTGGAAACTGAGGGAAGGAGAGGAATCAAAAATGATACCCACTCTGACTCTGCCCCCAAAATGGTTGCTTGAGCAACCACTTAAATGAGATTGCCTTTGGTCAAACCAAGGAGTGTAGAAAAAAGAGTGAGTATATCAGAAAAGATGATGTGTGTCATTTTAGACATTTTTTAATTGATGTCCGTTTGGGCATCCAGGAGGAAGCATTTGATGGGTGCTTGGATATTTGACATGGAACTCATCATAGAGAAATGAGCAGGAGATAAGGGCATATATTTGGAAGTCTTCAGCACTAGCTAGTTAACTGGAGCCCTGAAAGGAAGATGGGATCATCCAAGGGTATAGAAAGAATGAGAAGAGGGCCAAGGACAGGTCTCTGGGAGTCTTCATATACTTAAGGGATAAAGAGAGGAAGAGAACCAGCTGGAAAACCAAAAGGGTATTGTCGCCTGGAAACAAGGGGATGAAAACAAATTAGTAAGAAGTGACCAAGTGGTGCAAAATGCAAAAGACAGTTCAAGTAAAATAAGGCAAATAATGGTCTATTGGAGACAGCAACAAAGCGGGGATTTCTCCTCATGGTGGAGCCAGTCTCAGTAGAATGGGGCGGGCAGAATACCTATTGCAGTGGGTCAAGGAGGAACTGGAGATAGTGTGGAAGCTTCTTTTCCAAGACTTTCTCTTACTCCTAGAAAAGGCACAAATTCTTCTGTTAGACCATGCGTTCTGATTTGGGGTTTGAAAGTATGGTCACCATACTTTTGGGCATCCTGTGAATCCAAAGAATTAAATGGTTTATGGAGAAGGAAAGTAGAGATTCCAGGGGTGTAGTCTGCATTGAAGATTGTGAGCCATAAAGTCTGAAAAAATCTTCCCTGACTCTAGAAGTGAATTTCCTGTGATGGAAAACAAGAGGGAACTATTTATTGATCAGCTATCATTTTATAGTACTCAGGACTCCATATTTAATCTTCATAACAGCCTATAAGGTAAAAGTATTAGCCCTGATAGCAAAAAAGTAAACTAGGCTTGGAGAGGTTTAGTGTACCTGGTCAGCCACCTGGTGGTATACAGTGAAGTCGCTTTGTGATTCTTGAAACTGTATTTTCTTCTTCATACGCAACAGGACTAGGAAAGCAAGGATTTCTCTCTCTAAAAGAGGATAAATGAGTCTGGAGTTCATGAAAAAGAGGGAGACGTATCACTAGGAACAGTTAATATGTGATTCCCGAGCTGGAAGAGGGCAGACCGCCATTTGAGAAAGAATTGATAAAACATACAAACTGAAACAAAGTCAAAACCAAAAAAGGCACCATGCAAGGTTAAAATTATGTGAATAATGATGTGCATTTGTTATTTTAATGTTTTCCAAGTGCATTTCATTTTGAATGATATACTCAGATAGCGCACATGGTAAGGGATAATTGAAAAAATGTGCAGGAGAATGGCTGCATTCAAAGAATAAACATACAGCTGCGAGGAGGTTAGGAGTCAAAGGGGTAAGCATATGCCCCATCCCCCAGGGATCTCATTAGTGCACGAGTGACCGTATATGTAGAGGCTAAATGAATCTCACTGTTTGCAAAGACCCACAGTAAATGAGACAATGACAAATCAATAGTAATTAGGCCGATAGGTTCTTATTGACCCAGATGTCTGAAACCAAATGCCCTGCTCTGAGATTCCTTGAGAGACAAAAGATTTATAGACATGTGCTTCTTTTTTTTTTTTTTAAATCCCTTTACTCTAAGTGCAATGATGCTCTTCTGAAGTTCAGTGTTGCTAGAATTAGTGCAGACTCTTGACTTCTGGCTGGAAAGGATGTTTTTGTGGCCATCGCTGGCCGTGTGATTGTGTTGGACCAGGAGCAGAGAGAGCTGGGAGGTAGAAAACCAGGGTGTGATCGTATTCTCCCCAGATATGTGGTTCTGGCCCTACCTTCCGTGGAGACCTCAGAGGATCCTTTCCTAACGCTGTCACAGAATCATTCTAAAACAGAGTTTGAATGTAGGGCTTTGACAAATAATTCCTGGCTGGGGATACAGAAAACACATGGCTTCAGAATCACAGAGAGGGTTTAACTTTGGACTCGGTCACATGTCTGCACTCCTTACTCATCCCCTCTGTAAAGGGGTGTGAGCGGTACTCGGCTCACTGGGCTATGTTTGAAGGCCAGAGGAACAAGGAGCCGCAGTTGATGTTACTCTGGTTGGTGAGCCTTTTCCCAACAAGATCTTCATCTTCTAATACAATGTAGGGCCGAAGATTTTTACAGACAGGAATGAGGAGTCAGGGCAAGAAGCAAGGAGAGTGCCTGGTAGGTAGGACTGCCCTTGCCTCCGCCCAGCACACTTCTCACACTCACACACACGTGCACACACACATTCTCACACTTACACACATACACGCACTTACATAGAAAAGTTTTGTTTTTCTATATTTTCTATCTTGGAGTTCCACATAAAGTTTTATTTAATAGGTGTTTGAAAACCACTACTCGTCTGTTTCTTTCTTTACACTTAGTTTAGAAAACTTTTAGGAATTTCATGGGATCCAGAGGGACACTCACAGTGTCACAAAACTAGAACTAGAAATCGCTGAGCTGCACTCCTAAAACATTTTAAATGTAAATAATAAATATTATCTTATGTATCTTAGATATCAACCTCCCTTGGTCATTGATCTCCTATACTTTTTTCCTACTATTATTCAAGCCATGTTTAAGGCTGTGGTTCCAAGGGGACCAGTGGGAAGTGGCATGGGATGCCAACCCACTTTCTTCTAGAATTGTCAGTTCAAGAGAAGGAGGCACCTTTAAAGAGGGGAAGGGTAACGAACTTCTGTGTCATGCAGTGAGATTTCACCCAGTGAGGTATTTTATACCCATTATATGTATGGGAAAACTGAAGTTCAGAGAGGTTAAGTCACCGGCCCATGTTACCCAGCTAGGACAGGTAGAACCAGCATCTGAATGCAGGACTGCCTTGACTCCCAAGCCCATCATCTCTGTCTCCCTCTCAGGTACATAGACTGAGAGAATGAGAAAGGTCATCTGACTCTCTCATTCTACGTGTGAAGAAACGAAGGCTTAAAAAGAGAAAGAACTAGTGCAATGTCGTTTGGTAGGTTTGGGCTGGAAATCAAGCCTCCTAACTCCTGATCCTAACTGCATTCATTCCATCATATCACTGCCCTTAGCAAACTCCTATCCTGAGTCTGGGAACCATCTCCATTCACCAACATATTATTATTATAATTAGGAATACTGATTTTTAAAAAGCCTTTACATATGTCCAGTAGTGTACATTTTGCAAAATCCTGTGTCTTCATCTACATAGTCTCCTTTGATCTTCACAAACCCCTGTGAGGTCAGTTGGGCAGGGATTATGATGGTTGTTTTTACAGATGCAAAGAGAGTGGTTCAGAAAGTTTGAATAACTTTCTCACAGTAGTGGTTACACACCTACAATGGAGTAAAGCGATTCTTGGATCTGGTCTTCTGAGTCCAAACCTTTCCACCTTCCACCAGGACAGGCCTCCTATCCTTGATAAGAGTACAGCATGATTTGAGAGTGTGGTTTGCTGATTTCTATGGGTTGGGGGTGGTTTTTTTGCTGAAGCTTTTTGGACCCTGCTTACTTTCTGGATCTGATATGGGAGTACAAATGATTTCTTTCTACAAAGCAATTTGCTCCCTGACCCTACCCACCCCCCCTTTTAAAAACAAAATCCACTTCTCTTCCAGATGCCAGAGTATATATGCATATTTGAACAGTCACCTGGATCTGATTAAGAAGGCTCAGCCCGTGGGTTTCCTCACTGTTGATTTACATGTTTGGCCAGATTTCCATGGCAACCGGTCTCCCTTAGCAGATCTGACACTAAAGGGCATGGTAAGTAACAGTCAGTCCTTGCACGAAGGTGAAGGCGGGCCAAAGGGCTACAGAGTTTGAAAGAAACAAAGTGAGGAGAAGGCAAAAGAGGAAAAATAAACAAAGCCGGCCAACAGCCCACTGGTTTCTTGCAGATGCATTGCTGTTGTGAAGGTTCTTGCCGCTCCTCAGGATGATCTGCTGGAAGTTCTCATTGTTTCTGAGCCACCCTTGAGAGCGTTCAAAGCAGGATTTCTTACATGTAGCTACTGGTGCCTCTTTGTCCCACGGAGCGGCTGGAAGTCGCGAGCCCCTGCCTATGTAATCTTTGTATTTACATCAGTTTGAAGAGTCATGTTCTCCATCTCCATCTCCAGGCTGCCGGGTGAATAAGTGGTAAATGTTACCACCTATGGTCTAGCTTACTGCAGCCACCCATCTGCCTAGGCCCTGAGTCAGGGCTGCTCAGAATGCATGCCAACGTTATTAGGGTTTCAGATAAACTCTGGTAAAAGTAAAATAAAATTGATAACTTACGTTGGTGGTGAAATTCGGCTCTTAGTGACCTTCAGAGTCACTTCTAGTGCAGATATTTGGGGCCGGAGGGGCCAGGATGACCTTGGTGGAAGAGCTCACAATCACCTAAGCTAAGAGATAACATCTTGATGGCCAAGTGAAATCGGTTGGCTAAGAATAGCTTAGCCACAGAGAATTGTGTTTGAGGACGGATGAAGCATGTGAAAGCTAGGGAAAAAGAGCTAACCTACAGTTCCAAGAGGCTAGGAGAGACCACAAACAAGAAAAGAGGCCGTGAATTCAGAATTCAGATGTCAAGAAGTGGAGAGCAGAGTGTGAGGTGCATCATGGCAAGGGTGTAGAATGGAGGCCATGAGCAGTGCAAGGTTTATGCAGTGCGTGACAGTGGAGCAGGCCTGCTGGCTTGAGGAACTTCAAAACTTAACAGGCTTTGGCTTTGTGATTAATTCTATTGAGAATATTTTAAATATTTTTATGAGGCCAACAGAAAGACCCAATCTTTATTTTCATTACCTACTTGACTTGACATGAGCAACTTCTGCTAATAAAAGGGAGTCACGGTGGAAAGAAAAGAAATTGGACATAGCGAAAGTGATGTCTGTCCGGAGTCCATGAAGCGTGCCCACACAACAAATAATGGTCTTGGCCTCCTGTTTGGCCCATGGAAGCAGAAGAGGAATGTCTGGAGAGGGCCACGTGGCCACAGGCTATAGCTAGAAAGCCGTACTTTCAGGTAACCGGCTTTCTGGGTACAAACAGAGGTTAGGGGAAGCACACATTTTGTATGAGTACAAAAATCCATGTCTTAATTAGAGACAAATATCTAAAGCCAAATATAGGAGACACTTAAAATGTTAAAGAAGTGAAGAAGCATGACCAGTTCATAAAATGACCCCCAAACAAAGCAGGGTTGTATCGTAAAATGATTGCGGCTCTGAAGTCCAGGGCTTGGATCTGGAGTCCTTCCTTTGGGGTCCTTTCCTTGCCAACACCTGCTGTACCAGCTTCGTCATCCAGCATGGCAGGTACCATGGCTTCCCAGTGGCTTTTGTCTGTTTCTTAAAACCAACCCTGACATCCAGAAACTTAAGAATTACCGTCATTAGAATTCCAATAAGGGTAGCCCAGACACAGACTAGAATGCCAAAGGAAACAATGGAGTGCTTTTAAGAGTGTCTGTCTCATTAGAATAAGTATGAATAAGTATGTAATCACCAAAGGAGACTTCTTGCACAGGGACATATGCCCAATGGTATTAAAAATCCTGGTATATTTATCTTTTTAAAAGTTCTGTTGTTTTATAAACATACCTCATACATCACCTGATGTTTCTTAGCAGTGATTTCCCTTAATAACTGCCCTTGGGTTAGCCTTACCTTTGAATAGCTGTCATTCGATGAATTTACCTCACAACACTGGAAGGAGAAGATGACCTAGTTAAGATAGAAGGAAGGAAATTCTGGGCTAAAAATTTTCCCCAAAATCTCTCTTTTTTTTAAATTTTTATTTTATATTGGAGTATAGTTGATTTACAATGCTGTGTTAGTTTCAGGTGTACAACAAAGTGATTCAGTTATACATATACATATATCTATTCTTTTTCAGATTCTTTTCCCATTTAGGTTATTACAGAATATTGAGTAGAGTTCCCTGTGCTGTACAGTAGGTCCTTGCTGATTATTTTTTATATAGTAGTGTGTATGTGTTAATCCCAGCCTCCTATCTTGCCTCCCTTGCACCTTTCCCCTTTGGTAACCATAAGTTTGTTTTCAAAGTCTGTGAGTCTGTTTGTTTTGTAAATAAGTTCATTTGTATCATTTTTGTAGATTCCACATATGTGATATCATATGATATTTGTCTTTCTCTTTTCGACTTACTTCACATAGTATGGTAATCTCTGGGTCCATCCATGTTGCTGCAAATGGCGTTATTTCATTCTTTTTTATGGCTGAGTAATATTCCATCGTATATATGTAACACATCTTCTTTGTCCATTCATCTGTTGATGCCGTTTAGGTTGCTTCCATGTCCTGGCTATTGTAAATAGTGCTGCAATGAACATTGGCGTGCATGTATCTTTTCTAATTATGGTTTTCTCCAGGTATATACCATATATATCATATGGTAGTTCTATTTTTGGTTTTATAAGGAACCTCCATACTGTTCTCCATAGTGGCTGTATCAATTTACATTCCCACCAAAAGTGTAGGAGGGTTCCCTTTTCTCCACACCCTCTCCAGCATTTATTGTTTGTAGGCTTTTTGATGAAGGCCATTCTGACTGGTATGCGGTAATATCTCATTGCAGTTTCAATTTACATTTCTCTAATAATTAGCAATGTTGCATATCTTTTCACATGATTTTTGCACATCTGTATGTCTTCTTTGGAGAAATGTCTATTTAGATGTTCTGCCCACTTTTTTTTTTTTTTTAAAGGATATTTATTTTAGTTTTTTTTTTTAAAAGGAATTCCTTTATTTTTATTTTTTATTTACTTATTTATTTATTTTTGGCTGTGTTGGGTCTTTGTTTCTGTGCGAGGGCTTTCTCTAGTTGCGGCAAGCGGGGGCCACTCTTCATCGCGGTGCGTGGGCCTCTCACTGTCGCGGCCTCTCCTGTTGCGGAGCACAGGCTCCAGACACGCAGGCTCAGTAGCTGTGGCTCACGGGCCTAGTTGCTCCGCGACATGTGGGATCTTCCCAGACCAGGGTTCGAACCTGTGTCCCCTGCATTGGCAGGCAGATTCTCAACCACTGTGCCACCAGGGAAGCCCCTGCCCACTTTTTGATTGTGTTTGTTTTTTTGATATTGAGCTGAATGAGCTGTTTGTATATTTTGGAGATTAATCCCTTGAAGGTTGCTTTGTTTGCAAATATTTTCTCCCATTCCATAGGTTGTCTTTTGTTTATGGCTTCCTCTGCTGTGCAAAAGCTTTTAAGTTTAATTAGGTCCCATTTATTTATTTTTGTTTTTATTTTCATTACTCTAGGAGGTGGATCCAGAAAAACATTGCTGCGATTTATGTCAAAGGGTGTTCTGCCTAAGTTTTCCGCTAAGAGTTTTATAGTGTCTGGCATTACATTTAAGTCTTTAATCCATTTTGAGTTTATTTTTGTGTATGGTGTTAGGGAGTGTTCTAATTTCATTCTTTTACATGTAACTGTCCAGATTCCCCAGCACCACTTATTGAAGAGACTGTCTTTTCTCCATTGTATATTCCTGCCTCCTTTCTCATAGATTAATTGACCACAGGTGTGTGAGTTTATTTCTGGGCTTTCCATCCTATTCCGTTGATCTATATTTCTGTTTTTGTGCCAGTACCACACTGTTTTGGTGACTGTAGCTTTGTAGTATAGTCTGATTCCTCCAGCTCTGTTCTTCTTTCTCAAGATTCTTTTGGCTATTCAGAGTCTTTTATGTTTCTATACACATTTAAAATTTTTTTGTTCTAGTTCTCTGAAAACTGCCATTGGTAATTTGATAGGGATTGCGTTAAATATGTAGAGTGCCTTGGGTAGTATAGTCATTTTGACAATACTGATTCTTCCAATCCAAGAACATGGTATATCCTTCCATCTGTTTATGTCATCTTCGATTTCTTTCATCAGCATCTTATAGTTTTCAGAGTACAGGTCTTTTGCCTCCTTAGGTAGGTTTATTCCTAAGTATTTTATTCTTTTTGATGTGATGATAAATGGGATTGTTTCCTTAATTTCTCTTTCTGATCTTTCATTGTTAGTGTATTAAAATGCATCAGATTTTTGTGTATTAAGTTTGTATCCTGCAACTTTACCAAATTCACTGATGAGCTCTAAGTAGTCTTATCATAGCCTCTTTAGGATTTTCTATGTATAGTATCATGTCATCTTCAGACAGTGACTGTCTTACTTCTTCTTTTTCAGTGTTGATTCCTTTTATTTCTTTTTCTTCTCTGATTGCCATGGTTAGGACTTCCAAAACTATGTTGAATAAAAGTGGCGAGCGTGCACATCCTTATCTTGTTCCTGATCTTAGAGGAAATGCTTTCACCTTTTCACTGTTGAGTATGATGTCAGCTGTGGGTTTGTCATATATGGCCTTTATTATGTTGAGGTAGGTTCCTTCTATGCCCACTTTCTGGATAGTTTTTATCCTAAATTGGTATTGAATTTTGATGAAAGATTTTTTTGCATCTATTGAGATGCTCATATGGTTTTTATTCTTCATTTTGTTGATGTGGTGTATCACACTGACTGATTTGTGGATACTGAAAAACTCCTTGCATCTCTGGGATAAATCCCACTTGATCATGGTGTATGGTCCTTTCAATGTATTGTTGGATTTGGTTTGCTAGTATTTTGTTGAGGATTTTTGCATCTATGTTCAAATCTCTTTCCCTCAATCCAATTTTGGATAACATCAAAATAATCACCCTGAATCTATTTATCATGTTACCCTTTTGCCAGAACCTACAATGTGACTACTTTTTCCAACACTCATTCATAGAATGTGTACTTGGTGCCTACATTGTAGCAAGTACTGCTAAAGTATAATCCTTACATTCATGGAGCATATTTCAAGGGAGGGAAGCGCTTGATAAAATGTTAAGTTTAAAAAATACGTAACATCTAGAATGTCAAGAAAATCCCAGTAGGACAAGAACCATATATGATTTTTTCTTTGGGCTCCTGAAATATTTCTCTGGGTACATACTAAGTGCTTAATACGTACTTATTGATAATTGATAGTCAACATGGAGATAATAAGAGGTCATCTGTTGGTTTAGAAAAATTATACATGTGAGCAATCTGCTAATTCTAAATGAATTAGATCACTACTGACTCTTACTATCCCTATGATCAGTATTTAAAACCAGTCATAATGTCCAGGTAAATGAAGATAAGTTTCTATTTTATTATAATATGAGTGCCTTTGTTCATCAATGAATTAACTAATTATTTTAACAAATGCAGGCCCTGTTATAGTTGGTGGGGGATATAAGTAACTAGACACAACTGCAGCTTTCAGGAGCACTGGTGTTTTGGTGGGGTCGGGGAGGGGAGGCAGGCAGAATATATAAACAGGCGATGGGGATACAGGGTCAAGCTCCAGGTGCCACTCACTGTCCAGCGCTCCTTAGACGTGTGGAAGATGATGGCCTAACATGGTCTCAGCACTCAGGAAAGGCTTCAGATAGGAGGTGACATTGACACTGAGTGACAGAGGGAACAGGGTCTGGGACCAAGGGAATCATAGCATGTGCAGTGTTCTAGAGGGGAGGAGAGCATGGCGTGTGAATGTTCAGGATTTTTTTATATCGTTGTCTAACCAGTGATAGATTGCATTTAGCATTTTATCTAGGTAATTAAAAGACCTTCTCAGAGAATGACTGACCGCTCCCTGTTCTCCTTCTGCTTCAGCAGCATCACACTCTTTCTCTCCCCTCTGTTGGCTCTTTTCTCTTACCCTTGTTAGACATTCATCCATTCAAAAAATGCTTATTGGTCACCTACTACGTGCAGGCCTATGCCAAGCTGAGGGAACACAAAGAAAAAAAGAAACTGTACCTGTTCCAAGTTCACATGAAAATGGGGGAAATAATATTGTACATGTGTGAGAGTGTGCGTATGGGTGTATGTACATAATGTATGGTCCCTATAATACAGACATCTATACAGGCCGAAGGAGGTGCTCAGTAAATACTTGATTTTGAATTTTTTTTTTAGGTGGCATTTGGGCAGCAAACCCCGATGCAGCCTTTCTCTGCTTCGCTTGAAAATACCTGCGAAGATAAAAAAAAAAAAAGCATAAACTCATTCTGACTTTAACAATTAAGATGACTTTCAGCTAGGAAAACTAGAATTGACAATCTCAGAGAGAATCTGGGAAGACCTTCCAGAATCTAAAAGACTAAATGTAACTTGTTTGATAATCATAATATCTGACATGAGAACAAAATAAACCACGAGCCTTGCAAAAGTTGAGACCTCTCCACTTTCTGGTCCCTAGCTTAAAAATGCAAGTTCCCTTTAAGCCTAAAAACAGAGCAGTCATCCCTCTACTCTGCTGCTGATGATTAAGGTTTTTTGTTCTGTTTTGTTTTGCTTTTTGGAAGCAGCCAGTGAGTTTAGTTTCCCAGAACTCCTCCGCAACCCGGACCTTATCTTCCCTTTCACTTCAATCCATTAGAAAACTGCCAACCCAAGTAGACAACTGGGCTGGAAGTCTGATTTAGAATGAATGGTGATGCACTGCAGCTCTAAGGACCCTGAATCAAACTCTGTTAAAGGGGCAGAGACAGGGAAACCCTGTGAATTTGAAGGAGGGGTGTAGTTTTGCTTGTCTACCATCTGTTCTAGGATTAGAAAGCAGGGCAGTGGTGATCCACCTCAGGGCAACAGAGGGACACAAAATAAAAACTGCTGGACTCTGGGAATTGGCAGCTAGCTATAGATCTAAAGAGGCAAATCCAAGTTACAGTTAGTGGGGCTGAGAGTAAATTGTGTACTGTATGCTGGGAAACTCTGAATATGTATAGTGCTCTAGTTAAAATGAATTTAAAAGATAATAAAGTGAGTCCATTAGGAAAAACATGTTGCACACAAAGAAAAAGAAATACCATTTTGAATACCATTTTGAGGCCTTAAGGGAAAGGCCTCTTAAAATTTACTTACTACTGAAACCAAAAGAAAATATTTTAAAACTCCTTTGCATATTCAATAGGATTTTTTTTTTAAGCACATCTCTATGAAAGAGAGCAGAAACTTATTAGGAAAAAAAATGAGTTCAGATGGAAAGGCAATGGAATGAGGGGAAAAAAAGGAAATGATAAAGACAGCTAAAAATACAAAAGCAGAATTAAAACTTGCATTGAAGGTTTTAATGCAAAACATAATTTTTACTGAAGAAAATAAGATCAGAGCTGTCATAAGACATAGTATATATTTTAAATTTATAAGAAAAAATTTTGATGTAGGGGCTATGGCTTATTTTCTTTTTAATTTCACCCGTGCTTAGGTCAAAGATAGGCACTGAATAATTGCCTATGGTTAAGCAGTTAGTTCAGTCTTCACTTGTCAAGTGAGGAATGAATAGTGTGACCTGCTCAAGGTCACAACACCGAGAAATAGCAGGGCTTAGATGAAAACAGGAATCCCGACTTTTAGGATGCACACTCATGAGCCTCCCTTAACTCATATCTCTGGACTTCACGGAATGCCCTGACTGTAAAAAATGAGTCCCCGCAGTTCCATCATGCCTGGTTTCACACTGAACCACGTTCCTCAGCCCAGTCCCTGCTCCCCTGTCTGACCACCAGCCTTCTCACTCGTTCTCCCATTTTTCCCCTTACCCTGATTCTTGGATTTAAGCTCTGACCCTGTCTCTTCTCAGTAATGGTTCTCTTTTTCTTTCCACCCTCACTGACTCAGATTTCAAAAGTAATCACCACTCCTGGTTTGACCTGGCTCTAAACCTTTCCGCTTTAGGTGCCTACCCTTATAAGTAGGAACAGGGCATACCCCAGGAATCCTTCTATTAGGATCGATAGAATCATTTTCTTTTGTCTGGTAAGAGTTGGCTCCCTGCCATGTCACTAGCTGTTTCATTTCTCCATTGGTGATGCATATATTGACCTGCAGCATTGGGCTAAAAAGAGGTGGCGGTTATGGGGTGGGCAACTTCATAGTATGCTTAGACCAAGTAGCCATCAGTGTAAATATTTCTCCTTGCCACTTGATGAATGAGGCACGGAGAGGTAAGGGCTGTACATATGATGTTTGAAAGAAGCAGAGGCTTGGGTAATAGCAATCAGCCACAAGACATTTAACACCAGTGATTCTAGGTTCTTTAAAAACGAAACGAAACGATGCTTTTTAAAGAAATACGACGCGGTCACACATAAAGAGATGAAGCTAAATACCACCAGGAATGGTTGCATGTTTTAGATAGTTTGTGTATGTGTGATTGTTTTTATTCTGAATGGTTGGTTAGATAGCTTTTACTCTAGTGAAACAGTAAAGTGAGCCCAGGATTTGAAGCCAGACCTGTATTGGCATCCTGGCTTGGAAATGTGCCAGTCGCGTGACCTCTGAGGTTAGCTCTGTGAGGTCTGTCTGCTCATCAGTAAGCGGGTGCGGCGCAGGGTCGTTGTCAGAATCAAACGGAGAGACTGTCACACAGCGGACAGACAGCAACAGCAGCTGCTTTTGAATCTGTAGCTCCTGCTGAGTGGCCCTTACTTGCATGTTTACAAGATGGCCTTTGAATCCCGGGCAGCCAATCATGAGCCGTCCACCTTAGTCCCAGGACCAGTGGGGCCTACCAGTCACGGAGGTCACCAGCCATGAACAATCAGCTAGAGAAGCTGAACAATCACTTGGTCCATCACAGGAACCAAGTTTCATACAGGTGTAGAGATTAGTCTTCTCTACTTAAGTATTTAAGTTCTTGGCCCTCAGTTTCCTCAGCAACACAGTAAGCAGCTCAACTTTGGTCCACCTTACGAGACAGCTAGAGCTGTAGGAGTTGTGAAAGAGTCCTTGCCTCCTTGTGTACATGACCAGTTTTTATTCTCAAATTAATATGACCTCTTTGTTATGGTGGTGCTTTTTGAAAAGTTCTTTTCCTGAAATGCCCACTCAAAGAAATAAATTACCTCAGAGATATATCAGGCCGTGAGAACACACCATATTCACCAATTGGTTGAAACGTGTTTTTCCTGCTTCACTTTGCAAGTACAACACTACCCAGAACGGAAAGTTATTTTCTGGTTCTTTGAAGAGCTGTGATTTCTAACATAAGGCCATATGCTGCTCAAACTGCTAGAGAGGTTGAGTGCTGTTCCAAGCGTTCTTCAAAGCAAGCACAAAGCAACGTGCATGTGGAAAACTGGGAGAGAGTCAGGAAAGAAGCGTTAAGAGATCTTAGCCAGTTCCCAGAGTGACTCCCAGCTAGAGACAGGCATCACTAAACAGAGTCAGATGCGGTGGAGTCAGCGACTCGGATGAGTATTTGCAAGAGCTCAGGAGAAGTCAGGGGCTGTATCCCTGTGGCTTCCTCCGATGGGGAGATGGATGATGGAGCTGGAAGCTCATGGGCCAATTAAGCAGCCTTTGAGTGATATATTTTTAGCCTTGGAAACACATGGACTCTTTGATATGAGTTTGTTGATGTTTTTGTTATGATATAATGCTGTTTTTATGTACCGTTTTTTACATATTGTTTTTCCCTATGAAAAATTGAATCCTATAATGAAACTTAATATCCTCAGTATCGCTTAACTGGTTTTGGATAATGTATTTTTTTATTGAAGCAACTAATTTACCAACTGGTATTGTGATTTGTAATACGTGCTGTTTTTTCAGGGAACGTGATGTACCAAACACCGTGGTAGATGCTTTCCAAGCATCATCACCAACTTCCCTTACAACCCTGCAAGACAGTGTAGTTACTGCATTGAAAGGAATGGAGAATCTGAGGGTCAGAGAGTCTAAGTAATTTACTCAGAGGAGAAAAGACCAGAAGTGGTAGTAGAACCCAGTCAGTTCAAACCGAGGTCACTGACATTCTCTGAGAGGAAAAAAATTCAAATATGAAAAACTAGATCTTTATATTTTTGGCATTCCTTCTGCTCTGTTTTCAGTATGTCTGAAATATTTCTGCCTCATTTTAGTGATTTTTAAAAAAATGATTTTGCATTACAGAATCAGACTTTTCTTTTTTAGTGCTTTTTATCTTTGCTGTATAAACCAAACAACAAATAAAACTGGGGGTGAGAGGGGTGGTGTGGACTGTGGACAGGGGCCCTTCCCAAGGTAGTGTATAATGATAAAAGACTGAGGAGTGGGACCTCCCTGGCGGTCCAGTGGTTAAGACTTCACCTTCCAGGGCAGGGGGTGTGGGTTCGATCCCTGGTCAGGGAGCTAAGATCCCACATGCCTCGTGGCCAAAAAAACCAAAAAAAAAAAAAAAAAGAAGAAGCAATATTGTAACAAATTCAATAAAGACTTTTTAAAAATGGTCCACATCAAAACAACTCTTTTAAAAAAAGACTGAGGAGTGAATCAGGTGGAAGTCTGCCAGGAAGACCCCAGGAGATAAATAATGAGAAAGAATTAAGGCCAGAGAACCAAGGATGGGATCCAAGTTGGTGTGTAAGTCCAAGACAGGGTTAGATGACAGCAAGTGTGGACCAGGGCAGTTGACCAAAACAGCCTTGGTTACACTGGTGCAAACGTGTGTTAAAATGACTTAGATTTAGAGCATCAGAAGCAAGGCAGACCGAAGTGTGAGATGCCTGGTACATCTGGGAAACAGCAAATGGACTGGTGTCACCTGGTGTAGAGTTCACCAATAGAATAAAGTTGTGAGGAAGAATGTCAATCCATCATCCAGTCGTTGTATGTGTATTACTGTCTGTTGCTGCTATAATAAAATACCACAAACTTAGAGGCTTAAATTTATTATCTCACAATTCTGTAAGTCAGAAGCCCAAGCTGGCTCAACTGGTTTCTCTGCTCCTGTTTTCACAAGACCAGAACCAAGGGCTTTTATCTGGAGGCTCTGGGAATAATCTGCTATCAAACTTCCTCAAGTTGTTGGCCAAATTCAGCTCCGTGCAGTTGTAGGACAGAGGTGCCTGTTTCCTGGCTGACTGTCAGCCAGGGATCCTCAGCTTCGAGAGGCCACCCACATTCCTTGGCTCACTGCCCCCTTCCTCCATCGTCAAAGCCAGAAGTGGTGGATCAGGTCCTTCCCATGCTTTGAGTCTCTCTGATTTCCACTTCTACCTCATCTCTCCTGCTTTATTCTTCTACTGTATCTCTTGACTGACTCTTTTGTCTTCCTCTTCTGCTTTTAAGAGCTTATGTGATTACATTGTGCCCGACTGGATAATCCAGGATAATCTCCCTATTTTAAGGTCAACTGGCTAGTAACTAGTTCCACCTGCAAAGTCCCTTTACAGCAGTGCCCAGATTAGTGTTTGATTGAGTAATCAGGGTATGGGAACCTTGGGGGAGGGGGAAGCATCTTTAGAATTCTGCCTACGACATTGTGTTAACACATTTATGTGCATTTCCCATTTCTGGGTGAGTTTTCGGCAATGCCACGTGTCAGTGTCCATTCCTGATACTGATACCTATAAATATTTTCAGGGAAATTTGTCCCCCTTTCTCTTCCAGGCTGCTGACTATCTCAGACCTGTTCTCCAGTCCCTGGCCTCTATCCAGAGGTTTTCCAGAAATCTTTCTCTGATCCTCCTCATTTCCTTGCTGTCCGGTCATCAGCGCCTCCTGCATTATTGACTAAACAAACAGCATTTTTTTGCCCCTTTGTGTTCTGAAAAACTTTCAGTCAATTCCCTTGAGCCTTGGATACCCCCTCAAGCTCTGATGACCTAGAAAATCTCAGGACAGGGAATCCTGTTTTCTTGTCTTTTGTAATCTTTAGAAACCCCTTGAGATCTATTTCTAAGCCTTTTTTTTTTTTTTCTTAGCAACATATATAACTACTTAAATTCTTTTAACAACTAAGAAGGGAAAAACTTAGCTAACTAAATTACTGATATATTTGTTTATAATCTCAACTACTCCAGGGCATATGGACCTATAATTCACAATACCAAGGTTTAGGGCAATCATTTCTACAATTTATTGTGCATTAAGACCTTGTTAAAAATGCAAAATTCTGGGCCCACACCAAAAGTTCAGTCAATTAGGAGTTGGATCACAGGAAATCTGCCTTCAACTCAGATCCCGGGAAAGAGTTAAGAGATGTGCCTAAATTCGCACAGCTGCCAAGTGGCAGCAGGATTTAATCTGAAGTCCAGGATGAAGATCATCTGTCTTTCCTGTTCACAGAGTAAATGGAAGTGTGTAGGTTGATAAGGACTAAGGCTTCTCCAAGGAGTCCTTGCAAGTGAGTCTCCCACTGTCCTACTCCTGGGTGCTCATCAGGGGCACGCTGCTTCTCCACACTCCTAGACGTCCAGACCTTTCTCATACGATCCTGATGCTGACGGCCAGCACACTTTCTACCCTACGTTCCCCACCCTGTACAACCACTGGTCTTCAGTCCCCATCGCTAATACCCTGACAGTACCCACAGCATGTTGCAGGAGATTCTTTATTGCTGTATCCCAATTAATGAATGGGATTGAGCCCCTCATTGCAATTCAAGAGAAAGGCAGTGAACATTATTAAGAGAAAAGGAAAGAGAATGAACATTTATTAAGCACTACAAGTGTCTAGCTCTTGTCGATTTGGTACAGCTTGCTGAAAAAGTAAGACGCTGTGCAAACGATAACTCATTGAATCATTAAGCACCTTGAAGTATTATTATTCCTATTTTACAGATTAAAAAAAAAAAATGAGCCTCAGAGTGGTTACAAAACTCACACTGTCCTGCAAGCAATTAGAGGGAATGTTGAGATGTAAAGCCAGGTGTCTTACTCCAGAGCATATCGTCTTTCTATTCACCTACACTTCTCTTCTGAGCTCAGAAATCCCAATAGTATTTACATAAACATTTTATAATCATTATCTAGGAGGTTGAAATTATCCATTGCAGTTCGTATCTCTTTGGCCACCATATGCCGCTTTCACACACCTCTAAATATTAACTATGAGTGTTTTCTATTACAGTCCTCTTTTCACAATAACCAAAATAAATAAACTGTGCTTACCATTGCAGCTCTCCGTGGGGCTTCCCCACACATTTCACTCTCTCGGCCAAGCATTCGAAAGAGACACGCGCACATCTATAAACAAATTCCTTCCACTTATGCTTCCTTCCCACTTTTTCTTACTGATAGAGCCATTCAGCCTTCAGCCAAGGGTATAGGCTTCTCTGGCCCATCCCAGCTTTCTCACTGGTTACAAAGCTGCACCTCTCCCAGGACATCCCTGACATTCTCAGGGCACTCCCACCTTCATACACCATGACAGCTCCCTGAGGGTCCTCTGTAGCCTCCTGAGTGGTCCACATGGCCGGCACTCCTTAGAAAGTTCCATCTTGGGCTGAATGCCATTTGATTTTTGTCAAGGTGGGGCTGGGATTCCTGATACTTGAGAGAGAATCAAATGATCATCTGCCCTTCTAGTGTCTCCATTTGCAAATCAGGTAAGATGTCAAGGAAATAGGGATCCTGGACCATAGTAATTTCACAGTTTAGAGAGGTGTCTTTCACTGAGTCACATTTCAACCCCCTGGCTCTGGTGTTAGTGGTGAGGGAATGTTGGAAATAGCTATGGGAGAGCCATGTTTGCTTACTTATTCCCTTTCGATACTGAATACCTTCCATATGGTAGTCCATGTAATAAATTCCATCTAGAAATTCTTCCCAGGAATAATTTTGTCTCTCTTGAAGCATAGGTATGTTTCATTTGTCATAAAAGAAAGGCTATGTCATCCATTATATGTCCCTTTTTTGCCATAGCTACTAGTAAGCAAGCTCAAGAGTTAAATTTAGTGCTCATTTACACTGATTATCTCATTCTCAATTTCTGAAGAAAAGAAGCTATCTTCTCTTTTCTTCCTATGACTTTGAAGCTCTGAAGGCACTAGAAATTTAGAGAAGGGCCATGACATCTTTTTGCTTGAATATCAATACTTTGGGGAAGTTCTCATGCATATTTGCTGGGATTAAGGAAGCAAAATCTAGTGATATTTTACCCCTCCTCTCTTATGGGTTCTTACTAATTGAGAAGAATATCAGAGCCAGTTATTGTCAATACAGAGCCCTGGGGTTCCTAATAAATTAATAGGAGAATGCATCTTATATAAAAAGTCAAATTCCTCCCCTACCCCCATCACAGTTTATCCGCCTTTGGCACTCGGGACCCTCCTGTGGATGGACGTGTGTCTGCCAAGCAGATACACACCCAACCACGTGGAGGGTCACAGCTTGATTCGCATCTCACTGATGACCAGCGAGAGGAGGCCAGAGGCAGCCTACCTTCTGGGCTGGCTCTGGAGGAGAGCTCTAAACTGTGGCCCAATCAACTTTCCCAACAGACCACCAACAGAGATGCTGTTGAGGCCAAGCGAGTTTTGGAGACGAGTTAAAGAGAGACCATTTATGACTAGTGATCTTTACCCAGGACCAGTGCACACCGTGGGGCTAGTTGCTGACACGGGGCATTCAGCTGAGGGGGGCTTAGGGCAGGGCTGAAATCCTGTCCACTCTGCTCCTTTTTAAAATTCACTCTTCCAGACGGGATGCCTTTTGCATTTAGTCCACCTGGAGGGAGCACCTTTTTCTAATTCACACAAAGACTCCATATAAGCTACATATAAGACTCCATATACGCTACATATAAGTAGGGTGACTACTTTTACTCCATTCTCGTACAAGCCACTCCTCTGATGAGGAAGGGTAAGTGTGGAGTTTGGGGGAGGGGGAAGAGCATGCAGTAAGCAACTAGAAGTGATGGTCCAGTGTTTTTCTCCCTTGGGGCATGGAGGAAATATACCCCTCCACCTCTGTGAATATATGAGGGGCTGAGGTAGTAAATACTGTCCTCTCATAATTGTATAATATGACAGAGAAGGATAGGATGTTAGGAGAGAGAATGGTGTGCAGAAGGAAAAAGGAGCATTGAGGTGTCACTTACACATTCAACAAATATTAACTTAGCGCCACTATGTGCCAGGCACAGTGGCAAGCATGGGAGATACTGTGGTGAGTAACACAGTCTGTTGGAACACCTAGGTTCTGGCTTCCATGAACCTCTGGATTCTCTCTTAAGCAAATTATTTTCTCCTCTGTGAATTGAACTTCTATGATATCTGTGTTGCTCGTGTTCTCCTAGTTCTAACATTCTTATTGTACATTTAGGTCTCTAGGGACCTTTCTGAGAGATGTTCCTTCACAGAGTTATTGGCTGGGGAACATGCATCTTTAGAACTCCTTTCTGATTTCTCATTCAAAACTCTCATGCTCCTGTGTGTTCAAATCAAAGCCCTTGTTCTCACTGACTGGGCCCATGATCTGCCAAAAAAAAAAAACCTATCAGCAGGTAGCACTACTGAATTTAGGAATACCCACTTCAGCCAACTTAGATGAGTAATCAGAACAGCTGGAACACACGATGCTAAGTGAGGACGGGAAAGACTAGACACTGGCGAAGAAAGCAGGGCTGACCCCGGGCAGAATCACTCAGAGAACACAGGGAAGGTGCTTCTGCTTCAGAATGAGGGCAATGGGGGGAGAACTTTTCACATGATCAATTTGCATTTGAGAATAAGCACTAGCTCCCTTGTAGAGAGGAGCCGAGCGCCATTAGAAACAGGAAGATTTGATCAGGAGCTATTTCAGCAATCAGGAAGGATGCGATGGAGGCCTGAATTAAAGAGATGAGTGACAGTGCGGACAAAGAGAGGGGGTGGCTTCAAAAGAGATTCTGGAGCTCAAATGTATAAGACTTGGAGACTGATTAAATCCTGGAAGGGAGAGAAAAGTCAGGGGAAAGTGTTCCCAGGTTTCTGGTTTGGGTAGTGGAGTGGTATCTGTGCCCTGTAACAGGCCAAGGCTGGCCCCTTAATCCCTGCTGGGGGTGGAATCTGGAGAGAATAATAAATGGGGCTGGAGCAATGAAGGACAGGGACTTTGGTAGACCACTAGGCTCTCCTATTTTAGTACAGGCTGCATGTCACCTCCTCATTGAACTCAGGACCATATACACTGTAGGGCCTGAGAAAAAGTATGTTACGTGAATTAATTTTGTAATGAAAATCTAAAGTGAACTCTGGCGTTGACGCCCACCAACTTCAGACTAGGCTTGAAGAAACCAGCAGTCTTCACCCTCTAGAAATGTCCCAAGAGGACACCTTCGTGAATGGGAGACATGAAAGTGAGACTGTGAACAAGTCTTGAAACTACCCAAATCCAACATCCTGTTCAGTTCTGGAATCTCTCAGAAATTGACATACTCCATATAAGCATGTGGTTCCGATTGACTCTAATGGGATTCCCTGGTAAACCACAGATTCTAAATTATCCCCTAGTAGGTATCACATTTATAGTAGACATGTTATTTTACTCTGAATACCCCCTGGATGCTGGTCCACTGAATTCTGACAGTAGCAGAACTCGGAATAAGATCACCTTTTACTAGAATGCCACTGCTACGTGTTCATCTCTGTAAGCCAAAGAAAATAGGTGTTTGTAATAAAAGAATAATGTTTTTAAAAAAGAAAGATATTTAATTCCATGCTAAGAAATATCAAACACAATCTCCTAAAAAAAAAAAAATCTCCTTATAGTATTTGTTTTGTTTTTCTTTAATCCAAGGCAAGGCATTTTCTGTGGGGGAAGAAGGGATACTTTTTCCCAGGTCTGGAGATTAAACAATTTAGTAGTCACTTCACGTTCAGCTTACAAAAAGGGGATTTGCATATGAACTTGTTTCGGCAAGAAAACACATCCGAACGTGTTTCATGGGAACTATCTCTAACCATGGCGCCATCTCCTTCTTTTCTTCTCTTCATCCCTTCAGGTCACCGGATTGAAACTATCTCAGGACCTCGATGATCTTGCCATTCTCTACCTGGCCACAGTCCAAGCCATTGCCGTAAGACAATTTAATGCCATTTTTAAAGAGACTTAGATCTATGAACAAACTTTAGACCATATACTCCCCAAGATACATCATGTGCTTTTGTGTCAAAGATTCTAGGGAGCTTGCCAAAAATAGATGCTTGTCTGTGCAGAAGGAAATGCTAAAGGTCTTTACCTGCTTTACTAGTAGCCTCACATAGCTGAAAGCTAAAAGGAGTTAAAGTCTTTGAACATCATGCTTACTACCATCTATCTAATTTGTCTTCTAAGTTCATTAAATAGAAGCAAGCAAGTAGATGCCATGTATGCTTGCATTAAGAAGAGCTGGCGTTAAGATTGTCCAGATTTATAAAACACATGATATTGTTCACTTTGCGAAAGGATCCAGTCTGGGGTTCCTTTAAATAGTAAGCTTCCTTGGAGCATGAAAATGTTTATTTTTATAATTAGCTGCTTAAATGAGAGGGTTGGATGGTTAGCGAAGGAGAAAGGGGGGAATTTAAAGTGTTAGAAGCTCCTAAACTGAAGATCAATCAAAAATGAAAACAAACTCCTAGAAGCCCAAACATCATTGTCTAAGGACTCTTATTGTCTAGAGGTGATCCATGAGTGAGCTACAGAAGGGTTCTAAACCCTGAAATCACACACGAAAGTTTGCACGTGTGTGCGTGTTAGAAATTGCATTTGAAGGGAGTGGGTCATGGCTTTCAGGATCTCAGGGCTGGTAGGAACCCCAAAATAACAGTTAATCCAGTGAGGCTTAGCTGATCTGGAAATTGAATTGGGGACCAACAGAAAGGAGAAAATCAGTTCACTGAATTGAGAGTCAAAATTTATTTTTCAGAAATATACCTATTTAAACAAAGTACTTTTGTTTATTCATGCTATATGGACATATTTATATGCTATTCAATCTGTTTCTCCACATACCACTTTCATATCCTCATTGCTTCAAATAATAGAATTACATGCATTTTTTTCTGTATATCCATGTCATCAACAAAATTGCTTTTCTTATGTTTAGATTTATCCAGGTACCACGTACACACAATAAGAGAGCAGAACTGGCCAACTCAATTAGATTAAACAGTCCTTTTTAGCTTATAGACCAATTTGAATGTATCTTCCTGAAACAACTATCTTATTGATTTAATAGCCTGTCCAGTTCAGTAATATCAGTCAGCCTGCTTTATTTATGGTAACTTGATCAAAAAAAGACAATTCTGACATCTATCAAAATGGCGGGAGTTGACTACCATGAAAAAATGAAAATGGAGAACAAAAATACGCATCAGTAATAAAAACAGTTATTTAGCGATCCTGCTTTACCGTAAAGATAATAATAATATCGATAAATAATATAGTTTGGGGGTATTATGTGCCAGGAACTATGCCAAATATTTTACATACGTTATCTGACTTGACCTTATGAGGGAGGAATCATAATCCCCCTTCCGAAGATTAGAATCTAAGCCTCAATGAGGTTAATTAACTTGATCGGTTTCATACAGCTAGTAAGTGGCAGAGCTGGGATTTGAACCCACAGCTTTCTAAAATAAAACTAGGTACACGATGAATTGAGGAGCTTTTTTGTTTGTTTTTGTTTTGTTTTACTTTGAATTTTATTTACTTTTTATACAGCAGGTTCTTATTAATCTATTTTATACATATTAGTGTATATATGTCAATCCCAATCTCCCAATAATTGAGGAGCTTTTATTTTCTGATGTTAATATCACCGTGTGAAAAGTCTTGCAGTGGAATGAACCACTTGCATTAAAATAAATAATCCTGGAAAAGCAGAGGTGCGTGAGGCTCTTCCTTCTGAGTCCGTGCTAAGAGGGGGACACGAAGAACGAGGCCACACAGGATGAGCCAAGGGGCACCGTCCTGTGATGACAATCACTGGTCCCTCTCACTGACACCCACTCTCTGTGCCAGGCACCAAACAGGGTACTTCACCCACCCGTGAGTAACCCAGTAAGTAGGTGGGATCGTCCTCATTTTACAGACAGAGGGAACACTGCTTGCCAGGGTCAAACAGCGAGTGTATGGTAGAGTCAGAATCTGAACCTCTGTCTGTCTACTCTTAGGCTTCTGCTCTTTCCATGTTACCATGCTGCATTTTTCTTTGATCGGTTTGTAAAAGCTACATGATTGAAATAAGCCTTCAGGCATTCCTGAGAACAGTTTTGATTTGACACATCTTAGACGACATCATTAATTTAGCCAGGATTGTCTCACAGAGGTCCCCTTACTGGTAAGAAGTCCAAGAATGTATAAATTAGGTTAAGCCTAATGCAGGCTGCGGGCTGGGGAGGGCTGGGATGGGGGAAAGCCAACTACATTTTCCCAAGTACTACACACTTGGAAAATCAATTTTGTATGTAATGGGCCGTACATATATTAAAAGCTATCATATTTATTCTGTCCATTGTTTTAATGACCTTTATAATACCATGAAGAGAAGGCAATTTAAGACAGATTTTTCGATAAGGCTATGTTGTATAGTCAGTTGAACTGTGAGGAGTTCAGTCTGTTTTGCAAAAGTATCTGGGTGTTCTGATCTTTTAGTGCATTTGTGCATTTTAATGTGCATTTTAATGAAGCATTCTGACAACAGATATTTTCCCATGATGTTCAACTTGAAAAAAAAAATGTGTTCATTGACTTTGAATATTGCCTTTACACCTATTTGTTGTGAAGTTAAAGTTAAGCAAATTCTTCTCTGTAGTAATATCTATGGTTGATATTTTGTAAGAATGGGATGGAATTAGAGATATTGTAATGAAGTTAACTTGGGACTATGCAAAACCCTCCATGAAGTGAAATTCTCTCTTGACCAAGCTTAATTGAAAGACCTGTCAAACACCCCGTTTATTCATAGCCTGTTCATCTATAGCTTTCTTTGCAGAATAGACCCTTAAAAAGTACTATTTGCATTTGAAGTCTCCCCATTTGCATTTGGTTCTGTACATTCCCAGTGGAATAGCCTAATTTTAATTTAAATTTCTCTGTGAAAACATTTTTTCCAGAAAGGTGAGCACAAAATCATTTTAGCACAAAGCCCTTTGGTGGGGCATTTAAAGAGGGTGGAGTGTTTCACACAGTGGCGTCTGGGACACCGAAAGGGAAGGCCCTGTAACTAACCGGGCAGCCCGAGTGGGAAATTCCTGCTGACAATGCCACATGGGAGAGAGACAGGCTGTCACAGCCCCTCTGGAGCGAGTGCCTCTTGTTTGGATTGCTTCTTGCCTTTTCCCAGGGAATGTGCTTTGTGTTACTCTCCTCTCAGGCCTGCTAATCACATGAGCCCTCAGGTCTCTGATTTTAGAAACATCAGAAATATCAATTTTGCATGGCATTTCCATGCATATTGGGAGGCAGCTTCCCCTCCCCTAAGGCAGATTGCATGGCTTTAGGCAAACTATAGAAATCCTAAATGGGGATAATAATATGCAGTTTTTGAGTTTTTCATGAAATTAGAGGTGATATTAAGGAGCATAGCAGAGTGCCTAGCATATAGCTAATAACCAGAATAGCTCTCATTTCTAAACGCCTTCCATGTACTGGACACTTCTATGAGCTTCAGATACACTGTCTACAGCAGCAGACTTGTAAAATAGATGTTACTGTATTTCATCAAGTCTAAGACCACATTTTAAATTTTTGTTGCATGTTAACATTTCAGACAATCCATGGAGTTATCAAATGAAAAATATGGTGTTATTATTCCCATTTTTAAAATGAGAATTGAGTCATGGAAAGGTTAGGTATGGATTTGATTCAAGAAATAGGTGAAATGCCTGAATACCATCCCAGCTTTTTTTTAAATTCAAAAGCCATGCTCTTATCTCCTGCAGATTCATGCCCCTAGAGTACACTAGGGTTACCTGGAATCCACAGACACCAAATGATCCGTGGTAGATATAAGGGCATTTGTAGAACTCCTGAAATTAGTTATAATATTATTTTATATATGACTTTTTTCTGGGGAGGTCAGTAGGTTTTATCATATTCTCAAGAGGGTTCATGACCCCCCAAAAGCTTAAGAAAGAACATCTGGGGGTAATCAGCCATATTCAATAAGCGGGATCTGGCCTTATAGGATACAACATGTTTTAATTTTTTTTTTAACACACTACATCTGTGGATGATCTTTGGAGGCCCAAGTTTTACCTAATCCATATTCTTACCATATTCACTAATAACTTCAACAAACCTGAAGATCTATGGGCTGGAAATGCTTGGTTCTGCTCCTGAACTGCCCCCATCCCTCATCATTTACTACACAGCAATCAGGATTTCGCACCCCCCTGGTCCCCAGATCACCTCTAGCCCTGCCTCTCCCAGAGGCACCCTCTGGCCCCAGGGAGACAGCTCTCCGTAGAGTCCTGTGAAAGAAGCTTCTACATCCCCCCCGCCCCGGGGGTCAGGGGAGCATCCTGATAACTTCCTAAGCCCTCTTCCTTTACTTTGGTTAAGCCTCTGATGCCGCATGCCCTCAAGCTGAACTGTCTTCTCCTCCTCTGTGCACCTGAACACCATCTTCCCAGCACCACTGCCACACCTTCAGCGAATCTGTGATCCTCTTCTGTCCAGCCCGAACCCCGCCTTCTTGGTGGCGGCACCATCTCTGGCCTCCCAGATCCTTGACCTCCGTATTCTCTCTTGACCTCCTCCTCCCCCTTGACCTTCTCCTCCATCCGCTTCAGCCCCTCACTCGCATGTCCACACCTGGGACTTGGTCATCCCCCAAAGTTGCTTACTCTCTGAACATCTGAAAGGCTATCTTGCCACCAAAAAACCCTCTCCCTCATTTCTCCCCAGAGCCACTTTCTCAATCATCGCCATGCAGCTGCCTCCTAAGATCATATCACAGTTCATCTTTTTTGTTTTTAATCCTTCTCTCAAAAAAAAAAAAATGATGATTTTTGGACTTCCAGTTTTCAAACTTTCTAGGAAATTATGATTTTTTAGCTACTCGAATACGCTAGCTAAAAGTAATGACTTGTACATTAAGATTCACCTCGATGACCCTATGGTAGTGGTCTCTTGTCAAGCATCAGTAACTTTTACTTTAGTGAACTGAGCAAGACAAGGACGATAGATAACACATTTTCAGAAGAAAGGAAGACACAAGGGCTGAAATGAAAATATGGTGAAGCCCTGAACCAACCAGAGCATGTGGTTTCTGCATCATCCGAGATCACTAAGGACTGACTGGGAATGGATTCTGGCACTGGAAGCCTCCTTATTAGAACCACTACCTGGTTTCAGGTGGTAACAAAGGTTCTTTTGCCAGCCTGAAGTCTTGTGTCCTACTTTCTTTGTGCAGTTAGAGCCCTCTTTCCATGTTTCTGCTGCTGAGTTTGTTGGTGCCGTTTCCAAGGAACAAACTTCTTTAGTTCCTCTTTAGGGAAGGAAAACTGACTCAGAGATCTCCAACTGTTATCATTGGAGTAGAGCTGCCAATTACTCCATTCCCCGTACCTCATAGAGGACCTGGGCCGTAATGGACACTCATCAAATATGTATTTGAACGAACGGTGTTAATATGAACCGTGTTAACATTGTCAACTCTTTTTGTCAACATTGTATAACTACTGATAGAAGCAAATGGTGCAATGATTCAGAAGGTTTTGGAGTCAGGCAGGCCCAGGTTGGAATTCCTGCTCTGCAACTTAATATAATGGTGTGATCACGGGCAATGTAATCTTTGAGTCCTGACTTTCTGAGGTAGTGTATCTAGAGCTCCTAGTGCGGCATCTGGTACTGGGTAAACACTGAGTAAATGTTCCCAGTCATTTACCTTTGCTACCGTACTGATGCTTTCTTCTGTTCTTCCCTTTAAGTTTGGGACGCGCCTCATTATAGAGGCCATGGAGTCAGCAGGGCACTCGATCAGCACCCTTTTCCTCTGTGGGGGCCTCGGCAAGAACCCCCTTTTTGTGCAGATGCATGCGGACATTACCGGTAAGTCTAAGAAGAAGGAGAGAAAGTCACTGTAGGCTTGGCAGCAAATGGGCATGGCCAAGATCTAGACAGGGTAGAGAACAGGAAGATATAAGTAGTGTGCCAAATTATTTTGAATATATTGAAATGTATTTTTTTTTCTTAAGACAGCTATGGTTGTCACAGTGGGGAAAGTGACTTCTATGTGTATCTAACGATTGGATCATGGTAAGAAATGAGACACGAGAGGTCAGCAAGGACTAGATCTTAATTCAAGTATTTACTCGACAGTCTTGAGTACCTCTTCTGATCCCCTCCATTGCGGGCAGTATTGAAACTACAGAGATGACGACATGATCCCTGCCCCCAGGGAGCTCAGGGTCTATTGAAGAAGGCAGACAGCAGACATGTCAAATCTAGTGTGGCAGGAGCTCTGAGTGAGAAAAGCACAGGGTATTATGGAAACACCGTGGGCCACCTCGCCCTGGTTTGGACCTGTGACGGTGCAGAGCAGGTGACTGGAGGAAGTGATAAGGAAACTGTTTGAAGAAAGATTGCAGAGCCCAGCCATGGTGGAAGCTGTGGGTGTCTGGCTGCGGATGGGGGTTTGGGCCCTAAGACCCCCAAGATCCTGTGATTCCTTCTCGGCTCATCAGAGTCAGGGATCGTGACACAGATGGAGAGAATCCAGGGTAATGGGCTGATCTCTCTGTGATATGAGCAGACAAAAGCAGAGCAGGATCTGTAGTGCAGACCCCTGGGCCCCATAGGCAGGAGGCTTGCTGCTATCCCAGAGGCTGGCCTGGGCTTCCATCCCTCTAGACCTGTGCCCTCATGCCCATTGCTCCTTTCTCTCCCTGTGTCTCCTGGAGACTGGTGTCCCCCCTCCCCACCCCATCCCGGGGTGGCCAGGCACCAGGGCTGGGCAAGGATAGGGAAGTAGGAGAGAATTGGACCCTGCTCACAGCCCCACCTCCAGTCTCATCTGAGCCCACCCTCCACTGGCCTCTGTTCATCATGATCTCTTGCTGTCCCCTGTCCCCTGGATTCCTTACCTCTGACAGCTGGGTGGGTCCAGGTTTCTGCCCCTGACTCTCCCTTCCCCGTCCAGGCCATGCAGATCCCTGCAGGTGAGAGCTTTCCCAAACATGATGGGCAACATTTACCCCCTGCACATCGTGAGATCAAACTAAATAAGTTACTGATCCCCATCTTAAAGGTAGGGAGACTGAGGCACAAGCCAGAGAACAGTATCAAAAAGCACACAGTCTAAGGGTAAATATATAAAAATAGGTATAGAAATGACTACCATTAACCACGCTCCCACTCTGTGTTGATATGAATCACTCTATTTACATTTAATCCGCACACACCACCAAAAGGTAGAAATTGGTGTCCCCGTCTTACAGACAAGGAAACTGAGGGTCAGGAAGGTGAGTTAAATTAACTGTCCAAGGTCACACACCCAGTAGGGGCAGGACCAGGATTGTACCAGGTGTGTCCAGGCCCAGCGTCCCCTATACTATGCTCTGACCCAGGTTTCTTAACTTTTCTGCTCAGTTTGTAACCATTTGATGATGACTCCTCCTTTCCTAAAGTGTCCAAAACCTATGGCAGTAGGCCATTCTGAGGCAGAAAGAAGAAAGACGTAAAAAGGAGCCCAGATTACCTTAGATTTTTCCTAGGAGGAAAGCCATGACTACATTTTATCTCAAAGTCAGCTAGCTTGTTCAAGTACAGTTCAGACTTAAAATCTGATCTGTGAGTGACTTTTTAATTTCCAGCCTCCAAATAGCCACCAAAACTTCCTACCTGGATTCAGGAGGGGAGATAAAATCAACCTTGGCTAACACATCACCCAAGGGAATGGGAAACAGGGCCCTCCAGAGCAGGGCAGCCTGTGAGACCCAGGTCCTGACTCTGCACCGCTGCTCCAGCCTTTACGAAAGTGAGTTCTCTTCCAGGCCTCACACCCCTGAGCTGACTCAGAAGCAGGGGTGCAGTGGCTTCAGAGAAAGTTCTGCTTTGGAAACTGTTCTCCTTCAGGCTCATGAATGAAAAGGCTGTTAATCGTTATTTGGATTCCAATTGAAACTGGACCCTTTGTCTCTGACTGTGGACCAGTTACAGTTCCGGACAAAGGGGCCTTTTCTTTGGCCTGAAACTCCTCTGCCTTGGGAAGCCGGTGATTGACAAGTGATGGCAAAGTGCATCTGCCTTTAAATGCTTTGGGTTCTGCTAAACTCATTAATGCGTCAGATAAAATAGTTCACATTCCAGGCAAAGCTGCCTTCTTCCTCTCCTTCACCCAGCATTCTGAGAAAAGAACACATTTGCATTTGTTTCTGCAAAAGATGGGTACACAAGCCGGGGGTGTATAGGTAGAGTGTTTGGTGCCTTTAAACGTTGTAATTGCTCTAGTTTTCCTGCAAAGAAAGCTGTAGAAAGAACCATAGACCTGGTACATGATTCTCAGGAATACATGTGAAAAACACAATGGAATTTGGGAGAGAGATGCTTTGGAGACAGAGTGGAGTAATGGAAAGAGCAGGGGACCAGCTCTGTGACTTTGGGCAAGTTGCTTTACCTCTCTGAGCCTCATTTCCCTCTTCTGAAAGGTAGAGATAATATTATTTCCCTCAGATAGATCATGCTGAGGAATTAATACTCACAAGTTTGTGAACACCAATCTCTGTGCTTCACTTAAAATAGGTGTTCAATAAATGTTAGCTCACTTCTTCCCTGAAGGCAGCCCCACGCCAAAAAGGTGGTGCGTTTCAGAAAAAAGGAAGTTAAATATTTTGTAAGCAAATCTTTGCCATTTGGGGAACAGTTTGCTCCTGCTCTGGGCAAGCAGGGAGAGTAGGGTTTTGCCAACTTGGGAAATGTCCTCTACGTGAGGAGGAAGAATCTCCTTGTACCCTGGGCATATAGTTAACTGTGGTTTCAAGAAATACTTGGTGTGTACTAAGTAATTGTAGGTTTCCCTCACTGACTTGGGACTAAATGTTCCTCCTAAATTTTGTTTTGTAGAATTCTGGCAGTTTCAGTAGGGGTTTCCCTCTTCCTGCCTTATTCATTATTTCACTCATTTACTCCTTCATGTATTCATTCTCTGAGTACACATGCTGAGCTTGGTGCGGGCATGCAAAGAAGAACAATAATGTCCTGCCAAGAGGGCCATTACAAACAGAAAAAGTGCTCTCGTGCTCTGACCACTGTCCAGCGAGGACGGGGTACCCAGAGGACGCTGGTGGCAGTGTGAGTCAGATTCAGGCAGAGAACAGATGACACACTCAGATTGGATTAACTGGAGAACACTCGAATAAAGGGTCTATTTACAGAGGTGTGGGCAGGGTTGAGGGAAACCCCGGTCACCAGGCAGTACCGTGGGGCTGCTCGCAGTCTGACCACCCCTAGGCTTGCAGGGGCTGGGGCAGCAGGTAACCCACCTGAGACTGAGCGGCTACGTGAAGAGGGGCCGTGTGGCTGGAGACGAGCTCAGTCCAGGATGTGGCCGGAGGACAAGGGGGCTACAGACTTTGTCCACACGGCAGTGTCCCAGGACCCAGAACAGGTGTTGGGGCCGAGGTGAGAAGAGGGTGGGAATAACTGAGATGTGGTAAACATTAAGAACCATAATAGCTAATGCCAATTTAGTGCCTCCTCTAAGCACTTTTAACCCTCACAGCAACTCTGTGAGATCAATGGAATTTTAACCTCATTTTGCATCTGGGAAAACAGGCACAGAGGGGTTAAGTAACTTGCCTAGGATCACACAGCTAAGGCAGGGAGGAAGCCAGAATTCAAACCCTGGCAGCTTGGCTCCAGAGCACTTTGGGCTGCAACTGGAGAGCTGATGGGGGATCCACCCGGCTCCTCTGGTTTCCCGTTCCCGAGGAGAGGGGCCTGTGAGTAGTTCCTCCCTGCTCAGACCAGTGAGGCTTTGACAGGGTAAGGAGGGCTACGAGGCGAGCAGCATGTGGAGTGCTGTCTTCTAAAAAGTCCCAGGGCCATGGGATGGTCATGGTCACACCCCCGTCCCCATGATCCCCAGACTCTGCAAAAGCTTGCGGTGCTCTCTCCTGATGCAGCCAACACAGCCCTTCCGCGTGGCCTGGTGTCTTTCCTGATCCTCTGGATGGTTGATGGGCACCTGCCCCATCCTTTCCCTGCTGGTCCACTTTCCAACCCAGATGAAGTGCATGGAGGAGGGCTTCACCTCTCACTGAGATTCATCCTAACAATAGCGGCCATCACTCTCAAGGGCTTATCATAGGCCAGGAAATGTGTTAAGCCCCATATGTGCCCTTTTTCATTGATCCTCACAGCAAATCTGTTATCATCCCCACTTTACACAGGGAGAAACTGAGGCTAAAGGGTTTAAGTGACTTGCTGAAGGACACAGGGCTAGTAGAACCAGGTCTGAGCTTTTCCCAGAGACCCCACCCCGCCTGATACTTGTCAGCAAAGTCTCCAGTGCTGGCCCTGCAGTGTGGTGCTGGTACTCCTAAGTCCCCTGGGATATGTGTGGGAATTCTGTCCTCCACCCCCTTTGTCTGGGACGGCTGGGGCAGCTGCCCCAGCCCTGGAGTAGGACAATGAGTTAGGAGATGGTGGGAGCAGAGAGGAGGATGTGTCAGGGAACTCTTGCCAGAAAAGATAGGAAGAGAAATCCAGTCTTTGGAAAAATCATGTCTTGAGTAGAGGAAGATCTCATAGGTCTGGCCACAGAGCTTACCTCTGTGGAGTTTGCTGCCATCTCCTGATTAGCAAATATATTTATATTTTATGTACGTTTCTTTTCATATACACACACACATAAAATACGAAGAATTCTAACTTACTCCTTTTCACCTTAAGTCCACTGTGAACCTTCAGCCTCTGGGAGTTGTCATGTGGAGTGTTCCTCCCTGCCTGGTGGACCCCTACTCATCCTTCAAATGCTTGTTTAATCCTGAGCTCCCCTGCTCTGACCCCCTTCCCCATCTCGAAAATTCATTCATTCATCATGTAAGCAGTTACAATGCGCTAGACGCAGCTCTCAATTCCAGGGATTCAGCAGTGGACAAAAAGTCCCTGCCCTCATGGAGCTTATGTTCTAGCAGGCAAGACAGACAGTAAACAAGAGAAGTAATAACACGGTGTTGGAAGGCAATGAGGAAATCATGAGGCGGGTAAGGGATGTTGTGGGTAAGTTGTCATTTAACTTCAGATGGTCAGGAAAGCCGCAGTGGGGGGGGGTGATGTTTGCACAGACTTGCAGGAGGGAGTTGCCATGGGGACATCTGGAAGCAAGTGACCCAGACAGAAGGAACAGCACAAGCAAGGGCCCTGAAGCAGATTCAAGAAAGAGCAAGGAGGCCGGGCAGTGTGGCCCGGAGGAGAGGAGAAGCCAGTCAGGGTGGAAGAAGTGGCACCGGTCCTGGAGGGCCTTGTCAGCCTTGGTAAGGGCTTTGGCTTGTACTCTGAGGCCCCTGAAGGAAGGATTCGTCACACCCTCTCTCACTACTTCCCTTTCCTTAGTGCATCTCAGTTGGAAACCCAACCCCCTGTGTGGGCTTTCTCTCTCTCTCATCCATTTCCCCTTTGAGACCTGAAGAGCAGGACAGTCTTATTCATCTCTATATCACTGGCCCCGCAGAGCGCTTTGTAAATGTTTGTTTAACTACTTGAAATGGCAGGTAGCAGCTAGCAGAAGCCTGGAAAACCTGGGCAGAAAGGTCTCCTGAGTTCAGATACATATAGATAGATAGATAGATGACTGATAGATAGATAGATAGATAGATAGATAGATAGATAGATAGATAGATATAGATATAGGTATAGATATAGATATATGGTGTTGGCTTCCAGGGGACCCTTGGCTACTGCAGCAGCAGGCAGAGGCAGGGAAGTCCTTTAGAACCAGGTAATCCCAAAGAACAGGGAACTGCAAGGGGGAGGGGAGGGAGCACTGCCGCTGCCTTTACATCAGGTGTTTGTGCTGCTGGAGCTGCTGGCCGGCTCCCCACGTGGCCCCTGGCCCGACTACTCCCTAACCAAGGTGTGGCCTTGTCCTGCGCAGGCATGCCTGTGGTCCTGTCGCAAGAGGTGGAGTCTGTTCTCGTGGGTGCTGCTATTCTGGGGGCCTGTGCCTCGGGGGATTTCGCTTCTGTGCAGGTACGTGAGGACCGAGGGGTGGGCCGCGGCCCCTCCCCTGTCTGGGGCTGTTCTTCCTCTTGACAGCAGTGCATGTCTTGCAAAGCACACACAGGATGTAATTAAGAAATGATAGGTTCCAGCCAGGGAAAGCACAAACACTTCTAGCCTCAGACATATTTATTGCAGTTTTCGTTTGACTTGGCCTCCGTTACTGTCAGTCGTTCTGTCTTTCTGTTGGTTTTCTTTTTTTCTCCTTTAAAATAGCTCTTATATTATTTCATTTGAATTTCCCCTTGACCATTTTTCTTTTAGCAAGTGAAACAGGTAAGGTACAAAACAAATTTTTCATGTGAATTTCTGATTTGTATTTGCTTCTTTCATCTCCACCCACCACTTTTCAGATACCTATGAGGTCTCTTTCAACAAGGGACACAAATGAAAATGTTAGTAAAAGGGAGTTAGAAGAAGAAATAAGGAACAAAGATATAGGAAGAAGGAAACAACTCGATGGCAATGATGGAGCAGACAGTTTGACTCTGAGCTTCCTGGCAGCCAAGACAAAAAAGAACACATGATAAGTTACATAATTCTTATTTTCAAAAAGAGGAAGCATACTAGTTTCTTTGGGAGACAAAGCTTTTCCTACCACTGAATTGCAAAAGACATTTCACATGTGGGTTTTATGGAGAGACTTTGAGTGGTAAAATAATAGGATTAACAATAGGTTTACAAAAAAGGTAGAGAAGCAGTATAGTTTAAGGCTGAAAGCACAAGCTCCGAAGTCAACCCTCGCTTGACTTCCAACTAGTTCTGTAACCTGACCGTTCTGCTCTCCACTCCATTTCTTTATCTGTAATAATAATCAGGAGCACATTATGAGTTCTTTCTCTGGACCGGGAATGCACGTTCAGTCCCGCAACAGCTCTATGATTCCCATTTTATAGTTGAAGAACCTGAGGCAAAAAGAAGTTAAATAACTTGGCTTACGTTGAAGCAGCTAGTAAATGCCAGAACCAAGAAGTCTAGCTCCCAAGTTGTAACTGAAAGTTGAAGAAATATTTGTTCAGCTGAGCACCAGAGAGCTTAAGTGACTTGCCCACGGTCTCAAAGTCAGGACTAGAAGCCAGGTTTTCCACCAGTAGCCCAGTAATGAGAGCTTTATTTATTGTGACCCTCTTACGTACCAAGAACTATGCTAGGTGCTTTTCATATAACCTTCCTGGTACCTCTCACAACCCACACAGGCAACAGAGATCCAGAAAGATTATGGAACTCAAGTGTACACTATTGGAAGTGGTCACACGCAAGGGTCTGATACCAGTATCTGTGCTCTTTGTGCCACATTTTGGGAAGTGTGGTGCACGGCACCCTGCCCAAGCCTCTCAAGTTGATGCTTGTGAAATATCCCTTCCAAAGAATTGAACCCACTCATGAATGCGTGTGGATCTTAACTGGAGTTTTTAAACAAAGATGGTAGAGTTTTCAGCTTTTTTCTGGATTTTCTGGTGCTGTCTCAGGAACATCACATGGAGATGTTTATTTATTGTTGAAATGTCAGTGACTTGTCAATTATTATTTTAATGTGTTGATTTATGAAGATGTTCTCATAACTAGGTGCCTTGCACTTCCTGGGACAAAGCATAATTGCCAAAACAAAACAGTAGAGTTGCTTACTAAGGCCCTGCATAGGTTAATGCATATTATGGACTGGAAGTTTCTGTCCCCTCAAAATTCACATTTGAATCCCTAACCCCACAGTGTGATGGTATTTGGAGATGTGGCCTTTGGGAGGTGATTTTGATTAGATGAGGAAATGAGGGTGGGACCTTTATGCTGAGATTAGTGCCCTTATGCGATGAGACACCAGAGCTTACTTTCTCTCTGTCATGTAAGGACACGGCAAAAAGGGGGCCGTCTGCAAGCCGGGAAGGGAGCCCTCACCAGAGCAGCCATGCTGGCACCTTGATCTTCGTGCCTCCAGAACTGTGAGAAAATCAATTTCTATTGTTTAAACACCCAATCTGTGATATTTTGTTATGGCAGCCCAAGCAGATGAAGACACCTCATTGAATCTTGACAGTCTCCCTGCCTGCGGGATAAGGCTTTTTATTCCTGTGTTATATATGAGGAAACCCAGGCTCAGAGAGGTTTCAAGAAATTTGCCCAAGGCTGCAGTTAATAAGGGGCAGAAGCAGAATTGAAATCAAGGTCTCTCTGGATTATATCCTCTGTTGATTTTCATTCTTTTTTTTTACTTTAGCCTAATTTTTTTTTTTTCTTGAAAAAAAAAATTTGGCTTCTTAAATGTTCAAAGGTGAATTTCCTGAAAAGAAATGTCATTGGTCACAAATCAGGAGACAGTCTGCCACTGAAACAGAGTAGTGTGACAAGATCTGACTGCTCTATCAGATACTTCATACCATGCCTTGTGGCACCTCATTGACATCTTAGTCAAATCTGGAGTTTCTAGCTCTGAGAAGATTCCACTCACATCCTCTCCTAAGTGGAAACTGAGCTTCATCCCACACTGACATCTTCTTCACTACATAATATTTTCCCTTAATATTCTGGAACAGTATCTAAGATATGGTAGATCGAAAATTGGAATTGTTGA